>NC_089686.1:19035808-19660808 GCF_031753505.1 Anomalospiza imberbis | reverse complement strand
AGGGAGTTGAGCCTATCCAGCCTCAGAAAACATGACTGAGAGGAGACCTCATCAATGTCTACAAGTATTTGAAGAAGATAGAGCCTGGTTCTTCTCAGTGATGGCATTAGAATGAGAGGTAACAGGTAGAAAGTGAAACACAGTACATTTCCCTGGAACATGAGGCAGAACTTTACTGTGCAGGTGACCACACCTTGGAGCACTTTGCCCGGGAGTTTGTGGAGAAATTCAAAAGCCCTCTGGACACCATCCTGTGCAATGTGCTCTGGGGAATCCTGCTTGAGCAGGGAGGCTGGACTACATGACTTGCTGTGGTCCCTTTCAACTTTACCATTCTGTGATTCTGTGACTATTTAGTGAATAAAGTTTTTATTTTAAAATTTATCACAGATGTCAGAAGATATTTTCCTATCTTAAAAAATCATACAGAATATGTCATGAGTATTCTAATTTGCCTGAGAAGAAAATATATAATCTATTCATTGATTGGATTACCTCTTTTTGTATTTCCTCTCTTATTTCCCCTTTTTTTTTTGGTTTTCACATTTTATTAGCAAATCAATTAGTTTATACTGAAGTACAGACATGTATTTTAGACTAACACCTCACTTCCAACAAGGAACTCTATGCAACAAATAATCTCCCTTTTTTGTTGGAATAATTATACAAAAAGAAAAACACAATTTTAAGCAAGCGGATAGTAAAGAATATAAATCAGGAAAACATTTCTCCTTACCCTCCTAGCATGTCAAACATTAAAATTTTTTGAAAGCAAGTTCACTCAGGGATATGAGCAGTAAGGAGAGACTTTTTAACATTTATTTAACTTTTAACTTTTGAATGGCCTTTGACATTTTCTCTCCTTGCCACAAGTCAGTTGCTATATTAATTGCACATTTCAGAAAAAAAGTGAGTTGTTCTTCTGGTATTTTTTATAATGATATTTCATTTTTAAATGGGCCTGAATACAAAGACAGGTATACATCTGCAGCTTCAGAAAGTGACAGAAAACATAACAGGCTTAATAAACTTCATGCTGCATTGCTATTGCAGCTGTATAGAGTAAAATTGCAGGCTGACAATTTCATCTGAGAATAAAAACTCTAGGTTACTACACTAAAGGAGCCTAATCCTGACGCTTAAAAGGAGGTGCAAGATGTAACTATTACTATTACCAACAAAGCATGGCTTGATGTATCTGGCTTTTTCAAATCTGAATGTCCTGGAGATGTCCACATCTCTGCTACAGTGGAGTAACAATCCAAGTCTTTTGAGTATATTTGTGGTAATTGGGAGTTTGTGGTAATTGGGAGTGGGGCTGTGGCCAAGCCTCATCCCCAGTGGGTACAGCTGTGAAAAGCAGATGAACAGCATTGACAGCAATGAGCCAGGGAGTGCCCAGGTGCACTGACCAACCACCAAAGGGAACGGAGGGCACACAGGTGCAATGCATGGACATGGGGGGTATAAAAGGTTGGGCTAAAGAGCAAGGGCAGATGCTTGCAGCCTTCTGGTGGGATGTTCCTCTGTATGGGCAGACACCTGAAGCCTTCTGACTTGGTGTGACGTTACTCTGTATGGGTTAAATCTGTCTGAAATTGTAGTGTGATACTCTGTGTATCGTGGCCATCTCAACTGCAACATATGCTGTGGTGTATGTTGCCACATATTTGTTTTGTTAAATAGATTTTCTTTTAGATGCATTCCTATCATTTTAGTGTGAGATGATTAGTAATCCTTATCATAGTACTTGATTTTTAGCATACTAATGGCCATTTCAGTGAATGAACTTACTAGTAGGAATTTCTACAGATGCAAAAATATGAATTTGTTACAAGACAGCTTTAAAGAAAGTGAAAAAATAACATTGCATGTCACTAGAATTTTCTGAGCCTGAAACCTAGAAGCTACAATCAATTAATCCTAGTGTATTTCTATTCCTCTACAGAAGCAAATATATCAGTCAAACTCTGGTTCCAAACATTGCTGTTTTCAGTCAAAATTTGGCAGTTAGATACTTGCAGTGGATTGTACAATCCATGTACCAATAATTACTGACAGAAATTATATGATGATTTATCTCTCTACAAAAAATTCCATTTTAATTAATAGCAACCTGTTTGCAGCAATTTTTCCAACAGAATGAGGAGTAATATAATAGATTTATTAGTTGTAAGTTCTCCATGCTAGCCTAAAACCTGAATAGCTTTATTAGACCTGCTTAATGAAACTGTATGCAGAATGAAAAATCCAGTTTAAGAATTTTCTCAGGTATTAGAATATGCAAAATAAAAAAGGAAAATTCTGCAAAATAAAATTCAAAAATATGTAATTTCAGATTCATTTCAAGAAAAAGTAAAAAATTCAAATTGTAAAGAAAAACTTCTTTAAAATATTTTGGTTTATTTATTGATTGGTGAACTGATAATAATGACAAGGCACATGAAACTTGTAATATCTCTTCAAGAGTGAGGAGATTTTTTGTGGAGATAGGTGATGTGAAGTTTTAAAAATTAATAATGCAAAAGTTAAATAGAGTACTTGGTACAAGTCTCTAGTTTTGGCTGCTTGTTTTCAGATTCTGAAATTTATGTGAGTAGATATCAGAGTAGGGTCCAGCTGCCCTTCCAGTGAAGGTATGCATCCAACTTCCCTGTGAAGTGCTACTGGACCACCTGCTGTGGAGAGCTGATTTGACATTGCTATGTAGCCAACATGAATTCATTGTTGGAATGAATAGTGGAAGTTAGTGGAAGCAGAGGGGACTTTGAGAGACGCTTTGACAAACTGAAATGACTCATGTAGAATAATTTTTTTATGACTGACAAGAAATAAACCTGGCATTTTGTCTGCGTAGTGCTTTCTTCCAAGACCATGCTCTTTGGGAGTGTTCAGGCCTGTCTTCTTGTTGTTCAGGTCTGGTTTTCCACCACAGCCACAAGGTCAGTTTGTTGTTTAACCAGCAGAAATAAGAGGAATTAAAATACAGAAATACATACAGAAGCATGCATAACCTGTATTGATAAATATTGAGTGAGTAAGTTTTGGGGGGACTCTGGAGACCTTTTATCCTCTTAAAGACAGTGGCCAAACCTGTACCTATACCTATGTCAAGACAAGAAATTTTTGAGAAGCCTGTTAGTAAATATAGGGTCTCCAGCTAGAAATTACTGCAACTATTAAGAGTTTAAATTTGGTAGAGAATTTAATATCTACTTACAGGAATATGCTACTGTGCATGGGTGTTTTTGCAGAGATCATCTTTCTGAAAATGTGAACATTAACATAATGTCATGTGGTACTTTCAATATATGTTCGCTTTCCTTTTGAGGTGACACAATCTGATTCCATATTTCACTACAAAAAAAGGTAATTTGTTCCTTGACACATTTTGTATGAAGCTTCTCTAATTTTGTACTTAGCAATTATCTTGTTTACTTTCTCTAGCTGTATCTAAATCTTGTCATCCAAATGTAGTAGATGATGATTGATGCTGTCCCCTGATATAAATCCATTGGGAAAAGGTCAGAATAAATTCTGGAAGCAGAATGTTACATTACAGCATTATGACAAATAATCTTGGGTCATTACAAGAATTTGTATGCAGTACCTTCTCTTAGCAGTACTTTGGTAGATCTAATACCTTTTTCTTTCCATATTTAATGAAGTGCAAGCAGAAGAGAAGAATGTTATGAATATAAGAATCTTATATTTATATGAATTTATAATCAATTATGCACTGATTTTTATAATACACTGTACCTGGATCATAGAATGACCATGAACTTGCATATAAGTAAGACAAAATGAAAAGAAAGCTCATGACGCTTGGGATTTGCTTCACAATATAGTATTTTTTAAAAGAGTATGTAAAATAATTGTTTTTTAGAGAAGATAAATTCAAAATGCATAATATGTTCAGTTTTCATGTTAAAAAGTATCTGATGGCAAGATAGATATCTAGGTTATGTAGAATGTATTATAAATATATAAATAAGCTCAATTTGATTCTAGCATATTTGTAGTAAAAAAAAGTTTTCTTGACTCACATAATTAGAAATCTAATCTGGAGAATCTTGCAACAGCTTGCTGTGATGCACTTTTGAAGTCATCAGTATAACACCTTTAAAGGCATTTTTCTTTTAATATACTCTGCTTTAATAGCTCTTTTTATCAATTTTCTTTTATCAGCCTGCTGCACACAAATCAACCTTGATCACATCATCTTTCTTAAATGTCAAATTAATTATTACAATATTTTAATGATTACTTGCCTTTATATTGACAGATTCTGTAGTTTTTTAGATCTGTGTGCATGCAAAATCTAGTTTCATAACTGAAAAAACATTTTCAGTTTAACTTCAGACAATATATTGTGCAGAGATTTTAAAAGAATTCCTACCAAATTATCCATCCAGTTTGACTTCTTGTGTGTCCATTTTTTTGGTCCTTTTTTTTTTATTTGGTTCTTTAATGCACTGCAATGCATTAAGCTTTGCCCAAAAAACCAAACAAAAAAAGCCCAAAAAACCCAAGATAAGTTGGGATATGGTTTTCATAGGTTCTCATATTCACAGCAGCTTCCATCCTCTGTGGTGGAAGACTCCTGTGTGAAGTTTGTTCTTTCAGCTGCATTGTCAGATTTCTAGATTCTGGCCTTAACTTTCTACCTTATTATTGTCCTAGACAGAAAAGCAGACTTTGCTGGCTTAAAATGGTAGAGCCAAACTTTGTATGAGAGTTGCTTCTTCTCTGGTGAGTGATCAGGCATCTCTGACCAAGACCGATGAGAGAGCCTACAAATTTAGTGGGTCCATTCCACCCTTTACTGTAATAGAGTTTTATAGGAGCCACACTCTACTTTTAAATTTTTAACCGTCCTTTTGCTGCTTTAAGTCTTATTTCAACTAGCAAAATGAACCATAAATTCAGAAATGTCTAAATATAATCAAGCCCTCTTATTTCACTGACATGACTTACCTTTCCATCCTCCTTCAAACCTCCAAAAGGTAATTTGTACTGAGAAGAACCACCTGTTTTATGACTAGAACACTAAACAGATTTGAAGAAGCATTTTCATTAGCACTTTAATAGCCAAACAGAATTCAGAATTAGAGAAGTTTCATGAGTTTAAAGTTGGGAAACAGCTAACCACAAATTAAAACTGAATCTAAGCTCAGGAGTAAATTTGAGACTGAAACTGCTGACAGTGACTGAAAACTAAGTGCTCTGCAGTGGTCAGCAAAAAATGTTTCATGGCCTTTTAAAAGTTTGAAGAGAAGAGTGTTTTGTTTTAAAAATTGTCAGATTAAAAAGCCATAGTTATTTCACAAGAGTGAATACACATTTTATATTTCAATCTAGGTGTTTAGCTGTTTTGATTAATTTTATAGAGAAACATGGGGATTTTTTAAGGTTGCCAATTTGGCATACTTTAACCTTCCATAAGAAAAAATATACCCTTAAATTGCCTGTTACTCCTCACTGAATCTATCACAATCCTGGAAAAGAATTAAGAAGTAGATGTCCACATTACAGATGTGCAGAGTCCTACAGGATAATCCCAAACAAATTACCTGAGAGAAATTTGAACTGTATTTCCATTCACGTCAGATATCAGCACATATTCTTATTCTGACAGCTTTTTGAACCACTTCAGTGTAACCTCAGAAACCCTTAGAGGTTGGCTACCACCATTTTCAAAAAAGTGGAAATGATGCATACTAAGTTTTATGTCATTATGTGGAAGATCAGAAGTTTTATTTTTATTTTGTTCTCCAGCCCTATCTCTTTTTGTCAATAACTGACAGTACATGAGCAATGCTTTTGTTTGGTATCGAGAACTGGTTTATATATTACTGTCTTCCTCAATTTTATGTTACAATAGCTGTTATTAAAAAAGCTGTGCAATTAGACACTGATTACTTTCAACAGGCTTATAAGGTTCATTTTTTTTGTTGTTGTGCTCTTTCTACTTTTAGTAATTTTGAATGGCTTGTTCAATTATTTTACGTTTTCCTGCATTTCTGTGCAGACTTAACATATTACAGATTATTCCAAAAACAGCAATAGACTTTATCAGACACTGTAAGTCTGTGGGACATATCTGAAGTGAAAGGGCCAAATCAATTTTTTTATTTCTGCTATTTTAAAAAGAGGTGAAAGAAAATGTGTTATTTTGACTGGTTTGGAGGTTATATCAACCAGACACATATCTGCTAGGTATTTCTCCATAATTTCAGGCTTTTGATACTGCTTTTTTTTTTTCCCCAGCAACCTTCACTTTAAGGTAGAGGTGAATGAATAAAGTAGAAAATTTTATGAAATTTCCCCTGTCACCATGGTTTTGATATGGCTGAACTGTAATCTTCTTGAGATTACCAGATGACAGGAACTCCCAGACCTCAAGAGTGCACGTTCTTCAATTCTGCTCAAATCTTTGCCATCCTCCTGCACCTCTCTGGAGCCTGTAATAATATGGAAGGACAAAAATACTTGAGGTGGATTTCCCTGAAATGTTGCCCCCTTTACTTTTTTTTTCAAATGGAGTATAGCAAAAAAAAAAAAAAAAAAAAAAAAAAAAAACCAAAAAAACAAAACAAACAAACAAAAAAACCCAAAAAAAACAAACAACTAGCAGCAGTTAAAATTCCTAGATATGCTTTGATATGCTTTGTTAGAATTAAAACAAGTCTCCTCCTGAGTCAGAGAAAACAAACTTCTGAGTAAGTCTGGCCCCTAAATATTTTTTATTACATTTAAAGATATTGCATTTACATTTCTATTACATTTAAAGCTATTTAAAGACATCCAACCATTTCCATTAATCTAGTTTTTGCGTCAAATGAATTGTAAAACTATTTCAATATTTCCATAGGAATGCAAAACACTTTATCTGCTATTTAGGCTTCTACCTCTATTAGGGAACGCTAACTGGGTTTTGTCAAGGAAGTTAATTTCACTCTTTAATGCTTCCATTAAGTTTCTATTTATTTACAGTTCATACTCTACAGACTAGAAATACAAAAGCAAGCCTTAGAGCTGATCACAGTTAGTTGAAACATCTTCCTAAATGTTCTGTGAGTAAAGACTTTTTCATATATGTGTTTTTATAACAATATGAAAACAAACTCCTTCTCCATTCAGTATAATTTGCTATTTTCTCTTACTTTTATGAATCCAAATTTTGGAACAGCTGTTGCTATAGGTATGGAGATGCCTTGCCAAAATAAATGTTAGTAATTCTGTTAAAGGCTTGTCGTTCAACTGATAGATGTGCTGTGTCCCATAAGAAATTCCTTGGGGTTCTGATGCCTTTAGGTTCATCTGTGTCCATAGCAACAGCCTGATCACACTGGACACTGAGACACAATACTACAGCAAGCTGTCCATAAACTCTTAACTTTTGCTCCTGAAGGTGGGCCAAACCACTGATATGTTTGTTACACAGCTAAGTGGAAATGAAAGACTCTTAAGAGTTTGTAAATTCAAGATAGATTAACTGAATAGATTTTCTTCGTTATGGTATATGGAAAAGAAACCAGTGTTATATTGGCAACCTGCTGATTAAGCAAAGAAACATTGCCAGAACATCATAAGCTATTTACAAAGGCAGTAATTAAAATTAATGAAATGTTGAATGGACATGACAGAGTAAAGCAATCAGAATGGAGATTTCACTTCTTCTGACACTCTTTGGTATAATGGGATTCAAATAAGACCCATTCCCATTAGACCCAAGAACAGTGATTATTTTGAAGTGGATTCAGGTTTAATTTATGTTTGTTTAATTTCATAATGCTACAGTTTTTACCCCCTTCAAGTTCTAAGTGAACATAGATGAGATGTCAGCAACATCAATCCATCTGTTTCTGGAAGCATGGAAAAAAATGCACTGACTAGGTTGACTTTGGAAAATAACCAAAGTGGTTTTCGTTGTCCCCTAATACTTTATGTAGTTAGTTTTCTAGAACATGCAGAATTGCATGTGGATAATTGCAGAAAAACACTCTTTAAGGCATGTTCCCATTTCCAGATAGCACCAAGACTTTCAAGGACAAAAGAAATAGTATTATAGAAAGAAATTTTAAATTACTTGATAATAAGAAACAAATTCACCTCAACCATCTACAAGTATTCTTTGCCATAACATAAATTCTGTCTAATTGCTTGCAATGAGCTATTTTTATTGTATGGTAGATAGAAAGCACAATTTAAAAGCAAGTCTGCAATAAAAATCTGGAACTAAAAAGAAATGACTACTTTTGTATTTTGTTTTAATTAAAGAACCTGATGTCACTACATGTTCCAAGTTTTCTGACACATTATATAGAAGAAAGGGTGGGGAAATTGACAGAGTAATTTTTTGTGTCCAAGTTCTTGCTGGTCTGGTGCTGAGTAGTCACTGCAGTCAAAAGGAGCCAAAGGTAATCATCATTTTATAAGATCTACTTTTTATCTTCTCAGCTATGTGCAGCAGAAATTTCTTTCTTCTTTCTATCTTCCTGAATGTCTGCCACAACAGAATTAAGTGCATCTTAGGTTTACATGCCCAATAAATAATCAGCAACTGCTGAGTTGAGGTTACATTGATACATACACAATGTTTATGTCTCTTCTCCTTGCATTTGATCTTTATAATGGAAGCAGCCTAATATACAGTTAATCTTATGCAACATGCTCAGCACACAGAAGGTTTAGTTTTAATTTACTGGGTTATAAGTAGCTGTAGTCTCTCTGCTATGTGTAGCATTTTACAGCCATAAATTATTCGATAGCAATTATGCCTTAAAATGTAATGAATGCTTGTTTTCAGTGACCTGAATTTAGAGCAATTGCAAAACTGAAAACAAAGGTACTTGAATAGTTTAGTGCCATGTGGGTCTTTTGTCCTAGGAAAATTACATTTGTTCATTTTTATTAAATCTCAACAATAAATACATATTTCATGTATGAAAGTAGTTTGACTAAACTATATAAAAATTGCATATTTTTCCTCCCTAGGTTGTCCACAGGCCCTGGTAAAAATTATTAAAATAGACTGGAAGATTAGGATTGATACCATTATTATTAGGATTATTAACAGTGACGTTATTGTTATAAATTGTAGGCTTGAATAAGACAGCAATGGTGAAAACTGAACCAGGCAATAACTTCTATTTTGAAAACAGGATACCTGGCACCAAAAATTATTAGGAATTTTGGGAAAAGGAAGTATTTATGTTTTGGATATAGTCTGCTTTTCATAGTCTTTACCACGTTTGGTACATCCCTGAGATGCTACAAAAATTCTGGATTACCCGGCTTGGGAAAATAATTTTTCAGAATGTGACTTGCACAAATTAATCTAAATAAACTTTTGTAATATATTGTAATTTTGGGCTGAGTGGCCAAATTTCAGCTTTAAAATGTCTCAAAAATCCAAACTAGGACCTGTCCCTAGAACATATTGGGGTATCATTTTGTCAGGGAATTAGAGTAGTTTAAAGGCACATATATGGTTCCTAAAGAGTGGAAGAGCTCTAAAATCCTGTTGCATAGACACAGTCAAAAGTAACTCCTTGGACATTAAATAGACTACTTGAGCATGCGTAACTACAAAAAATAGTATCTTAATAATTGGGATGTTTCTATAATTAGAGAGTTCAGATAAAGATTACTTGGGAAATTGGGACAAAAACCTGTAACTGTTATTATCAGATTTGCACACTATAATCCATATTATGGTCTGCCATTCCAGAAGCAATTATGGATCATTAGTTTTAATAAGGAAAAATTAGTTGGCACTGTAGACAAATGGCATCACCTACACAAATGGCTTTGGGGAATTGGAAAGCATTCTTTTTTTCCATCTCTGTTTAGAGTAAAAGCCTGGTTCTCACTGAAATTAATTGTAGTATGCAATTTTCTTCACTAGGGCTAGGATGTCATGCTTGACTTCCTATACTTTGAATTTCCAGTGTTTTCTGCTGTCTTGTAGGTATGCATGCACTTGCGCTATGATTTTTCAATCTTCAATTTGCATATGTTGCTTTAGGTGTACTGTGATAACTCACATCATTCATAGCAACACCTTTAGGGTATACCTTGGAACAGATTTGGTAGCAAGGTTGATCATATATATTTATTACTAAGTATTTACAAAACACAATTTCCCAACATTAAATATTCAAGGCACATTTAACAGCAAGGTACCAAGGCAAAGACCTTTCCTCTAGAGAGAAGCCTTAGACATAATTAGAGGACACTAAGAATGAAAACTGTGGATAAAGCTGTGAATTTAGAAAAGGATTTCTGCCCACAAAAATCTTTGATGACAGCAGAGAATAAAGGTAATTTGCCACTTATGTTTCTTGGCAATATTTATTTATTTATTTTTAAAGTGTTCAAAACAATGAATATAATTATTTTTTAAATTAAAATGGATCTTAAAGTGATTAAAATGGATTTTAAAGTGGCTGCAAATTATTTTTCAGAGAATGTGTTAGAATTCAAATTTAAGTAACATAAATGAGAGAAAGATTGTGTCAAGATGCATCAAAATAAAGCAAACTCAGTGTTACAGAATTTGCAACTTTGTGCCTATCATCATGACTAATTTTTTGACCCTTTGAGAAAGCTATGCAAGTAATCAAACCAGGTTGAAAAATATGAGCAATGACTGCTAAAGTAGAATTCGGAGTTTGAATATCAGATAAGTGGACATATGGGCACTTCTTCTAATAAAGAGTAAAAAATTATGTATTGAAAGCAGATTACACATGGTATACTGAGCTCAAGAATTGGAACCAAAACTCTAAATCATGCAGTAGTAGCATCAAATCATTTTCACACTTTTGTTTCCCTACTTCTAATAGAAAAGAAAAAACCTGTGGCACAAAAAAAAAGAAAAAAAAAAGGTTTGTTGCAATTAATATTAAAACTGATTTTATTTATATAACAGTTCCCATTCCTCTTCTAGTGTGCCTAAGGGCTGCCTAAGGAATATTAAGCACAGTCAGAATAAAAGAGAAATAATTCCATAACCACTGAAGATCAGTCAACTTCAGAAACTGATAATTAAACTTCAAAAACTGAACCTGAGCAGTTATTTTTTCCTAGAGCATATCAACATCTACTGAGACAAAAAAAAAAAAAAAAACCCAACTGAACAAGGAAAAAAAAAAAAAAAAGGGCTTACTTTTAAGATTCCTAGCACCTACCATGCAGGTCAAGTTGGATAGAATATAAAAGTCAACAAAAGTATAGAGAAATCTATTTTTCTTGGTGTCTATTAGCACTTGTGATTCTAATCCAAGCCAAAATTTCCAGGGCAGAAGCAGAAATTAAACATAAAAGACAAAAACTATACAAGAAAGAAAAAACTGGTATATACAACTGACATATTTTTGATGTCTACCCAAAGACATTTGGTGGAGAAATCAGAATCTGCATCCATTTCCAAGGTGAATGAAATCTAAGTTCTGGACTTTGGAAACACCATCTTATAGGCCATCTTATATTTAAGCTATTCTAGGCAGTTATTTTTATTAAAAGCCTCCAACAATGGAGATCTTTAGCTTCTTGTTACTCTATCCAGAGTGATCAAGAAAAATTATGTTTACTTTTTCAGCCACCTTTTAGCTTTTGAACCTTTCTGCTGTATCTTACTTCAGTACTTTTTTTTCTTTCTTTCTTATTCAGTTTGATCGCTCTTTCTTCCTATGACTTTGTGCATGATTCCTTTTGTAATGAGAAGGAAAAGATCCACTTAGTGCCATCTTTCTTTTTTTTTTTTTTTCTAATTCATAGACCCAAACTGACATAGTATTTTAGCTAAGCTGTTTAACAGTGTTGAATGACAAAAGCTACAGAACAGCAGGAGTGTTTAACGTGCAATATTACTGTGTACAGTCTGAATGGGCTAGCTTTCTTTCCTTTACTATTTTCTACTGCCTAAGTGTAATCTCATTGACCCATGTTTAGTGTTTGATAAGCATAGTCTTCAGAAAACTTTTCTGTGTAATTGCTTCCTTTGCCATTTGTTTCCACCTTACACTGTAAAGTAAATTATATCAAGTGAAAATAGAACTCTAGCTCTTAAATTCATCCTTGTTTTTTTCAGACAATTTTGTAAGGTTGATTTGAATTCCAAATCACACTCTAGCGTACTTTCAAATCTTCATATTCTGTGGAAATTTATAAATGTACACTCAGATCTCATTCCAGTCATTAATGGAAACATCGAGGATTTGTGGACCTGGGTTATCTTGAAGACTGTGACATTCACAATCAAGATTTAAAGTCTGTTGGCATTTGTTCTGTTTCCTTAGTGAGTGTCATCTCCCATTTTAAAAATATTTCGACACAATGAGATTTTAGAGTGTGATAGAGATGTATGCAATACATTTGCACTTGTCTATGAGCGGGACCAATCTGATTTTTATTTATGCCTCAACATCTTTTGTACGTGAGGTGAAAAATTACTCTCGGGGCTGCACCCGTCGGGGAGCCCTGTCGCTGGGGAGGCTTCGCCTGGCAGCCGAGCAGGGCAGAGACAGCTGCCGCGGCCGGGCTGCCAGCGACCCACCTTGGCCCTGGGGCAGGTGCCCGGGAAATAACGCCCAGGAACTCGGGCTATGGGAGGAGCTTTAGCCCATAAACGCAGTGAACGGCGACGCAACCAGGGCCGTGGCCCTTGGGTTTCCTGGAAGTAGCGGGGCTCGCCCGGCGGGTCAGATTACTTCTTCCCCCCCGCCCTGATCGCCTTTTTCTCCCTGCGGTCCTGCTTCTTCCCTGGCTGTCTTCTCTGTCCTCACTTGTCCGTCTGTCCTGCCCCGTTCGCCGCTTCCCCGAGGCAGCTCGGCCCCACGGCCCCGCAGCGCTCCGCTGTTTCCCCGCGGAGCCGCCGCCCCGGCCCTGGGAGCCGCAGCTGCTCCAGGAGCGCGCCCGTGGCACGGCAGCCTGTGCTCGGCCAAGAGAAGGGACACGCAGCCGGCTGCTGCTCGGAAATCGCGCCCGTGGCACGGCAGCCTGTGCTCGGCCAAGAGAAGGGACACGCAGCCGGCTGCTGCTCGGAAATCGCGCCCGTGGCACGGCAGCCTGTGCTCGGCCGGCAGAAGGGACACGCAGCCGGCTGCTGCTCGGAAATCGCGCCCGTGGCACGGCAGCCTGTGCTCGGCCAAGAGAAGGGACACGCAGCCGGCTGCTGCTCGGAAATCGCGCCCGTGGCACGGCAGCCTGTGCTCGGCCAAGAGAAGGGACACGCAGCCGGCTGCTGCTCGGAAATCGCGCCCGTGGCACGGCAGCCTGTGCTCGGCCGGCAGAAGGGACACGCAGCCGGCTGCTGCTCGGAAATCGCGCCCGGCCGGCCCGGAGCCGCGCAGGTTCCGCGCAGCCTGCGGCACACGCGCTCCGGCTGCCGGGCTGTGCCGACAGCGCGCCCGCGGTACAGCCGCAGCGATCTGTCCGTCTCCTGTTTCCCTCTCTCTCCTCTTTTTTTCCCCCTCTTTGCTCCCTTTTCTGTCCCTCCTTCGGTAGGAATACCTATCCTCGTTTATCAGTAAAAAGTTGTCAGATACAATATTGCCCCTTTTGCACTTTATTTTCATCCAAGAAATCTATCAAAAATAATTCTCCCCGACTCCCCTTTTACAGCGGGAACGGGACAGCTTATGAATGTCTTGACAACTCCATCAACAAAGTTTTGCTCTTTACAACACTGCTGCTTATGTCATCAGCTGCATAGTGAGCAAGAAGCTCAAACAAGTGTTCAGAGCTTAACTGTTTCTCTTTCCTCAGGATTGGCTCAGGCCAATCCTGTACATGATACATTTAATAACCCTCATATAGAAAGTGTGAGGTAAGTTTTTCACATTTCCCTATCATTTAACTGTGTGCAAACTAATGTTTTTCATCGAGCCTAAAACAGGATAATCAGGATTGCAGTTTCTGGGTCTGGGCTTATGATTGAAGCATAGAATTTCTGGTGATTCCATTGCATGATGGAACATATTCTAAATTGTCTCATGAAATACAGAAAGAAAAAAAAAAGGAAAAAAAAAAAAAAAAACAGAAAAGGAGTGAATTCTAGATTCCAGATTAAAGGGAGTAAATAAGAACATTACTTGATTTGAACTTCAGTGAGTTGCCAGCACCGTTCTCTGAAATAAGCCTAAAACAATTGGACAAGTAATGCTGTTGAAGACCACTGGAAGCACAAAACACAGAGTACTCTATGTCTCAAACTATTACTTTTCTGAGATAATGAACCTCTGATAACAGAAACAAATTCTAGATGGCAAATAATTCCCTTTCATGTTAATGATGTTTTAAGAAATCAAATAATGTAACCATAAAACAGTCAGCAACCTTAATCTGCAGCATGCCGGGTGTGAATTATAGGCAAAATTCCAGGATGTACAATACAAGTGAGCCTGAGGACGTGTATTAAGTTACAAGGATTTCAAGTTTGTAAAGAATAGATCTGTGGGCTGCTGCCATTTACATCCTAGTCAGCCTGGGAATTAGATCTTGATGATGTATGGTAGTTATTAAATTGTGGAAAGTAGGGTTATGCTCCAATCCCTACAGAGCCACTAATTGAGTTGTTCCTATATTAATGGATAAATGTTGCATATAGCTATGGAGACTGCAGATCTGCAGTTCTGTGTATGATGGCATAAGCATAGACTCAGAGCAAATTTAGCATTCATTCAGTCTCCTATGGTCCCCATTCTCCACTAAGATTTCAGCTACTTTAGTAAATGATGACAAATGCTTGAAGCCAAGATATGTGAAGAATGAAATTATTTTTTCAAAGTTAATTCCTCCAAAGAATCATCACCTTAAAGGTTACTGTCAAAAGTAGCTGGATCGAATTTTACTACATACTGAGAAAGTAGGAGAGATGTGTGTGAGAGAAATACGGGATATATTTGCAAAGAGATTTTTCTTATTTTTGTTTTGACATTTTTGGAGCAGACTGTTTTTGTTTTTCTAAGTAGGACTGTGAATATAGTAACTTTAATTGTCTTTGCTGCCATTATCACATTGTTTTTATATATGCAGTTGTTTTATCTTTATGTTTTAAGGATCAGGATTCAAATTCAATGTTACAGAATTATGAAAAAATATTGTGTGGGAAAAAAAGCTTAAGAGTTCATCTAATTAAGCTTCCTGCTGAAATTCACTTATTAGACAAAAACACTCTAAACTCAAATCAAACCAAAAATTCTGGAACAGCAAAATCACTGAAGGAGAAGGAAAAAAACAAACCCAAACTATTCTGTTTCCTGGGAAATGTTTCAAAACAAAAAGAAAGGAAGCTTTCCTTTCATGCCAACAGCCAATACAGCAACCTTGTGCAGACAGACTTGTGACATTTTTGTGCAAAAAACTAAGTTAGGAAGATCAACTTTAAGAATGAAATGTTGACAAATTATTCTGAGGATAAAAAACAAATTTTTGTATAATCTTTTTATTATTTTGTTTTCAGACATGATCAGGAGTCTAGAGATTGTTAAGAAAAAATGTTAAAACATATTTTTAGATACTCTGTTGTTACTAGAGGATGACACTCTGTCAATCACTTTTGTTATTCAGCTAAATTGAACATCCCATCATATTCTTGATTTCATTATCTTCAGAAAGATAATATTATGTTATCTACTCTGCAAAAAAATTCTCTATCATTTGTTTTGGTCAGAATCTCCTGATGAAAATCCATGCTTTTCTGTGTGAAAGGATTTGTTTTGGAATGAAGGCGTAACATTTAAACTACAAATCTCTCCCTTTATTTGCATACCTTTGTGAAAGGCAAAACACTTTAAAGGAACAACTTTTAGAGCAACTAACGAGTGTGCTAATAGAATTTATTCCTTCCTCCCTTTTGTATTTCTTCTGCAGAAAGGAAAGGTGATGTTACATATTGCTTCTTATAAATACTTTGCAGATATACCCTTCCAAGACAATTTTAAGTTACAGCTACAGACCAACCATTAATTTTATTCCTGGAGTGATTCCACAGATGTAATTACCCCAATGCTACTTTGTATATCTACTGATGAACAAATCTGTAAAGGGCACTGAAAGTAAAAAGGCAGCTAATTCTAGAACATCTACAACTTAGCTCCTTTTACACGAGAAAAGCACTGATGAAGCTCCTGGCTTTAGCCAGTCGCAAAATAGTAATCTGTCACATTTAAAACTTTAGAAAAATCTGAAAATTTTGTGAACTTCCCATGACAGATAGAAAATACCACAGCTGTATACTAAGGATATTTCAGTTCTGAATCAGTGAAATGCATTGGAAAAATTAGATCAAAATTACTGATAAAAACTGCTTCTGGAAAGGAAGAAGTAACAATGTTATAGCCTTCAGTCTTACTGCACATTTTCCAGTACTACCATTTTTAGTTCTATGGGTTTGGACAATTACTTAGTGTCAGGCATCTGTGTGCAAAGAAGTTTAGATTTCCAGATAGCCAGAAAGCCCAGTGCTACTATTCATGCACTGTGAGGCATAAGTCTAGAACACATTAAACTCCTGTGGACGCAATGTAGAGATGTTCCAGCTTATCTGACAGGTAGATCACATTGCATCTGCCACCTTTCTGACATGTGCTAGACAGATGGAGTTCAACTTTGCTTTCACAAGTTTATGAAGCAGACCAATCAGGTACAGGAAGAGAGAAAGGTTGTGCAAATCAATTCTGCCTGTCCACTTTCCCCATTTGTAAATCAATTCTTTCAAAGCAATTGTCTCCCTGCTGTGCTCAGTTCTTCTCAAGAGATGATGTGGTTCAGAATTAACATGGCTGCTCATTCCATACAACAGAAGTCAAATCATCACAAAGAATAAGCAGTTCTAGGACCCAAATTAAATGGTCATTAAAGGCCTATTTAAGTTAAAGATATGCTTTGAGAGTTAAAATTAAACCATTTTAATTTTACCTCCCTAACAGCCAAAGTTTTTCTCAAATTCTCTTTAATTTTATTTTTAAAAAGAGGTGTTTATAACCTACCTGTCTAACCATCCCACTCCTTGGTATCTTGGGGTTATCTTATCTGAACCTTTTTTCTCTTTCTTTCTTTCTACTTGTTATCAAAATAGGATTAATTGAGACTTCCATTCAATTCTTGCTCTCTGACAGAATTTGTCCAGAGAGTGCAAATCCATACAGACTGTTGGAAGTGTGAGATAGAAATGGGTCTTCAATTGGACTGCTAGGAGAAGTAGGACAAAGTGTATAAAGGAAAATTGATAGTATCCTGGGCTTCATTAGGAGAAGCATTACCAGCAGACTGAGGTAAGTGATCATTCTGTGCTCAACACTCGTGACTGTATCTGGTTTCATACCTGGAATATTGTGTCTAGTTCTGGGCTGCCAAGTACAAGGGAGACATGGAGCTACTGAAGAGAGTCTAGTTGAGGGCCACTAAATTGCTGAAGGCACTGGAGCATCCATGAGGAAAGACTGAGACAGATGTGACTGATTAGCTTGGTGAAGAGAAGGCTCAGGTTCGGGATTTCATAAACGTTCGGGATTTCATAAACCCTTGAAGGAAGGGTTCAAATAAGTGGGAACCAGGCTCTTTTCAGTGGTGCCCAGTGACAGAAAAAGAGGTAATACACTCTAGCTGGAACACTGGAGGTTTCTCTGAATAATGGAAAAAGGTTTTTTACTGTGAAGGTAACATAGAACCGGCACAGGTTTCCCAGAGACATAAAGTCTCCATCCTTGGAGATATTCAAAAACCATGTGGACATGATCCTGAGCAGCCTACGTGGCCCTGAGCAACCTAGGTGGCCCCAGGTCTAGGTGGCCCTGCTTGAGCAGAGATTGTTGGGCCAGGTGACCCAGAGATCACTTCAACCTGAATCATTCTTAGATTCTGTGACATGAGACTGTAAGGAAGCTGTCAATTTAGATTAAACTTATACCATGTTTTCAGCATTCATATCAAGCTGAAAGGCTCAAACATTCCCCAATATTCAAACATAACTTTTGCATTGAACTTTCAGACAGACTTTCAGTCTTGGTCAATGCTATTATTAAAGATACATTTTGATTTGTTTACATTTTACTATGTTAGATCAATGTAGAATTACGCATTTATTTAAACTGAAAAAAAAAAATCTAGCCAAAGCAAAATTTTAAGGATATGTTCCAATATACTGAGTTAAGATCTGCAGCATGGAATATCACCAATAAGCACACTGTCTGAAGTTGCTCAGTAAATTGCAAATAATCTAGCCTTGCCAAACATTTGTACCAGATAATGGAACTTTCAAATTCAGAGAGTAGGTACTTTCACCAACACTCATTTGTATTTGCAATACTTCTTTGATATTTTGGAGACAAAACATCTGAGCTGAGGAAATTGTAAACTACATATAGCTGTTAGAAAACCTAGGAGGTTTTTTATGTGACTTTTCAATACCCTTTCCTAGGAGACCCCCTTCTAAATAATGTTTCTTTGAGAATGCATGGGGAGAGCCAGAGTTTTTCCTGTAGGTCTGGCATTCTAAACAATCAGTATTGTCTCATCTCTTTTATCTTCTGAAAGTGTCTCTGCTTTACCTGTTTAGCTTTCACCCATGAGATTTAGCTGGACACAGAAGATACATAACATAGAATAAAGGAGCATTAGTTTAAGTTGCAAATTTAAAATTATTCATAGATAAGCAGTCTTGAGATATTATCAGAACTAATCCAGTCGATGACATTCTTTAAAAAGGGTCCTGAAAATGCTTCTATATTCAACTAGATAAGAGTGAAATAGTAATTGCAGGAATTTCACACTGCTAGCCACAGGGAAAAAATTATATGCTTATATAAGTCATGACAATTTCAAAAGGAAATGCTTTATAAAGAGCAGAAAGCATCATGGGTAACAATTCAAATTACAATGTCGGTAACCCTAATTAATTTTAGCTGAATTTACCATATGGGATAGTGGCTAAGGAAAAAAAGTTCATATATTTTGTACATCTCTTATAAAGTGTGCTACATTCATGCTTTTCCCTTTCCTTGGATTCATTATTAGAGATCTGGAAGTGCCTTCCATGCTAATGGGAAATCAAAACTGAGTAAATAGAATTACAAATTTTCAGACAAAATACCTAAATTAGAATGGAAGTCTCACAACTACTGTGTTAATTCAACATCTTTCTCTTTTTATATGTAAATCCAGGGACAGAATTACTAGTCTGTCCTTAGATTTATAAGGGGAATAAGAAGAATGAAAACATGTAATATGATTGGACCATGTGTTGACAAAAAAAAGTAAAAAATAATCCTAATGGATTAGGAGTTTTCATTTGTATTCTGGATGTATCAGATTAGAGACTCAGTGTAGTATTTTCTTGCATCTGGTATGGAACAACTAGATTAATAGGTAAGATAGGCTGGGGTTTTTTGTTTGTTTTTTGTTTTTTTTTACATACTGTCTAAAAATCCTTTTTTTCATTTCTTCTAGGTAAAGCTGAAATAAAAAAAAAAAAATCTGAAAACCCAGCCTGTGCAAAAGAAACAAACAAATCCCCCCCAAAAACAAGCAAAACCCCCCCAAGCCCTTCCCAAAGAACCTATCCCACCAAAAACCCTCCTAAGGATTCTAGAATAACAAAGTACCAGGATGAATGAGTACATTACCCACAATACTCCAGAGTAAGATCAACATTCAAATTCTTATTCTGCAACATGCAAGGAAAGGATTTAATTTTTATGTTCTCCAGCAGTATGCTTAAACAAGGTTGAGGAAAGGTGTGGCAAGGAAATTGTTTTACTTCTTAAAGAGATTAAGCATTCACTTGGCCAAACTTTCATTCTAACTGCTAAAGTCTGTCATCTCAGATGATAAGTAAGTAATTATTAGCCCCTAGTAAAAATCAGGTTATAGAGATGCTTAAATTTGTGGTCATGTGAGACAATTGATTCAAAATAGGCAGTTCTTTGCCAGCCATTGAGAGAGAACCATTCCATGTCACATCTGAAGTTCCTTTCTGATTATTTTTAGACCAGTTTTCTGCATGTAAAATATTTCAGTTTCAAGGAATCAGCATTTTCCTATGGAGAAAAAAAGAATGTCCTATGAAGCATATTCCAATCGCCTTTATTTTGATGTATGTCAAGTTGTTGAAAAGCAAAGTACATCTCTGGGAATTGCTTAAATAGAAGAAAAAAATCTAGTGAAACTTATTATAAAGGATAGATATTAATTCATTCTTATGGCCCAGCATTCCCCTCTGGGGAAATAAATTCTAATATTAACACATTGGTGAATGTATTGTTCAGCACATTTTTATTTGTTACTGACCAGATAATATCCAGGCACTATTTTGTAGTGTCATTGAATCTAAATTATCAGGGACTCTGTTATAAATAATGGATGACATACAGAAAACCTGTTGTAATTTGCTGTAAAATGTCCACATTTTCTCCACTGGAAATGAGTTGTGTAAGGTGGCAATGAACTGGAAAATACAGATTGTAATTAAAGAAGACCAAATCAGCTGGACAACTGAATGGATTCAACAGCAGAACCTTCCACAGTCTGTAGTTATTCAACTGTGCTTCTGTTACTATATCCCTGTATCACTTTCTGAGGTATGTTTCTTTGCATCCATCTCCCAGATTAAGTCCTCTATTTTTGTCTCCCTAGTCAGTCTTTTTTAATTTAGAGTGGTACAACTATCCCACTTCAGGTAAAGAGAGCTCTGCACAAGCCTTAGCAACTCACATAGGCACAAAGCAGTGGAGCACACACAGTAAAGTTGTACATGGAATGGAAACATCTGCTATTTTGCTCTGCAGAAGTAGAGGTTGACAGTACAGGTTTGCTGCTGAAATGTGTAACTTGTTTGTAAAGGCTGGGCCACTTCACTCTCCTGCGACGGGAACTCTGTTGTGAAGTCCTTGCTGTAGGAAAATGTTAACTTTCTCCTCAGGCTACTTTCCAGAAATGGCATAAAAAAGACCTAACTTGGACAACTTCTGCTTTTATTAATGACACCTTGAAAAGGAATGGGAAGCTTGTAGAAAGGTCAGTGATGAAAGAAAGATGTGAAATATAATTACAATGGAAAAATTTCTTTTAACCAAATGGGACTATCCATCATCAGCTCTTACTTTTATGCATTCAAACATGCTGTTTTCTGAACACTTAATACTATTTTACATACGTAAAATTTGTTCCAGGCACCATATGACCATGAAAAGAATAGTTTTTAATTTCTAAGATTATATAATGAAAATTTTATATTGGCTTAAGACCTTGCAGAACCTTGACCAGTCAGATTATATATTGCAGGTGTTCTTGGTGAGCAATGTTTCTCTGCTCATAAGTTATGAGTTAAATGATTTAAAAATAATGTTATTGAGGAAATACAATAAATTGCCAGCTTGGGAAAACAGAATAAATATCAGCAGGAGGTGTGATTACTGCAACCAATGTAGTTTGCCAAAATTCCCAAACCTGGTCATTTAGGTGATCTACTTGTGAGGCTGATGGGATGCTAGGTTCTGCCTTTCTCCACTGTTTTTTGGTTGTTTTTGTTTTCCATTTTTCCGTCTTCACTCTGCACTCAAGTTTATCAGCAACTTGTAGGCATGTTTGGGAAGGAACTAGTTTACTCTGTTAGCTACAATTATACAGTTATAACAATTATACTAGTTTATAGTTATAGTGTCTTGACAGTGTGAAGCTGCACAGTCGGTGACATATAGGCCTCCATTTTTGGCATCTTTGTCCCAAGAATCAGTCCCCAGACTCAGTCACACACATGCCTCACTTTATGGTTCCCACCAAGCTATATTAATTGTCTTCAGTGAGACTTTTCCTCATATTGTTTCCAGAGAGAAATTGGCATAATTCACAAATCCAAATTTCTCTGCAGTATGGAACTCCATTAAATATTGCCATGGTCCTTTGCTACATTGCCCTAACCAGCACTAACGTACAGATGGCTTGTAAACTTCAGCATACATTACCTATGGCACAAGTTGTGCCAGATGCTGGCCTCTCACCATACCTAACCAAGACATGAAAAACAGTGGCCTTGCAATCACTGAACTCCTGTGATCTGAGAAACGACAGATTTGACAGCTTCTCCACTGTGTGAAGACACAGTTGACCCCTGACGATCTGTCTGAGCACAGCTAAGCTGATAGCCAGTGTGTGAACTGTCTGTACGGATGCTGGCTGTGCTTATGTCACAGTAATTTGGGGCCATATCTTCACAGGGCATGTACTATCCACATAGTCAAACACCTGCTCCAACATTGAATCTTAAAAGTGTTTTAACAAATTGCCATTCTTTGGTAAAGGCCTGCCCCACACAGAAATGTATCAACCCTTAGATTCTTGAGACACCTTCTCTTCAATGGGGATATTATCTCAGAAAATTAGGTAACTCCTCATACTAAACTGTGCAGAGATGTAAAGTTACCCCTCTTTTTCAGGTCTCCAGGTTGAATTAATTACATTTAATGGAAATATTTATTATTTTAAGGGATTTATTCAGCTCTCTCTTCTTTATTATTGAAGAATGATTATGTATTTTATAAATACGTAATTGAATAACAGTCAGCTGTTATTTCCTTGATGGCCACTGTTGTCTGCAGGCTAAAAGGAAAGGAAAAGAAAATGAAAAAAAAGAACATTCATTCCGAGAAATGAAAGGGATTGAATCACAGTTTGGGAACTTTCTCTTGCACACCGTTGGCATAGCAGCAGTAGCAGCCAGAAGCGGTGTTATGTTTGCAGGTGGAGGAGAAGAAGAAATTATTCTGTTTCACCTTCTTAAAAATGTAGAGTGTTAGTTCACTCTGCAGTGAGCCAGGCTGTGACAGGAAGAGGCGCAAGAGGGACTCAACGGTATTTGCGTGTTACCTCCAACTACTGCTGTCTGATTAGAGCTTTATAGCGGTCTCTTGTAGACTGGTTCTATCCCAAGATTACTAGCTGCAGTGTGCTGGTCTACATTATCAAAGGCCAAATAAGTGCATAGCTGAACAATACAGAACTCATACTGGCTTTTGGAGTTGAGATTCATTCTTCATCTCCACACTGAAGCCAGAGGACTTTCATCCCAGTTTCTCCTTTAGGAAGAATTCTAGCATTAGGTTAGGGTGAGAAGACCTAGCTAAATGAACTTCTTTTTTTTTTTTTTTTTTTTTTTTTTTTTTTTTCTTTTTTCTTTTTTCTTTTTTGAGTCATTGAGGCAGAAAACTGTTCACAAACTCATTGCTGTAAATCTCACAGCTTGAGAAGTCTTGAAAGCTCAAATTGGCTTCCTGATGACATCACAAAACCGCTAAGACAAAAGCTAAGCACTTGAGATTGTTTAGGAATTCAGAAAGTCTGTTCAGTGCTGGTTTATCACAGAGATAATCTATTCACTGTGCTAAGTTGTGAAAAGTACTGATTGAAATTCAACAAGGCCAAGTGCAAAGTCCTAAACATGGGTGTAGTAATCCCAACCACAAGTACAGGCTGGACAGAGAATGGGTTTGCAGAAGTCTTGGGAAGAAGGACTTGGGGAGCTGGTTGATGAGACACTCATTGTGACCTGGCAATGTGCACTCACGGCCCAGAGAGCCAAACATATCCTGGGCTGCAGCCAAAGCAGTGTGGGCAGCAGGCAGAGGGAGGGGATTCTGCCTCTCTGCTCTGATCTGGTGAGACCCACCTGGAGTGCGGCATCCAGCCCTGGAGTCCTCAACGTTATACAGACGTTTCCTTGTTTGAACAGCTTCAGAGGAGAGCGACTAATCTGATCACAGGGCACCTCCCCCAGCTGGAGCTGTCTAGCCAGGAGAAGACTTCAAGGAAACCTAATGGCACCCTTCCAGTACGTGAAGGGAGCCTACAAGAAAACTGGAGAGACACTTTTTACAAGTGACAGGACAAGGGGGGATGACTTCAAACTGAAGTAGAGCAGATTTAGATTGGATATTAGGGGCTCATAAATGACACTGTAGTAAAGAAACTTTTCCTTGTAGTCCTTTCTGTAGCTCCCAGCATTACAGTAGTAGGCTTTATTTCATCTGGTGTTTTCTTTACAGGATTCAGTTTCAACATACCCTGCTTCTATTGTAGCAGTTCATGATGCCAGAAATACTCATACTATGAAGAGATTCACAGTTTCCCTGTGGTTATAGGAGAGATGCTGCAAGTTCCTGCCATGTGGCTGATCTCTGAATCCCAATCTCCTTGTGAGATATTTTTCATATTTCTTGCTACATAATGTGTTTGTGATTGCATTGCTACGTTTAACTTTTTTATTTTTTTTCAAATGGGAAATAGCCAGCCCCAAATTAAAATATTTATTTGGAAATAACAATTTGTGATATTCTGAGCAATTTAATTCTTTCTGCTTTCACCTGAAAGTTTTTTATCTTGCTTTTCTCTGCTTCACAAAGTTCTTAATTTTTTTCTTATACTTGATGAAGTGATAAGGCTCAGCACCTACATGTAACAGAAAACATACCAGAATAATTTTTATAATTGATGCTACATTAAATCTGGAATTACTGGGGTATCATTGGTCTGTATGCTCTACAAAACCTTATAATGTCTCAGAGAAACCAGCCAGAACACTGTGAAAGTTATTAACTCAAACACTTATGACTAGTGTTTTAAGCTCAGTATTTTCTAGGGTTATGTGTTCATTAATACTAGATAAACTCCCCTCTTAAAAGTGTTCATTTATCATTGGCTAAACAAAATGGGATCATAGAGAAAAATTACATTTGGAACAAAATTATTTATGCTAATTTTAACTCTTGATGTTCCTTAAATTTTTATGTCACTGCATTGCCGGCCTTCAAAATTCAGACATTTGTAAACAGATAATTTAACAAGAATAGAAGCAAACAAAAAATATTATCTGTTTACAGACTTGTCTGAAAAAACTTTACAAAATGAAAATAAAATACAGTCTTTCCTAAAGAAGGGTGAATTTCAAGGAGTCCCAGTAAGGTTCTTTTATATTACCCCACAATTCATAAAAAGGATCATTTTCTTCAATAAGCATGTACAATGGGAGTAGAGGCAATCATCTAGTAAAAGTCAGAGAACAAGTCATGTTTCATTATACTTATGAAATTGGTGAAGTGATGGCTTCTAATAATTTCTACAGACCATGATATCCTATTTTTCTACAGCAGTAACACTGATTTTCAGTTACATTGAACTCTTCGAATTAACATGGATAAAATCCTGAAGAGGCAAATATTTCAGTAAAGAATTTCTCCACTTATATCCAGAACTGATTGCTCTTCATCAGATCATCTAATGTACAAGTTCTCTAAGTAGTATTTTTCGTTGATACTTAAGCTACACACACAAAATGTGGAAGCTTACCTGAGTAAACTGACTTGCATGTCCAAAATTATCATCATTATCTTTAAACACCTCTTAAGATACTCAATTCCACAAACAATACTGTGAACAAATAATTAGGAATGTAATGGTGAGCAATGCAATGTTTCATTACATGTGTTGGCGTGAAAAAAAATTATGAACCCTGTTTCCAAGTCTGAGAGGTAGGACAGACATTGGTTATAAGTGTGGATATATTGCTATTGCTAAACAGGTACTGCTCAGATATCTATTTTGTATACATGGTATTCTTCTAAACTATTGCTACATAAATTACTTTTCATATAAGAAACAGACATATGCAGTGTTCACTTTATGGCTGTATCATCAATCAAAACGTGTCTCATTCTGTATATAACTACCTTTGGAAATCACTATTATGTTTCATACTTGGTCTAAATTTATAACCTTTAATTTCCCCGTATGGCTCAGGATACTCTCTTAATTTATACAGTTCTTTGTTAGTATGTTTCATAAGTGCCTTGAAATTGCTTGTTTAATGGAAAATGCAAGCCTTGAAATGTGACCTTGCATAAATTTCTTTTCTCTGTAGAGTAGGTGGCTCACCTTTTGTTATTTTTACTCAATTACATAAACACATGGGTTACTTCTATGGCTAAGGTCTTGGAAACAGTTAATACACTAGAAAAAAATAATGTAAAATATTACTAGGCCTTCTTGCTGGCCACAAAATTGCATTTAGATGACATATAAAACAGCCAAAATTTGGATTTTCTAGGACAGCCTTCTGCAAGGCTTTTTTTAAATTTCAGATATTTCAAGTCTGTAAGTTGCTCTTATGTTTTTGGAATGCAAATTAATTCTAATTTAAGGACAATGGTAGATTCAAACGTAAGAAAACGTCCATGTGTTTTTGATGATAGCTTACATACTAGACAGTGCCAAAGATTTGAAACCCTATGTTCCAGGGAGAAGAAAAGCCAAAAAAAACCCACACCAAAAAACAACTCAGACATTGGCAGATTTTTGTAAGAGGGAAGAACAGAGGGTTCTAGCAAGGTGAGTGTTAAATATAGCAAAAATTTTCCTACTTTGATTGGGCCACTTTGCACTAACTCTGAAAGGATGTTAATGACCACTGATAGTGAAGGGCAATGAAACAATTAGACACTTCTATTTAAATAATTCATTTGCATTCTGAAAAATGATCAGTCATCAACTTTGCAAGCTGCATCTCAATCACTTCTTCTGACACTGCTGCACTAAATTTTTCCATTTTCCTTTTTAGCTCAAGATGAAAGTCATGAGACAATTGTGATTTTATTCTGTGCATTGCAAAATACTTTAATGGTAACTGACATGAGTACTGGGAGCTTTGTGTGGAGAAAGAGAGGAAGGATAAAGGATAGGGAAGAAGAGAAGTTCTGCCCAGCGAAGGAGAATAGAAGTAATGCATTTTTTTCTGTGAGAGTAAATAGTTCTTTCTGCTTCAGGACAGAAGGAGAATGATAAATCATTCAGTCAAAATCCAGAGGATCTGCTAGATCACTATTGTAGAAACATCTAGATACACTAAAATAAAAATTTTAAAGGATGGGTTTGGAGGAGTTTTCAAAGTTATTGTAATTAGCAATAACTAAAGAGATAGGTAAAGCATATGGTTTGGAAACATTTATTGTTGAACTTCCAAATCCTTGTTACTCTGGTCTGAAAGGCGCCAATGTGAAACAGCAAATGGAGATGCCCTTTACCCTCTGCGCAGGGAACATATTTGGGACATGTGAGGAAAATGAGGAGTAGGAGTGAAGTGTGACGTGCTTCAACAAGCATCCTCCAGCCTACTGGCTCCTGGAAAACAAAGTACTCATGTACATTAGGATAGAAGCAGGGATCGAGTAGAGACCAGGAAATGGAAGGGAATATAAAAGCAGCTTAGAGGTAGTCTGAATTTGGGCCATACAACACTGCTGTCTTCTGCATGTTTGTTTTTCCTGTCTTTTGCTGTTATTTAAAGGGGTGTACTCCATAGACTGGCAAGTAGTTAAAATTCTAGGTTTATATATAGTAAACCTTTATTGACAGGTTTCCTTTATTTACAGCTTGACATGTCTGAATATTTGATAGTCCTGATCCTTTGGATCCTCAGCACAGCCACAGATGAGCTGGTGACTGATGACTGTGACTGTAACCAGTAATTCTAAGAGCTCTGAAAAAACCTGTTGGGACATACAACTCCTTGTTCTTGTACTGCTATTTGCTATTTTTACTTGCCAGGATATATCAAGAATTAAATTGCATATTTTAGGGTATGCCAGCATACAGTGTATTGATTGGGTTAATTATTCTTTATGTTCAAGGAACTGAACCAAATGCATTTTTTTTTTTTTTTTTTTTTTTTTTTTTTTTTTTTTTTAATTTTGCCTCTTCCTTTCTCTGTAGTGAAAAGTACAAGGATAATGGTGCTGAAATTTCTGGTCATAAAAACTTTCTCTTTTTGTCTCTCTAGAGTCTTCCCAACATACCTGAGCTCTGCAGAGGGAGACAAGGCCATCTATGTCCAAAGAAGTTTTCTATCACAGTTCAAAATTAAGTGACTTAAATTGAACTTTAATTTACATGTTAGATTTATTATCATGCTCATTGCATATTAATTAAAGAGCAGTGGATCATTACCAGTCCATTTAATGGGGTGTAACAATGGCTGCATATGAAATATGCAGACACGACTATTACACTGTCCTTAAGCCTCAGTAAATATGCTTGAATAATTGCTGGTTCTTCAGCAATACACAGTTGCTAATGCATCTCTACATCAATTCATTGGTGTGATTGATACAAACAGGTACCAAGGAGATTCCAAGAGCCTGTGTTCCTGTCCTTCTGCATAATCATTGAGAGCATTATAAGGTTGCTTCTTATTATTTTTAAATCTCTTTAAATGGCATGAACACCACGGGAAAATGACTAGCTTCTATTATTGCCTGATTAGAGGTACCAGTCACATGACTTCTCCCTTTCTTTGATTTCAACTGACTTATGTCTGGGCAGATGACTGACACAGAGAAAATGACTTGATTGCTGGCTATTTCTCACTTTGTAAAGACAAGTTACTTTCTTGTGGCAGTACTGTAAATCTTCTGCCAAGGGAAGTTTCGTTTTAAATATTCAGTCTTTTAGCTGATGTTTCATGTTCAATCATTGTTTGATTTTGGGAGTTCTTACCTTCACACCATTCAACAATAACTGGTGGTGTGGTTAAAATATTGCGTATATAAACCTCAATCTGCTAGTACCATAGGTTTCCTGGTGATGCAGCAATTAAGCAGTACCAATCTAGCCAAGTCACTTTCAGTCAAGAAACCCTAGTCAAGACTTTTCTTCATATATAGGCTGGAGCTCTATAGATAGAGTAAGACAGAATGGATTCAAATAATAAATTAACCTTTCTTTTGTGAGTTTAAGTACTGATATTTTATTTTTTCATGCTCTTTTCAAATTAAACCTATTTATTTCTAGTAAATGGAACATCTTATCTTGCTATATGTGCACCAGCTCATAATATTTTTATTATTCAATGTTTCTAATACTTTTGATCTTATTTTTTTGTAAATTATTTCTTAGTGATCTGAAGGAGAAAGCAATTTTCCTACCTCTGTCCTCACTTTGTGAGTGACCCCAAATAAACCAACAAAACCAAAAAAACTCCTCACATATAGTTGGAAAGAAAATATAACTTGCCCCTATATCAGAAGCTTTGGAATGCTTTAACATTATTAATATTTATGTATAATTCTTATTCTTAATAGAGAAAGTTGTCTTATTTTTTATATTTTGTATAAGAGAAATAGGGAGGGAAAAGAAAAATTTTGGGGGTGATTTAAAGTGTTACAGAAAGTCAATCAGTAACTTATGGCCAAACTTCTAAATATTTATTTTAATGTTATTTTATTTTCATGTTCATAATTTTCCATCAGAATATAGCTTTTTGTGCAATACAGTTACTATCAACCCCGCTGCCTAAAACTTTGAGGCAAAATAAAACAAGGGATTTCCTGCCAGGAATAAGCCAGTGGAAAAAATTACCGGAAGGCCAAATTCTTGCCTAATTTATGTCCTGCACAACATCACAGAGTTCAGTGCTGCTGTATGATTAATGATTTCTATAGTTAATGGGGCTGTACTAGTGTAATGAAGAGAAAAAATATGGTCCATTGACTTTCATGGAGTGACACTGACCATATATTAGTGCAAGTCTGTGGCCTTATCTTGTGCAAACTGAACAGGGTCTTCAAGACTAGCTGTTGATTTGTTATATTTCAGTATGAAATATGTCAAAACAAATCTATATAAACCAGTGTCTTACCTTCAATAGTAGCTAGTGCCATACTTTCAGGGAAAGAAGCAAAACCCGGAAAAAAATAGCAAACTATCCCAAACTATTGCAGGTGAGAATGGTAGTTCCCTCTAGTCTCAGTTTTTATGCCTGCTTCTATGTCTAGGTCCACGTCTCTTACATTTTTATCCAGTGTAATGTAGCAATTTGAACTTATACTGTTCCTCATAGATGTATTACATGCTGTGGTTTTTTGTTTTTTTTTTTTTTTTTTTTTTTTTTTTTTTTAAATTTTTTTTTTTATTTTTTATTTTTTATTTTCATGAAAATCAAAGCTCTTCACATTGAAACACATAAATACTGAATAATTTGGAGGTAACAAGAAGTTTTTATTAGGGATGGCTGACCTTCTTTCAGTCCTTGTGGCTCACCAGAAATGACCTTTCAGTTTACAACTTTCTGTTGGCCTTTTCAGTTTGACAAGATCTGCTCTCTCTCAGCTTCTCATGTAAACACTGCCTATATAAATTGTCTGTGGGAAGATGGTATGTTGTCACTTTCTGACAGGCTTTGACTCCCTAACCATGACTTACTTGGCATAGAAAATGGACTGGTCAACACAAAATGACAGTCCCAAAGCCATGTCTTAGTATGATAAAATAGAGGTTTCCTCGCGGTTTTGTCCAAAAATCTGATAGTTGTTGGGCTGTAGGTAAATTTTAAGAGCTGCTGAGAACACTGATCAGCCTGGACTCATCTTTGAACTCTGTTGCTTGCCCACATGGTTGTTTTTTTTTTGTAGGTTCATGGAAAACACCTGAGAGCAGGGACTGTCTAGGTGCAATACACAGAATGATGGGTTTTAGCTCATGAGGTGCATTCCCTAACTATATAAAAAATTGGAATATATTATTTACATATTTTGTTTTGTGGCCAGCAGGGGTTTTTAATGAAAAGAAAATTCCCAAAAATATCAATCAACCAAGCCAACCTGGAAGGTATTGGATTTTTTTAGATTTTCCCCAACTTTTCAAGGTTTACTTTGGAATCTTAGCTTGGGTTAGCTGATTGTAGAACAACTCCATTCAAAACATCCAGAGATCCATAGTCAGAGAAACTGAACTTGATCACAAACTGAATTTTAGTCTCAGTAGTAGTCGTTCCCTGTTCTGGATTGCTCTTGGACAGTAGAACCATTGCATATATGCAGGATAACTGAAAGTATTAAGTAAAGCTGTATGAAGGAATCTTCCTGACTTTTAATTTATATAGCACATTTTCATTTTATATTTTGATACTAAAGTCTGAGTAGTTTGCAGAGTCTCTATTGTATAGTTTTCAAGAGTATTATATTTCATTCATTTTTTATAGGTAAGGAATAGTTTGTGGTAGTATTGTTTTGATGACTGTCATATATTGACATTTATAATTTAACATGATCTAATATAAAATATGACCTAAATATAACCTAATATATATATATGATGTGAATATGAGCTAATTATCTATATTCATGCACAATTAAATACATACTAATCAGGGTTTTCTCCAGCATTTTGATGAAAGAGTTTCCATGCGCTATTATCAGAATGGGTTACCACGGAAGGAGGTGTCTGGAACTTGAGTCATTACAACCAGAAATACAATAAAGTCTTGTATCATTTTGTGTCATCTCTTCCAAATATATCTGGAGTACTCTCAAAGTTAAAAAATAATAATGATAACTGTAAGTGATTGAACATGACCTGAAGATTAATTCAGTAAAAACTTGAGGGCTGTACTTTATCTTCAGTGTTTGGAGAAGAGTGAATGCCCTACATACTGTCTGTCTTGTGGAATATGACCATGACAGAAATGTGAAGTAAAAATAGGATTGTAACTTCCTTGTGTACACAGATAAGATGCTGCAAGTGATAGTTCAGAATGAGTACTTTTGTAAAAATAGAACCTAAAGCATATTTGCATAATAAAAACAATAATAATTTTTTTTTGCACAACTATTTTTAGTCTCCTTAACTTCTGACATTTTAACATTGGGTCATAAGATGTATAGACTGGGCATAATGACACTTCACACTTTACATGTAAAATTTCAGGATATAGTATTGAAACTTTCAGAATATAGTCATGTTAAAGATGAATGTTCTTCAAGCTGATAGTTCTGTATACTAAAATTGCTAAAAGAGAAGACACTTCTTGCATGTCAGCAATTCACCTGCCCTGCTAAGAGGGCTCAACTGTCAAGCACCAGCTGGGGAGAAGCAGGGCTGACAGTGCATAAAATAGGTGTTGTACTGCATCTGGTAACCTGTTTTGCTGTATTGATGAAAAGCAGCAATGTCTAGGGTCATTCATTAACTAGGAAAAGGAGCTATCCTGGTCCTCCCAATTTTTTTTTTTGTATTCCTATGCATACTGAATTTTTATCCTTTTATCTTCAAAGCATAGTTGTCACTGACTGTTGACATTTTTAATGAATATTGACATCTGAAGCCTTGTGTTTCCCTGAATCTCTATAACTATTGTTTCTCTTCTTTTACTTGCATTTTCCTAATTATCTCTTTAGAAAATAAAAACAAGAATAGTTTCCATTTTTTTTTAGAAAATGAACCTGATCATATGAGCGTTTGCATAGCTGAACAACCCAACACTTAATAGTGTTTAATGTACCACTTATATAAACAAGGCAGCTCAAACTTAGGTTTAAGTACATATTGAAAGGTATTGATAGAGCAGTTTTGAAATGCATACTCCAAATCCCCTCATTCTTCTCTCATTTTGACTGTATCATCATACTATCTGTAAAGAAAGAGAGTAATTTTCAGGCAATATTTTCCAAATTCAAATACACTTGGACTTAAGTAATACTGAAATTGTACCTAAATAAAAATTTCTCCATAAAATTATTCCAAGTTCTATTTTTTTTATGAATGCTGGTTATCTGGAAGGATATTAATTTTATTATTTTATTTATGATATTTTTTCTTATAAGTTCCCGGATTTTCATTTTTTTTTTAACAGCTGTGACATCTGTGTTCTACATATGCTTTATTATGTGTTCATCATAAAAATTCACATACACAATGAGTTAATTGTGACAGCTTTGACTTTTCTATATCCATATGTATGTGTGGAAACTTACACACATATTTAATAGTGGGAGAAATGGGTGTAAGTGTTGTGATATGAGTACAGAAATCTTCCAAGATTTTTTTCCCATAGATTATGATTTTTCAGCATGTGTTTTTAAGTAAAGGTAAATTAATAAAGGCAGCTTTGTATACATTCATATAGAAACAAGCAAAAAAGCTGAAAAAAACCATTTTATACTCTTAAATGTGCTCTTGAAGCTAGTGATTTTGCAGGTACTGAAAAAAATGAAATTAGTAGAAAATAAGAGAAGCAGAGGGAGGGAGTATGCAACTAAGAAGAGATTTCATAACATAAATTCAGAAAATAGATGAGGTGTTAGTGAGGTAAGGAAATAGAGGAATGTAACTCTAGATGTTAGAAGCAGGAAGAGAGATGGTTCTTTCAGTGATGGCAACCAGATCATGTGAGAGCAAACGACAGAAATCAGATTTGCTCTGGGGAAGAGTATACTAAAAATAATTACTAAAGCTTTTGCAAATCCTTGCTTCTTCTTTCTATGCAGTATCTGCATTAGTGCATCTGGAGGAGAACACAACCAGTAGGTGCAGTACTGGGGACATCCAATTTGCTGTAGGCTTTTCTTCTGTATATCTCTTTTTTTCCCTGCTAAACTAGTGGTGGGATGCTTCACAGCTTAATCACCCATGATCTAGCCTTTCTGTGGGATCTTGAGGCACTCCTTAAGCCTAGCTCTAGCAGAAAATCTTCATAAGCTTTGGAGCCTAATTACAGAACTAGAATTTTTAAAACTCCTGCTCAGAGACTGTCTAACTGCGGTGCCATACAAGATTTACACACTCTTTGTTCCTGATGTTAAGAATGTGCATACTAGGTTTTCCTGTGATTTCTAATGGAGAAGGGATGGAGGTGGCTGGGTGGGTTTTCAGGTACTGAGGATTAGGTGATGTTTTCTCAATGCTCATTAGTTACTACATCTTCACACATTTTATTTGCTATTGTAACTCCCAGAGTGAGATTTAAAACTCTGCTTATTTATGCAGTACTTATGCTGCTTAATGCACTCTACAAATGGCTATGATTCTATGGCAGCGATTAAGCATCCAGATATTTCTGTACACCTGGGTATTGGGCTCCCTGTGTCTCACTGCCAGTCTGTGAAATGAAGACAATTTTTTACACTAGAACTAAATCAATTTCTGAAGTAAACCAGTTGTATTCCTAAAAGCATATTTATTCTTTCATTGAGCTATTCAGAAAAGTTTAAAAAATCCCTTTCTTTTCATTCTTAGATACTATGAAAGTATAAAAAAGTCAAGTCAGACTTGGCAGACAAATAACATGTGGAGTGCTACAGGGTGTTATTTTTTTAAATTATCACCAACACACTAAATAACCACTAGTATAAGTTTCAGCTGATGGATAAGTGGATTCCACTACGGTAAACTTAGACAGAATAATAGGAATGATCAGAGGTGCTCTGGAAGGTCAGTAGGGAATACCTGCATTAACAGAGAAATCCTTCCATTTATGCTTTGAGACCATAATTGGAGAGGCATGCATGATTTACTGTTGGACCCACTGCATTTGTTCTCTGTTTAAGCAGAGTTCAACTTTCAGGCCTGGATATTGGCAGGCTTTGCCAAAGTAAATGCGTCGAATAAGATCAAGGACATATAGTTATATATTTCAAATAATTTGTTCTCTCAGTCACTCTCATAGTGTTCAGGGCCCTAGAGTATGATTTACTGGGGGAGAGAAGACCAGATGAATTAATACTAATGTCTCACAATGTTGTTCAGTTCATTGTAAATTGAATCTGTGGCATTAAAACTGATGACAGTAAGCATGGCAAAAATTAATAGTAGTGCTAATTACATTTCAATAAATTAACTTTATAGTCTTTCAAACAGCCTTTTACTAAGGCAAGTGAGCATCAGTCCCATTAACTGTTGGACAAGACCATCATAAATCAAGAAAGCAAAATGCCAAATAGAAAGAAAGCTAGGAAGATTTCTCTAATGCTCTTTTCTCAAAACATATGACTCTAGATGAAGCTGCATCAGGTAGTCTTCTGTATCAGTAATGAGTGGGAGATTTTGTAATAAGTTAGCCATAGATACAGATTGTCCATGGAAAACATGAGAATTACCTTTCAAAACTTCGCTTATTGTGCATCACAAATTTGCTGCTGGAACAATGAGGAATGATGTAAATGTGGCAGGTTTTTTACGTAGACTGTGCTTTGAGGATGACGGTAAAAAGAGAAATGTGTAAAGACAGAATTCATAAAATATTCAGGTTGTCTCTGATGCAAGGATGGGCCATAACTTTTAAACTGACCATATGTGTTTCATATCACCTTCAGTGAATTTTGGTTAACGGGAAGTTTCTCAGGGCTGAAAACTTTTCTCATTTATTTCATAAACTTTTGGAAAGGAGTGGAAAAAATCCAGAGTGAAATTCAAAGCCTATGATTTGAGGATTGGATATTAGCTGGAGTGCAACTTCATGCAATTAGAGTATAGCTTTATTTAATTCATAAATGTAACTTATGCTTCACATATCCAGTCAAAAAGTTATACAAAGACTGAAGCTTGTGAATCAAAACTACAATGGACTACATGACACAAAAGACACTTGACAGGTAAAATTCCATGTAATCAGAAAAGCTATGAGAGCATCAATTGCCATTTGTGAATCAGCTCTGAAATCTTGATGTGTGCTTAGAAACATGAAACAGTACAGGCCAGTCAATGCACCTCCACAAGCATCTGGATAAAGTGCCCACTGGCTGCATGAATATATTTACACCACTGTGATTCCTCATCCCTTGCTAATTCACTGCAAAGCACTAAGCTGCTCGACATAAATTTGTATTCTTTTCCCTGCCTTGGTATTTCAAATATTTTTAATATACATGTTCTGACTGGATTGAGCTTTAAGGTTCATATGAGGAACAAAAAAATTAAAGACCTTTTCACTTCTCCTTTATAGTATTATTTATATTTTGAGTTCAGCGTGTATTCAACCCTATTTTTATTTATTCCTTTAAATACTTAGAATTATTTTCTTCTTCAGTCATCAAAAGCTGTCAGCTGCTACACAAGCTTGTCTATCACAACCAGAGCTAGCTGTGCCAATAGGAACTGTGCACACAGATATTTAGCAAAATCAGGCAGACAATTTTAAGGACCCTGAAATATTGGTAAGATATGGTGAGAGGAATATTTTCTAATCTGTCTAGACTGTCTTTCTAATTCTAATACAACAGCCAAGTATACATGTGGGTAGCTTGCTTTCTGTTCTTATTTCAGTGTGCAGCCTATGGAACAGTTTTCTGTGCTGTTAAACAGATTTGCTGAAGCTGCATGATCTGGTCAGAAAAGAGTATGCCATGACCAAATCTCTAATTGCTTTTGATGGGAGTCTACAGAAGGAAGCCTAAGCAGAGTGTCCTCACCAACCTGACGGCTTTCCAGCTGCCTATGCTCTAACTGTGCTGTCTTAAAAAATTGTATAGTGACTCCTGCTTTGAACTCACAGCCTAGAGAGATTTGATACATGCTATAGATAGTAAGAAGGGAATTTAGAAAGGATGAAGTTACCTTGCTTGTCATCCTGGAATATTCTCCAGAGTAAAAGGAGTCAATATTCTTCATAGCCAACCATGGTAAGTTCAGGGATGGTATAGACTTGATGATGTTGATGAGCTAAAAGACAGTTATTGCTTTTGTTAATAATCATCCATCAGTGATTATAAGTAACAAATATTGAATACTGTGACAATATTATAATTAAAGAGGACTCCAGCTAATGTAACTCCAGCATATAAACTGCATAAAAATAAGATTCAATGAAAATGGGATTTCATTACAGTATTTCTAGAATACGTTTTCTACATTTTCCAGATACATTGTAGTTCAAAAATTTATCTTAGTTGCCAACAGCAGAAATAATGCATACTTGCACTAAAATGTACTTAGGAAACAGATACTGAAAAAACATTGTATATATAAATATCATATAAATGCAAATAAAAATAATAATAATTTGCTTCCAAAAAGCTTAATTAAACAAACAGTATCATTAAAAAAACCTGAGATATATTGCTAAAAAGATCATTTATGGGTGTATACAATCATTGTTAACATTGTCTTTGGTTGATAAAAGAGCTTTATTTAAAATAAAGCTAAAGTAAGACAGAGATGCAAGATCTCAAACTTTCAGACACAAGTGGACAAGCAGAAGGGAATTTTCCTCACTTTACTAATCTGAATTATTCATTCCTAGCTCTAGATTTCCTTTTCATTTAAATTCAAAATTTCCATATCATAGTTCATTTTGATGTCTCATTTTTGATGACCTATTGATCTCTGGTAGAAGAAGTCCCTTTTTGTCTGTCAGCCTTTTTCATCCATTTGATCAGAGTAATTGTCACCCTCACCAAGGTCAAGGGCCTGCTGCTAGATAAAATCAGCATTTATATAGAATCCTTGGGAGGTCAACCATCGTCTTCTCTCAGCAAAGGGGAAATAAATGGCAGAATTTATTTATAGTCCTTTTCTTTTTTCTTTTGTTAAACACTAAATGGGCCAGATTCTTAAAAGAATTTGGTAATGAAAAAGTGGAGCAGATGTCAAACACATGGTCTTGCAAGAGTCTGCAGATCTGCTATGCTGTTTCAGATTACCACAAAGATAGGAACTGCCCATAGAAAAGGATTAGATGAGCCGTTTGTGTTCAGTACTGAGGTTTTGGTGTGTTTGACAGATTTTAGTATCTGAGGTCCTCTTTGGTATATAAGGCATAATTAGGTAATCTTGACCTGGAAATGAATTTTTGCTTTGGATTTAGCCCAGCTTTAGCACAGTAATTTTAAGGTTCTTAAGTTTAAAAAAAAAAGCTCTATAAATTGTAAATGACCTTATTTTAGCCCAGAAACATTTCTGACTTATCTAGTGCATCTGTTCACCTTTGCTGCTCAGAAGCAAGAAAAATTTAAATAACTCTGCACCAACCTTGCTACAGGCCTATCTAGTCTTAGCCTTCAGTGTCTTCAATAGCCTCGTATTAATGGAGACAAAAATAAAACTGAAAAGTTGTGTTAGGCTGGCAGCAAAGTGCTGACTGATGTGTTCTTGGGAAAGTTCCTCAAACTCTGAGCAAATTGCTAGTTGGGCAGACTTTTAATTTTCTTGGCATACCTCCTCTTATGTGCAGCATTGGGAACAATTTATCATATTCCCTCTAAAGAAGGGTATACATTGAAAGAGGAGAAGATAGTCTTTATCTCAGTGAATTTTTGTTATACTATACAGAGATCCACTGATGAAATTTTTATCTGTTTGTGGTACAGGTAGTTCTTCAATACTTTTCCAGAGAGACAGCAGAACAAACAAAGAGAGGGCATATAATTAAATACTATTTGTTAAGTTCTGAACACGCAACCAAGATTTTGGAAGTGTGGATTGAATATTTCAGAGAGTAAATACAGTATCAATTTTTTATTTCCACTTAATATTGTCTCATTAGTTTCACATGTATGCCCATGTGTTTACAGACAGGTGGAGTATTTGATTTATCTTTTTATTAAAGTCCTGCAGGAAAAGCTCACACAGTATGAATACTTGATTTAATCTTAAATCCTTCCTGATCTTTTTTTTTCCTCGCAACAGATCTCCTCCTCTTGAGGATGACAACCTGCCTTCTTTTCCTTCTAAAACTCTTGGGCAGTCAAAAAACTTTAAAGATTGTTTGTTTGTTTGTTTGTTTGTGTTTTTTAAGTGCAACAATGCATAAAAGGGCATATAATTTACATCAGTGGAACTACCCTTTAGACATTAGGTCACATAGGTCACATTCAAAATACTCTATATCACGCAGGATAGCCCATATTGACAATAGGTTTTATCAGTCATGTCTTAAGACACTGAAAACATTAATTGTCATTTGTTTAAGACTAATCAGCAAGGGCCCTTTATTACATTATAAATATTTACTTGTTAAGATAATGCAGTCTTCTCAAGGTTTTTAACACATTGCTGGCGTTAAAAAGTAAATTTGGATATTAAATTTGTATATAATATATAGTTGTACAGCTATAATTATGAAAAAGGAGTTTAGCTTATACTTGCTGGCAAGGGAAATATTTCAGTCACTACAGATTCTGGTGTAGCAAAAGAAGTGGCAGATGTAATGCAAAATATCAAATAAAAAATGATTTTGAAGTATCCATTGGTGACTTCTCAGATGTTATTTATTTATTTCTGAGCATCTCTGCCCAGTAAATTTCATTTAATACCTCTTCTGTTTTCACTTCTCTCTAATGATAACTGCTAGCTATTGATAATTAATCCAGATAACGACTCTCCTGGATATGATGCCACATCTCTGGACACTGAAGTGTGTCCAACAGGCCATTAAATTCCCATTAAATCTTTATTCACCAGTCCCAAATTAAAAATAAACATTGATGGTACATTGGAGAGAATACTGATTTTACTGACCTTGCAATGCACATCCCAAAAATTATAGCAGAAAGGACTTTCATGTCACAAACTGACATTATATTTTATTTATTTCTGTTCCAGAGCAAATAGGAGTTCTCTTAATTATTGGACCTTGAGAGTCCAGTTTGTAATCTGCTGCCCAACAAAAGTTTAACATGCTGTCATGCAGCATGAAGCACATCTCTTTTCCTGTGGAACTTGCTACATACTCCTTTGTATCAGCCCAGAAAACCAATCCCTCCTTACTGATCAGATTTCAATCTTCATAATTAAAGTTTACCTACATATGTCTCAGTCTAAAATCAGCTAATTTATTTATTTCCATTTTCTGTTATCACTATGTTTTCTGCTTTCACTTTCCCCAACATTTCATCTTTAAATTTTTTCTCTTATTTCAACCTTGCTGTTCCAGACAGTTGCTTCAAAGATACACCTGGTTTCTTTTGGTTTATTCATCTAGATAAAGTTGGCCTTTAAACAAGACCAACCCCAGTCCCTTTTTCTGTCTTTTCCTGCCCCACTCTCTCCAGTTTGTTGCATTCTTTAATGGAACAGGAATCATGTCACCATCTAACCATCTGACAACCTAATATTTGATCTTTAGCATTTCTCATCTCTTAGATGCTGCGAGATTGGAGTGTTGTTTTATTTCAGGAATTTGCCAAAGGAACATCCTGTAGCGAGAGAAACTTTTAACTAAGTGCAACTGCGCATTTCTAATTAGCAGGTGTCATGTAAAGTTGTTTTAAAATGTGCACACAGATTTTGAGTGAAGCAACCTGGACTGTAAATGAGAGACCATTTATTTGTGCTGTGAAACTTGTCAGAGATTTTGGTTCAGCAAGAGAAAAAGTACTGAATAGCAAAAAATTATTCACAAGGATGATTATGTGTAAACACTCAATGCAGTGACAATCTTCCAGGGACATAAAGGAATTTGCAGAGAGAAGTATTTGAAGTAATGATTATAAAACACACTAACTTGCTTTTTAGGTTCCTTTGATAAATACATCTGTGAGTAAAAGTAGGGTATTAGCTAAAATGATTTAATATCCATTTTTTCCATTGCAGGATTCAATTTACATACAGTGAATCATTGTTTACCTTTTAGTTCTTATTAATGCGATGTGCAAGCTATCAGTTGTTCAAAGCTACAATGTTTAATTGATGTAGTATTTTTATTTGGATGACATATACTTCAGATATGGAAATAAAATAGGAGAGAGGGGATATTGGTCAGATTTTACTGGATGACTTTTTCATTTGTGGGTGGAATAACAACACTGCCCTGACCAGGACTTGATGCAGCACTGTGATCAAGATACACCTCTGTCATGAAATTCCCCTCTTGCTTCCTCCTTGCTATAAAATCTTTGATTATACAATCTCTTTCAGTTCAGTAAATAAGAACATTTAGCCAAAACTCTTCCCCTTATATTTAAGGCACTTGTTTCAAGTATGCACATCTCTGCACTGAGATTTAGAAAGCTCTGGGGCTGTAAAATTGGAGGATGGCAAGGAAACTGGAAGGAAAAAACGTTAATGAATAATTGCTTTCTTTTTGTATGGATACATAATCTTAATCAAAATGTTTGCTGTTAATTTCATATATTATGCATTTTGCAAGGATTGGGTTTTTTAAAGCAAAATAAAGGAAATTTTTGCTATTACTGAAAGATGGAAAAGCAATTCTAAAACATAAAAGATGCACTAATTGTTCCTAAAGTAAATAGAATTTATATGGCACAACTTGTATAAGGAAAATGCTTAAAATTAATAATGGCAGCCTGTCATTTTTGTATTTCCTTATCTGTCTATATTTGTATTATGAGACACTCTTGGGTTATTGGACCAGGTAGAGAGTGAAAAATCTAACATAACCTCATCCATACCACTTATTGGAGACATCCCTTGAGGTGCCTGGCAGACAAATTAAAACACTATCTCTGTCGGGGGGTAGATTTTTGTTCTATTTTTAGGGAATCCAGCAGTGACTTTTTGTCCATGGAGTATTTCTGCCCAGGAAAATAGTGCAGCAGGAAACAACACTCACAGTACAGTTTTGAAGACACTGGTGAAAAAGACACCTTTTTATGGGCAAGCAAAAAGATAACTTTTCATAGACTGGGCTACACTTCTGGGCTCTCCTCGTGCCCAGCTGGAGTGCAGGACACTACAGTTTGGATCAGGAAAGAGTTATGAGCAAAACCAGGATGAACTAAATGTTTAGAAAACACACCCTACACCGGAAATTGAAGGATCCAGACTATTCTGTCCTAAGAATAGAAGACATAGAGGAAGATGGAAAAATATTTGGACTAAGAAGAGACTCCAAAGAAAAATAAATAAGGGGCTCTTTATAATGAACAATGGTTAAGAAAATAAATTTCAGATAATAAGCTTGAAGTTCAGAGAGGGATTATGTAAGTTTTGGAACACTGGAACATATTATCTATAGAGGATGTGCAACCTCCCTTGGAGACTTTTAAAAGGAGCTTGAACAAATGACTGAGAAACAACTGTGGTACAGTTGGCTTTGAATTTTTAATAGAAATTCACAACACTTTCTGGGTAAAAACTCCATAAAATCAAGCATCCCAAATGCTACTAAAAACCCAGAAGTGTGTTTTCACTTACTGAGAATGCAAACCAGCCCAAACTTTGCAAGGCTTTTCTTCAAATTTAAGAGTTATTTGCATGGTATGCTTTCTTCAAATTGACACCTAAAATGTCATGGTTAGTTATCCTGAATTTCAAATGTACTACTGTTCTAGAATTGACAGTATATTGACTGACTCTATGTCAGAAGAGCAAGCTGATGCTACCCTTTTACCCAGTGTCGAGCCTATTCACCCTTATTCTTGGTAATTAAATCTGCAGTTTATTTTTACTGAGCACTTTTCCATTAGCATGCCACTACTGGAGTAACACCCTAGTGTCATCCTTTCTTCCTCCATCTTTTCTTTTGAAGTCCATTGAAAGGCTGATGAAAAATATAACAACAACAATAATAATTTTAAAAGATGATAATAATAATATTAATTTTAAAATCTCACAGAGTCAAACCCCAGGAGGGAAAAATGTTTTAGACCATCTTTCTGTAGACAAGAGGCAAAGTTACTACTCCTTCTGACTATGGTTTGCTATAAATTGCACAGTGTTTTTGTATTTAAAGGTGAGTTTCTCTGCCCGTTACAGGCAAGGGAGAATTCATTGATGTTAATGACTCAAATAAGTATATTTCAAAAAGGTAGTTTCACTAGGACTCTTTCTGCAGATGAGATTGGGAGCAAAAAAACTCTCTGGAATGAGAAAAAAGTTATTAGAGAAAAAAGTTATTAAAGAAAAAAAAAAGGAAAAAGAAGAATGTGGTAGTATTCTTGCCAGTGATCTTTTAAAAATAGCTTACTATTTGTTCCTATTCATGTATGCAATCTTTTGTCTTCTGCAGTTTGTCAGGATTATTTGAAATGAAAAGCCTCTCAGATTCTTTGCCTTCTCCTTGCTTTATGCATTGCCTGTAAAAATAATCAGAGCACCATCTTTTCAATCATTCAAGTTATTAAAAATAAAATGAAGTTGCACCAAGCTCAGAACAGAGGTGTCTGGGGCTCTAAATAATACCTCTTTTAATCTGATATTTCTTAACAAATTGTAGCTACCGGGAGACTTTGGTTTTGCAGCACATGTGGGATCTACCTAACACCTTCATATAGATCTCTTGGCACGCTTTTGGAAATACTATATGAAGCAATGACAGAGGTTTGTTGAAACTCAAGTTTAAACCAACTAATATTTCCTCTTTATTTATAATAGAATAACAGATTATGTGAGGAATTTTAATTGGCTTGCCACAATGTCTTCCTGATAAGCCCACTCTGACTGCTACTAATATCTTATCCTTTTTAAGCTTACTAGAAATAATAAGATTAATTTGTTCCAGTATTTTGAGACACCCAATGGTCTGTACCATGTAAGCTCCCAATTTTCAACATTTCCTGGGTTTTGTCTTTTTTAAATTTTTTAATTTTTTTTAAATGTAGGTACTATGGTTAGGAATCATACTAAATAGCTTTAAACAACTTATATCATATGGAAGTGTATTTGCCATAACTTGAAATAATGCTGCATCTATTTTAACCTGAATTTCTAACTATTTGTCTCTACCCTCAGTTACATTATCAGTTTCATTGTTGCTGGTATTCTCAGTGAAGGCTAATGCTAAAGAGATATTAGACTCCTGGGGTTTGTACTGTCTTTTACAAAATAACTTTCTGCAGAAATTTCTCACCAGTGCAGAAAAGCCCTTTCCTCTCCGTTGAATGGAGGAAACACTTAGGCTTGATTTTAGTATTAATATGGTTGAAAAATACATTAATATTTATTTTTATGACACTTGGAAGTTGTTTTAGAAATTATATAGAGGAAAAGCTAGAGTGAAAAATTCATGGAGGTGCTAATTATTTTCCCAGGATCTGTTTATTCCTTGTACTCTATCAAGTAAGAAGTTTTCAGGTTTCTCTGCATCTCAGTCTGCCAGATTTGGCTGTGTCCCTCTGGAACTGAATGGTAAACTTGAGGAAATTTTAAGTTTCTGGGGAACCTAACCTGAGGGAACCTGGGGAACAACTCTTCTTAAGGCAACTGGACCAGAGTTTTTTCCCTATGAAATAATCTTAGAGATATAATTTGCTTTGCTTATGTGTGAAAAAAAAAGTGCAAGGAGAGAAAAAAAAAAGGAAAAAAAGCAAGAAACCAGCACTGCTGGTCTTTATAGGGTCAAGCAAATAATACAATGTTACATTTTTTGTGTGGCAAGGACATGCTGTCAGGACTGTATGACACCTCTATGATATTTCTGTATACATTAACTGTCTGGTTCCTAGAATGACAAAATTAAAGAAAATTTCAAACTCAAATCTTTTGCTGTATGACCCATAATCTCTTTTTTTTTTGCCATCATCCTTGGCAAAATTGGAATAATTAGTTGTCAATGACTGTGTAGGAGTTTGACAGATGAAATAACTTACTTAAGAAGGTAAATTTATCTAAGAGAAAAATTGGGAATGGAGTCTTACACAGAAAAAAAAGAGTAGATAATAAACAAAGCTTACAGAGGAATTTCCTGTCTGCCTTGCTCCAGTGCAAATCATGAGGAATTTAACAGACATGGACTAATATTTTTTTCAGGGTGTTTTCTCTTCCATAGAGTCTGGTGTGTAAACACCTAGGATTAGATTAGGATCTCTTTTTCAGCTAGTACAATGCCACATGTCTCATCCTGATGTTTATGAGGACCTCACTGTCACCCAGCAGTTCTTCTTTGGGAGTATTAATTTGTTTATGACTATGCTTTCTCCTTACTGTCTTAGAATCAGATACCGGCACTTAGAAAATCCACTGTATGTACCACATGTATTTTTTCATTGTGTGATTTTATGTACACTGTTTTTACATTTCTCACTTTTTTAATCTTTTAGTTCGCTTTTATCGAGCATAGTTTCACCAGGAACTTATTTTGCAACATGAGTTCAACCAAGCATTTCAGTAATCTTTAATGAGAGATGGGTGTTTATTCAGTGGGATAAAGAGGAAATCCTTGTCTAAGGTCAACCTCACAGCAAGCACTTTTGATTTTGGCCTGGCTAGGTCATTTGCTTAAAATAAAAGAATAATAAAAACCATTTTTAAGCTACTTTCCCATAGTGTGCTTTAGTAAAGTACATTTGGATGCCAATGAAAGGCACATTAGCAAAATCAGTTAGCCAAGAATCCATTTCTAGGCAAAAAAAATAATACATCAGTGGGAATACTGGAAGAGTAAAAGTGTTGTTGTAGAGGGAAACACTATGATTCAAAAAGTCATTATTTTTTTCATTATTATAATTGCTAAGCCAATATTTTACTTTCAGGAGAAGACAAAGTGTAAGGATTCCAGGAAAAAAAAAGTATGACATATGTTATGTCAAGTTACGGCCTCTGAACGTCTCACAGATGAAGTTTGTAAATCTGGGTTATGGGTCATGAATATCCCAGGATGAAATTAAACAGGGAATGAAAACATAGATAGGGAAAGAAATCAAGGAATAGCAAAGGAATTTGATGTTCTTCTTAAAATCACTCCAGAATATGAAAGATCTGGCTTACTTACAGAAAGTGCTTATCTTTTCTGCATAAGGTCACCAGAAGTCTAATTTAGGTAACAAAGTTAAGTGCTTGAATTAGATGTGTGGTTTGCCTTGAATATTGTGAGCAATTTTGGTCACTGTCACTACAATATAAAAAAGATATCAAGCTATTAGAGAGTGTCCAAAGAAGGGCAAAAAAAGATGGTGAAGGGCCTTCAGGGGAAGCTGCATGAGGAGTGGCTGAGGTCACTTGGTCTGTTCAGACTGGAGGAGAGGAGACTGAGGGGAGACCTCACTGCAGTTACAGCTTCCTCATGAGGGGAAGAGGAGGGGCAGGCACTGATCTTTTCTTTCTGGTGACCGAGGGAATGGGCTGAAGTTGTGTCAGGGAAGGGATTAGGTTGTATATGAGGAACAGGTTCTTCACCCAGAGGGTGGTTGGGCACTGGAACAGGGTCCCCAGGGAAAGTGGTCATAGCATCAGACCTGACAGAGTTCAAGAAGCATTTGGACAATGGGCACATGTGATTCTTGGGGATGGTCCTGTGCAGGGCTGGGAGTTGGACTCAATGATCCTTGTGGGTTCTTTACAACTCAGCTTATTCTGTGGTTCTGTGACTTGCTCAGATTTAGTAGAAGAACACAGTCTGTAAAATAGGAGATAAAAAAAGTCCTGGCTGAATATTTATTGTTGGCCTTTTGATTCATAATAAAAAAGAGTATTTCAAGTTTTCGGCCAAGTTTGATGGCCAAGTAGATGGGAAAGCAACCTTAACGTTTTGAAGATTAGTAGACAAAAAAATAAAAGTTATAAACACACACACACAAGAAGTCCCAGGACAAGCAAGCCAACAATAACTCTCCCCTGCCAAAACCCTCCAAACAATAAACCAACCCAAAATAAAGCTAACAACAGCATAGGTATACAAAAATGAGTAACCCTTGAGACCTTAGCTGTTAATGCATTCATGATCAGTCACAGAAGCATTCAAACCATTCAGGATGTTCTGAAGAAAAATTCATGATTTCAGATTATTGAACTATGACATTTTTATTTTAATTGGCTTATTGGAGAACTTTTCATCCAGTTTTCTAGTGTTGCTGAGTTTCCACTTCAATGATATAAGCTCCCTATGCTTAAAAGGAATTTATAGAGCTACAAGGTGTGAATGATCTGAGTCTGGAAGACTGAAATAATTTTCCAGAAAAAAAAAAAAGATCAAGACAGGATTTTTCCAGTGATCATGCAATATACTGGCCTTTGAAGCAGAGAGGGAAAACAGTTGCATAAGATAACGAGAGCAGTAGCTATATCCTGAATCAGTGACATCTTTTCTGCTACTTGTATGTGTCATGGTTTAACTCCAGCCAGCAACTGAGTCCTACAGAGCCATTCACTCCTTTCTCCATGCCCCCACCCCTGTGGTGGAATGGAGGAGTCAATCAGAAGAGTAAAAGTGAGAAAACTCAGGTGTTGAGATAAAGACAATTTAAAAAGTAAATCAAAAGCCACACATTCGAGCAAAGCAAACCACAGAATTAATTCACTGCTTCCCATGATCAGGCAGGTGTTCAGCCATCCCCACAAAGGCAGGACCTCATCCTGTGCAGTGGTGACTTGGGAAAATGCACAGCATCACTCCAAATGTCCCCCACTTCTTAGTTCTTCCCCCAGCTTTATACACTGAGCATGATGTGATAAGGTCTGGAATATCTCTTTGGTCAGTTGGAGTCAGTTGTACTGGCTGTGTCTCCTCCCAATTCCTTGTGCACCCCCAGCCTACTCGACGGTCGGATGGTATAGGGAGTAGAAAATTCCTTGACTCTCTGTAAGTGCTCCTCAGCAATGATTAAAACATCCCTGAATTTTCAACACTGTTTGCATCGCAACTCCAAAGCACAACCCCATACCAACCACTATGCAGAAAATTAACTCTACCCCAGTCAAAATCAACACAGTATGTTATACAGAAAGAGAAGGTGAAACCACATAAACAGCACGTGAAATTAAGCATTTCCGTAACACAAAAAGCAGCTCTGTATTCGCGACCATTTTCCAATCATGATGTCTCTCTAATTTTACCCTGTTTTTCTGGGGTGGTAAAGGCAGGCTTAAGAATGAAACCCTGAAATGCAGGGAACAAATCTGGTGGCAATCTAGTGTGACTAGAGTCTGGTTTTGTGAGCATGATGTTGTAAGCCCAAAGAATGAGAGATTTTAAAACAAGTAATTATATATCTGTTAATGTAAGGAAGTAATTCTGTGATAACAAAATAGAAAGTATTATCACATACTGCTCATTTGGGTTTTTAAATAAAAAGACATTACTTGTCCTGTGTTGGCTTGTTGGCAATTTTCTGCCTTGTGAAAAGATTTGTGGGTTGAAAACCAAAGGCTAGACAGCAGTGGCTGAAGGGCTGTGCCTGGCAGGCAGGACAATGCTAAGATTTTTATTTCTGGCTTCTTGCTAGGGTTGTTCCAATTTCCGTGTGAACACAGAAATTGATCAAAATTTCCATTATCTCTCATGATACGTTAACAGTTGTATGCCAATATATCTTCAAGCATTAAGTTAAAAATTGACTATTTCTATCTTGTGATTCCAATGAACTATAACTATGCTAAACTTGCTATCATTGTTTTAAAAATTTTGGGATATGGGTCCAGAAAAAGTCATGAAGCATTAGGAACAAGAGTGTCAGAATCCTGACAAATTAAATTGGTGAGGTAGGAACTGTTATTACTAGAGGAACAACTTCATACAGAACATCTGCATCCTGCGTTTACATGGAAATGTAAGACCAAAGTTAATTGTCAAAAGGTGTCCAGAAGTTCTCTTTAATAAAGATTGCTACACAAATACAGAGGTAACATTATCACCATGGCACAGTGTCACGCTGTAATCAAAGTCACATTATTAATGTGGTGTATAATTTTTTTCTTGACTTTGGTAGTGGCAAACTGCATATCATGCTGGACACAGGCCAGGAATATATTGACTTGATGAGCATCTTCAGCAGCTGTGCTTTCACTAATGCTACAAGGATAGTAGATGCTTTCCCATTTACACAATGCAATTACAAACATGTATCTTCATAGTATCCCATTTCTTTTCCTCTGCTATTCAAATCTTGATTCTATCCAGGTGCTTGGTGTTCCGAAAGTGTTCTTGCTTGCACAGATGCAGCTATGTCTCCTATACTCAAGTACATTTAAAAGTTGCATGAGAGAATAGCATCTGAAAAATTATGAGATTTTATAGTGATTACTGTGTAACTTTGGCTATGAAAGCAAAAGCTGTGATATTCTGACAAGGGGAGGTGCTGCAATTTCACCCCATGTTGTTTGTAGAGCTCTGAAAAATTGCTTGCTGGTATCTGGCCTGTATTGGGGGATTTACCAAAAGAAGCATGACCAGCAGATCTAAGGAGATGATTCTGCCCCTTTATTCACTGGCATGAAACCCAACCTGTAGCTGCATCCAGCTCTGGAGGCTCCTGGCATAAAAAGGACGTGACTTACTTGCTGGAGCAAGTCAAGAGGTGGAACATGAAGATGATCAAAGCACTGGAGCATGTCTCCTATGAAGATGGGCTGAGAAAGTGGGGTTGTTCAGGCTGAGGAAGAGAAGGCTCCAGGGAGACCTTACAGCAACCTTCCAGTACCTAAATGGGGCCAACAAAAAACCTGGAAAGGGACATTTCACAAGGGCATGTAGTGATAGGACAGGGCTTGAAACTGAAAGAGAGTATATTTAAATTAAATATCAGAAAAAAAATTCTTTAGTGTTAAGATAGTGAGGTGCTGGGACAAGCTGCCCAGAAAAGTTGTTGATGCCTCATCACTGGGAGCATTCAAAGGCCAGTTGGGATGGGGTTTTGAGAAACCTGGTCTAGTGAAAAGTGCCCCTGTCAATGGCATGATGGTAACTAGGTGATATTTGTGATTCCTTCAAACCCAAATCATTCTACACAATCTATGGAACAACTATTCAAATCCCTTTGCCATGAACAAGGAACATTCTATGTGACCAGGTTATTCAAACCCCCATCCAGTCTTATCTAGAGGGATGGAGATTTCCTGCATTTCCAGGGATGGAGAGTCCACAACTTCTCTGGACAGAGGTGGAGAAGAAAATTTATTTTCTTGTCTGTGATCTTGTGGACCATAACATAAAAACTTGTAAATATATTATGCTTTAAGGACGCTGTGGAGAAGAGCTGGTGAAATAAGATCCTCAAAACTCTCAAATGCAAAAGCATTGTCTATACTGTAGTACCCAAAATGTAACAATAGTGCATTTTGCAGGCAACAACAGTAAAAAGAGATTTCTAAAATATTCTTTACTGTAACCTGGTGATCTTTATCCTTAAATATTTCATAAAATGTTTTCTTTTACTAGGACTCTTATTACAGGCAGAAATGGGTTTTCTGTGATAAGTTATGTGAAACCAGAGGGAATTTCTACTTAATTTACTACTTCTAAATGTATTGAATATGTTCCTAAGTTTATTCATAAAGCCACAAATGGTTGGTCTGAAACTTAGAGATTGTTCCTGGCTAAGCATTTAAGTAACAAGGTATTATTTGATTCCATAGCCACTGAAATGTTTGCTTCTACATGTTTTACAATAGAGTTCATCTTGTGATGTGAATTCTCTGTCCCCTCTAACTATTGTGCAGGTTCCTGTGTTGTGTGTGCTGATCTTTCTGTATGTGGGGGAGGCAGTTGACTTTTAAAAGTAAATGTATACAGACCAATGACATACTGCTAAAGACTTTACTTTGCCCTTATGCAGTAAACAATATAGGTATCCTCTAATTCATATGTGCTTCATTTCAGGTGGTTTTGAAGGACTGGATTTTTTTAAATCATACTTAGTTTTGAAAAGACAATGGGCTGCATTTCTGCCAGCAATAGGAATCAAACTAATTCTCAGATTTGCCAGAAGGGTTTGGTAAAGGCAAGGTATTTAAAAAAAAACTGTATATAATGTTTCTGTCAAAATTAAATGCAGCAAACCATCAAATGACATTAAAGGCTTCATTTTAGTAATTCACAGTGTGAAGTTTTTTTTAAAAAAGGTGTCATGCTGTCATGTGTGCACTAGGGGGCAATGCAGGAATTACAGTTTTGATGGGATATTCGATATTTCTTTCCCTCTGTCCTCCCCTACAACTTTTCTGTAAACTTTTTTTAGGATACAGAAAGCATACATTAATTCAAAATATGCCTGAGTGGGATTGTGTTAAAAGTACTTGGAATGTACCTCTTTGTTAATAGATACGAACTGCTGGCAGCTCAGATCCTGCTTCATGGAGTGGCTTGTGTAATGAATGTTGCAGATTAAAAAATGAAATCAACATGTACTAAACTCTTTGATTTACTTCGATACCTTAGGGAGGAAAGAGATATAATTCAGTGTCATTATGAATAATCTGAGAGATATATCATTATTCATTCAAATGACAACACCTAGTGTGTAAGAAATAAAGATTCTTTCAAACTGCTGCAGATACCTACCCTGAAATGTCAAGTAGAGGTTAGTATTTATGTTAATTAAGGTAAAGAAGTTGCCTGGCTCTTTTGTTGATGCTCACTTTTACAGTGCTCTCAGCACTTAGGTGTCTGGAATTCTCAGCACAGTGACTTATAAGCTAGTTTGTGGTTGGTGTATGACCCCTTTAGGATGTGGATGACATCCTGCCCTGAAGGGGTATGACACCCTGACTGAAGGGCAGCTAGATCCTTTTTGACTTTAGACAATCTACTAGGGAGATCAAGAGAACCTGGAGAAACATCAGAACGTGACTTTTTATACCCTGCCCCTCAGCATCCTACTGCAACAAATCTGCTTGCAAAACTTAAAATAATACATTTATAAGCATAAGGCACTAGAAATAAAAACATATTTTCATTCTTTTTTCCTGTAGTGACAAGAGATATATATTCTAGATTGTAGACAGACCTGCCTTGGAGATAAATTGTCTGATTTCAGCATCTCAGCAGTAGATAATAGATTCCCTTAAAACCACATAATTAAAAAATGGCATTTCTGCTGCAGTGTGCCAACTTGCCACTGCCATTGCCCTAGGATTCTGGAGATGCAGAAATCCTGCAGGGCACACAACAAAACCAATCATATGTTCTTCAGGGGACAATGTAAGGTTGTGTTAACAAAGATAAAGATCCTGAAGGGGGCAAAGGATATTTTTTCTTCACTTCTTTCTTTCTTTCAAATGGGAAACGTCTGAGACAAACCAGATGAGAGAAGACAATGCAGAGTGGCAGTAGAAATTAATATCCCAATTTCCACTATAGTTATGAGAGCAAGGGTCTGGCATGAACCAGAAATGTTCAAAAGTGAGGGGCTCATGGTGAGGGTCTTTTCCCAGTATGATGGTCTTTTGTTTGTGAATGACCTTTATGGTGCTTTAACTCTGATCAAAGCAGAAATTTTCTTTAGCTAAGATTAGCTGGTTTTAAGGTTTACAGTGAGCAAAACTCTCCATGAATAGATTAGTTGCGTGTATATTAGTGTTGCCTGAATATAACCAGTCAATAAAATATAGGCTGAATATAACAGCAGCCTATTCTGGTAAGAGCAAGAGGGTAGGACCTGGACTTTTGGGATATCCGGTATCTGACTTCCTCAAATTCACACTGCTTATGTGGTTTTCAGGGGTTAAAAATATACAATCTGTTACCCCAGCTTAGACAAGATGGTGAATCAGGAGACCTCCATGAATGATAAAAGCCTTTCTGCAGAGCAGGGCACACACAGTAGGAGCTCTTAGAGTGAATGTCCTTTGTATACAATGTGCTGGGGACCTAAGCTGGCTTGGGACCCAGAAGTGGCAAATTGCAGAGTCATAAGGCAAAACTCTTTTGAATTTAGTGCTTGCTTGAGTAAGTTTAGAATTGACAAGCAAAATATCCTAGAAGAACCACAGCTCTTTATACCTGCTTTGTAGGTATGAAATATTTTCTTCTCCAACAAAGCCCTTTTTTTCATCTCTTGAATAGCATTTTGAATTTAAAGAAATAGAGTACAAGGAAATCTCCTTGGGACTTTGTTATTTTAATTCAAATGCTGGTAATAATTGGCATTTGCTACTTGAGCACACCTCTAGCATGAGTAGCTAGATTGTCAACAGTGCTTTTATTTTTAATTCTGATCTCTGTCTAGAACATCCCACCTTGAGCCATTACACTAGGTACATCTACTCAATTTCCTACCAAAAATTCTGACTTCTCTCCCTTCTGTGTCCTAGGAACACCACTTTTGAGAGTAGTTCCTCTGGGATTCTGTCTTAAATAAAAGCAGCAGAAAGGAGACAATTGCAATGTAACTGTTTTATAACATGTGCACTGGAAGCAACAGTGTATTTCCCTATGAATTATAGTTTCTGTTGGGTCTGAAATTAACTAGCACTGAGGAAAATACAGCAGCAATAAAATTGTCCAGATTTTCAGTAGTGTTTTAGGTGAATATACATTTTATACTGGTTGATTGTTAAGCCCACTGTTCAGAACAATGGATGGAGATTTCCTTTATCCACTGGGAAGTCAAATGAATAATTTTCAGTAGTCAAGGAGTAATTACTCCAATTTGAGTAGAAGCCAGGTCCTCTGTCATGATCATATTTAGAAATTGGAATTTTCAGTGGTAGAACACAGAAATGTTAGCTTGACAATGCAATGAAAACAGCAACTTCTTGGTGGTTCCTGGGTAACTGGAATGGTACCACACCATTGCCTTGAATCACGGCAGACCTGCAAACACTGTAATTGCAGAAATCTAAGAGAGCTAGTGAAAAGAAGACTATGAGGAGATGAATGATATATACTAGAAGTGTGTTTTCCAATTCTAGTATAAATAATAGAACTGTATTGGTGTCCTAAGGAGTAGATTAGTGAAAAAAGGAGATGGAAAGCGAGGCACAGAAAACAAGCTTTCTAAAAGGCAAGGAGTTTTAAGTAGGTATAAAAAAGCTTAAGAGTACACAGAGGAAATTCTTTACTCCCACACTTGCCACTTGCAGTTTCTAATGCAGATAAGGGAAAATTTTTTTTTTGCATGAAAAAAAGAATGATGTGCTGGAGCTGGTCAGGAATGTGTTACAAGAAGAAAGTTAATCAATTACAATTAATGACAGGGAGATGTAGGAGCTTTAAAGCCATCTGGGATTTCTCTCAGGGCTGAGAGCATCAGAAAAGAACTTCCATCCAGATAACAATGAAAGAAAGCTTACTGAAGACCTGTGGGCTGGATCATGCTAAATCATAACTATTAACAACTGGGAAGAATGTAGAAAAGTCTGCTGCAGATCATTTGTCTTGTGGATCAACATACCTTAGAAATATAACAGTGCCAAACAACCACTTGTGTGCCCCATTGTAATTGTTAGACTCAGAGAGGGATCCAAAACACTGTTCAAAAACAAAATTAATCATCCCTTCAGTGAAATTCTGGGAGCCCTTCTGTGAGTCTCTTTCCTCCCAGCACAATTCCTCTCTCATGCAGATGAAGGCTCTCTAGTAACTAAACCTTGTGTGGTATTTTTGGAGGATGTAATCTAGGATGAAACCTATGGTTGTTTTGACAGCTGCAGCAGATATTCATTAAGAATTTCCCCAATCTAAATGAACTCTTCATACAGTAGAGGATGGAGAAACTGGTTCACTGATATTTTAAGTGACAAATAATGAAAAGGAACCCCATGTTTGGGGTTTTTATTCTGAGAAGTTGCTCCAGAGGTATCACTGTTCTATTATTCTTTTCAATTTTTAGGAGAAATTTTCAGAGGTAAAACTTCATTATGTATGTGGGATTCACTGTCAAACAAATGCAAGAACTTTGCCATTGTGAGTAGTTACTTGAGCTAGTCAGAGCAATGATTCATGCATTTTAGGTATATTCACACACATATATAATAATGTAGGAGTTACTCTGGCACACAGCGGACTTTACAATGGCAGTACCAATTTCAATTTACCTGTGTTATTAGGCAACAGCAAGTCAAACTTCTTAACACTTTTTGGACAGTCATTTAAACTCTTTCAGTTATACCAAGGCTGACTTGCTAAAATCCTTTCTGAAATCTGAAATTATTTGGTGGTGAGAACATTCAGATTAGTCTTTGCTTAGCTCCTATATATATATATCTAACTTTATTTTGTTTTGTATCTATAGCTATCATCTAAGAGGCATTTACTAATTACTAAATTCCACTGCTTCTTTGGTAATAAAGGAAAACAATAATAGCACAATCTGCCAAAAAATAGTAACCCCACTTACAAAAAGTGGTCATGGCTACTGACTTCCAATATGAGTAGAGAGAAGCATCTGTATTCCCTAAACTACAATTTTATTTGAGATTGAACAATGTATCTCTAAATAAATCACAGTCTACTGTGAACAATACCCCCTAAATTAATAGTCACTTTTCTATTCACCTTTATAGCACAACCAAATACTAACCATGATGCCAAATCAAATTCCTTTCTGTCTCATTTATATGGACAGCTTCTTCTCTGATAACAACAAAATTTGAAGTCTCTAGCATATTATGCCTGCTCTATGCTTGGCTGAGCCTTGCGAAAAACCCTTCTGTCTTTTCAGAAAACTGCGGGGCCACATTTCTTGTTTGCCTTATAATATCTGTCAAAGAAAAAAACACCTAATCACAGTCCATAACCATAGCTCACTTCAATTATATCAGTGATGGTAACACCCTCCATTTTCAGATGAGAAACTATCTAGTAATTGCAGATGTTCTGCCAAGAGAACATGGTGCACTTGATGACATATAAACAGATGATCAGGAATAAGGAATAGCAACAGTACATGTGAGACTGATAAAAGCTGTATCACAAGGCATATAAATTTAGCAGGAAAAAAAAATAAAGCCAGAAAATAAAAAAGTACTACAAGATAAAGCTGAGAGAGAGAGAGGTAAAAAAAAATTCCTCCCACATGCATCGTCCCAAGGGAGGACAAAAAGAAATAAAATTGGGAAAGGGGAAAGGAGAAAGCAGATAGAAATTTGGTGATCTGGGTAATAGAATTTCAAAGTAAGTTCCATTAAAAAGTGTAAGAGGAGTGACAAATTTGAATGCCAAGCAAGAAGGTAGTGAAGTAACCTAGATTTCACACACTGCGTGATATACTGAATAGACAAGAAACTGGTCTGTGATTCTTTCTGCATTTTTCTGTTTCAGATCAAACGTCTTAACTGTATGACATTGTACAGGTAAAAATTATTTCTTTCACATACTCCTAGGTGTTATTATGACTGCTGTCACCATGCTTACAGCACAAAATTCCCACTACTTATTAAAATTACAGGGTGATTAATTCTCTAAAACACCTTGTACATACCTGTCCTATGCTCCCCTGCATTTCCTAAAGCTATGTGAACCTCAGTGGGTAGAAGATGGCATTGAATGTATTTGATATTTGGCATTGTTGGATCATAATTCCCCGTCACTGAGTGAATAGAAAATGTTTCAGAATATCACCATATGTTAGGATGCTATAAACCAGGGAATAGAATAAAGACATGCTAGCAGTCTCAGACACTCAACCCAACAAGGGTATTTTCCTTTAAAAACCAAAACAAACAAAAAAATTTAAAAACCCAAGTGAGTTCATTTGTGGTGAGAAAATAAAAATACCTGAAGCCCTAAGGCTAATTGGTAGTTTTAAAGCGCAGTCTGCTTCCCTCACCATACTGAGAGGTGCTTCAAATTTATTACTTGCTGTGTTGCTTTAGGGGCAGATTTGTGAAAGGGGCAAGAGCTTGAAATAATTCACTTAATGGACCTTCAGTCATTTAACCAGCTATTTCAGATGGAAGCAGTGCTCTGATTAAAGGGGAGCTGCTGATACATGAATGACTGCCATGAGAGTCAAATGGAAATGGCTTGAGGAGGGAGGGAAAGGGTAGAAGAGGAAAGATGAAGGTAGGAAGCAAGATCACTGCAATGCAGACTAGCAAGTGTGACACACCAATCTATCATGGTCTGCAGAGGTAGAGGGACTTTCCAAAGACTGTGAAGCAGTATGACATGACTAACAAGACTGTAGCCATTCAAGCATTTATTGATTGAGCTATATCCACGGAAAACATTACAGATAACTCTCTCAAAAGATGATGTCTTCTGCATCAAAAATGATGAGTACTGTATTTCTTTTGATGGACTACAAAGGTACTTTTCTCACTCATTTGAAATATTCATACACATGTGGAAAACAAACCCAAAACACGAAAAACTGCCAGCTTGCTTGTTTTCTAGTCTCTTTCCCCCCTTTTTTTCTGGTATGATATGCAAAGGTCAACAAGAAGCCAGGGTAGGGCACCTGAGTGAAATTCATGTGGGTGGCTCCGAATATCTAATTGCTGTTCCTCAGATTGCCACAGCTTCTTGGAACCACTTTCTGCTGCAGAAGCCTACCTGACCAGTGAGCGCATCTCTGCTGACAGAACCAGGACTCACAGGCATTCAGGCTTTCATTTATCAAGGGACAGCAACACATAACTGCAAGCCCTATTACCCTTCTCTTGCTCCTTCTTTATGAATACACAGACATGGCTAAATACTTGTCTATGTTTGGTTATTTCCACATATGCACAGATTTATATATATGTATGTTTCCTGTGTGTATTAATTTAATAAACAGATATTAACTTACCCTTATATGTGACTACTTTTAAAATACTTGGGATAGAGTATAGAAGGCAGAATATATATGTCTTCGCTTTCATACTTTTTAGTTCTTTCTTTGTTTCACTGAGTATACACAATAACATTAATCACCTACTTTTCTGTTGCTACAGATGCAGTAACATTTGAGTTCTTAATTTTGTCTTGTAGTCTGTCAGAGTTAAAATTACTAGTGCTTGTTTCAGTTAGTTTTAATTAAATACTTGTTTTTCCTTGGGAAAATATGCCTTCAGAAGCAAAAATAATGTAGCAGAATATGAACCAATGGAAGCTATTTTTTTCCTAAAATAAAAACCTTTTTGTGTGCCAAGCAAGGTGATCTTTGGATAAACAACAAAAAAGTCATTCAGGCAAATAGCATCATTTAAAAATGTGGTATTTCTATGTCTTATGATTTTGTTTGGTTTACATTTTTAGTGAGTAAAAAATAACTCAGGTTTGGTATTTTTTGTGAACTGAATCAATTTGCAGAGTCTGACCTAGAACTTTATCAGTCCTATACTCACTGTTACTAAGAGCGAATGGAGGGGAGAAGACAGCTCATTTGTGAGCATCCTGCCTGCATAATTTTCCTGATGTTCCAAAACACGCATGTACTTTTTACTGTACTCTTTATATAATCTTTCAAATTCAACACTAACCAAAGTGAAATTCTGTGTTGACCTCTGCCAGATCAAGGATCTCCTGAATTCAGTTTATTTAATAATTTAGCAGAGACAGAACATGGGTATGTCCCAGTATTTTTTTCTTGAAGGTGAGTTACTGAAAGGTGTAAATCTCTGCTGTAGTCCAGCTTAGAGTAAAATCCCACCACTAAATAAAATATCCATGAGCTTTTAATATCATAAAGTCATAGAACATTCTGAGTGAAGGGCAACATTCAGTAGACCAGGTTGCTTCAAACCCCATCCAACCCAGCCTTGAACATTTCCAAGCATGGGCCATCAAGAGCTTCTTTTGAAAACGTGTTCCAATGCCTCACCACCCTCACAATAAAGAATGTTTTCCTAATATCTAATCTAAACCTACTGTCTTTCAATTTTAAACTAGTCCTCCTTGACCTATTACTATATGACCGTAAACATTCTCTCTTAATCTTTTTTGTAGGCTCCCTTCAGGTACTGGGAGGCCACAGGTAGGTCGCCCTGGACTCTTCTCTTTTCCAGGCTGAAAAATCCCAATTCTCATCATCCTGGTTATTGTTCCTATATTTATTTATGTGAGGTATGGAAATCAATCTTTTTGAAGAAAAAAAACCCCAAACAGTAATTTAGAATCAAGACAGAAGGGATTATTTCAGATTGTGTCACATTGGAGGCAAGTTAAATCCATCTGTGGGTTTTTAGGTTTTGCGCTGTAACTCTGTTAACTGCATTCTCAATGGTAGGTGATAGAGTGGCTCCCATTCCCTTACACACTTCTGTCATTCATTCACATTCCAGCTGCATTTAGACTCAGCTGAATTTAGTAAGCAACTGCATTCAATCATCTTCTTCACCTATTTTTACTGCAGTAAGTGATTTGACAGTTTAGGGCCCTCCTTTCTTTAGGCACCTGGATGGTACTTCAAATACACTTGAATGGATCACATAGGGCTGTTAAAAACTTGATAAGGTTGCCATTCTTCATGCAAATGAGCCTTTTTCTGTTACTGATATGCTAATTTTCATCTGCATTTGCAGAGAAAATGTTAAGGTGTTGAGGTGACAAGGTTACAAATGAGGAGTCCACACACACACACACACACACACACACACACAGAGCCCACCCTGTCCAGTAAAAAAATGGCTTGGTGGTATTGCAACTTTATCTTTCCTACCCACAAGGATATCTGTGTTAGCTAGGGGTGATATATTATTTTAGTTATCTTTTGATACATCACCCCAAAGTCAAGGTGGGAATATCAGATATGTGAATGGAAATGGGGAGAAAATTCATTGAACTTGGCAGTTGCATGCACACTGAAAAATCTGCCAAAATAAGAATAGAATGAGGGAGTAAGGAACCATTCTAATTGTGCTATAACCCTACAGATATCACTGGGCACTCATGGCTTATCATGACATCAATGAGAGGAGGACGAGACTCTAGATATATTAAACAGATTTGGAGGGATATGTTTCATAATTAAAAATGGGCATTCACAAAGCTGATCCTTTTCATTTGCTGGATGAGTAAATGCTGCTTTTTGTCTCTCTGATTTACTGGGTAAGAGTGCAGAAGTCCTGACATTGACTTCAATGCAAAGCAAACTGTCACCAGTAAGTCTGTGTTCAGATGCACTGAGACTTAGACAGGCCAAGCTGTGAAGTGAGTTAATTAAGACAATCTTCCAGTGACCATTACAAGCCTCTCTGTTTATGTCATGATGAAATATAAAATACTCTTAATACAGTTGTAAGTCATTCTAATGATTGTGCCACAAAAGCCTTAATAGACTGAACATATAAAATACTAAGAATGCTTATTTTTACATAAATGAAAAGCAAAAAGCGAGAAGAGATGCACCATAAATCCTGTAACTGTCATGTACTAAAAATGGAACACTGATGATTTTAAGGGTGTATGTGTTCTTGTGCTCTGATGTCAACTAAATTTCTCTTCATACACTATTTTCTCTTGATTCTCAGGGTATCCAGTTTCAGAATGAGTGTTGGCTAACCCAGCTATAAAAGGCAAAAAGTGAAAAAAAGAGATCAGAAAATGTTGGCACGTGACAGCATGTTGTGTGACTCTCATTGAAGTAGTCTGAAATAGAAGGCAGCCACTGGCTCCCTTCATTGCTACAGGGCTGTGAGGTAGTCCTAGTTCACTGCCCATCCCTGCTGAGTCACAGGTACTGCTGCTGCTGGTCCATTACCACTGAATAAATTCATTTTGTGCAGTTATCAACTATAAAATGTATTTAAATAAATCAGAATAGGAAAAAAATATCAAACACAATCCACAATACATTTGTGGTCTCATAATAGGTTAACAGGACAGTTATAGAGCATAAAACAAGCTGGCACTTTTTACATTTTCTGGGTCACTTCACAGAACAGACAGTTGCAAGAGGAGTGTGCCCAGGGGTGATGTTTCTTTTCAAGGTTTAGAGAACCCTCTGTTACTGTTTAGGGGTTAGATTGCTATGGTATCAAAGGTAGAAACCAGCATGCAATTGCTACAGATGAGTCATCTTCCTGAGGATGTTTTAAGGTACTGAAGTGAATTAAGATAACTTTATAATGTTGCTGTTCTTACCAGTTCAAAATAATGGCTTGTTGCACCAGAGGAGTAAGAGAACTCCACTGAGTTCCAGTGTGTCCAGTGTTTTACAAAATCATAGCACGGATACAGTTCCTCTCCTGGGGTCTTGCAGCATAAACGGTCAGCACACATTCACACACATGCACACACAAAGAGTGCAAAACCACAGAATCACTCAAATAGGTGTGCTGGGTACAGAAGCAGAAAAATAAAGAACATCCACAAACTGCTCCTCAAAGACTGTGGATAGCTCTGAGCTGAACTTCTGTGTGTACTTTGTGATGGGAGATAATGCTTCCTGACCCCTGCTAAGAGATGTTGAACTTGCAGTGCACAAAGGTAGGCACTGTCATTTTTGTCTTGCCAAGTATAAATGGAGAGACTCCTCTTCTGGCTGCAGATGTCTCCTCCAGTTTGAAAGGCAGCTAACCCCCTGCCCTGGTAGAGGGCCAATCAATTGACTAAAAATACAACATTCTGACATAAAAATGTTTCCTGCTGTGCAGATTTCATAGTAGACTATTGAGATAATAAAGTAGAAGAAAGGACAAACTCTTCTTTAGGACAACAAAATCATTTCAGCTCATGCTTTAGTTTCAAGATATTTCATAACCACATGAAGTGCTGTTATTTCTCATTTTCCTCTCATTTATTTCAATGTTTATGTTTTGTCTTGAATGAAGACTATGTCACATTAAATTCTTTACTCTTCAATTGATACAACACATCTTTTTTCCCTTCCTTTCTCTGTTGAGATCTTATAACAATATTAAAAAAAATCAACACACTTGAAAGAGTACAAGCATGTCAAGGAAGGTATATTGGAACACTAAATCACGAGAAAACAGTGGATGAAAAGACCTTCTATAAAATGTTGGAAGATGTAGGGAAGAAAGCATTTATGGAATTATCCTGTCATGCTATGGGTGATCCCAGGCTCTACAGCTTTTCACACTCTGGTATATGTCTATTCCATAATTAGGGTGGGAAGGAAAAAGATTGCTCCTTATGAACAAGTAAAATAAAAGCAATTATTAAGCTGTGCATATTTTTCTTCTGATAATGAATTAAATGAGCAAACACCAGTTTATCTCCTGCTCATTTTTTATTATCTTCTCTTGCTAAAAGGCATTAAAAATCTTTTATACTACATGGAGAGATTGGAAGCTTAATTACATGCTTCTAAAGTGCTTTGAGATCCTGAAGTGAAAGATGTTATTATACCATGAAAAAAAAAAAAAGATACTTTTCCCCCCTCCCTTTTCTGCTAACTACTTTACAAAGCCTCTTTTGTGTTTGTAACTTCATTTCATCACCTGCCTGAGCAGAGGGTGGGCTTCCTATCATACTAGCCCATGAAGTAGAATATAACCTACTGCAGAAGACATAGCTTTGTAACATATAGCCAGAAAAATACCTTTATTCCTGGGTATTTAATAATGTCACACTGTACATGAGCTTCTCAATATGAAATTCTGATGCTTCTGGAACCCAGATAACCTGAAACTTTTCTTGTGGCCTGCTGAAATACCTCACAGATATGAGATACTCACTCTGATCAAAACATTGGCTCTATGTGATTGAAGCTGATATATTCCGTAGGTTCTGGACTGGAAAACTTTGAGAAATAAAGCCAAGTCTTTGTGTCTTAATGTGATCCTTCACCTCTGAAATAAGTATTCAAAGATTTTTTGTGAACTAGCACAAGGAAGAGCAGTGTCATCAGCTAAGTAGAAAATTTAGTTTCTCTTCACAAAACCACAGTACTGAGTTTTGTGTCTCTATTGGCTTTCAAAAGAATTTTTGCTGTTGAGAGCACTAGTGGGTCAGAGCTCTGATACTTTTTTTTTTTTTTTTTCATTTGTAAGGGGTACAAATGAAGCCTAAGCCTTTACTGTTTTTTCTATCTCTTCAAAAATGGGTAGGTAATTTTTCCAAAGTATGTGATATTTCTGTATTCAAACATCTCCACATCATACATGTTTGAATGCTTATAGAATAATCTTTCCTCTTCAAAATGAAAGATGCTTCCCCGGCTAGTCAGACAGGAGAGCTGTAGAGTTCTTGTAGTAAGTTTCCTTTCATATCTTCCATGTTGGGGAATATATTATCTACCTTGGATTGTTACAGAGAAATGCATGAACTTTTCCAGCTGAAAGAAAACTGTGTACTGGTAAACCACTTTTGACCTCCCATCCCATCTACAAACCTGTAACATGTCTGTACCAGGGCATTGCAACACCATCTTTCATAATGGACAGGGAAAGAGTAAAGCAACTGCCATATGGGCTTAGATCAGTCCATCACTAGTGGAAATTGTGTATTCAGCATGCATTTGCAATAAGCCCAGCTGCCTCCAAGTGTGAGCTGTATGCTGTTGGCTCCTACAATAATTCTCTTCCTTTACATAGCTCCCTTCTAATCTTGTTAAATCATCATTGACTTCTTCACAGTCCCTCAGCACATGAAAGCATGGTGGCAGCACTCACTCAGTCCAGCTGTGATCAGAGGTGCTGCTTTGGTACATAATCTTTAGTCATTCTTGCAGGTTTCAACAGCTTGTAAGTCAAACACACAGATGAACCCTGCAGCTGGCCAGAATATGAGTAATAGGTTGCATCTTAATGCAGAAATGATTGCAGCAATGCATATCCATCTGTATGAAGAAGGGGGACAGCTTGGTTCTTTCATATGTGCTTGCAAACACACAGACACAACCAGTATCACAGTCCTGTGTGCTGAACTTCTCAACCAAGGATGAGTTTTTAGTCTAAAAACAACAGTGAATGCAAGAATGAATTTTCTTTTTCCTCTTCTACACTTTTAATTTCTTTGCCACTCCCCAAAGAACAGATGCACTTTATCATAATCCAGGATTGACTTAACAGCTCTTGAGAAAAAAAGACCCATTGTGCCATGCAGCATTACCACCCTACTCCAGACTCCTTCCAATGTAAGACCGGGAGAAGTCAGTGAGGCATCCTTTACAGGGAATAATATCTGTCTGCTCATCATGTAGGTGGCACATCGTTATTACAAGTGGGCATATGCAATGTATGACTCGGCTTGGCCAGAATTTACCAAAACTACAGGATGATTTTTGGACAATAGTAGAATTTTCCAGAAAATATGTGAACTTAAAGCTCTTTAAAAGAAGGTTTAAATCAACAAAAAGTTATGAAATTATGTTCTTTCATGGGCTGGTTTTAAAGTTCCTTAGACTCATTCTCTAATTAACATTCTATTACAACCTTTGTGTCCTTTTCATGTGTGATATTTTAATGTGGAATTCTTTTCCTTCTGTAATTTAAGGAATACAGAACAAAGATCTTACATTAGCAAATTTGTCTTGATGAAAACAGCCAAAACTGTGTTTGCTCATACAAAGAAACAAATTGTGCCTTGTTGTTTCCTAGAATCCATTTTTTGTTTTCCCCTTGCACAGGGTGGTTGTGTTTCTGACCTTCATAAAGAGAACCAGAACAGATCCTATGTCTCTTTTTAAGCAAACTGCCCTGAACCTGAGCTGCTTTTGGGCCCCCAGTCTTATGCCTCACAGGCTGGATGGACAGATTGGCAGTCTGCAAACAAGTTGCCTACACAGATTGTTTGTACAATTGGCATCTAGTGTAACAGCCTTTTCAGGATATTACCATAACATAGGGAAGAGGATGAGGCCATCACAGCAGACTTCCTGCAACAATACTGCAGAAAACTTGAAGAATTTTTGATATCAAGGGAAATGGACATCTATCTTAGTTTAGTCATCCTAGAACAGCACCCTATGGGAATCACATTGTACTAATCTCAATTGCAATCCTAAATGGCAACAATGCAGGGTCATTTTCAAGAATCATATTTAAAATACAAAGAAGGCAGCGAAAGAGAGTGTAGTGGCATCCAAATGTATATGACATACATGCTTCATTCCTGTATTTCTACTTTAAAAAGGATGAGTAAGGCTTATGTGCAGCTGCCTGTGAGCCATTCTGCCATCACTTCTTTCTCTTCAATTTGAAAGAAAAGACAGTAAATATGAACTCATTAAATAATGCAAATTTGATTAGGATGTACAACAGGAGAAAAAGTGAGCTACAGTCAAGAAAATGAAATAAATAAATCCAGAGTTACCACAAAGTGATTTTAAAGAAGTGGGATTTATTTATTTTGCAAGCAGTGAAGTCTTTGATGTCATTTACAGAATTGTCATCCTATTAATCCTAGTTGGGAACCTGTCCTAATTTACTCTTGTCAAAATCCTAGACAATGGTTTGATCAGCTTTGAATAAGATACAGATGGTTGTACAATTGAGTTTGAATTTACTAAAATATTAGCTGCTGTTTTTCCATTTCATTCACTGACACATTTATTTTACTGCAGTTATTACCCCAACATTCTTGATATGTCAGCTATGAGTTTTGTCTGTGTGAAGAAATTCATGGCAGAAGAGTGACATGTAAAATTGGAGGGTATTTTATTTTAATTTACTTTAAAGATTGAAGACTGATTTAGAAATAATGGATTTTAAAATTTACCGCATATTGTCTTTGGGTTTTTTAATTGATTATTTTTAAGCATCATCTGGTGCAGAAGATATTCTCTCACATTGTGTTTATTACTTTTTGTTTTAGAACTATTTCAGAGCAGTTTGGAAGTAATTTTTGTCAACAGTGAAGGTCTTTAGCGAGTAAGACATGGAGTGGTAGAAAAAATATCTTGTAACAACAGTGGAAAATTAAGGAATGTATAGTCTCTCAAACTGCAATTTGATTAGCACACGACTCTATATACACAGACAGTAAAAAGACAATACCTTTAATGTCAGCGACGACTCATTGTATGTCAATAGCATTACTGAGAAAAGTCTGTTGAAATAGGTTGATGTTCTTAAAATAGATGAAATTTTTCAAAACTAAAATTAATTTTCCTTTGAAACTGATGCACATCTTGGTGTGTTTGTATCTTCTGAAAAGTCACTAATATTCAAATTCATTTAAATAATGCATATGGCATGCATCAGAAGAGAATTGCTAAACCAAACAGTGGGTTTGTTTCCACATAGTTCAAAGACAGATGTGCACAACTGATCAAATAAAAAGTGTAAGCATGCCTGTTTTTATAATTTTTTAATACTTGGAGGGCAGTTATAAGTTAAACCTATATAGCAATAATAATGTAATAATATTTTAGGAGACTTTGTTTCAAATAAATAAATAAATGTAGACAAATAATAATCTATCTATATGCATTTCTGGAAAAAAGGAATGACACAGAGGTGAAAGCATAATTTATCAGTGAACTTTGCACAGTTCCTTCTAGAACCTTTATACAGTCTTGATTTACCCAGAATTACCAAACAACACTTCCTTTCGACAGCTCAGTATTAGAACTGTCTTGTTCCTTCTCTATTGACTTTATATTCTCACAATTTTCATTTCTTTAATGTTGCTGGTTTTGACTGGTATAGAGTTAATTTTTTTTCTGTAATTGTTAGTAGGGACTATGTTTTCACTTTGTGCTGGAAACACTGTTGAAAATTCAGGGATATTTTTTGTTACAAGCTAATGTTGTAGCAATGCGTTGTCCATGAGCCAGCAGTGTGCCCTTCCTTGTGGCCAGGAAGGCCAATGGCGTCCTGGGGAGCATTAGGAAGAGCATTGCCATCAGGTCAGGGGAGGTGATCCTGCCCCTCTACTCAGCCCTGGTGAGGCACAGCTGGAGTGCTGTGTCCAGTTCTGGGCTCCTCAGTACAAGAGAGACTGGGAGCTCCTGACACAGGTCCAGTGGAGAGCAAAAATGATGATTAAGGGACTAGAGCATCTCTCTTACAAGGAAAGGCTGAGGGAGCTGGACCTGTTCAGCCTTGAGCAGACACAAATGAGAGAAGGCCTCATCAATGTCTGTTGATATCTGACAGAATGGTGCCAAGAGGAAAGATCCAGGCTCTGCTCAGTGGTGCCCAGCAATAGGATGAAAGGCAACAGGCAGAAATATATGCACAGGAAGTTTCCCCTGAACATGAGGAAGAAATTCTCTATTTTGTGCTTGACTGCCCAGAGAGGTTGTGGAGTCTTTTTGTTTGGAAACACTCAAGAGCTGTCTGGACGCAATCCTGTGCAATGAGCTCTAGAATGACTCTGTGTGAACGAGGAGGTTCTACCAAATAATCCCTTCCAACTTTAACCATTCTATGATTCTGTTATCACCAAGCAGTGCTTATGAAGAGTTAAGGTCTTTCTGCTCCTCACATCATCCCACCAGAGAGTAGGCATAAGAAGTTGGGAGGGGGCAGATCCAGGACAGCTGACATGAACTGACCAAAGGGATTTTCCATATCATATGGTATCATAGTCTGCCTATAAAGCTGGGGGAAGAAGGAAGAGGCAAGGAACACTGAGAGGAAATATTTGTGTCTTCCCAAGTAACCATCACATGTGTTGGAACCTGGTTTTCCTGGGGATGGCTGAACACTTGCTTCAGGATGAGAAGTAGGGAATTAATTCCTTATTTTACTTTGCTTATGGTCATGGCTTTTGCATTACTTATTAAACTTTCTCTGCCTCAATCCACAGATGTTATCACTTTTACTCTTCTGCGTCTCTCCCTCATCCCACCTAGGATGTAATTAGGAAAGTAAGTGGCTTGGTATTCCTTAGTAGCCAGCTGGTGTTAAACCAGTAAAATCACACCAAAGTATCAGACATTCAACTGGATAATTTTTATTTCAGAATAAGGAAAAATTATAAATACAATATAAAAATAGCAAACAGTAACTTTTCATGGGCAAATGAAAACAGGCAGCCAATTCCTCAGTAGCATTTGACATGTTCCATGAATCTCATCAAAGCCAGTGGAGCTTCTGACAATAATATTGTGCAACATTTCTCTCTGTAGAGAGGATGAATAATAACTTTTTTTCAGGTATGGATGCAGCTACAGTGTCCATCTTAACACCAAGGAGAAACCAGGAGAAGTTGTCATGCTCTGATATCTAATGAGGCTAGTCCAGAATGTTGTTTTTTTCAAGGCACAGCAAGAACTACCACAAGCCAAGTGGCTTCCCTGTACTGTAGAAAGTGGCATTTCTCTTCCACGAACTAAATAAGACCAAAAGTTTCAATCAGAAATACATCTGGCAATTTTATTTGTAGTAACAGAAGAGGTGCTCTGTTTTTTTAATCTCATATGACATTAGCATCTCACTGACTTTGACAAGGAATGTCTAAATGTTTCTAGCAGCCTTGAGTAGGTACTTTTTTTCTAATGGCTGGGTTAGACCAAGGAGGCTGGACGCTGGTAAATCATGTAGTATCAGCACATTTATCATGCCAAACTCTGCACTGGCTCTGCAGGCTCCACATCAGGGACTAGACTTTTTTCTTCACAACATTAATTTTGTTTCTGATTGAAACCCGCATGTCCAGAGAACCTTCAGCTTTGAGTTTTAGTTAACTTCAGTGTTTTAATTTCTCTTCCTCACCCTAATCAGGGGTTAGGAAGGAAGTTCAGTAGATATGAGAGTGCCTGGTGCTTTCACAGCAAGAACACTATGTTAGAAAGTGTACAGAAATGTAAGGGAGGAGAACAGCTTATTTGCATCCTATTTGTTACTATTAGCATGTGATTAAATGAAGATTTTAAGAGCCAGAGTTTCACTACATATTTGCTAGATTGCTGATGGTGTGGCGTGATGCTTCCATCTCACCCTAGCCTGACCTCAGCTGAAATCAAGTCTAGCATGTTGCTCAGAGGCTTAAGTGTTAGTAGTTCAGCTATACACAATGTAGGATGTAGCAGTCTCGGATAATAAATAAAATGGTAAGAACACATGGTTCTTAGATTGTGCATGGTTCTGTGCACAATCCTGGCTGGGCTATCTTGGCAATGAACCAGGGATGGGATTGATAATTTCTGGTTTACTGTGCAGTACACACCTGAAAAAAAATAGCAATATTAAGTTTATTGGAATTATGGGAAATATTTTATACTCAAATATAGGAGAGAATTATTTGGCCCTATTATAGGAAAGGAGCATTTAGATTTCTACACAGGGCATTAGTGTTCTCAGTCAGCAGGAGAATTTTGTGCAAGGAGGCCCAGGCAGATCTGAAGTAGGTTAGTTTAGTGAATATCAGGAATGTGAAGGCTCTTGGTTTTGGGTGGATGGTTGTGTACTGTAAAACCCAAGAGAACTTCTTAAAGCTTTGCAAGGGGATTTCATAGAGTCATCTATAGGGGGCTTCCATCTCAGTGGTTTGGTGTCTTAGATTTATATATTTGCAGGTGAAATGATTGAGCTGATTCTCCAAGAAAATCTGACCTAAAGCAAACAAATTAGGTGCAAATTGATATATATAAATGGTCTTATTTTTCTTGGTTTTCTTGCAATTATGATATTTCTAAATAAAACTATTTAAATATAACAATTCTTGAGAATTTTAAAGGTCTTTTTTTGCCTTTAGCTGATCCTTATTCTGCAGTAGTAGTGCACTCTCACTATTGTGTGAGCATAGTCAGTCACATTCACAAATTGAATAGTAAAATATGAAGACAATTAATGTGAGCACAAGGTTTAAAAGCAAGTCTGAAGCCTTTCTAGAAATTTTCACATGGATGAATCTCTCTTTAGGAAGGAAACAAAACCTACCCATTAATGGATGAAGTAATTCCATTGGCATTCTGCTGCACTGAGTGTAAGAAAGGCTTGCTTCTTACTTAGCAAATGCTTTATTTTACTTTCAGCTCCCAACAGTTGCTTTCAGGCCTTGGGGCTTTCATTAAGGTGTCTAAGAGGGACTGAAATGTTTAAAATATATGCCTGAAGGTATCAAAGAACTTCTCCAGCTCAATTTTCTACTGTGTTCCTTGCAGATGGAATGAAGCAGTGACTGTATTCTGAGGTACCCTTCTCCTTTAAAAGATTGGAACAGAAACTAAATCAGTGATGTAAACTGAGTTCAGTTCTAGTTCCTATCCATTTTAACTTCATAATAAAAATCCCAGCACAACAAGCACAGCTTACAAGATAAGATTGAAGGCTACAAAAGAGACAAGGAAAAATGTGTGGAAATTGGCCTGGAGAAACCCAAATTATGACTGTAGTTAACTTTTGGAAAAAAATCCTAAAAAATATTAGAGAAATCAAAACTAAGTATTTGTATGATAAAACATGCAATCAGTCCATAAGTAGTTTAACGAGAAAGGATGCAAAAATGTGGAGCTGAGGGCTGGCATGAAATCACTCTTTCAATAAATGTACAGAAGAATTAGTGACAACATTACATTATGAAGCCAATATTAAGGCCGAAATATACAATCCTCTTGTCAGTGTGGATGGTATTTTGGCTGTATTTCGGCATGAAAACTAGGTAGTGGTAGTGGTATCAGACTTGCCTGTGCAAGTCTGACATTTAGTTCATTTTAAAAATATTTTATTTTGCCCATTATTTCCTTGTCCAAGTCCTCATAGACACCCAATGGTGATTACTGCATGCACTTATACAAAGTTTGGAATTTAATTTGTTCTCTTGTTTGTTTTCATTTTGTACACAGAAGCATAGAATAAACCAACAAATCCAAAGAAGTGTAGGTGCATCTGTAAGGACTGTACAATTGTACCAGTGGATGGTACAATTAGGATGGTAAATAAAGTGGGAGTTCAAAGGAAAACTTATTTTAAGAGCAAAAACTTAATTATTTTTTTAGATAGTTTGAAATATGAATTGTTAGTTGAGTTAATCTGGTGACTTTCTCAGCAGTATTTAGGCATAGTTATTTACCTAATAATGTATTTGAAGCTTGAGATTGTAAAGATACTTGCCTCCTGAATTTTCTGTATAACAGTCCTGGTTTCTTGGGTGAAATCCACTGGACCAATTCATGCACATTACAAAAACAGGATTTGAGGCAGAGGAAGAATGACTGATTTCAGGCTGCTTTCAAATGTTCATGGATGGCTGAAGCATAACCTCTGTTTAAGCACCATTTTCTGTCTCTTCTCAGTCGGCAAATTCCAATGCATTTCCATTAAAGACTATAAATATTTTATATTTATACTATTTTATGTCTGTTTCCAAGAGTTACATGCTTCTGTTTGGTCTTTCATGCATCTCTTTTTTTCCTTGTTCAATATAAAAAAATTCACATTAAACATGTTTTGCATAGGCAATTGCACATTTTTGTGAAATCAACAAATATATAATCATCTGATATCACATCATAATAATGGCAGTGAAATGGCTGGAGTCACCATACACCAAAAATAAATACAGAAAAGTCTGTGTTCAAAGACAAAAACATGTTTGGGGACCATTTGACATTTCAGCAAGAAGATGTAAGGCTTCCTTAGAGCCAGATATATCCTAAACACCTAGAAAGTAAAATAACAGAAGAAAAGCAGCTTACTATGAATACACTTCAAGATGGTGGAAAAAAAAATCTTTATAATCCTGGATTTGGCTGTACTGCTGTCTGAAAACATGTTTAGAATTGGTCCTTCTACCCTATAGTCAATGATGAATGTGTGTATTACAGAATCAAGACATATTTAAAGTAAAAGAAATATGTTTTGGATTTTTTTTCCTCCCTCTTCAGTTTTCCCAGTTGTGATAGTGTGTTTCAGTCACATATCAAATCTTCCATCTTCTTGTCTCAAGTAAAAAACCAGAATATCTTTTCTGTAAAACCTTGCAATAAATGTTGTCTAGTACATTTTTCTAGTGTAGAAAATCCACCAGAATCTAGTGGTTGGTACTTCAGGTGCTTCTGTCTTGTAGATGAAATCGATAGAATTTGTGTGGTATTCTGAAAATTGATTTGCAAGTCACCTGAATCCTTAATTAGACTTCTTAACAGATTTTCCCCTTTGTTTGGATTAGTGTCGCAGACATCACTGTACAGTTTTAACAGTTCTTAAATTTAGACACTCCTAGGATTATATTTGCTTCCAAACTGCATCTTCATGTATAAACTGAAGACACAGTACCTGTTACAGTAAAGAGTGCATGCAGTTAATGAGTCTGTAATTATATGGACATCATAAATGATACTAATGCTTCATGCAGTGAAATAATGTAATTAAAACTTCTGAATTTCTGCTTTCTGAAGTGGAAGCTAGGATAATTAATGAAGCTTAGTTTGGGGGTCAGATTTCTCTAATCAATAAGATCATCTGGATTTCATTTTTCATCTTGCTCACTTGCCCAGCCCTTATTCAAATTTAACTGATTGAAAAAAATTGTGATGACTAAAAAACCTTTTATTTCTATGTTAAATATGTAATGAATGGCTACTGTGGTGACAGTAGGAAACATTGCTTTAAGACTCTATTAAATATAATTTGAAAGATGGATTTAATTATGAGTACTGTTAATGGTTGATGTAGAAATCATGCTGCACATAACTCATTTTAGAAAGCTTAAACTGGGGATCCAAAGAATGAAAATAAAAATGAACTACATTGGAAATACTTGAGTTTCTGAGAGGAATGTGTGATCCCTCCCAGGGCAAAATGATGTGGATTTCCAAATGATCATGTTTAGAATAACACACAAAGAGCTCCCTAATCAGTGCATTTTTAATGTGTTTGTTCCTATGCCAGATGAGTCTGTGCTGAAAGCTGAAAAAAATTAATTAGCTTAGGAATTTACAGCAGATCTACCATTTGATGAATACAGTCCATGTTTTCTAAAAAGAAGTATTGATTTATTTAGTTTTCTTCTCTCTCTTTTTCTCTTCCTTCACCTGCTGGCAATGCTCCTCCTAATGTACCTCAGGATTCCATTGGCCTCCTTGGCACCTGGGGTACACTGCTGGCTCATGGGCAGTCTGTTGTCCACCAGGAACCAACCCCAGGTCCTTCTCCACAGGCTGCTCCTCAGCAGCTCGACCCTCAGCTGGCACTGGTGCATGGGGTTATTCTTCCCCATGTGCAGGACCCTGCATTTGCCTTTCTTGAATTTCAGACAGTTCTGTGGAGTGAAGAACAGAGACAGGATTTAGAAGATAGAGGAAGACAGAGAGAAAATGGCATTAAGCTGTTAGAGGGAAAATCAGGATGTCTGTGAAGGTAGAAAAAGCAGAGATTTAGCAGAAAGACTGAGCAGATTTATCAAGAAGGATGAGCATATATAAGACAATCAATTAAAAATTAACAAAAAATGTAAGTGAGGTAATGCATATTCTATATAATGCCTGTAAGGGTACTGCAGCATTTGAGTCATCATGTTGCCAAAGCCACAAACACAGAGTGCATGCCTGGTTTTTCTAAAATATTAAAATCTTCTCAGGTCCAGTGGATATTTATTACAAACATTTTGAACAGCTCTGATTGCACATAATTAAAGCTGTTTTTTTGGTTACAAATAATCAAAATAATCATGTTACAAAGACAATTCTTTGAAGTAGCATTGCCTGACCTGGCTCTCTTTGCTGCTTTTTTGTAAGCAAATGAATGAAATTTATTGTTTCATAATAAAACCTGCCATTTTAGAAATGTTACTGCCTTGGCCACTTATGAAAAAACATAATCTTGGTAGAAATTATCACAGGACTGTATATGCAGCACTGAAGAGCACAATTAAAGAAATTTTCATTTATATGGCATACATTTTTCTCTGATATATGGTTTTGATTATGCTCAGTATAATGGGGCCTGATTTTAATTGAGCTCTGGGCAATATCAAAATATGGATACATAATGAAAATAATAACATAACTTCTATACCATTTTTCTTTTAAAATAATCTTAAAAAGAATGTCTTATAAAGTACTTCTTAGGTAAGACCTCTGCAACAGGCATTGCATTATCCTGGTCAAAATCATATCTTTCAGGTCTTTACTTCCCTATGTTTAAAATCTGGGAGAGATCATTTCTGTACTTTCTAAAGACTTTAAGGGTATATGGATATAAATGGATATACAGAGAATATAGGTTTGTCTACATAGTTTCAGGGCAGGGGTTTGTGGACTGAGGCTATTGTCAAGATTAGATTCAGAGGCTTCAGCAAATATCAAATTGGGTTCTGCAAGGAACAAAATGGATGTGTTAGCAGATCTTTGTGCACAAATCTAGGCAGAAAATATAACATCCTTAGTTTCCTCTCTGAGATGGTCTTCAAATAATTGTGACCTCTCTCTGGTTTGTTCTAGAAAAAGCATTGTCAATCTAACCCTCTCTACTGCTTTGTTTGATTTAGAGCAATTTCGAACTGCTAATCAATTACCCTGTTGAAACATTACTTTTCATGCATGCATACAACCTCAGTCACACTATTATTCAGAAGGCTGCCATATACTCTAGGCCTATTTTGGTGCACACACATTCCACTGGATGCAAATAATTATCTTACATTTGCAAGATTCTTAGTATGTATGCATCCAATATTACATACACCATATCAATACAAGCAAAAATATAGTACAGCTTATATATAAAGCCAACAACTTGTCATATTACTTAAAATCCTAACAATCTAATTAAAACCAACAAACAGCTATTACTAACCTAGATGCAGTCTTAGTACAAATTAATACGGAAAAATCTTCCTTAATAATACTGCTTTAAAAACAATTGTGAAATAAGCCTTATCAATAATTGTGTCTTTTCTGGATCCCTCTGGATTCTAGGCTGACAATACCAGTGTTTCTGGAGTACAGACTAGGTGGGATGCCACACTGAATTGTCAATATTTTGGCTTAACTTCAAGGGCTATTGTTCATCATGCAGTGCCTACCTACTTTAACAAAAGCTGAAAAGCTGAAAAGTCAAGGCAAGCTCAGACAAATTCTAAGACCTTACACTGTCAGATTAGCACAAGGCCTACAGCCTCTATTGGTATTGCCAACAGACATGCTTGATAAGCTACACCTAGCAAACATCCGCTTCTATCCCACTATGTCCAACAAGCTCTTTGGTATAACGACATTAATAAATATATCACCAAATGATTGCTCTGAAAAGTAATGAGCATATTTACAATTGGATAACAGACTAGTAAACACATTAGTTAAAGGCTTGAAACTCCCTAAATTGTATCTCAAGAATTAACTGAAATTGTACAGTGAATGCTCTTTTAACCTGGTAAAGATACAAGCATGTAAGTTCATGGTTCCTTGATTTTCTCATTGTTCTGACAGAGATTCCAGAAATATATATCAACAAGTATTTACTCAATGCAGTGCATATTGCATATTTGGGCTTATTCAGTTCAAAATTAATAAGATAACTGTCAGTTGAAGAAATGTTATGTCAGTGCTTACCAGAACTTGATACTGGTATACCTAGAAGAAGGCTTTTTTTGCAGAAAATCTCTCTTTGTGAATGCCGTCCTGAAATCTGAAGAGTTATGTTAAGGTTGGAAGTACTATCCCTTTATAGCAAATTATTTTCTGTTAAAATAGTGAGCTACATATAATATAAATTTTGTCTCTGTCAGTGTGACCTTGCGATATGTTGTCTAGCTTTGAGAGGTGGTTCCAAAATATTCAAAAGCTGGACATCTGTCAAAGTTCCAAGTTAATCAAAATGTGCAAGAGTTTTCTTCTACTAACTTCATAGAGATCAGATTTCTACAAATAGTTATTAGTTATTATTATAGTTAGATATTTGTGTTACCAGAAAATCTAAGGCTTTAAAGACGTTCTTGAAGAGGTGCATTAGGAAGGACACTCCTTTTATTTCTTTGCTGATTACATTGACTCAGAAAATGGATTATTTCTTCTAGTATTGTAAATTTCTTAATTCTTGCTAATTATGATGGTATTTAAGCTGAACTTGACAAGCCTCCTTGAAATGCCTTCCCAGAATATTTTATCATAAGAATCCATTCCTTATCTGTTATGACCAGGACTAAAATAAATAAATACATAACATATCATAAACAACATATCATATGAAACTAAAAATACACAAAAAAGCAATAAAAATGACATTTTACACCATCATGGAGGAAAGAGAGTTTTATATCGAGCTTTCATAAGAATCATGCAAGAAACAAAAATCAGCAAAGAGCAGAAAATGGATTCTGAATGTATGGAATCACTTGTTAAGCTGAACAGAAACCCTATTAAAGTCTGAATTTTAGTAGGGCAAGTACATTTCTTAGAATTCCATAAATAAAGGTGAGGAATCACTGTATAATGAAAGTAATTTCATTAACAAGTCTCACAAGAAAAATGGGACATCTTCTAACATTCATGTATTTTTAGTATTACTAGATAATAGACGCAATGAAAGAAACAAGTGAAAAACCAAACATATAGAGGAAATCAAAATGCTGTTAATGAATTTTACATAATAAAGAAGTGAGTTAGCTATTAAGGTTCTAGACCCCACTTCTGAGATTTATAAGCATGAAAAAGAGTGAACTATAATATGATTTCTATTAATATTTTTTTGAAATGTATATCTGAGTAATTGTACACATAAAACTGAGGAAAAGGAATAGACTGGATAACACCTTGAAATTACTTCTGGATATACTTTGCAATAATATGAATGCAAATTGAGATTTGACTTGGATATGAGAAAAAAAATGTAAAGAAAATTTAAAGTTCCAGAGATATTGCAGAGAACAGTCTTCTCTTGACTGTACTCTTTGATTCTTTTGACTTTACTCAAATGAAAGTGCTGACACTGACTTACTGCAGCTGATCAGAATTTTGCTAAATAGTCATAGAATCATAGAATCATTTGGGGTGGAAGGGACCTTAAAGATCATCTATTTCGAATCCTGTCATGGGATAGGATTCCTTAGACTAGGTTATTCAAACTTTTGTCCACTGTGGCCCTGAACACTTCCAGGGATGGGGCATCCACAAATTCTCTGGGAAACATGTTCCAGGGCCTCACCTCTCTCACAGTAAAGAATTTCGTTCTAATATCCAACCTAAACCTACTCCCTTTCAGTTTAAAGCCATTGCTCCTTATCCCATCACTCCATGCCTTTGTAAAATGTCTGTCTCCAGTTCTCTTGTAACCCTCTTTAGGTATTTTTCTAAAGTGTTCCAAAAGCCTTCTCTTCCTCAGTCTGTACAACCCCAACTCTCTCAGCCTATCCTCAAAAGGGAGGTGCTCCAGCCCTTTGATCTTATTTATGTCCCTCCTCTGGACTCACTCCAGCAGGTCCATATTCTTCCTATGTTTGATGCCCAAGGTCTGAAAACAGTACTCCAGGTGACACTTCACAGCAGTGGAGCAGAGTAGGGGGGGAAGCCAACAATCCCCTTAATATCTCCTTTCTCTTAAAAAGTAGTGGCTTTCAACTTTCTCATATTGCTACTTCATTGTAATGAGAATGCAGACAAGAATGCAATTCCAAACAAATTGGGATGTTGATGGGGTAAAAAAGGATGTGCTCCCATTCTGTTGTCATTGGGTGTTAAAGGAGAAAGAATGAACAATCTTTGCAAGTGCAGCTAGTAATGCAGATAAATAATGGATACTGCTAGTGGCTTGAATGCATTTAGAGAATCCCAGCTGCTCCACTCAGTGTTTAATAGTCTGGAGGTGCAATTTCTTGCTACATAAATATTCAGTATATTCCTACAGCCTTGCCACATAGGTGTAAACAACAATCAGCATAAAGAGGGACATAAATGTTTATTATAGACCTCATTTTAGCTAACAGATGCTCAGTAAAAAGGCTGAAAGTTAAGGTAAAAAAAGGTGACTCGGGAAAACTTATCAATGACAAAAAAATGCTATGAAAGCAGCTTCATATATACAAGGACTTTATTTTCAGGAGATTTGTTCCAGTTATTGCAAGAAAGAGCCAGTTAGCAGTATACATACATTGAGGCAAGTGTCTTGTGATGGATAGAAACTAAAGTTTGGGATTATATGATTTTGATTCTCTACACTTAAGAGTTGGCCTTTTTTTCTGTAATTTTCCAAAACTCTTAGTATGCAGCTTTGCAGTAAGCTTTGTTTATGCTTATCTGTGTAGGATGTGATAAGAAAATTTTCACAAATCATAAATTTAGTGTAATGTCAAATTTGCCTTAAGAAGACCACATTCAAGCAAAGCAAACTGAGCATTCACTTTTGCTCCTGTTCAGCAGTTCCCAGGTCAGTTAAAGCAGTAGGAGAATGACATAGAGCTTAGCTGCATATTTTCTCTCTTGATACCTCCATACTAAGGGTGACCTTTATTAATTTTATTAGAAGTAGAGTTGGACAAGTGCAGCCTTTGTTAACTATCTGTTAATTGTCTTTGTCTTTATCTATCAACAAAGTCTCTTAAACTGTCCAGAGACACAGCTAAATTACCTGCCTTCTGCTATAAGGAAACACTTTACAACTTTGCTACTCAAACTTGTATTACTCAATATGGCTGTTGGCATAAGAGATCACTATATTATCTTGATCATTCAGCAGATCCAGAGTTGGTGTTGGGGAATATTCTCCCATCTAGGAGAAATTAATTTTTCAGAAATAGGTGTTCAAATTTGATATTAATATTTTAGAATAAATAGATAATTTTTACAATATGGAGCAAATTATCAAAGCTCCACTTTCTATTAACAACCCTTTTGCTCAATTTTAATGTTTAGTTCATTTCTTTCTTGTTCTTCCATAGCACTTTTAGTACAATTTCATTTTTCTTTACATTACGTAGTAGCATCTCATTACTTCAATGCATAGCATTAGCATGTGTAGCAACATCCATGCTCACTATGGAAAATTTGATAATCCTAATCCTAGAGAGAACAGACCTAAATACTTCTACTTTCAACTGATGCATAGAAGAACTGTGCCTAGAAGTACTGTGTTTGCCTTATTAGTTTGTATACATCTCTTCCTATGATGTATACCAGTACCAGGTCACCAAGTCATACTTTAATCTTGTTGCCCATGACACTCCATTCTTTCACAGAGAATGGTATAAAAAATTCAATTCTTACATTGATAAGAAAGCTGGAATTTTTGATCTAGAGCTATAAACCAAATTTAGACAATTTATACTGCTGGAGTTTCTGAATTCCTAAGAATTACTGTCAAGAAACAAGGTTGAAATAGGGCAGCCATGGTGTGCTACAGCAACAGCAAACCATAAGCTTAGGTCTTTCAACATGCAAAATATAATAGCTTTTCTTATCATTCCATGGAAATGATATCTTAAATGAAGTTTTTTCCTAGCATATATATTTCTCATATTTTTTTTTAGGATAACCCTTAAAAATTAGAGAGAAGGTCAAGATAATGGAGACAAGTCCAACACAGAGTTCCCCATAGGCTTCAAAATATTTAGATTATGCCTTTGTTTGAAGTTGTTACAACTTTGTAAGGAGTTGTTAGCTCCTTAAGCTAAGGAGCCTGGTCTGTGTTTGAGTGTGCATGAGGTCAGCCTGTACAGCACTTAGCTTTATTTTGGAGTCAGATCTATTCAACATCCATATAACTTTAAAACATACCTTTAATCTCTACTTAAAGAATTGGAAGGGTTTGGAGGGTTGTTGTTGTAGCATCTTTAGAATTTTATTGAATAAAAAAGGTTTCTGAGAAGGAAGGGTTATTGCTTATTTTTCTGAAGTCAAACACATTTGTACTTTCTTTACTAAGATCTCAGAAAATTTTCTGCCCATCTCTCAAAACAGGAAGACTAATATTTTAGAGGTGATTCACAAAAGTCCTACTTACTATGATGTAATTTCTAATAAAACGTGCACATCTTGTTTAAATAATAAAGAATAGTCTACTTGGTTGAGATTTTGCAGGATAAATAAATTCTTGTATATCAAACAAGAGATCAGCTTCAATGCAGAGAGCTGATACAGCCAGTAATAATTGTTTGGTTGGTGTAGCATTACCCAGTGTATACAGCCATAATAAATCATACACATTATCATTACCTCCTCATGTCATCTTCAGCTAATGTTAATACATAATCAATTATACCTGGTATCAATCTACTCCCTCAATTCTCTGAAAAAAGAAAAAGTGATTCTGAGGAACCCTGATAAAAATGTTCATTTTTTCAGCCCTGGAAATGTATTGATGTTCCTACACTTTTATGTGGTTTTACATTTATTTTGTAGCAGGCATTTCCTGATCAATACATATAAACTCTCAGGTTTTCAGAGCTAACTTTTTTGTTTTGTTTTGTCTTCCAGTTAATGGTAACAGTTCACTCTGTACAACATTGTCAATCTGAATAAGGGCCATGAGAACTAATGGATTTTAAAAGCATTAAGAGCAAACATGGTCGGATAACAGCCAAGCACTTTAGTGTTGAGTAGATACTTAATTTCACTGCAAAGTGAGTGGTGATATGTTGAATGCCACTGAGAGATCTCACTGTCAAAATTAGATAACTCGACAAGTTGAATAAGAATTAATCAGTAATTTTTCATGTATGGAAACTGTATAACAAGTATTTCTGTTAGTTACATTTTTTCCCTGCATTGTTATTTAACATTCAGGTACATTTAGTTAACATTTTATTATATATAAAACACATATTTTGTATTTATTATACATAAAACATGTATTTTATTCTCTTGTAAACAAGATAATTTTCTGGGTAAATTCATGTGATACTTTGACTTTTAATATGTAATGATTGAGAAGAGAAGCATATAAAATCCTTTACTCAGACACAAACATTCTAACCATGAACTTACAATTTAGCTTGCAGTAATGGCATGCATAAGGACATAGTGGCAGTGTTGCTATCCTGAGAAGAAACCATGGCTGAATTTAGATGAAGTTACTTCTCACCTTTCATTCCATAAGCTTGCTTTTTTACTCTTCTAAAACAAAGGAAACAATGAATAGTTTTTTAATTTGGTAAAAGATCAAGTCACATACTGTTAATAGTGACTGTTTTTTCAGTTCTTGATACAAATACTGGCTGGCTGTAAATATCCTGACAATGTTGCTCACACAGTGGACACATTTATGAGATTTTACTATAGTGCTGTTACCCACAGGTGTACCCTACAGGCAGAGTTGTGCTGTTTGTTTGATTCTTTGGAACCAGAAACCAGGGAGCAGCCATTAGTTCCTCTCATAACCCTGTACACAGTCTTTCCACCTGGGGAATCAAGGGGCTTAGCCCATGCAGGAGGAGAAGGATCTGCACATCTCAGGGACCAGAGGGAAGTTCTGAAGTGGCTGCTTCCCTCTGCCACTCTTCATCCTCAGTCTTGCATGGGGAAGGCCCCAACCCTGCAGCATCCTGGAGAAACAGTGACAAGGAGACTGAAGAGGAGGGCAGGACAGCTGGTTGAACACACAGGGCAGCACAGCAGAGCAATGCAATTTTTCCCAATGTGCAGACTATCTAGACCACACACAACTCTTTAGTAATCACAGAAGCACAGAATCACAGAATCACAGGATCACAAGGTTGGAAGAGACCTTCAAGATCATCGAGTCCAACCTGTTCCCTGACACCTCAACTAAACCGTGGCACTGCGTGCCACATCCAGTCTTTTTTTAAACACATCCAGGGATGGTGACTCCACCACCTCCCCGGGCAGACAATTCCAGTACTTTATCACCCTTTGCATGAAAAACTTTCCTAATATCTAACCTATATTTCCCTTGACACAGCTTGAGACTGTGTCCTCTCGTTTTGTCAGCTGCTGCGTGGTGAAAGAGACCAACCCCCATCTGTCTAAAACTACCCTTCAGGAAGTTGTAGAGAGTGATAAGATCACCTCTGAGTCTCCTTTTCTCCAGGCTAAACAACCCCAGCTCCCTCAGTCATTCCTCATAGGGCTTGTGTTCCAAGCCCTTCACCAGCCTCGTTGCCCTCCTCTGGATGCGCTCAAGCGTCTCAACGTCCTTCCCAAACTGAGGGGCCCAGAACTGGACACAGCACTCAAGGTGTGGCCTCACCAGTGCCGAGTACAGGGGGAGAATGACCTCCCTGCTCCTGCTGGCAACACCATTCCTGATACAGGCCAGGAGGTCTGTAGGTCCCTTCCAACTTGGCATATTATGTGATTCTGTGATTCTGTGATCTCTGTCAGTATTGTTCAAGAGGCAAGTTAGGCTGTTATTCCTTATTTTAGATGTCTCTGGGTGACCAAATATTGCATAAACGTTGAGTAATTTGTTTTATGTAGGAAAATGCTTTTGCAATAACTCCAAGTCATAGTTTTTCCTTTGTATCAGTGGAATATCTCCTGCATTCAATTTTGAAAATCCAAGAGTCTTTAGCTCCAGTGACAGGACTGAGTTCTTATTGTTCTGTTGTTTTTATGGATTTGGTTATCATTAGTCTTACTTGGATCTGACTACCTCAGGACCAACCTGGAAAACAGTGATGCTGAGGAATGCACAACCTGTATGAATAGTACTTCTCTATTTTGACCTAAAAAAATAGTAGAATGTCCAGGATTGAGCAGACATTACAATTATATGCTCCTAAATTGTTTTATGTTAAAACCTTGAAAAAATGGCTCTAGAAATGTCAAAGCCTTACCCTCTCTCTCCTTCTATGTGTCTTTGGTTTTTCTTTCCCCTATATACCACCCTATTTATGACCTAATCTAAATATGACAAAAATCAGCAATATCTTTTTTTAGACCTTTGGTCACTGAGCTGGATCCAGGTCCCCTACTTAATCTACCTCCCATAAAACAAGGAACCCTCTTATTTCAACAAGAGAAATACAAGAATATGTTTGTATGATCCTGTCTTTCTGCAGTATCAGACAACTGTAAAGACTGGGGTTTGATGAATTTAATTTTTTCTTCTAAAGGAATACTCATTAAAAAATGCCTAAATATATGCATCATGGCACAGTTCTTTTTATATTTCAAGTCAAGAAGAATTTCAAGTCAAGAAGATACAAATTTCCAGTCTTCCTTCTATTGCTCCAAAGGACTAAATATCCTTTTTTAAATTCTTCAGTCATCCCTGGCCCCAGAAGTGAGCATGCTAATGTGCTACTGACACAACACCTGCTCTGTTTTCCTCTACCCAGTTTTCCTGTGCTGCCTATGGTAGATGCACTCTGCGATACAAGTTGACAGCAATGCCCAAAGTAACCTCACTATCTATTAGAGTACTTCTAGAACTGCTGTAATCAGGCATAGTAAGTGTATTCTGTAGCACTCAATAGATCCACTAAGGCTTAAGTGCTTCTGCTTCAAAGTGTAGCCTTTTTACAGTAGAAAAAGAAATCCTCTTTACAACTGAAAAGCCTCAAAAAACACTCTAGTGGTTAATGTGTTTCACACTTTAAACTGTGTGCTGGTTTTCTCGGGGATAGATTTAATTTTTTTAGTATGGAGCTATGTTTTGTATTCATGCTGAAAACACTGCTGCTAACACAAAGATGTTTTCATTATTGCTGAGCAGTACTTACACAGAATCAAGGTCTTTAGTGCATTCCACACTACCATGAGAAACTGCAATTTAATTAAATTAGTTCTTTGGAATTCTTTAAATTATTATAAAGGATAAGAATGGTATATTATGGATTCAATTATTTAAATATAATGGAAAATTCACAGATGAAATAGAATTTCTAATTACATATTAAATAATTATATAAAGGAAATTTAAGATGTATTGAGCTTGGTGACTAATATGGGATCAGAAGGGTGGCTTTGTGTCCTAGGTTTACTGTATGATGCTTTTATCCCCAATCATCTGTTCTGTTTATGCTGAATAATAAGTTTTGCACCTTTAAGACTTGTTCCAGGAGTGAAGAGGGGGAGAAGAAGTGTGGAGTTTGTTTTCAGAAACTGCACTCACTCCTCCACATACCTGCTCCTGGATTGTGTTGTCTGCAGAGGGACAGACAGCGAGACAGAGCTCTCCTTTGCTTTTTAGCTAGTTTCAGCTAGCTGAGGCAAAGAAGTTCCCTGGACTGTGGCTTTTCCTTTTCTTTGGACCTGCTCAAATCTGCTCTGGACTGAACACCAAGAAGAGCTCCGGCAGCTCGTACCTGTGTCCCAGCACGCCGGGCCTGGGCCGCGGCATTTCCAGTGCCAGAGGGACTGATAAGAGACTGAGTGAGCCGAGCTGCAGCCCGGGGAGAGGGATTTTTCTGAGTTTGTCCCTCTTTTGGAGCATCAAGAAGTTTCATTGTTTAATATTGTTTAGGTTTTCTTGTTTAATATACAGTTTTTTCCACTTTTCTCCAAGGAAGTATTTTTCCCCGAACTGGCTGGGGGGAAGGGCCAATTGAATCTGCCTTCTAGAGGAACACCTTTGGGGGTTCTCTCCCATATTTGCCCTGAACCAGGACACTTTGGCAAACTAATGAGGTGGTAATAGTAATAGAACTGGTTTTGCTCAAAATATTTACTAGGAGTTTCTGGTTTTATCAATGTCCTTACTATGTTGAAATATTTACAAAAAGTTTAGGAGACTACTGTATTCTCTGAAATCAACAACAGATGAATGGCTTGTCTTAGATGTGTGCTGATAAGCCTTTCAAGTTGCATTTTTTTCCCCATCATTTTTCCTTACCTTGACCAGACTCCTCCTGTCTTCCTAGTCAGAAGTCAGAACCTACTGCTGAAAGATATCCAGGTCCTGTCAAAAATAGCATCTGTGTTCTTATACTCTCCATTCTTCTCCGTTTTTGTTGCTGTTGCCTCTCCCATTCTGGGGCTAGTAGCATTGTTCGGCCATATGAATCAATGGATCTTTCCAGCCTAAGGATAAGTTAGTCTTTTTACTTGCTGGAAGTTATATTTTCTATTAGACGAGAAATTTGAGTTGACTCACTCAATAGCCACGAGGGGAGGACAGGAACAACAAAACAGACAACATCTTTGGCCCTGAGCCTCACTTAGAGCAAATCATGTATATTTATGCATATTTTGACTATTCATTTAAATATATGGTTTACTTACACATACAGAAAGTTTGTGATACCTCTTTGGTCACCGGGAAGTAAGTCGATTTGGGGTATTTAGTCTTTGGAAGCTAGATAATACAGTGTGAAATATGCATAGGCAGCCCGTTGGTGCTGTGCTATATTCTTGGGTTTGTGTGTTTTTCTGACAGTGACAATAACCATGCTCAAAAACTTACATTGCTTGCCATATTTGAAGACTTAATCCCCTGTCTCCTTTGTTGTTAACTGGATTTCTGTTTCTTTGCTTTTGTATTTCAAGCTACATAAAAATGTGAATTCAAATTATTGGTGAGATAGTATTTTCAGGTGTGCTAAGTTTGGTTGACTTCATTGGTAGCATACTGCTTTATGCCCAGAGAGGTAGGTGTCAGGCCAAAATCTTCCTAACAAACAGACTGATTCAGAATAACATATAGATGTGCACACAGAAATGTAAGGAATTTTGAGCCAAGAAGAAAATGCCACATTCAGTTTTTTCTTGAACACCTCACCACCATCCTGGGCAATCCCTTGTTCCAGTGCTTAACAATTCCTTCCATGAGGAAATTCTTCCTGATGTCCAACTTGAACCTCCCCTGGTACAACTTGATGCCATTTCCTCTCATCCTGTCATTAGTTGCCTGAGGGAAAAGGCTGACCCCCTACCTTGCTACATCCTAATTTTTTTTTCTCTGCAGAAAAAATACCATTTTAAATCCCTAAGTTTTCTTCTATAAAAATAAATCTAATATTTTTATTAAAAATGTTTATTTTGTCTCATTTTAACAATGCTATTATTTATAAATCTGTTGGCATGTTTATTAATAATTTAAGTAACAAAATCTTGTGGAAATCTAGACTGCAGACAAGAAATATTTAACACTTCAATATCATTGATTTCAACTGATGTTTTGAACCTTTCTATCTTCATGGATCTAAATTTTCTTCTATCTATAATAAATCCAGATTTCCATTTAAGATCAGTCACTGATAACCTTAACAGAACAAAATAGGGACCTAAAAGAGGCACTAAGAGTACTTCTCAGAAAATATCATCTACATTTGTCCTACTCATTTGAATGAAGTGTTTGTTCACCTTCTTGACATTGACAGCAATTGGCAGATCAAGAAGTAACTATTAAACTATTTAGATGTTTTTTTCTTTCTCTAGGGCTCACTGACGTCATTGAACAAAAGCCATTTGCTGAGTGAATTTCAGATGACATCGAGTCAGCTATGTAAAAATTATTTCATTGCAAATGGAGGTAAAGTAACACTGGGTCAAATTTTATACTGCATCACTGAATTATCAATATTCCTAAAAACTCCTAAGCATATTAGTAGTTTTATGTTATTACTTGTAGATTTGGTCATGGATTTCCCCTGATTTTTATCCAAACACTAGGACTAATGAAGGACTTGGAGCTCTTTTATTCTTTTACCTTAGTGAATATTAATTTTCTGAAAACACATGCTTCAGATATGGTAGCAGTTCCAGACAATAGAAAAAATCACTTTATTGTAACTAATAAGGCAAAAGTCATTTGCATCCAAGGTTTCTGGAGAAGTAAATTTACATATCCTTTAATATGAAAGCTGACTTGACATTTTTCAACAAAATGAATTACCTGCTAACAGAGTTCTACAACAGAAATTACTCATGCTACCAAACAGCCTGATATAAAGTGAGGTGTAACTACACCCAATCAGGTGTTTTCTAATTGTGCAATCTGCTGGCCAGGACTTCAATGGAAGTTTTCTGAAATGTTTCTGCCCACTGATTTCAACCAGTTTTCAAGATGTCGCAGTACATGACGGAGGATGCTGAATGTGTAGTGCTCTGGATTATTCTGACCTGTATGGAGACATAGAGCTAGAAGAGAATTTACAGGTGGATTTGAAAAGAGCCACTCTTAAACCACCCATCTGCACAAGGAGGCTTTCTTTTCCTGCTGAGTGTCATTCAATTATTAAGCAATATTTTCTGCAATACCAAAAGATTTTTAATTGAAGATTTTATAACAAAAATGGGCTCTTGATGGAAAGAAAGGAATCGACTTAAATTCTCCAGAAATTTTCCAGGTTAGGAAATAAAAACATTCGTTTTGTCCACATGAAATGCATTTAACCTGAAGTACAGAGACACTTGGAGAAAATGTGGGTTGGCATGTTTATTTTTTTTTCTTCACCTCATTGCTTTCACTCTTAAAATCTGTGACGGGGACCATATTGTTAGTTCTTTGGGCAGCACTTCATAGTATTATAAAACCTTATTGGAGGGGTGAGTGCAGAAAATTAATATGTAATTTTTGCATGTCTGAGACAAAATTTCCTCTGGTTTTTATCCCTAAAATATGTGCAATCTATTTAATTGCATCTGACAGGAGGGATTTGAAAGAGAAAAGAACATTCTGTGTTAAGGCATGTGTTTCAGGTTTAAGAGGAAGAATGGCAGAAAGCTTAGATACAGGAGTAAGAGAAAGAAGGGATAATGACTTTAGCAAACAAGCTTTCCACTAGCCAGACATGATTCCTGTTATTTGTCAAATACACCCCCGCTCACAAACACGGTCCCTCCTCTGCTTGCGTTTTCCTTGGCCCGAGATACAACTGCATCAATGAGTCTAAATGGAAATTTGTATCTCCTTTGTTCTAGGCCAGCTTTAGTCCTTTTAGACTCACTGCACTTTCTAAGTGCTGTGCTAGTGAGGCATGTTCAACCCAGCATGATATTTGTAATATGAACCCCTCAAACTGTAAAACTTTAGGAGTAGCTTCTATGTCTAGGCTGAAAACAAATTTTCTGAGTTGATAATTTTTAATTCCAGGATAGCTTTGGACAAAATGCTACCTGAGCATGTTATGCAAGTTGCTACTTACTACTGTTTTTTACTCTCACTAAATTCTGGGATCTGCAAGTAGAGAAAGATCAACTCCAGATGCCCACGCATCTCCTCTCACCATTGTGAGAAACCTTTGTACAAATTCTGCTGGTAATTCCAAACTGAAATTCAAACACTGTTTTTGCCTTAAACATGGAGTTTTTGACCTAATTCAATTCAGTTTCTCCTGAAAGAAAAACCGTGTTTCTGTATCTGTTCAAAGCATTGGGTAACTTCTCCAATACTGCATCTGATGCACCTTATTTTTGTTGTTGTTTGATTTTTTTTAGAGCAGTTGCTCTATTTAATTGCCTCATCAATTCCTGAATAGTTTCCTGGTTTTAGTCAACTGCACTTCATTGGAATAGCAGCTAAGGCTATTCTGATCTAGCCAAAGTTAATTTTGTGTGACTCTTTTACTAATTGTTTAGGAAACTCTGTAGATAATACAAAAAAAATCTAATTATTTTTGCATTATTTTCCTTCAGTATAGGCTGTGAATGTGTACAGTCTTCTAGAGCTATGATCTCCATCTCTAGTAACAATCCTTTAAGGTAATCATGGCAAAGACTTGACTGTACATACTTAGTGGAAACTGAGTCCTTGGTTTAGACTGTGAGCCATTCCATTATTTCCAGGTTAAAGCCTTTAGGACAAAACAAAGAAAAAAATGTTTTTTTTATATATTTGAAAAAGCCCTTATTGATTTCTCTAAGCATTAGTAAAATGCACATTCAAGTTGGGACCAGAGATAGATAATGACAGCAAATAATTTCAAAATAAGTATTTTAAAAGGAAAACAGCAAATTCCTTGGATTTTTCAAAGGTATTGTGATATTTTTAAGTATAGGCCAGTTTCCACTCTAAGATGGAACATTTTAAAAAAACAACTACCTCAGGCTTGTGTACTCAAAAAGATTTTATTCATTGTAAAATCAAGCCAAGTGTGTTGGCTGTTTATTTCTCCAAATATTTATATTCCAGTAATTTGCATACAACCATATTAAAATTTTATTCTGCAGTTTATAAAATGATACAAATCATCCTGTGAAATTAGACCATAAGTATGTGAATCACCAAATTAAAACATTTTTAATGTTATTTACATTTAGAAGCAAATATTAATTTGCCTTTTTTTCAATTTTTCTATAAATATTGAATTACTACATCAATTTTACATCTGAAAAACCTTAAAAATAAAGGTTTGTCTTCACTAGTACCTTATGTTACATGTCATGTTATACATATGATCAAAAGCTATCATTTTGATATTCATAACTGGGTAAGCCATACAACTCATACAAGGCATCCATTTTCCCAGTAGAGGAAATTTAGTAAAAAAAATCAGAATTATGCAATAAGGTCCCTAAGTTACAGAATCATAGAATCATTAAGGTTGGAAAAGACCTCCAAGTCCATTGACTTCAAACTTTGACTGATCAACTAAACCAGAGCACTAAGTGCTATGTTCACTTTTTCCTGGAACACTTTTAGGGAAGGTGATTACACTATTTCCTTGGGCAGCCTGTTCCAATGCCTGACAGGTCTTTCAGTGAAGAAATTCTTCCTGAACCCTGCATCTCTACTGGCACAGCTTGAGCTTCCTCTTATCTTTTAGAAAACAAAGTAATCTTCAAATATTTAGCAAAATGCAGAGCTCACCTGTAGAAATTTGTGGGGAGAAAAAAATGTGAAATACCTGTAAAGGTCAGGGCTTACCTAACATGGTAATTACTGCTTCAAACATATCTAAAGACAATTAAACAAAGCAGGGTGGGGGTGGGGGGGGAAGCCAACCCACATTTATTTTCTTTTTTTCTTCAGCACCATTTTTCCAATGTTGCCTTTGGAACAATTTGACTGTGTGAAGTGATTGAAAGGTATATTGGCAGACATTGGGAGAATTTACCTCTCTCACCAAAACAAAGGTAGCTCAATACATTTACTTCTTATTTCTTATAAACAGGTTTCTGTCCTTCTGATCTTCAAAAGGGTAATTAATATCTGTCCTAATAAAGTATGCTGTTAGGTATGTTTCTTGATACCAGTGAGAAAATGTATTATGTTTGGTTTCATCTCAGTTTTTCTTATTACTACCAAGAATGACTTAAATCCACAACCAAACAATTATACAAAACATTATTTTCATTGGAAAATCACACCATAAATTGGAAATAATTCATCAGGGGGTAAAAGTCCACTGCAGCGTTTTTCTGGTTTACTTGATATTACAAATTTCCACAGAAATTAGTCTTCAGTTAATTTGGTCATATTGAGGAACTTCTGAAGAAGTTTTGTTCTAACATAAGTCACAAAAAATAATGAGCGTGATGTTATAATCATGTATAATACACTTTTATAATAGCACATTCTATATTCTAAATCATAGAATCATGGAAAGGTTTTTGGTTGGAAGGGACTGATTAGATTGATTTAGTTCTCAACTTATGATCAGTAATGCCTGAGTGCTACATGAAAAATTTAGCTCTGTTGTTAAGTGTCAATATTTTTTCTGGTGCATTTGACATTTTTAGATTACTGTTTCTGTACAATTAAGGGACTTTTGTCAATTTTGCTGATATTTTAGATTACAAGAGACTGTGAAGTAGTCAGTAAGAAACTATGAACTTATCTTTGATCAAAAGAGAAAATCCTATGGTACGGTGTTTGGTATTTTAATGAGATCATTCTTGTTATTAAAGATTAAATTTGGTCCAAAATCAAAGAAAATTTGAAGTTTCAGAAATATTTGCAAAATATAATCTCCTCTTGCCCTTTATTCATGATGTGCTTTTGACATCACTAAGAAAGATTTGGCACTAACATAATGCAGCCAATTGAAATTTTAGTAAAAAGAATTAGACACTCAAATTCATGGAGTGTTCCATAGTCTTTAAAATTTAGCAACAAACCTTGTGAAGGGTCTGAACTACATATCTTATGAGGAGTGGTTGAGGGAGCTGGAGTTGTTTAGGCTGGAGGAAAGGAGGCTCAGGATGGACCTTGTCACTCTCTACAATTACCTGAAAGTAGGCCAGCCAGCCAGGGGTCAGGCTCTTCTTTCAGGCAACCAGCAACCTGACAAAAGGAAATGGCCTCAAGTTGCACCAGAAAAGCTTTAGTTTGGACATCAGGAAAAATTTATTCACAGAAAGCATTGGAATGGGGTACCTGCAGAAGTTGTGGAGTCACCTTCCCTAGAAGTGGTCAAGAAACCACTGTACGCAGCACTTAGTGCTCTGGTTTAGTAGACAAGGTGGTGTTTGGTTAAAGGGTGGACTAAATGATCTTGGCAATATTTTCCAGCCTTAATGATTCCATGATTCTATGGATAGAATCATGGAATAATGGAATCATGTAACAGCTTGGGTTGGAAAGGACCTTGATGATAATTTATTTCCAACCCTCCTGTTACAGGTAGGGACACCTTCCATTAGACAAGGTTTCTCCGAGCCCTATTAAACCTAGTCTTGAACACTCACAAGGATGAGACATCCACAACTTCTCTGGGAAACCCATTCCAGTGCCTCACCGCCCTTACAGTAAAGACTTTCTACTTAATATCCAACTTCAGTCTACCCCCTTTCAGTTTGAGGCCTTTCCCCCTTGTCCCATCACTAAATGCCCTTGTAAAAAGTCCCTCTCCTGGTCTCTTCTAGGGCCCCTTTTGGTATGCTATAAGGTCTCCTTAGAGCGTTTTCTTCTCCAGGCTCAACAAATCCATCCTTTTCAGCCTGTCTGCATAGTAGAGGTGCCCCAGCCCTCTGATTATCTCAGTGTCTCTTCTCTGAACCCACCCCAACAGCTCAGTGTCCTTCTTATGTTGGGGGCCCCAGAGCTTAAAGCAGCACTCCAGGTGGGTCACACAAGAATGGAGTAGAGGGGAAGAATCACTTCCTTTGACCTGCTGGCCACCCTGCTTTTAATGCAGCCCAGGATATGTTTGGCTTTCTGGGCTGAGAAAGAAACAGCTCATGTTCAGTTGCTAATCAACCAATGCCCCAAGCCCATCTTCTCAGGGCTGCTCTCAATCCATTCTCTGCCCAGTCTGTATTTGTGCATGGGATTTCCCCAGCCCAGTTGCAGGACATTGCACCTGTTGAACTTTGTGAGGTTTGCATGGTCACACTCCTCAAGACTGTCAAGGTCCCTCTGGATGGCACTCTTTCCCTCTATTGTGTCAACTGTTCCATATATTTTCCATTGAACAGGGCCCCCAGGTTCCTTTCTACAGCACTGCTCTCCACCCTTGTTTTCCCCAGTCTATACACACCACCAGGGTTGCCCAATTCCAGGTGCAGAATCCAATAATTGCCCTTGTTAAACTTCATAAGGTTGGTGACTTCCCAGCCCCCTTATTTTTAAGTGTCTCTTCAGGGCCTCTCTCCCTTGAAGGGTGTCAGCAGGTCTTCCCAATTTAGCATTGTCATCAGACTTTTCCATGAAGGACTCCTGGCATTTTTTCTGACTTCCTCTTTGTTGGGATGCTCCAAACTCCTGATCTTGGAGACTGGGTTCCTTGAATATCAGCCAACTTTCTTGAGCAACTATTCAAGCAGATTCCAAAGACCAAAATTTGACCTTTTGAAGTCCAGGTTAGTGAGATTGCTGTGGGCCTTTTCCATTGCTGAAAGGATCTCAAATTCCATGATTTCATGGTCACTGCAGCCCAGGCTGCCCTCGAATGCCACATTCCCCCCAACCCCCACTTGTTGCTGAGAACAAGGTCCAGCATAGCACCTCCTCTCTGGATCCTCTGTGACTTGGAGAAGGAAGTTATCATCAACATATTCCAGGAATGTCTGGGATTACATATACCCTCCAATAGATATTGGAGTATATGTTTGGTAAGCTATTATCTTCATTAATTTGGGTTGTGCATACACTTACATATCTACATTTTACATAAATATCTAGACCTTATACATATATGTGTATATATACACTGCAAAATCAGGACAGTTCTGTCATGCCTTGGGAGAGAGGACTGACCTGCAAAAATGTGGTTTTTAGTGGAAAGGTGTTCTGCTGATTTTCTCTGATCTAAATCTTCCCTTCCTCTCTCTTAATTTTACCCTAATTCTACCTGTCTAAAGTTCCAGTCAACAGAAACATACCAGTAGATTGGTCTGTGGTTTGGAATCTAGTTTCTAGATTTATCACCTGAGAAATTACGTAGAGTTTGTAGCTTGAAAAGGGAAGTTTTAAATTTTAATGTTCATAGAGCACTCTGTAGTTATTATGTAGAGGGAGATGGCTTCTTCAAAGAGAAAAGTATTTTTTTTCATTTTGGTTCTAATCAAAGTGGAGACATTTCCATGAATGACTCAATAATTCTTCTGTTTAAAAAATCATACTCGTTTTCCTGTTCCAGTGGTAGCTTTTCAGATAATGATAATACAACAATTGAAGATGTGCTGCAATGCATGATAAGAGTGTTCTTAGCTGGCATATATTTGTAACTCCTGAGTTAGAAAATAGCCTTTTTTTTAGTTTTGGAGGGAAATAAAACTTGACATGGAATTAAATCATCTAGATTACATGGAGACACTGCAATTATGAAAAGCTGTGGTAGACTGGTCAACACACACTTGGCAAATTCAAGAATGAAGTCAGACTGTTTAGCATCAACCTGCTCCACAGTTTCTAAGCTTCCTTTCCCTGCAGGATTCCCTTTAGGAGAGGACCACAAGGCTTTGCTCTTTATTTGTGTTTCGGTCTCTTTAATCAAGTTTCTGTGGCAGCAGGAAATTACTTTTTTGAAGCAGTCAGTCCAGTCACAATGGAAAAATTTACATAAGAGTCAGCAACAAGCTTGAATGGTTTCCACTCTGTATTGGGGTAGCTTGTTAATTCTCTTTCTTCATCCACTTATTTGTATTTCTCCAGCTCTCTGAATATTTTTCATGTGTCTAAACTTCACTTTAGGTTCATCTTGCACAGAAAGATTTTTCTCCTCAAATCTATTTGTATAAAGAAAGCAATAGGTAAAACTAGTGCCAAAATTTATCTTTTAACTCTTCTGCTGGAAAAATATAAAAAAAGCTAAGTTCACTTAAAATTAGCTTAATTAAATTAATAATTCATATAGATATTGGACCAAAATTTGATAGTTGCCTGGGTTCAATTGAGAGTTTTATTTGGTGAATCATAATAAAATATCTTCAGTCATACTGAAAACAGATTATTCCACTACAGAGAGAGGCATTTAATCACCTGGGACTGATGAATCTTGACAATAATATATAAATTTTAGGGAAATGAGAGAGAGCTTGAGATTGGAAATTAGGTTGTTATCAGCAGCGGTATGAGATGAAGAGTTTTTCATTTGTTATTAGGACAATTCATAATATAAATTATTAGTTTTATGAGCAACCCATGATTGTTCTTAGTCTTCTGTAGGAGCAAATTTTTGCTGGTAAATACATTCACTTTTGTAATGGAGTTCTATTTAATTTAATCTATTTTTCTTTTCTAAAAACAAACATCACTATTGTTCGGAAAAGAAGAAATAGTCCTTCTTGAGCCACTTAAAAACAAAATCAGTTCTAAAAATCACATTGACAGAATTGGCCCAAAAGCTTGATGTGACTGATTGCTGTTCAGAGTAATTATCTTTTTCTTCTGTGACACTTTTCATACCTCACTTCATTGAGGAATTGTGAAAAACATGGAAGTTTTATCCATCCCATGCAATCTGAAGATGACTGAGATCTCCCCAGGTCTTAGCCTGGTCATGTGGACAAGTAAATTGAGCTTATATTCATCTGTTTTGCCCTACATGCTCTCTTTTCTTTACAAGTCTTGACCTTTTTGTCCTTCTTTCAGCAGTCCACATTAAAGCTTTTCTTTGTCCCTCACACCACCCCACATGCTTAAGATGTTCTTTGAGGCAAAGGATCTACCTTATCTCTATCTTCAAATCAATAATTGAACAAAATCTTCCCTAAACTTAGTTAAATTCACATTTTATGTTTCAAGTCCAACTGAGAAGTATCAATTATAGTATCATATTTTGGCAATTGCTGAGGAAGTTTTGCTCTCTTTAAAAAAAAATAAATACGATAAATGAACTTATGAACAAGAGTGTTATGATTTTGTCACTTTTATATTACATTTTATGACATTGAGTCCACTAATGCTCTTTTCCTCCCTTTTTTGCTTAAATGTTATGACTAGCTGAAGAATTAGCAATAGAAATTGCTATGTATCCAGTTCTGCTATTTCATCTCAAAGAGGAATATAATAACTCATAATCTTGAGACTTTCTGTTCAAATGTGTCACTTAATTACTTTTTCTTTTGTAGAGATTTTTATTTTTAGCTTAGCATATTTATAACTCTCACTTAAAACCTGATTCAAAAAACACTTTAATGTATGAGAAGCAGTGAATAGGGATTTTCTTACGGTTGTTTCTGTCTACAGCAAAGAATTTTTCTACCCATTTTTGCACTTCTCTTGACCAGTTTGTCAAAGCCATATTGATATCTGTTGTTCATTCTGCCTAAGAATCTCCAGAATATTTTGTTTCATCCCACTAAGTCACTTCTTTTGTCTTCTATTCACTTTCCTTCAAGAACCTAAAGGGAAGCTGCAGTCAAAATATCTTCCTTATTGATTGCACTGAGACCATCACTCTGATCTTCGTATTGTTTTCACTCAATTCCCTTCCCCATCATGTCAAAGTCAAGCTTTGAGGGCCTCTTTGTGCTTCCAGCATCACCCAGCACCCTTTGTGCCTGCCTTTGTCCCATTTTAGTACCTTCCCCATAGTATTAATATGCCACATTTGGCGACACTTAGACACCATCCTCTTATCACAGAATCACAGAATGATCTAGGTTGGAAAAGACCTTTTGAGATCATCAAGTTCAACCTATGACCTAACCTAACACCTCCTCATCAACTAAACCATGGCACTGGTGAGATCATCAAGTTCAACCTATGACCTAACCTAACACCTCCTCATCAACTAAACCATGGCACTGAGTGCCATGTCCAGTCTTTTCTTAAACACATCCAGGGACAGTGATTCCACAACCTCCCTGGGCAGACAATTCCAGTGCCCACTCACTCTTCCAGTGATGAATTTTTTTCTGACATCTAACCTAATCTTCCCCTGGCACAGCTTAAGGCTGTGTCCTCTCATTCTGTCAGTGGTTGCCTGGGAGAAAGAGACCAACACCACCTGACTACAACCACATTTCAGGTAGTTGTAGAGAGTGATAAGATCACCCCTGAGCCTCCTTTTTTCCAGGATAAACAACCCCAGCTCCCTCAGCTGTTCTTCACAGGGCTTGCATTCCTAGCCCGTCACCATCCTGCCCTCCCTATCCTCCAACAGATTGGCACATGCTCCCAGCTTGATGTCACCTGCAAATTTACTAATTGTGGACTCAATCCCCTCATCCAAATCATCAATGAATACATTGAACAGAACTGGTCCCAGTACAGACCCCTGAGGGACACCACTGGTGACTGGCCGCCAGCTGGATGCAGCACCGCTCACCACCACTCTCTGGGCCTGGCCATCCAGCCAGTTCCTAACCCAGCAAGAGTGCTCCTGTCCAAGCCATGGCTGCCAGCTTTTCCAGGAGTGTGCTGTGGGAGACATTATCAAATGTCTTGCTGGAGTCTAGGTAGGTAACATCCACAGCCTTTCCTGCATCCACCGAGCAGGTCATCTTAGGAATCTTATGGAAAGATCTCTGTGAACCATCAGTGTTTCATACTCCTGAAACCATACACTAATTTTGCTTTTCTTTTATATTAAGAAATCCTTCTAGAGGACCATATCTCCACAGGTTGTAGAGTGAAACCCATGAATAGATATTGCACTTTATCAAAACAGAAAACATCCCAGTCACACTTCATTTATTTGTGAATGTTTGCCCCTCATGTGGGAACCAAACTTCTTTCTCCATGGAGAACAACAGGCTTAGGAAGAACTGATATGGTTGGTTTCAGTTGAAAGACTCTGTTATTTGCTGGTAAGCTTTCAAAGTACTATATCATTTCTGGGGAGGATATCAAGCATATTGCAAAATGCCTCTAAGTCCGGTTTAGCTATTTTTGTGGTTTTATGGTTCTTTCTTCTGTTTTGATGGGCACCACATCCTTCTCTGGGAATTCTCCCTACTTCAGTGAGCTGAAAGAGTTTCCTAAGTACAAAATTTAAGTATTTACCAGACATGACTGGTCTTGGAGTTATCCTACTGGCTTTTAGCAGAGGGCTTGTCCTCTTCCATGTTTCTTGTGCTTATAATTGGGGGAAATATACATGTATAAATCAATTGGAAAAAAGAAAGAATTGTTGTTTCCATTAATTTTTGAAAGATATACTTGTAAAATTAGCATAAAATGTCAAAGATATTAAAAAAATTGCAAAATTATATTATTTGTTTCCACAGATAAATGATCATTACTGAAGCAGAGTGTAAGTCTGGGGTTTGCAAAATAAAAAAAGGAGAAATGACTGGCAAAAGAAAAAAAAGACAGAAAAGTGTAAAGACAAAGTTCATGTTCAGTAATAGAAGACAGAAATACCTGGTCTTTCTAATGAAACAGGCTATATAATTTATTCTTGTTTTTACATCAAAGTAATGACACAGGTTTGGCAACATTGTCATCTTACACTAACTTATTGGTCTACGAGAAAATGAAAATATTCTAATACTACTGGCAGCTCTTTTGACATTGCAGTCATCTGGCTTGGCATCATGTGCAATATAAAGTCTATTCATGTGGAGATTTTAAAGTTTGGAAGATTTTGGATGTGTGCAAATTTCTACATATTTCTGTGAAAAACCTTCTTAGACAGTTTTTGCTTTCACTAACACTTAATATTTCCTTATGTCACCAGGCTTCCTTGAAGTAGAGCTAAGAAAGTTTGTGCAGTTTGTTTCTGTCTTTATATAGAAGTTGCAAAGGATTTTGTTTCTGAATATCTTCTTAAGTGTTTAATAAGAATATTTGATAATGCAAAATATATTAAACAGAAGTTATGTGAGCCCAACTGTAAAGAATAAGCCAGAAAAACTGAGTTTGGAATTCAACATACTGAGCTTTTCAGCATATGTTTCAACATCTCATAACTTATTACTTACAGAACAGTTCACCTCACTCAGTTCCCATCATAAAGACGGTTATAAAATGAAAATATATAAATCATTTATCTTTCAAGTTGCCACAGAGGTAAACCTTCAAACATCTGGCATTTATGGTTTGACTTTCAGTTTCAAAGCAAATCTCTTCATGAAACATACTCAGTGTTGCATTTCTTTTATTTGTCTGTGCACAAGTACATATACATTTTTTACAAATTTTTTTTGCAGCAAGCTATTCTTCTCTAAGCAAAGCTGCAAAGGTGCTTTCTTTTGATTATGTAAATCATGAACCAAGAAAAGAAAGAGATATCTAAATAAGGAAAATAATCCTACCCATTACTCAGCAAGTACATTGATTCATTTAGTTTGACTTTTTAGTGCACTTATCTTTCTTATTTTCATAACTGACAATACCTTTGTCAATAAAATTGCACACCAAAAAATAAAGACAACCCCCAGCACTAATAGCTATTGGAGAAAAACTGCTGGAAGCAATTTGCAAGGAAATGTGAAATAGCTCAGAGGAAAAAATGGAGTCTTGGCTATTTGCATTCTACTAGGTAAAAAAGGGGGTATACTCTATAACTGTGAGCAGCACAACTTAAATTTTACTTACTCTCAAGAGATACTTGAGAAAATGTTTTGCCTGTAGAAATTATTCTGTACATCCTTTAAAGAATAAAAATTTAATAATAGCACTAGGTCAAGTGTTTTTTATTCTTCATTTTGGAAATTTTTTAGATTTTTTTTTCTTATTCAACTAGTAGGACAATCCTAAATCTCTTGTAAAATAATGAAACAGTGAAGCTAAAGAAGAGAGAAAAATCATCACTGAATTTTTTCAGCTTTTACTAAATATTTATTTTTGACTTCTCTGTGACAAAGAGTAGCTAAAAATGACACACCTTAAAAAATCATAATAAATATGTATTTTTAATGAGAAAGAAAATGATACATTTTCTGAGCATTTCTACTGAATTTTCAGATAGCAGTGTAACTGAAAACAACTCAGAAAATAGGATAGCCTCTCTACTCTTGGATACTTTCCCAATTTTGCAATATTTATTATTATGATGTTTCCTTTTATATTTTAGACATTCACTTCTCTTAACTTTTGCTCATTCTTGCAGTGTTCTAAAATTTTACCACTTTTCAGGTGGCTGGCCCTTTTAATCCTGAGCCAGCTGTAGTTAAAGATAACAGTAAGGAGGAAAGAATATGGAAATTGGGATTTCTACCTTTTCGGGTAAGATGGAATCAGTGCTTACACATTGAAAAGTTTTAGCATCACTCAGCAGGTGACCTGCTCCTGGGCTGCTGATGCTTGTGATTGTTTGGTATACATTTCTCATGTGCTCCTGTCCAAGCCCATGCTGTTTTTCCTTGAGGCAGCCTATATCTGTATATAAGCAACTTGGTGAGATGTTCCTTGAGCTACCTTTCTGACAACAATATTTCCTTCTTTTTTAATCTCCAATACACTGCACAGGATCTGTGTAGATATTAGGAGATTGGCCCATGACATATTTACCTAGCACGTTATCTCCTCAAAAGTGCCGTCAGCGAAGCTGACTCCCATATCACCTAGAACAAGGCATTTCTCTTTAAAGCTGTCACGGTGAAGGGTATCTCTGCTGCACATCATGCAATTCTCATATCCATATAATAATATTGTAAGCACATATATTTTCTTCAATTAGAAAATTATATAAATATATGTGACATTCCTCATTGGCTTTGTTCTTGACTCACAATCTGGAAAAAAATTCCTATCCTTACTTGCACCTATAATATTCTTTACTGTAAAATCACACATCACCTAGCTTATTATTTCTCTGATTCATGTTAGAGCAGTTGAATGCAAAGCAAATAACTAGTTGAAATGCTCCATCTTTTTTTGTGGTCTCAGGTGGTATACCAGTCTCTTCATTCAGGTGGTATAGAATCATACTTTGTGGTGGATTAAAACCAACATAGTGATAAAGACAATATATTATCGTTATTACATAATTTGTGATGAGGAAAGAAATCGATACCCTCTGCCAAGAGAATATGTCCTTGCTTTATTGAGGTGAATGACTCTTGTCTTTATATTTGTAGCAAAAGTTCTATTTTGTCTTTGATACAATACTGTCATATATACTGTACAATTTCCACAAGTAGGTCATTAACTTAATGTGCAGAAAATTTTTTCTGGCAGCTACTGATTTTTAAAGCATACTATAGCAACTTATACCAACAGAAGATAATTTTGAGCTGATAATCTGAGAGTGATGGACTTCCACTGCATACTGAAGTTTCACATTGGTGATAGCTGGGAAGCAGAAATGAAAATGAGATTTTTATTTTTTAACAAAAAATAAGCACAGTTCTTTTATTTGTATTTCCATTTATTACATTAACTTTATCTGAAGTGCAAAAATTGTGATTATTTGAATGCACAGCTAACATCTAATGTAAAGTTTTTCTAGCTTGAATGGTTGGCTTTTGTCTGTGTATTTTTGGGGTTATTTTTTCTCTCAATTTCTAGCAAAATTATGTGATATTTTAGTTATTCTTATAACTATGAAATTATTTGGTCCTGGCCTCCTTTTTCCAATCATCATATGCTGGATTGTTCCAAGGAGTATTCTTCCTAGAGATTTGTATAATCCATCTTTGAATCATGCAAACAAGTGGAAGTTTCAGCAATTTTCAAGTAGTTAATTGCGTTTAATAGTGGAATGTTCCTCGACATCTTGCCATTGATCTCAAGCCATATAAAAGTGTATCTCATGCCAATGAGTTCATAATTTCATTAAGTTTATCTTTTCACTATTCAGGCAAAAAATGTATTTAGTATTAATTTTTTTCCTTAAGATGTCACTTTGCATCAAGCCCAATGTTAATATATCAGTAAAGTTTCTGGCAATGGATAGATATACAAACTTTTGCCAGCATGCATTCAATTTTAAAAACTTGCTTTGTCATAACTCTCACAGGCTGTCAGATTAAAAATCACTAGAACTAAAATCAAATTTTGAAAGGGATGAAGTTGCCTCCAATGACTGCAAGGTAGAGCATTCAGGCCTAAACAGACTTCAATTATAGTGTCTGTTGAAGAATAAATATTTAATCCTAGTGAATGTGTCAGATAGGAGTTCATATAGGGTCTCTGAAGACAACTGAAAGGATTTATGACTCAACCCCCTCCCAACAAAAAAAAAAAAAAAAAACCAAACATAAAACTATAAACCATCAACCAAAGAACATTTTAAATTCCAGAAAATGTATTCTTTCCTTCAGTTATGTAATTCACTCTCAAGCAGGTCACATAAGAAGTTGTGTTTTCCAAAGGCTTGCTTCCATCTTTGTCATTTAAATGTCCTCAGTTGTTAAAATTAGGAGATCTAAGCAATTTTGCTTGTTTCAGAATGCTTTGTCCATTCACAAATAATACAGTCTTAGAGTTGATATTTGAAACTTTTGGGACCAAAGAAATAAATTGGACTACATAGCAAAAAGTTGCAAAAGCTATCAATGAGTCAACAATGTGGTATTATTAGTAGGGCCTCTTCTGCCTCATCTGTAGGCATTTGTAACAGCTGCACTTTTGCAAAAGAAGGAAATGTTTTGACAATTAGGGTAAGCAAATTGCAAAAGGAAATATGGTGCTAAATTATCAACTTAGTCCCTAAATAAAACATGCTATTTCTAATGTAGTCCTAATGGTGTTCAGCCTTCCATCAGCAGAGATCTCTGGATAGCCATAGGCAAGCATCAAATATACAGTAGTTTATAATGGTAATTCATACAGTGATAAAGCAAAAAAATAACTGTGCACTGAAAAAAGACACAAACTGAAATTTGCCTCTAGGCAAAACCTTGTTTTCCATAAACAAATTAACGTGCAGGATTTATTCATTGACTTATGGAGCATTTAGTTACATATTTCTTTTCTTCTTTTCTTGCCTTTTCTGTATGATTTAGAATCAGATACTGGTCTATCGTGTGCAGATAGTCAGGAATGTGAGTAATGGACCTTAATGTATGCTGAAGTATTAATGACTTTTACAGTGCCAGAAATGTTTCTCACGTTCAGAAGGAAAACAAACTGATGTGAATACACTACATATACTGCAAGAAGGCAAATCTGTTATATTATTTACAGTAGTTGTTCTTGCAAGAGTCCTGCTAAAAGTGGCCTATAATGTAAGCTATATAACATTTAAAGAAGTTTTCTTATACTAAAAGAAACTAGCTAAATGGATGCCTTTATTTCTGTTTTCTTGTTATTTGAATGAGTGAAATTTTGGCTCTTTTGCTGTTGGTTCATAGGTTGTTTTTTTTTTCTTTTTTAAATTTTTAAAAATTAATTTCTGACCAAACTAGTGAGAAAGGTTTGGAGATATCAGTTGTTTGCTGAATGACTCCTAAAGTAGCTATTTGTTAATTTCTAAATAAAGGCATTCAAATTTTCTCCTGGATTTCCCAGTCTACTTTCTGTAATGCCAGTATTTGTCACAGGCTTTAAAAATACAAGCCTGTCATACAGTGCCGTATAAATAACCCTCAGACATGAATAAGTAGTTTAAAAGAGAAGACTGTTCAGTATGCTGACAATTGAATTTCAGACCATTCACTAAAATTGCAAACTGCCATATAATTGTGAGAGGGAAGTAAATGAAACTTGTCTGAAATAAGAAATTCTACGCCAATGAGTCATAAAATCGCTACATTACAACAGATACCATGTTGTGGAAATTCTGCAATCATGGTATAAAAGCATCAGTAATACAATATTTTTTCAAGTTACTTCGTTATAAAGCTCAAGGTTTTGAAGCCTTCAGAACCTGAATGAAAAGTTCTGTATTCACAGTTAACCCATTTATCTAATATTTAATGTGTCAGGAAATTTAATTAATTTTATTCTACAAATACACTTGTACCAATATAGATGTGTCTTTAAAAAAGACAGGTGTATATTAGGACAAATGTATTCCTAGAATAAGTGTATTCATATTGGAACAGGTCTTTGTCACTCTGAACATTTTCCCATTCTTTGCTACAGCACTCACTGCCTGCATCTTTTGAATGAGCAGTTTATTGACTCTTGAATTATTAGTGTGTTTTCTTGATCAGTATGTCAAAGTTTCAAGTGGTGAGACACACCAGTTATGCAAAGTCTAACCATACTTTTTTCTGAAGACATGCTTTATATGCAAACTGTAAAAATATGTAATTCAGCTTCTCAATAATAGACAAGCAAGGGAGGTTTTATATTACCATGGTTAAATTGAGAGGCCTGTAGAGGACCAATAAGTAAAAGGAGTCAAACCGCAGAAATGCTTCAAAATTAAAAAATACATCATCAACAAGCAGACAATAACACTTCACAACTGACTTCACTTACAGAAGTCTTCAACTGATAAGTACACATACGCCTGATTTGTTGGAAAGCTTGTTGTTATTCAACTTTCTATGAATTTTCTGCAGGTTTATGGCTGAATTTTCTAACAAAGTGATGAATTTAATCTGGGCATTTATTTCGTAAAACCGAGTCTTCCGAAGATAGAGATCAAAGAAAGGAAGGTTGCAGCTGGTGGGAAAAAAAGATGCACTGACAAATGCATTAAAGCTGCTTGCTCTGAGATGAATGAGAATGCATGATGAGTGCTCTTTGGTATAGCTGTGGCTATGCTAGTCAATGACTTTTACCTTCCTGTCCTGTTCTGCACCACTCCTTAAACTGACATTTCTACCGTGGATAATCTCACCTCTCTGATCACACACTTCTGTTGGGACAGTTGTAGAGCTCATTATGTGGAAACTTGTAAGATTACTAAGGAGACAGGATGATTATAATTTCATCTCTTTTCCCTGCCCACAGCAACAATGCTCAAATTCTAGTGGCTAGTAAAGATACAGGATGGATGTGTGTAAGATGTTCAGGTTTAAGTGGTAAAAACTGTTGAGTTTTTGGGACTTAAGATTACTTGAACCTGAATATTTTAGGGACAAATTATACTTGGTATAGAAGGCATTACAACTATAGTGCTCATAGACACTGAATCTTTGGCAATGAAAACATGCCACAGAAAATTGTATTTTTAAAGACTTTTGTGTTTATCAATAACAGGAATAGGAAGGACTTCCTGATTTGGAATTGCTCTGTGGATCACAGCTGGGATTTTCAGCTGAGCTTGAACAAACCCTTATTCAGCGACAAGAGTTTGAATATTAGAAATAAGAGCTTGCATTTCCAGAGAGCTGTTTTGTCAATCAAATTGGAAAAGTAATTGACGAACATAAGGAGGAAAATTGTGCTAATAACAGAACTTTGGAAAAATCATCATGCTACAAATATGTTGCAAAAATATGCCTTGTTATATGCCATTTGTATGAACAGAGAGTGATTAATAGCTTCAAAGGAACGGCAATGAAACTACTTGAAGTATTGAATCCTTCTCCTGTAAAGATTTTTCATCTTGTTTTCTGAGCAGTTTCTGGGCAGTGCTCATCTGAGATCAGCATTTCAATGCTCTTTGATGCATTATCTTCTATTTCCTCCAGTACAGCCAAATTCAGCAACATTTACTGATTATTATCTAGTTACTTTTTCAATTATATATGAATCACTGTTTTTACCTGAACATTTACCTGGACATAAATGTATTAAATTCAGTTAGTGAATATGAGATGTGTTTCTATGTGCATGAGGTTCAGGCCTCTCCATTCTTCAGGAGTACTGTTTGTGGTCTTATCATACTCCCAAGTAAGAATTCCAAGTAATTTGGCTTTATGGACCAAAGAAATCAGCAGGCTTTTTTTAAATCCCCATGTATCATGAAATTTTGGTAGTATCAAAGTCTCCCTAGAAAATTATGATCCAGATTAATTAATGAGAATATGTTAATAATTATAGTTGGATTTTGTTTATTTTTAAAATAAGATATGAAGATAGGGTATGGAATTTCATATTTTTATAATGACTTGAGATCTCAACTTGAATCTCCATGTGGAATTCATCAAGCAGGCTTAAGCAGCAGTTACATATTTCCCCTTTTAGTAACTGTTTTATATTAAGCCTGAAGGAAGCTGAGGATGATTTTTCCTGTAATTTATGAAATTTGTGTCTATTTGCAACAGTTGTAAAAGTACTATGTAAACAGAAACATCATAAAACACTCATTAAAAAAGTCTTCTAAAGCCAGAAAAAGAACAGATTTTCCATGGCAGTATTTGGTACAAACATGAATTGCCCCCAGATATGACAGCATTCAGCTTTGTTGCTTTTTAATACTGTTTTATAATGGATTTATGAAATCAAAATAAAAAGAAAGTAAAATCTATATAAAAGGAAATTTGATGTCATGATATTTCCTGATTATGGGGAAGAGAGACTTGAAATTAAGGGAGTTAATCTATGACAGAGGCTATGAAAACTCTTTTGGAAGGGATGATTTCACCAGCCATGTTGCATACAACATAGGAGTGTTTTATTTAAAAGCAGAGATCCTCTCAAAAAGGCAAATACTCTTCCAAAGGAATCTCTGAATAACTTTTATCAACAATTCTTTTTTCACGTGGCTAAACATTTTGCTGTTTATTTTGTCTTCACTGTTGAAAAACTTCACTGAGTCCTAGGTTTTATTAATTTCTTCTCTTTCTTCCACTGTCATAGTCAAGAATTTCCATTTATAACACTTCAACAGGCTATTAGGAAGTGATACTTTGAGAATTAAGCTTTATCAATTTGTACTCTTTTTTAAGAACGACCTCTTTGTATTCTAGCAAAACGACAACAGCAGAGTTCAATTCAACAAACACTAATAAAATGTAACTGAATTATCTGACTAGGAAAAGAGAGAGTAAGAGGGAAGGAGCAAGAAAAAAGGAAAAAAAACCCTGCATAATAAATATACTCTAGATGACAGAAAAAGAACATGATGGAATAGAGAGAAGACAGTGTGGAATAAAGATAAACACTTCCCTTGATTTAAATAATTAAAAAGAGGATTTGGAAACTCCAGGAATTGTATAAGGAGTCACCTACTGAACAATAATATGTTAGAAATATATTATTGGATTTCTTTAATTACTCTGAATATTTGGTGTCTTATTTGCCTCCAAGTGAATGTTAAGGTTATTTTTATTTGTTTATCTAGCCATTCTTGGAATCTTTATTTTATTGAAAAAGCTCCTTCTCTTCTTATGTGAAACTGCAGAGCCTCTGATAAAATCAAATCCCTGGATTAACCTGATGAGGGTTTCTCAACAAAGGGATCTAAGCATGGCTTTGTAGCAGCTACAGTGTAAAGATGTTCGAAACAAAAATTACTGTTTTCTTAACCAGTTTGCAAATGGGTTTTATTCCTTTATTCAGTTTTGGCAGAAATACTATAGTTATGTTGACAGAGTTCGGGCTTGTATATTCAGACAGATTTCTATTTTTCCAAGTAATTTTGGTCACTGCTAACCTATTCAACCCCTGTACTCATGTACAAGTCGCGCTTCCATCACATGAATATATGGGATTTTTCTGTGTTTGAGTTGTTCTCATTGTAATATTGGTTGTCTCCTGCCATCTCATTTCTCTTGTTCTATTAGTATGAATGTCATATTTTTATTGAATGACCTTTTCTTAATCTATTCCTACATATCTGGTGAAATTTAGCATGCAGTGACTATTTTGTGTTTGAAAGATAAGACTTGAAACTTATGCTAAGGAGAATAAAATTGCTTGAATTTTTTTTTATATTTTTTTCTTAAGCAACTTTACAAATAAAGCTAATTTGTACATAGAGGGCAGAATAAAATACATGAAGTAGCAGCATAGCTCTTTTTTTTTTCTTAAAGTGACATATTTCAATGAAGAAAAGTGCATTTTTAAAAAATATTGGAGCAAGTTGAGGAAAAATGTCAGTACCATTTTGAAAGTGACAATACCTACACCTGAGGCTATCTTTTGTTTTTGCAGATAGTTATAACCTTTATTTTTTAATTGCAATTTGAGTCACTGAAATTACTTAAGATGCTTGTAATCAGTATTTTGTGGTCTTAAAAGTTGTAAGAGAATTCCTAGTTCCAGGGTTAGAATCAGGGTTTGGAAGAACTGGAATTACGTTCCATATTTCTAGAAGCAGAATGTTTCAAGAGTTTGGAACATTTGACCATTACGGTGAAGCAAACAATGGATTTGTACGAGCTTTGTCACAGCAGAATAAGTATCCTTCACTAATGTTACATTATTCAAATGTAGAATTTCCTTGTTTTAACTTTAAATCTTAGACATGGAAACAAAGATTATTTGAGACCATTCATACAGATGTGTCTAAGAATTGCTCATGATAAAGCCACTCCTTTCCAGCCCTTCTTGTGAACAATATTGAAAAAGGCTTATGACCCTCTTTCAAACTCCTGCAAAACATGCTCAAGTCACAGGAATTTGCAGGCTACCAAACTGAAAATAAATTCAATATAGACACCAAAAAATTAATTCAGCAGCTACTGTCATAACCAGAAATTTTCCCTGGTTGCACATTTGTTGCTATTGCACGTTGGTACCATATTTTTAAGTCTGCTAGACTGTTTTTTATATACAGTGTCAATGCTTACAAGCCTGTCACCCTTTGAGGTGTAAATTTATAAGACTAAATCTCAAGAGAAGTCTAACAAAAGTATTTCATGCCAGAAATGCATCTAGCTGGATTCTCAACCAGTTCTCTACTCTCCCTCATCTGAAAAAAAAACATTCCCAAACCCTCAGAGTGAGCAATTATAGACATGTCCTCCTAACACCTATTAAATAGCATTTGAATTATAAACAGAAGTGTGAGTATACTTTTTTCCATTTTTTACATTATGCAATTATGTTATTTTTCTGTAAGTGTTTTCATTATCCCATGTGATAGCTAAACCTTGTTAGAATCCTTGGTTTCAGTATGGTCAGCAGCTTAACCGTGCACTATTTAAATAATTATTTTCTGACCTTTTGACTTCATTCAGCACTACTTATGAACATACATTCACAGAAAACGTTTACATATGGTATATTTATCTGGGTGCTGCGGTCACAGGGAAGATGTTCCCCAGCCAGCTCACTCTCCGAGACCAGTGTGCAGTTAGGAGAGCGGCTGCCCCCGGATCTCTGCTGAGTTCCCCCGGCTGGCGATGCGTGCAGGGGCTCGCAGCTCCCTGCAGCAGATGGCTGTGGCATGGGAACACAGCAGCAGCACAGTACGAGAAACCAAGGCAAAAGAATAGAGAGGGGTCACTTGTTTGAGTTCTAGGAAGTTTAATTTTTCCCCAGAGGATTCAGGGACAAATGATGATAGCTGGGGGCTAAAAGCTGCTTTTAAGGAGAGGCAGGAATAAGGGAAGGTCACAACCTTTTTACCAATAGGAAGGCACTAGGGGAGGGGTGCAGGGTAAGGGCTATCCAATAGAAGTCGCCAAGGGGAAGGAGCGAGCCCTGCACCCCAATCTTGCTTCAAGGAAGGGATGAAGGACAGGAAACATTCCAGAAGGGAACAAAGGAGACACAATGAGATTGACAGGTGGATCGACATACACTAGGCAGGACAATCTTGGGGTAAACAACTCAGGACTGAACCATTAGGGAAGCTAAATGGGGTACATGGAATGAACCATTACAAACTTCTAACAAGAAATATTTAAAACCTACTACAGAAGAACAAACTGCAAACAACAGACTACCACACTATACTTTATTTTTTAATTATTCAAGTTATAAAGATAAACCTGGTGGTATTTAATCAAAATTAGTTTTCAAGGCTTGTACTTAAAAACGGTAAAAATAATTATAAATTTTATTCATCTGCAGAAAGGGAGAGGAACTTTTCAGAGGGAGTGAGAGACTTGGATTAGAAAAAAAAAATATATATACATATAAAGAAAATATGCATTATATATTTTATATCTACATACAAGAAATTATTCTGGACTTACTCATCAAAACAAAACAAAACCCAAGTAATTGGAAAGCACACTGGATTTGGTCCAAATTCTCATTTTCCATCTTGATTTCTTTGTTCAGACATCAGTTGTGCTGAGTATTTACATTGTACAATATAAACTAATTTATGACACTTACATCATTACCTTACATGCTGTTAATCATCTTGCATGCTGTGAAATGTTCTAATGTGTAACAGCCTTCCCCTGCTTTGGCATGTCATTGATTCATTGCTTACACTTTTCCTTTAAGGAACTGAGATGGATGCTCTCATGGTGCTTTCTATATATCTAATGGGACTCTAACTCACAGAAGAACACAAACATACTGTACACAGATGCTTCACACTCTTCTTGCATTGAATTCACTTTAGGGTCATTTTATCTTTCTTAGTAAGATAATTGCTATAACAAATTGAGGGGAACATTTTTTCCACACTGATTACAAATTCAATGAAGAACATCCCAAAGACAACATGAAATTAGATGGTTGCATGGTGCAAAAAAACATTGTTTCAGCGAATAGCACAGTGAAAATCCTCTCTGCAGTATTAAATGAAATAAATAATAGTTGAAAGCAAAGATTTGTTCTGTGATATTTTATTAGCTGTGAGTGCTGTTTATGCAGACTTTACTCTCCCTTAAAATCTATACAACCTTTATTGTTCCTTCTGAAATTCAGTTTTTTGAGAAATTACCAGAGAATCACTTAATGGTTTGGGTTGGAGTTAAAAAAAAACATCTAGTTCCAATACCCCTGTCACGGGCAAGGACACCTTCCAATGGACCATGTTGCTCAGAGTCCCATCTAACCTGTTCTTGAACACCTCCAGTTGTGGGCATCCACAACTTCTCTGTGACCTCTCCCAGTGCCTCACCACCCTCACCTTAAAGAATTTATTTCTAGTATCTAATCTAAAAGTATCCTCTTTCAGTTTGAAGCCATTTCCCCCTTGACCTGTCAGTCCATAAAGTTCCTCTTCACCTTTCCTGTTGCTCTCTTTAGGTACAAGGTCTTTCTGGAGCCTCCTATTCTCCTGAAGAGCTGAAGAGCTCCAGATCTCCCTGCCTGTCTTTAAAGGAGAGGTGTTTGATTATTTTTGTGGCCTTTCTCTGGACTTGCTCCAACAAGTCACCATCCTTATGCTGGGCATCTTAGAGTTGGGCACAGCACTCTTAAGTGGGGTCTTAGAAGAGCAGAGTAGGGGCAGAACCACATCCCTCGCCCTGCTGGCCACGCTGCTTTAGATGTGGTTGGCTTTAGGGAAGAAGAGTGGACTCCGGGACTGTGAGGTATGACTAGATTCACCGGCTTAGTCAGTGATACCTGTACTCTTTTTGCTTTGAATGTAGTTGCATAAACATTTTTTCTTGATTTTTTTTTTTATACTTCTATACAGATTTCAGACTTCTGATTTGGAGGCACTAGATACACATGAGAGAAAAATCATTCCTCAAGAATCTGTGAATAAAGATTTTTAATATTAAAGATATTTCTATTACTTATTGCAATTACAGTTATAATATTACTAGTTCAAACAAAGTCATGTCTTTGTCTAAGTTAATGTATTAATCTGACCCACTTTACAATACTGATGCCAATGCAATCTTCAACTGAATTTATTCTTAATGTTATGAATTATCAAAATTTCAGGTTTAAAATGTAAAAACTTATGATTGTATAAATATTTTAACTAGTGGTAAACTTATTTCTGGAAAGTTGGAATTTTGAGATCCTATAGTGAAAAATGAAGCAGAGGATAACAGTGGGAAGGAAGAAAAGAAACGTGCAGAAAGATGCAATAAACACTGCTATCACAGCAAACATCAAGGAAAGCCAGATGATACTTTTTGATTTAGACATAGCTGACAGTGTTTATGGATTAATAAATATCACAAGTTAATTTCTGAGTGTGGAATGCTTGTAGGACTTTTCCCTCATTTCAGCTTGTGATAAGCTGCCCTAGTTATATTAATTTTCCTATTTTTTTTATCTAGAAACTGCATTCCAGTGGTAGTTCTGCCATATGCCACACAGTCTATCCAAAAGTTTGGTGACTTTCATTAATAAATGAAGTAATTATCCTTTTTAGGCTTCTACCAGGCCCTTAAAAATCTCATCTGGGATTTTTAGTTATCAAAGAATGATGAATTAACTTGCATTGTTGCATTGATTGTAATTAGGTCCATACTGAGGGAAAAAAAATAAGTATTTTCACACTAAGTAACTAGCTCAGCTTAGTAATTCTCAATAGAGGGATAGAACACCTGTCCTGTGAGGAAAGGCTAAGAGAATTGTGTTTATTCAACTTGGAAAAGAAGAGTCTGACTTAATGGTGGCCTTCCAGTACACAGAGAATGCCTACAAAGAAAGATTAAGCTGAGTTGGAAGGGATCCACAAGGATGATGGAGTCTAACTCCTGGCCCTGCACTGCACCATCCCCAGGAGCATTGTTCAAATCTTTCTTGAACTCTGTCAGGCTGGTGCCGTGACCACTTCCCTGGAGAGCTTGTTCCAGTGCCCAGCCACCCTCTGGGTGAAAAAACTTTTTCTAATATCCAATCTAAACTGCGGCATTGGGTTTTTCTCTGCCCCGGTCCTGGGCAGCTGGGAGTGCCCGGCTGGCACGCTGCTTCTCAGCAAGACCGGGGCTGCCGCGTGGGTGCAGAGCTCTAGGGCTGAGCTTCCACGTGGGTTTGCCGCGCCGTAGCCTCACGCTGAGGCGAGATAAAGGGTTAGAGAGAAGGCACACTCTGCCTAGTGATGCTGAGAACTCTTTATTCCCCGTGTGGCTGCCGCGGTAGGTGCAGCAGCTGTTCCCAGGTGCCTCATGGGCAAAATGGCACTTGGGACAAAGGGAACATGGGGTTAAATAGGGGGCGGGTAGACAGGGGCAGAAGCCCCTCTCGCCCAATAAGGACAGACAACAGGGGAGTGATGTGGACCATGGCAACCTATGGGAACATAACAGGGGTGTGTGCAGGGTTCGGGGACAAATGGGATTGCAGAAGTGGGGTGATTGATACAGAACTTTCCGTGAGGAAGAAGGGAGTGGTTAAAAGATTGACAGGTAAAAGCTCCTATAGCAGACAGCCTGGAGCGAACCATTTTAAGGAGAAAATAGGGGTACATAGAACCGATCTAACATTTATTAAAACCCCTAACTGAACCCACCCGGCATGCAACACTAAACCTCTCTTGACTCAGGTTCATACCATTCTCTTGAGTCATGTCACTGATCACCAGAGAAGAGATCTGTTTCTGCCCCTCCTCTTCTGCTTGTGACGCTGTTGAAGACCTCAATGAAGTCTCCCCTCAGGCTCCTCTTCCCCAGGCTGAACAGATCAACTGACCTCAGCCACTTCTTATATGGCTTCCCCTCAAGGCCCTTCACCATCCTTGTTGTCTTCTTCTGGATGTTCTCTAATAGCTGTGCATCTTTCTCATATTGTGGTGACCAAAACTGCACACAATATTCAACGTGAGTCTGCAACATTGTAGATGGAGAGAGACATTTTGTAAGGGCATATAGTGACAGGACAAAGGAGAATGTTTTCAAACTGAAAAAGAGTAGTTTTGGACTAAATATTAGAAAGAAATTATTTATGATGAGGGTGGTGTAGCACAGGAAGAGGTTGCCCAGAAAAGCTGTCAGAGCCCCATGCCTGGAAGTGTTCAGGATGAGGCTGGATGGCACTCGGAGCAGCCTGGTCTAGCAGAAACTGTCCCTGCATATGGAAATGGAGTTGGAACCAGATGATCTTCTGCAGGGAAGAGATGAAGCAGAGGTTCTTTCCAGCCCAGGCCATTCTGTGATTCTGTGATATAAAGTTTTAAAAGACAAAAAATAGATAATTTTATCTGAGAATGATATTTTTTTAATGTGTATAAGCAGCTGATATGGTTTTTTTTGACAAAGATAACGGTTGTGTTTTAGGTGTGTTAAGCTGCATATCTCAGAACTAACAAAAATACATTTCTGTTTTTAATTTGAAGGAGTTAAACCACTCCCTGATACTAACCTTTTTTTTTTTTTTTTCCTTGAGGAGAGTATATGATCCTACTCTTATTAATTACAAGGCCTAAGAAGAGGATGGCAAATATCAAAAAAATTTCCTATCTTGATACCATTATATTCATAAAATATGAAGCTCTAGTCTAGAATTCTTCATAATATATGAAGCCTACTCTAGTAACTCTTCTGCCATAAAACTTAATACAGTTATTTTTTAAACATGTGAAATGAAAAGTACTTCCTTTATTAAATACTTTGCTGCTGACAAATCACTGGGCCAATGTAGTATAAGCAAAGCAAAATCTTCGTAAGGAATTATTTTCAAACAGAATGCATCTTACATGACCACTGCATTTGGGATGAAAGTCTTATTTACAATAAACATGCATGGTCTATTTTTTTGGTTTGCCTTGGCACTATAGTTTTTGTTATCAATCTAGAACACTAGTACACAACATATCTATTATGCCTTACATTAAATGCATACATTATTTTGGCATTTCTTTGGTCTTCTTACTGGATTTATTTACCAGATGCTTACATCCTTTACAAAACATCCTAAATTTATGCTCATTTTTAAGGGTTTATATAACACACATAGACTTCAACTATGTTAAAATTCTCTTACTTTTCTGTTTGAACTTGCAGAGAGTTTCCTTAAACTTTCTGTTCATTTAATTTTCTTTGCTCTTCTAGGCACCACTCAAGGCAAAAATTACTAAAGTTACACTTGAAAACCCCACTTATAATTTTTGTTTCTGAAGCTAAACAGTAGTTTGGTCTGTAATAACCTCAACTAAGCCTTGGGCAATTCTGAAGTTATAGTCACATAAACTCATTAAAATTTTGGTAATTTTTGTGGCCCTACAGTAATTTGAAATATGTTTAAATCTCTTACATTTTGTATCAGATTCATGAAGTTAAGAAAAAAAAAAAAAAAAAAACAAATGACAGAGGACTATGAAGAAACTCAAAAGAACATCCAACCTCCCTCCTGTTCAAAGATGGTTTAGGATTGCCTGAGGTAGGTACTTAGCAATATGCAGTTGAAACTATAAAGGAAATTCTTCAACCTCTCTCCTTAGTTCATTTCCATTCTTTGACCTTTTAGGTAAAAGGTTTTTCGTATCCTAAATTTTATCTAAAAAATAAAAATTAAAAAAATTCTTTTCTACTTGAGCAAAAAGTACATTAAATTATTCTTTTTTTTTATAACACCCTCTAAAATTTTTCAAAATGTTTCCATGTTTTACTTCATATTTATTCTTGTAATGTAGCAATCTTGGGGGAGTTTCATATTTGATTTCCAAGCATTCCTAATGACAAAATTAAAGGAATGAATTAGCAGGGATATTAATTTGCTTATTCTTCATGCACAGTGGAATTCAAAGAAGATAATCTATCCAGAAATATAGAAAGAGCTTATTTTAAAAACTCTACATGACTTTCTGTGTGTTCGTGATGAAATATTTCGGAATAGTCTCTGCCATATATGGCTGCAATATTCTGACAGAGGTCTTCACATTATTACTGAGTAGAACAGAACAATTTCTCTTCTTCTTCTTTATCCTCCTCCTAAATCCAAAAAGATACTCTTCCCATTACACTGCTATTCTCTGCTTGGCCCTTCACCACTGCAATATACATATTTTTGTCTGACTCTCAAGTATTCTGTTTTGTATTTATTCATCTGACTCTCCTGGGTGTAGTTCTTTGTATTTCTATATATTAAAGTTCTTTTGGTTAATTTTTGTTCACTTCTCCAATTATCAGAGTCTGTTTGAGTTCTAATCCCATTGTTCAATATGTTTGCAAAGGTTTTTTGCTATAATTTGAAAAACATGTATATTAATTTTCAGTTTCACATTCCAAGTTGTTGTAATATCTCCATTAATATTAATTAATTAAATACATTAATCTAAATCTAATGAATCATATCTTAGCTTATCTGGTTTTATCTCTTAAAAAAAAGCTACATGAATTTCTAAATAAAAACTAGATAGTTTAGAATGCTACATATAAATGAAAAGAAGGAAAAAGAAGAAAAAATGTTGTGGTTTGACACAGAAGTGAATTTTCTCAGGAAGTTGGTAGTCAAACTAATCAGTAGTCATGTTTGGATATTAGCACCTGGAGTGACCACTGAAGGTATAGACATGCCTCTGAGAACACAGGGGGTTAAAAGCAAGAACTCCCAGGGACTGGCTCTCTTTAGTTCCAGTCCTTGGAGAGTGCAGACTCTCCTCTGCCCAGCCACAGGCTGGCTGGGGGAGGGGAAGCCATGGGGTCTGAGAGAGGTAGGCCAGGGTGAAGGGATTGGAACCAGGCCAGCTCCTGCAGACAGAAGGGTGGAGAGAAATGGAGATGCCTATGTTCCCCCCTCCCCCTCCACCCCCCCACCAGAGGGAAAGAGACAGAGAGTCCGACAGTACCTGTAAATTTGCCGGCAGAAGAGAAGGAGAAGGGAAGGGGGGAGATGCCCAGTCGTAGGAGTTGGCATTCTGGGCAGACATTTCAGTCGTCCGGGGAGACTGAACTTTTAACCCTATCCTGGGAAATGAAGGCTTTGTAAAATATTACTCCTCCTTGATTTGAAGTAGAAGAGAGACAGTCCAAGACCTGAGATGCTAGAAGAAGAAATTTTTGAGTGGAAGGAGATGATGGAGTGGCTTGTGGCTGGACTTTTTTTGTTAGCCATAGACTGAACCAAATTCTCCTGCAATAGAGACTGCATTTTAAGGGGATACAGAGGTGAACCGAGAGACCTGCTTCAGCAACTACCAGCACAGGAATGGAGAGAACAGAGAAAAGCTGAGCAGGGTGTGGTGATGCCTTCTGTCCTCAGGAAGAAGATGATCTCTGTTCTTGAGACCCTGGCTCCACGGGAGGAAGAAAATCGAGGGGACTGTAATCCCAAGACGAGAAGCTGAACTGTTGCCTCTTTCGGTCCTTGGCAAAGCATCATTAAAGGAGCCCTATGAACAGTCTGTCCATGCACGGTGGTGAGAGCACTGTGACATGGAAAGTGTCACACTGGCAGATTTTCTCCGGGTGGTTGCCATGTGGGACATAGGAACACAGGAGGTGGCAATTGTGTTTTCTAGGGTGTCTAGGGTGCAAGAGAGACTTCTCTCTCCTTTGAGGGACTGAGTATTGATTTTCTGAAGTGGCAACTTGATCAGGAATCCTGGGTGGTGTCTCACTGTGGTTTTGTTAGAAATTGGGTGAGAAGGAGTGTTTTGGAGGGTCGTCATCCTGGATTTAGTGTGTGTGTCTTTTGTAGTAGTAGTAGTTTAATAAAGTTTTTTTCTCTTGTTACTAAGTTTGAGCCTGCTCTGCTCTGTTCCTGATCACATCTCACAGCAATTATTTGGGAAGGTGCATTTTCATGGGAGCGCTGGCATTGTGCCAGCATCAAACCATGACACTTTCTTAAAAAGAAATGTCAATTTTTCTAGCACTAAGAATATGTTTTGTAGTTTTCAGCTATGTCTTGAGTATTGGAGTATATTTTTTCATTTACCGTAATTTTACTTTCTGAATTTTTGTAAGTGCTGATAAATATTATTTCACAGAATTGTGACCACTGACATGCAAGCACAGCACCTATACATGCACATACCACTTTGTGCATGTATTACTTGCAACAGAAACATTGGAAAAATTATGATTTTTCAATCATAATAATTATTTATAGAAATCTTCAATCATTGCAGAATGTTCTACTTTATTTTCAGGTTATTCTTATATGGAAACATTTACACAATTAATTTAATATAAATCTAGGAAATTTTTAAAATTTCTTTATGCACTGTACTTATCAACCTAAATCTCAAATCCTTTTCTGTTTTGCTGCACCTGAGAACTGCATTATTGTAGAAAATCAAGCTCAAAGGGACCTCTGAGGTCTTATGCAAACCAGTTTTATTTGCCCATCACAACTGATTAGTTCCTTGAAGCACTTCCCAGTTGAAGGCCAATGATTTCCTTCGAGTTGCATTGCTCAGCATTTTCAAGTAAAAGCCTGCCATATGGGCTGCAGATAGCTTAAATAGGGAACTGCTGCTGTCTTATTCTGACTGTAGTGGGGTAGGGAAGAGCTGAGCAGCAGTGCCTAGGCAGATCTGAGGGCATGGCAGCATCTGGCAGGAGGCAGCAACACACAGCTGGCAGTTGGTGAGACAGTGACATCTTCAGTTGACACTGCTGCCTCTGAAAAAATGATATATGAGCAAGCCATAAATCATTCGTGTTGCAGAGGAATCTTTAGTAAATACCTTTCAAGGCCTTTATTGCTTCCTCTCCCTAAGAATTGCATGAGTAAATTGCTGTAAAAGAGTTTGAGTGTGAGGAAAATCCTGTTGAAGTATTTACAAATATGCAAACAGTTTTTCACCTAAGCAAACATTTCCACCGGAGGGACTGACTTTTAAACAAACATCCACTACTCTCTTACAGCCTGTATACCCACATATATTTGTTATTTTCTTCTTCATTTTTAATTCAGCTATGAAACCATAAAAAATTCCTAACCTGATACCTCTTGGTACCTTGGGATGTTTCGAGATATATCTAGGTAACTATTGTGAATAGGACACTGTACTGTCTACCCAGTAAAAAAGACTGAAGACCTTAAAATAACCACCAGTGAGATCATCAGTACCCTTACACCCACAAGCTAGTCTCAGAGCACTTGAACTTTTAAATTATTAGTAGTAGCAATATTTTATTAAAAGTCTGGCCAAAGCATTGGACTCAGAGATCATTTCTTCTGTAGATACCATTGTTCCTGAACACATGTAAGAAGAAAGAAATCTGTTGCTTCTGTATATATTCCAGCACATATTCCTTAGGTACCAAAATGAATGGAATCTGTAGAAGAGAAAACAATGGTCATGAAAGAGTGGCTTAGAAAAACCAAACACAGTCTAACAGGAATCCATGAGAATGAGGACACCAGCTAGAAGTCCCCCTTCAAAAAAAAATCCAATTTCACAGTACCTCCTGGATTTTTCAACTCAATTAGTCCACACAAATTAAGATCTTGAAGAGTTTGCATAGGGTATTCTTAGTTCTCAATTACTAAGATTGGCTTTGCTGTTTTACAAGCCTTACTATTAAAACAAGGTAATTTAGCATGGATACAAACCAAAAGTAAAATCCTTGATAGAAGGGGGAATTGTATATCTGGGAGTAGGAGCTGTTTAAAGATAAGACATAGATGCATTTTAGCATCCTGGATTGTAGGATTGCATGTGTGTGCTGCATACATTCTGCAATTGTTAGCTAAGTGGAGGCACCTACAGTTTGTCACTACGAGTGGGTAGTGACAGAACAGACATATTTTGATGGATGCTACAGAGACATTTTACCCTAAAAGAGATTTAAACACCTAGATTGTGACCAAAAAAAAAAAAAAAACTCCTGTCTTTTTCCTTTCTTCACTGCAATGAGCTTGTCTTTTCACATTTTCACTTAATTTCCATTTTCAGGCAGGCACTTCTCTTTTCTGTGGAAAGGTTCTGTAAGATCTAAGGTAGATAGATCTTACACAATTTGAAGACAATCTGCACACAATTTGAAGAAATAAAGAGAAAGATGCTTTTCTCAATTTTGTAAATGGTATGTAAATTGTATGACCTTCCTACTGACAGTTTCTTAAAGATGCATATTTCTTACAGGACATTTAGTTCTGTGCTTCATCTGCACTCTTATGGTGAATGATAACTACTATCTAACAAGCCAAATGTTTTTGCTTTTGCTATGTGCCTTTGGAATACTGAAGAAATACAAAGTTATGGCAAATATTTCTGGAAAATATTAATAACATGCAAAGCTGCAGATTATATACGAGGAGTGAGTAGGGTTAATACAGTAAATAGTTGGGAAAAAGTATTATTTAGTAATTCATGTATTCTATTTGCCTCTCCACAAACATGATTCCCATTATCTCTTTATCTGCGTATAGCAAATAGTTACATTAAAATTGAAAGCACAGAGTAAAGTTTTGATTGTCTAACAAGGAACTCACATGTTCTGGCAATTGTAATAAAAGCTAACTCTGAACAGTGGTTAAGTGCTTTGCTGGGAGTTGCTTCAGATTTTATTTTCAACTTAAAATTTTAATTTAGTCCTTTTTTTTTTCTTAAAAAAATGAATTTAGTGCCTTTTTATCATCCCAAAATTCAATCTGTAAATGCACTTTCCCCTAAAATTTGTTTCCACCACATAAGATGTGGAAACAAATTACTCTAAATGCTTTCAGGGGATGTCTGAGAGAATTCATAGTGCTTTATTGGAGGGATTTTTTTTGGACTGTATTTCTACAGTACCAAGGAGATCTTTGAAAGATGTAGTTTAAATGAAACACCAGAAATTAACATGATACTGCTTTCTATTTTAAGTTTGGGGGGTTTACACAATTTTCTTTCAAGGAAAATATGATATGTTAATTGACATGTATGGAAAAAAATCTTTATGTTTCTGTAGAGAGGGTTCCTTAAACAGGAGTATGGTGAAGATACTGCCAGAAAGAGTATGAGATCAAACTGAGGTAATGGATATTACATATACAAATACCTACAGGAAAGGCCACAGCAAGATTCCTGCAGCTGGATTTATTCTACAGTTCATCACCAATAAAGCTATTATAAGAATATTGGTTTAACAGAACTTCTTTTAGGTAATTGAATCAATTATGCAAATTAGTGTCTTATTAACCATAGAATATAACTAGATTTGGGAATACAAAAAGATGCAGATATGGAATTAAATCTTATCGCATAGTATATAGGGAAAGTTTGGCCAAAACATAAAGCTCCAAGGTATAAAAAGGGAGCCAGCTCATGGTCAGATTTCCATATGGAGTTCTGTTTAATCTGGGCAGACAGAAGCCTTGGAACTAAAAATGATATATTAGCATAAAAGGGGAAATAGGGTAATTCAAGCAACAAAACCCTGTCGTTTTCATATAACTTCAGAAGACAGAATCTGAGTCAAAAGCTGTCTTAGTGAATATTTATAGGATGGCTTAAGGATATTTCCACATAGTTTCTGCAAGAAATAGAAAGAACAACCTCAAACACGTCATAAAACTATGAGATTATGGCTGATTAAAGCATACCATTATTTACTGTATTTTACCTAATTTTCTAATGCTCCTCCATTCACTCCTTTGCCCCCTTTATTTCTGTTTATTCCCATTCTCTATTTCTTGTATTGTTGGCTGTGAGGTTCTAGCCTCCTGTCTTTCATTGTAAAAGACATTTCTGGTCTACATTAAACAATTACTTGTGCTTTTCTTTCACATCCTTTCTGATGTTCTACATTTTCAGGCTGCCTCTGTTACTTCTCTCACCACATTATTAACTCCCAAGTAACTACTTTCTCTAGCACTGTTGTCTAGTCTCTAGAGTTTGGAGTAGGGATTTCAGTTAATGCATTGTAAAGCCCTGATTGCACTATTGTGGATGTACTGATTTCATCTGAGCTACAGAGATTTATGCCAGCCCAGAAAACGGTCATTGTGTATCTGAAATAACCTAGGTTTATTGAATTAAACCTACTTACAAAGGAAAGCATTACTCCAACCTTGGTTTGAAACCTGTAAATCTTTGTGGAATGACTTGACATGAATGATTACAAAAGTATGTCAAAGTTCATACCTGTGGAACCCATTTCAGCATTCAAAACATACTTACATTAAATTTTGAGTAGTGTAGAAATAAGCATTTTAAAATAAACAGTAATAGAGTGAGATGCCTTTTTCAGAGAGAAAAAAGAACATTTTGTCTTCTAAACCTCTTCATATCTTTAGACAATGATCTCCCATTGCAATTTATGATCCAAATTAAAATTTGTTATAAAATGTGACTAGCTGATTCCAGTCAGGTTTTCCTGTTGTTAAACATTTTCTCTTATCAATAGATCATGATCTTGATTAAAAGATAGAATAAATCATGTCATACCTGCTCAGCAAAAATATATAATTTCATTTATCCAGTGCATGCATAGAGATTCACAAACACCTAAATTGCTGATAAGACATTTATATTAAAGATATTTATTATTTAAGAATTCTTTCTTGTCTTTTGTTTACTTTATTTCTTAACATTTCCTTGGTATAAGAATAAATCTTTTTTGTTCTGTTTCTGTGCTCTTTAACAGATGCAAAAACAGCTATTACAATATAACACTATTTTTTCAAATTAGAAAGATAAATACACAGCATCTATCAATCTCAGGCTACGATGTTTTCAGAGCACAATGGCAGCATTCATGGAAGAGTATAGCATAGTGTTCCTAAAGCTTGCTTGTCCCATATGTAGTTTATACAGCTGCAGATTATAGATATATGAAGAAATAGTCACATAGACTAGAGTGAGATCAAGATGAAAAGAGAAAATAGAGAAATAGAATAAAGAAAAGAGAAAAAGAGAGAAAGAGAGAAATAATAAATCTCTCTATTAGAGAAAGACACCAAACCACTGTCAAATCTCCAGTGGACAGGATCATGGTGACACAGTTGAATCAAGTGCTCACCTCCAGTCTACCTGTGAGTGTCTAGTGACTGCCTACATGTAGAAGACATGTAGAAGCTTGGCCATCTGTGCATCTAAAACAGCATCTGGTAACAACAAAAATTAACATGGAAATCTATTTGAAAGGGACATGAGATAGATGTAATCACCAACGGTTCTTGGACTCCCAGTCCTTTTTTATGTGATTTGCACAGGTAGACTGTTATATCTGTAGCATCAGTAGGGGTTTTTTTAAGCATTCTCATGGACAAGGAGAAAAGATTAAATTAAGCAGCTTTATCTATACTGCAACAATACAATCCTCAGTGACAACTATAGTACAGAATCCTCAATAGCTTGAGGAAAGTGAGTGGCAGAGACTTTTCACCACATGTAACAATAAGTAATTTTTTTTTATTCCATTCAAGATATTTTGGGGAAAAATAAATCATTGAAATGGAAGGGAAAAAGTCCTGAAGAAAATTTGTGATAGAGTGAAAGGCAGTTTAGTTCTTATGGCTGTAGTTGCCAAGGAAAGAAGCAATTACAACAATAGGTTTAAGGCTTTTTATGCATTTTATACTGGTATACTGACATAGTTGATTATTAAAAAAAAACTAAAAAAAACCAAACAGGCAGTCATCTGAATATCCACACAAGCAACATTGCCATACATATTCATTTAAATATTATGCAGCCATAATTTTTAAACCTCTGTATGTTGTCATTTATCTCTCCACTGATAATAGGATAGGTGTGTAAATTCTCTGGTTTAATAAGTAAAACTTCAAAGTAGAGAATTCAGAACAGACGCCTTACCTTTATTATTGCTCTCCATTTCTAAAAGTATTCCTACATCCTTATAATCCAAGGAAGTAAAATATATCAGAGACATGTCTGCAGAAGACTCTCTTTCATTTAAAAATTATCTCATCTGTTTGAATATAAATATAATTTCAAAAAATAAATTTCCAGGGTAGCAATGATCTTGGTACTTAGCATGTGTGTAGCCTGTTTCCCTGTACAGGAAATAGAATAAAATTTTGTTGTTGTTTCCAAAAGGGTAAAATTGTTTTTAAAATTGCCCCTTGAAAGAGAAAGATTCTCTTAAAAGAATAAAACGTCATTAGCTGCAAATAAACTTAAGCTTTTTTTCAGATTATATATCTACTTTTAAAATTTTCTTTTCATAGTATATGTTACCCATGTAATCCTACTAGATTTTTAGAAACCAAGTAAAATTTGGAGAGAAAGAAAGCATCTTTTCTGATTGATTCTCATAGTCAATAAGCATAGCTTTGTAAAAAGCTAGTTGACTATAATTAAGCAATGGTTGCAATGAATATTATTATATTTTAGTAATATTTTCACCTGAGGCAGCCAGAGACACAGTAAATAATAAATTGTGAGCATGCAAATGAACAGCCATGAGTAATTTCTGCCTGTCATGGCATATGTGCATGGAGAGCTTACGTTCAAGAGGGGAGAGAGTGAAAGTACACTTTTTTTTCTGTAAAAGATCTTCAGACCTTACTGCAGTAACTAATGTCACCCTCAGCTTAATCTAGTCTTCTGTGAATATAAGACCTGATATTATCTCGTGGTGTATAGAATTTATATCCTTACTTTACTGTCCGATATTACAGCCAGTAATAAAGATGTTCCTTTAATAAGCAGAGTAAAAGGTCATGAGTTCATTCCTCTTGAGTGTCGTGATGCCTGTAAAGAAGTTATAACACACCTAACAAAATTGCCTAGCTCTTCTTGTTCCCACAGATTTTTGCTTTGGTGTTAATCTGCAGGAAAGATGGGGGTGAGGGAAGAGAGATAGAAATTAATTATGCCCTGAATTATGCCTAAAATGTTTGACAGTGGGATTCAAAATAGCATAATAAGACCAAGAAAAAAAATAAAAAAAAGTTATTGTAACCACTATTTGGGTGATTGATAGAAAGTCAGTTGGGGATTAGCAAATGGAAGTTTATATAATTTACATAAAAAAAAAAAATCCATTGCTTGGAGTGTGGGAGACATCGTGCAATCTCCATGCTTGCCAAAATGGCACGAAATATCATTTATTTTTCAGTTTTACCAGGTTATTGCAGGCATTTCCTTACAAATTACACTTTGTGCAAATCCATGTGCACAGATATATGTCAGGAATGGCAGAAAAAATATCTGTATCATAAATAAATTAAATAATAAGAGATCAAAATAAGGATCCTTAATTTTTGCAGGCTGCTCTATCTACTTGACTTCGACCTCTGAGTTGAAAGGGGGAGAAGATGAGGGCCAAGTAGCAGAGAATACTGCATGATGTGGTTTTAGAGGTGTCACAGGAGATTGTAGAAGGCATCTGGAACCAATATTGACCATATGTATAAAAATGATGTTTGATTCACTATGAGTTTAATTTAGACTGGCATGGTTATGACTTGGAAATTCCCAGACTTCTGCTGATTTCCAGATTCCAAGGTCTTCAGCTGTTTCACCAATTGAGTTTCTTATTTCTAAGAAAGCATCTGAAAAGGGACAAAAGTGTTACCAGAAATTAATTTAGAAAGCAAGGGACACAGATTGTCTCACTGGATGCAGCAAAATCAACCTGTTAGAGAAGTACACAGTGCACTGTGTACTGTACACAGTGCACTGTGCACAGTACAGTACAGTACACACACACTGTGCACAGTGCACAGTGCACAGTTCTCAGGCTCAGACATGTATGAGAAAGGGTGGTAGACACTGGTGCAGGATGCACATGAGACCAAAGAAAGGGGGAAGCAGTAGGAGATGTGAGAGAAGACACAGGAAGATACAAAAACAGGACATGTGAGGAGAAATGTGAAAAGGACTGCCTGCAGAAATGAAATGGAAGAGGAATGTGTAAGGGGATGGAGACATGCTGGAAATGCACTCTTGGAAGGACTTGAGGTTTGGCAGAGGAGGCACTGTCCATGGAAACCCATGCTGGATCACGGACAGCCCTGAGGGACTGGGTCCAGGGATGATCCCACAGCAAGGAAGAAATAGACCTACAGAGAATGCAGCCTGTGGAGGCACTGGGGTAGTGACAACCCCAGAGGGACTGGGGCCCATGAAGGGACCTTTCCAAGGCAGGGTAATCCTGAAGTATACAGGAGTCCATGAATGCTCCACATTGGAGCACAGAAAATAATTAAGAAGTGATGAGCAGTGAAGGAAAAGAGTAAGATGCAAAGGGCAGCAGAAAGAAATGGCTGTGCACTGACCTCAACTTCTTGCATTGCCCATTGCCTCTCCAAAAATGTGTGGGAAGGTTTGCATGTATTGTGCTACAAAAGTAAGGGAAATTGAAACTAGAAAAGGAGGAAGGAAGATGGCAGACTGGAGAAAACCTAAGAAACAAGCACAAAAGTTAGGGTTTTTTCCTAGGGTTGTTTTCTTTCCTTTTTCAATACCTGAGATCATAAATAAAAATTTATGTTAGTTGGAAATAAATGAAATGAAGTGATAATCCTGGTATAAAGACTGCTTTTCCCATGGCAACTTAAACAATTTTTTATAATATTATTTGAATAAAAATAACATTTATCTAAGCATTGGTTGAAGTTCATGTTGTACCCAAGCTGATTTATTTATACTTGGCCACATGAAAAGCCCATATCTTTTTCATAGGTATCAGTTCACCCCTCTCATAATGTAATTTTCAATGCTCAGTTTATTTCCACATGTCCTACCAATAATTTAATGTTCCTTTGTGTATCTTGCTCATATGGCATAAGTGAATGCATAGGGGATATACAGATGTCCTTCAGTATGATGTGCTTCATAGCCAATATATGAATAGAAGGTCAGTGTTTGAGAGAGAAAAATACTATGAGGGCAGTAAAATCAATGAACTCTTAATTTAATTTAACTTGAAGGATGACCACCAGCTGTTACTGCATTTAATCAAAAACCAAAACAGAAACACAAAGAAATGCAACAGAGTTTCCATGGGAACTGCTATGAAATACATGATGACTGCACTTTCTGCAAGTACAAAATATGCAGAATTGACTTAAAATACCAAAACCAAACAAAAAGCCCCCATATAGTCTTTTCTAGTCAGGAACTAATTGTTTCTCTTAGATACCCCCTGAAAACCAAATCAGTTTTACACAGCAGGTGATTACCAGAATCCACAATATTAAATATTTGTCTATAGAGTGTTGTGTATGAGTAAATATGAAGGAGAGACAATGCAAAAAAAAAAATTATGTTGAAAATCTATATGAATCTTTATGCTAAATCTTATGCAGTACTGATGTAATCCTCTCCCTAATAAATCTTGTAAGCCTAACTCGTTTGGGGCAAAAGTAAATTTAAAAGACAACCTGCTACTTGCTGACCTACTACATGTAGTTAAATACCATCCTGAAAGCTTGGGTTTAATAGTTTAATTTATTTTAAAATTAATTAATTTCCCTGGCAACTGTAGGGAAGCAGGCATATTACCTTTCTAGCATACTGTCCCCTCTTTGATAACTAGAACTGGAATTAGAGCAGTTCTTTCTCTTCATACACAGTTGGAGGTGAAAATCCCTGAAACATGAAGAACTCATAGCTCAGAATTTTTTTTCTCTTTGGTGGTCGTTTTGCAGCATTGTATGTTAATCCATAGAAATGAATAATACAGTTTATCTAGACATGGAACAGCCTTGTTATTATACCAATTAAGCAACAAATGGTAGAGAAGATACACCTATCACTGCTTTCTAGTTTATAAGAAATAATTGAAAGATACTGATACTTAGCATACTTTTTCACATCTCTTATCATTTTACAAATGAATATCCTTTTTCTGTGGCAAAAGTATCACAGAAATTTCTTCTGTTCTTTTAAAAAGAAGTTGTTTCTAGTTCTATCTTCAAGTATCTCTGATATTTCTATTTGTTTAAAAAAACAGTTGATTTTGGAAGATCTTTATTCTGTGTTGAGGGAAGTAGGCTCAGCTTGTGAAAGACTTTGAGGTGAAAAGAATTATTAAAGAAACAGATGAAAATGACAACTGCCTTTAGCTTCTCAACACTTTTAATTATAAAAGATTAATGGGATTCTTTGAGAAGCAGTACCATCTCTGCTACTTACACTACATCTTAAGATTTTTCCAAGAAAAGTCATCAGGTTAGAGACTTTGTTTTTTTTAAGAAAATACTTATACAGGCCACAGTTCCTATATGCATCATTCTTAAAAAAAATTTGGGAACATATAAATCAAGTCAATAATGGAAACATTTAAACTTAAAAGCCTCATAATGACAAAAGAAACATGGACAGATATTTACCTGGAGATATATGAGAAGTCTAAGAGCTCCCAGGAGAAATGTGAAGTTGGAGAACTTTTGGTAAATCTTTTGCAAGATCTGGGAAAACACCACCTCTGTCCTTTGATTAAACATACAGAAAGATTCTTTGAAGAAAGGAAACTGTATGAAAAAATACCTTTCATCAACACAGTATGTGGAATTTATACATGTGAAATAGTCTTCCTTTGACTCAGTTATAGCCACTCTTCAACTTCTGCTGGTGAAATGCTCAAGTATTGAAAGTACTTAACTTTAAACTTAGCTTTAATTCAGAGCTGAAAGGTTATTAAAGAAGCAGAAACCAGAGTTTATTTTTGTTACTTTGTGCACAGAATTGTTAGGAAACTGTGAAAGAAATACTTTCTGAAAGATACTTTAGAGGTGTATGGTTAACCACAAAACATTAGGACATATTAATTTAACAGAAACTTGGAACTTTTCTTCAGCTTCTGTTTTGTCTACATCACATTGCATTTGCAGACTGCATAAACCAAAAAAACCACTCAACCCCCAACAAAACAACAAACTCGCATTCTTTATGAGGAATGAACCCCCAAAAGATCTTAGAATTAAAGAAAAAAAGTCAATATACATGAGAGAATTACATAAAATCTTACATCTCCTGTAGCCTCTTAATATTTTCTATGCATATCAGCAGTTCGTAGGGCAAGAGGCAAACCTTTCAAAAAAGCCCCATTCAGGGAACTGCTCAGGATATGTACTTGCAACAACTGCAGATATTTTTCTCACTTTGTATCTCTGTTTTCATGTGATTATTTTAGCAAAAAATGACCACCATTCTGTAAAGAAATATTTGAAAGTAAGACAGAGAATCAAATGTTATTTGTGACTGTACTACATTTTCCTTATTGGAATCAGCCTAGTTTAGAGACTTAGAATGAGATTCAGGGCAAACATGTTTTCTTGTTCTGTCACTGAACTGACTAGACTTAGTCAAATTAATTCTGTTCTAAGTGTTGCTATTTCAGGGTTAAATGCAGAGAAGACAGTGACCTCATTAATGTGGTTTACCCACTATTGAAAACCTGTAGCTATTATTCAGTGTTGTTTTCGTAAGGAAGGTTTGAGGAAAGCAGGACATTTGCCCCTCTGGAATAGCACGTTTTGCATGTATCCCGAAGTGCCTGCTCTGAAAGAGATTAGAAGTAAAAGAATCTGCATTACATTAAAAGCGGTTTTCAGAAGAAAGGAACAAAGTTATGCTCCTGGTCATATTTAATGAAATACATGAACTTTATTGCATACTTTACTGTGCATGAAGAGAGTGTAGCATTTTGGGAAACAATTGTCAGTGGTTAAACTATACTTATGTGCACCATGTAATTTATTTTTTTTTTTTTTAAATACTGCCTAAAGAAGGTATTATTTCTTATTCAGGAACACAAATAAACATCAAAGGTTACTGAAACATAATTAAAGATGAAAAAAGACCAAACACAAGTACAAATTTAGTCTTCAAGCAGATTGAACTGTAAGATTTTGACATGGTTTTATAAGTGGAAAGTCTAAGACTACCATAGACTCTTTTCTAGGACAGCATGTGTAAGCCCATGGGAAAGTTTATCAGCTACCACTGACTGCAGAGAGAGGTTATATTATCTCAGTCAGAGCAGGTATCTCACTTTGAGGTACAAAAATGAAATAAAGTGAAACCAACTTCATTTTCTAAAGCCTAAAAGAAACTTGGAATTTCCTCTACTGGTGCTCAAAGTGCAACTTGCTTGCGAGAGAAAACAAGGAATGAGAAACTGTTTACACTTGCTTGAGAAGAATTTTACTGAAAGTCTTCAAAACTTCATCTGCATTACAAAATTCTGACTAGTTCACTGACTGAAAGGCTAGGTTTTCCTTAATAGCAGTAGGATTGTAGAGTTGAAGCATGAGTTGAGGAGCCTGTTATATAAAGTCTTTTATCAGATTAAGCTGTATTCTTACCTTTATGGAATGTCCTTTTATTGTACCATATTTGGAGAATTAACATCACATTTAAAGGCAGGAAATTATTTTTCTTCAATTAAAACAAATACATTTTTGCTACATTAAAATTTTGCTAGCTTGGCCTGTAAAGAGTACTGAATAGAAGTAGAAACCCTCATTATGCTATTGTCCATATAGAATCTAAAAGGTTCACTCAAGACTGTGAGAACACTAAGAAAATCTTGTAGGGTGGTGGATGTGGCCATGATGTTAATTCAGATGCTTCACATGGCTGCTATTTCATTTCATCACTCAGAGATATATTATCTGAGGCAGTATTAAAACTGCCTACTGTCCTCTGATCCACTATACATAATTTCTACACAAAAGAAACACAAACAGAATAGAAGTAAATATCTTTATGCAGAAATCACAAAGTGACTAAAAAGTACTGAAAATACAGGTCCAGAGGCTTTTAAATCTTATAATCTGTGAGTAACAAAAGCTTTTATGTAATATTCCTGATTGGTAAATGGCTCCGATTTATCAGTGCTATGCAGTCATACAAAGAAATGAGTCTCCCCAGTCTGTGCTACCCACCCCCAGCTTTGATATCTCTGGGAACATCTCCACTGATACGGTACTAATATTACTCTCTATTAACTAAATCTTTTTTCTCTTATTACTTGAGCAAAAAAAAAAAAAAAAAAAAAAAAAATTAAACATAGCCATGAAGGAAAATGTCTTTTCTTCCCCTGGTTTACTGTAGAAAAAAATCTTCCTTTCCTAAAAGAAGGAAATGTAAATGTGCTTTCAAAAATATGACCTCTAACAAATTAACAGAGGAAAATTACAGTAAAAATATATGGAAAGATAATGGTGACCCTTGAAAGTTTTTTTCTGACTATCCACTAACAAACCCATTGCAAGGAATCTCAGTCTGGTCAGACACAGTGAAAATTTCTGGAACAGTATTTGACAGACACAATGAGAACATACATAAAAATTAACTGTTTTGTCCCTGTTATATTTAATACAGTTATTTGGTAAAGTTAAAATTATGATGCATAGCATGGCAAGATTGTTAAATCACCTTTATAAACTGTCTGGAGAATAAGAATTAATAATGCATGTCATTTTAAGATGAGTAAACTGAAGTACCTATGTATTTCTTACACAACACACTACAGCAGACCTACTCATGTTGTTAGAGCTCTTGGTACTAATTTAATCACCAAGTTGTTCTCCCCCGTTTATCTATGAAATTCCCAGAATGACATTAGAGAGGGAGCATTGAAACCTATTATGGACTCAAAAAGTGCTAACAGTATTTTTATACATTCATTTACTGCATCAATATAAGTGGGGATTTCCTGTTCTCGAGCATCTATTCTTCACTTTTGATATCTATAGATACTTATCTCAGTGACTCTGAGGTACATATTTTGTCTGCAGACCCAGAATCAGCAATTTCTTTCAGACAGTTGATATCAAAGATATGTTTACATGGCCTTGAAAAGGGTGCATTCCTTTGCTTTGTATTTTGTTGGTTTTGGTTTGCTTTTGGTCCTCTTTTTTTGGTTTGGTTGATTGGTTTGTTTGTCTGGTGGTTTTTTTTTTTTTGGTTTTTTTTTTGGTTTTTTTTGGTGTGTGTGTGTGTGTGTGTGGATTGTGGGGTTCTGGTTGGTTTGTTGGGGGCTTGTTTGTGGATTTTTTGCAATTAAAGATTCAGGTCTTGGAAGATAGGTCTGGAATACAGCTATTTAGAAAAATGTCTTGCTGTTGGACCCTGATCATTTTTTATTTAAAAATGTATTCAAACAGCTTTATTTTTTTTCTCAATATTTTAAAAATACATCTAGTCTGAGTATATTGTTACCAGCATATACAAGTCAGTTTTTGACATTTTATTTCCACTGAGGAGCTCCATTCTGCTTTGCAACCAACTTTGAATTCCAAAGAACAAATGCACTTAATTAAGTTGAATTCACATATGTAGTTTTTATTCCCATTATTTAATTGATTTTAAGAATTTTACAGTTTATGCAATTTGTTCAGATTTTATTTATAGCTCTCTTTTAAAATATACTTTAGTCAAATTGCAAACGGTTTACCCCCTGGTCATCCCACCCCAAAGAAGCTTGATAAACAAATTAATTTCTCCAACAAGTTTCAGAACTATATGCTTATGTCTATACAATAGCCAAAATGAAATATTTTGTAAAAAAAGAACAGGTAGATTAAGAGTTAGACATGGAAAATAATTCAGTTGTGTGACAATTTGCCTTAAACCTCAAAAATATATTTTTACCTATTCACATTTAAATATTTAAAAGCACATAAGTCTCCTAAATTATTTGATATTTGAAATACTCAGAATTTAATAGCTTTTTATTGGATATGTTGATGAGATTTCAGGTCCAAATGCTTTTCATTACTTGGAGCCTAAATAAAATACTAAATCACGGGATACAGGTAAAATTAAAGATCCAAGCAAAAATAGGCAAAAGCGAGAGCTCCCAGAGTTAAAGTTAAAATTCCAGCTTTTTCCACTTTAGTTTGACTGAAACAAGTCTCACTTGGTGGGAATTCCTTTGAAGTCTCTCAGCATTGCATTTAATACCCTTACAATATACTTAGAGATGTAAAATCTTTCTTAGAGTCTTAAAATCTCACTCATGTAAATAATTAGAGTTGGAGATCCCTGAGGGCATCTGAAGTGTTGCAGCACCTTTGTCTGGGAAAAACTCTGGAAGGGATAAAAATGACTTAAATGTAAGCAGTGTTTTCAAAGCAGAAAGATCTCCTAGTGATAGACCAGCATAGCAAGGCTGCACAGCCTTTCAGAATAGAAACTAAAGAAGGAATTTGCCTAATTCAGGAGAAAGCTTCTGAACTCACCCCTCTTTTAAGTTCAATCTAGATTCTAATATGTGTGCCTGTGGGCATTTCTGTACTGCAAAATGCAGAATAGACACCATTCAAATAGCTTTGAAGGAACTGTAGCTCTTGCTAGAGTAGCATCAGTTAAAATCACAATAGATGTATGTGGGTGATTTAGGCAGCACTAATTAGTACCATGCTGAGAGTGCTCTATAACTGTTAATTCAGGCATTAGCTAATTTGGCTTTGAGAAGCTTTTTACCATGCTGCTTGGCTTATTCTGGAATGGCTAATATGTTTCCAAATGAGTTCAATACTAAAAAAAAACTCTTGATATTTGAAACTGATATAACTCCATTGGGAGTAGCTACTCCAGCATCTTATTCTAGACTGTTTTGTGGAAGGATTTATAATTTGCAGAAGGCAGCAGAAGAAAATATACCACTGTATACCACTGTGCCAATACCTCAAGCACATAGAAAGTACAAAGTCAGATCTAATGTAATAAGTTTCTTAGAAATAAATATCTGGGGGAAAAATAGTAGATAATGGAAAAAATACTAATCTTACCTAGCATTAACCAGCAAAAGTTAAACATATCATATAAATTACTTTGCTTATTTGCTTTCCTCTGTAATTACTGGAAAGACATAAACACCTAAGTCATGACCTAAGTTGTTATCTGTCAATATCTCTGTTATTAGGGAGTTTAGGAAACTGCTTTAAGCAAAATGCCTGAGTAATGTCCGTGTGAAACGAGCTCCAGCTGTTACATGTTTTGGCTGATATTTTAATGATAACTGGCTGGTTTATCTGTAACTTTGTAATGTTAAAAGTATTAAAAAAGGGGTTTTGTTTCTCATTGACTGGACTAATTGGCTTGTGACTGGTTTAAGTTTTAAATTGAACTTTGAATAATTTATGGCATTTTCAGTAATTTAATGTTCTTTAAACTGATTTTTTTCCCAGTAGAAGAGCTGATTTGGTGTATTCATGAAACAAACCCAGTGATATATCTTCTATTCCTAAAATAAAAACAACCTTGACTGAAGATGATCTTCAAGACTTCTGGTCATTTGGATTTATACCTGTTATTGAAGTTCTTTTCTGCATTTTAACGTGTAATGTTTTAATTACAACTGTTAATTATGGTAGGTTATCATAAATGGCAGATACTTTGTTTGACAATCATTATATAAAGGTCTTTTTTTAGTATATCATAATACCTGAAAAAAAAAATAAAAAGACCAGAGCATCAGAGTACTCATTTGCAATTCTTTTTCTTTTGCTTAGTTTGCCACATGAAATGGGTCTAGAGCAGTAATTTCCTGAGCAGCCACTCTGCTAAGACATAGGATAGAGACATAATAATTTGACTAGGGAGATTAAGCCAAAATCTTGCCTAATTTAGCAAAGAATATGAAAAAAAATAGTCTGTTATTCACAATGAATGCTGCAGTAAATAGATAGAGCAACAAAAAATTTGGTCAGATGAAAATTATTTGTTCATTGAAAACAGCCACATCTTCAGGCTTAGCAAATGATTTAAGTTTTTCCATATATGAATGTTTCTAATAAACACTATCAAATTGGTAACAATACAACTAGAAAATATAAATAGTTCCATGATTCAGAACTTGGGTCTCTTGCTGAGATTTATGAAGAAACTTAAGAATGTACTAACAATATAGTTTTGATAACAAGCAACATTTCATTAATACTTATCCTCCAATTATCCAGTCATTAAAATAATAACTGTTTTACAGGAACTCTTTCAGGCAGGAAGAATCACCATACAATACAGAAAGTTTATAAAAAGGTTTATTTTTAGATTTCAGAATCTACAAATTTATTTTTTTTAGAATCATTCTGAAATTCAGTTAAAAAAATAAAATAGAGATATATATATAAAATCATTCCAATAAAATTGAAATTAAAAAAAATATTAATGTATTACTGAAGAGTTTTTTTTATTTTACTGGCTCAGTTTTCTTGACTGTCATGAAATCCACTACCTGCACATATAAAGTGAACTTGATTCTGTGACTAAAGTTTTGTACAAGTCCACAAAGGAAGAGCAGAACAATACCTATAAAACTGACATCTGAGAAGATACACCAAATTATGGTGTTTGAGGTACTAAAATACAGAGACAGGAGAGTTAACATGAATGTTTTTCAAAACTCACCAAAAAAACCTTGAAGTAAAAAAAAAAGTGTAGGAGAAAAGATAATTATATAGCCATACTGCTTGTAGGTTTGGGAATGGAGTTGTAATAACATATTAAGCAAGGAGGTTCCTGGGTTATTTCAAATTTGGCATTTTCAAAAAGTATCAATTTCATGGGACTTCGTTACTTTGCACATTAGAACCATAGCTGGGAATCACAAACATTTGGAAACCACCAAAACAGCTTGCAGATAACTAATAGCAGCATGCAGGACTTTTAGTAGCTATTTGGCACAAAGAGAAGAATTCACAGTAAGTCTTCTGAGCCCTATGCAATTAATTATTAATTTCAGCCTGTTTTTTACTGTCCATTTTCACATGAGCTTTGCAACAAGTAGCTGCATGTTACTAGAACAGGCTTAGTTGTAATTACCACTGGCTGCTCCTGTGTGTGAATAGGCACAAGCTATTTAAGCAGCTCTCTCTGAGAGAATCTAAATTTACATAGAGAAATTTAGGTATCTAAAATTTTACAATATTGCTGATAAATGAAGCTCTATACTGATACTTAAATCCAAATTTTACAAAAAAATAACACATTTTTAATTTTTTGAGATTCTAGTTCAACACTTTAGGGAGTTCATTGTTACAAGAGCCTCAATACTGAAAAAAATGCCAATATCTTTATTTTGAACAATAAAAGGCACTGAACTAGTGTGTTTATGCCATTTGGCACACATTATTTGAAACAGTAAGTAATCCCTACAAAAAAATCTCTGCTGAAAATGATTTCTAGGAACATGGAGGGAGAATCAAGGTCCATATACCCCATCACCTCACCTCTGCTACTTGGTTCTTATTAATAAAACACACAATGAAGAAGGAACAAAACCGCCATTATTGCATCCCATCATTTAACGAGTATTCAAACAGTGGGGTGTTGCTTGTTTCCACATGACCCAGAAAAGGTGAACTCTTACCCTGAAGAACAATGGATAACTTCCGGTAGTTTTAGCAGAAGTTTACGTTCATTATATGCTTTGAAGTGTTTGGGTCTGAGTCAAACGTGTGTAACACTTACTGTTACTTCACACAAGTAACTTCCCCTAGTCAGTGTGCTATTTTAGACATTACATTTCTCAATGAGGCATCAAGAAAACTTGGGATTCTAGAGCTGCTAAGGTTTCCCATCCAGGCTCATAAAGAACTTCTTCCCTGAAGTCACCAAGGACTTCCTTCATTCTTTATGGAGAAAATTCTAGTTTTATAGCATAAACTAGAAGACATTAAAGCATCTTCCTTGTTCTTCATTCCTTCTAGAATAGATTACATTCTATGATAGAGAGAAAGGCAAATCACAAAATCAAAACATATCTTATTTTCTTGACAACTTGAACTGAATAAAATTTGTTCCTTAATGTCTTTCTGATACTCTCATTTACAGCTGAATAAAAAACATTCCTAAATAACAACAGAACTGTAATTCTGCTGGAATCATTAACATGGTTTCTTTTAGATTTAGCTGTGGAAAACTCTAATACTTCAAAAGATAATTTTCCTCTTCATATTTTCCCCACTTTAAATTTGAAGGTGGGAGGGTCTTGGTAGTTGGAAAGGAAAATCCTATTTTACCTGGCAGTTTGTTTGGGAGACCCTGAAGCATACATTTTGAGATAGAAATATAATATTAAAAATATTGATACAAAACAATAATTCAGCTCTTCCTTCATTATGCCCTCAGAATTAGGAAAAATTAATCATTGTTACAAGATGAATATAGTATCTGCAGTATCACTTCTGCATTGACAAATAATCAATTTGATAAATTTTTGGGGAACAATCTTTAAAACTTTTAGTTCCTTGTCCTAACTCCTTTACTTAGAAAACTGTTATGGACTTGAGGGCTACATCTTTGAATATTTTCCCAGTTTTCCCCTTAATATTATTCCTAAGCCATTTACATCTATTTCATCATACATCAGTGTTACCCAAAAATATCGAGGAAGAAGTTAAAATTTAGTACTGGACATCCTCATACCTTTTTGCTCTTTCTTGGGAAAGAGGGCAGGGGGACATGGAGGGAAGATAATAAGCATTCAGAAAGGTTTATCATTTACCAGGCTTAAGCACTTAACCCTGAAATAGGTTTAAACTCAGAACCTTGTCATTAGCAAAGAGAGAGCATCTTTAATATTTTAATATTTTTGTGCAGATTGGAGCCATGGGAGCTTGTTATGGAGGTGTACTGTAATGCAGGGTAAACAGTCAAACATTAATGGGAAAACAATCCAAAAAAGACAAAGTAAGTAAATCGTTAAAAAATACAGAAAAGATCCAAGTAAATTCAAATATATAAAAAAGTTAATAGAGGCAAACCCAGCAAGCTGTGGGAACTGCTTCCTTGTCCTTACACAAGTGAACTCATCTGTGATAACTCCCCTGCTGGGGAAGTACACTCACACTAGCCTGAAGATGGTCATCTCTGCTGATGGGCCGTCACAGGACATAATGGACTCAACTGCACTTACTTATTAGGAAGCTCTAATGACTTAGAAGGTGCCAATTAATTTCTAAATGAGTTTCAACCAATTGGTTTGTTTGTGGGGTTTTTTCCCTGACACTGGGCATTGATTTATAGCTAGTATTGTATCTTCACCTCTGAAGAAAATTGCGTACACACAGGCACAACTGTGATGACAAAGGCAGTATGATGTTCACAATGACTTGATAGATGTTAAATAATCCATAAGGAAGGACTACATACCCTGAGATTAGCTCAGCTGGTTACAATATGTTGCTAACAACACCAAAGTTGTGGGTTAGATCCTTGTAAGGGCTATTCGAGTGGTACTCAATGATCTTTGTGGGTCCCTTCTAGCTAAGAATATTCTATGAAATCAAGGATGCTTTCTGTTGCACAAACCACTTGGAAGGGCAGTAATAGGCTCCTTGCATGGCATTTGCTAAGCTTTGATTCTTAAATGAAGCATTCTTCTGTTTCATGGAAGTTTGTCTCTGGGCTTGCTCCTTTCTCTTGCTCTTGATAAGGTGAATTTTTAGAGAGTATCTTAACGCCTTCATACATTTATGTACTTTATTTTAGTGCTACAAAGAATTCTCTCTTGAAAGTAAAACATTTTCTATTTCAAGATAACAAGTATTTTGCCATTTAGAGGTAGCCATTAAGAGGCTTAGCACTGAGTAAATGAGATTCATGTAAGGACTTACCCTATATATATATATATATATATATATATATATATATATTTATATATTTCTATATATATATGTTCACAGTCATAAAGGCAAAGGTACTCTACAAGCTGTCTGCAGAAATCCTGATCCAGTCCAGTTTTCAAAAGAAGAATGTCCTTGAGAAAAGCAGAAGTCAATTAAAAAAACATACAATATTACTTCTGCAGGGAAAGTGTCTTAGGTGTGGGACTCTGTGTTGCAACACTAAGGATCTAAAAATATAAGTGAAGCAATAATTTAATAAAAGTAATGTAGGAATTTCAGATGTCTGAGAAAAACTTTTCAGTTGAGCTCTGGCTGTGCAACTTGTCAATGCTTTCCAGTTTTTCCTTTTTTGTATTCCTGGTACAGGATCTTTTCTGTGTGTTCAACAGCCACTTACTGTGAATCAGTGTTTTGTCTTAATTCTTGAAATAGAGTTGTAGGAGAGCTCTGCAGCTTTTCAAAATTAAGCTGACCAGAGTTAAATCACTTGGACACTACTGTTCAATGACTCTATTTCAAAAAATGAATCAGAAAGATAAAGCCATCAATAATTTAGCATTATTGGATTAACAGAGAAAAATCTAGATTTAAAAAAAGACAGAAAAGTTATAGACAAAATCACTTAAATTAAAGCGGAAGAAAACATCACAAAAGAATAAGGAATTTTGTATGCTGCAATTGAAGTCTATAAAAACACTTCCTGAGAAACAGAACAAAGATATTTTGACCAAGCCTGATTTGAATCTTGAATATTTTATCACAGATCATAAGAATAACACTACCACATTAGAGCAAAAACCCAATCAGCTCATGATCTAGCCTGTCAGAATGGCTGAGCCTAATATCAAGAAAATGAGGGGGCTTGGCAATTACCAAAGAGAAGTGCCAGATTTTGCACCTGGGGTGGGGTTATCCTGAAAGTATTTACAGACTGAGGAATGTTGAATATGAGTCAGCAGTGTGCACTGGCAGCAAAAGCCAACCATGTCCTGGTGTCATTGTTGGCTGGGTGAAGGAGGGGATTGTCCTGCTCTACTCCACACTCATGCAGCCTCACCTTGAGTACTGGGTGTAGTTTTTGGCATCACAATATAAAAAAAAAAATCAATCTATTGGAGAGTGTCCAAAAGAGGGCCACAAAGATGGTGAAGGGTATATAATAAATGTTGTATCATTATACATCTTATCCCTGAAGGGAGAAAGAAAGGGATGAGCTGCACCTGGCACAGAAAGCCAGAGAGATCCATGGTAGTACAGCTTCAGTTGGTATCCTTGAATCATGAATAGAATCAGAGCAGCTTTCCATGTTAAGGATTTTTAGTTGTGAAATGGACACTTCTTTGGTTACTACTGTATGTAAGATTCCAAATAAAAACTCTTACCAGTACCACTTGTGTTCTCCTGTAGGTGGCTAATCTTCTTACTAATCTGTGATTAGTTATAGTGATAAATCAGCAAGAAAAATGTATTAATAAAGAAGATTTCTGCTTCAAAATGTCTGTCAAAAATATCTTGAAGGAAACATCTATATCAACCTTAGTTGGAACTGCAATCAGGCTGTTTTGCAAAAAGAGCATTTGACAAAGTTAGCAAAAATTAAAATATCTTGAAAGCATCTCTAAAATATAGCTAATTGCCCCTTCAGTTGGAACTATACTGAGAGGCCATTTGTGTTTTATTTGCAAAAAATCAAACCTCAAGGATATTTTGTAAGACTGTATTCCCACCTCTATGGGAAGCATTATTATATTTAGAGGCATACAAGAAATGTTCTGATTGCATTTTTGCATATTCATTCAGGGTATGAAAATAATCTTTGAGTAGATTTTTTTTCTCAAATGATTATCTGTCATTTCTGTAAGCAACCAGGTCACTAATAAGGAAACTGGTATTACTTTTTAAATACTGTTATGCTTATTATATTTCACTTTTAATTTAATTTATTTCAGTATTACAAAGCATGGGAGAAACACTCTAGATTATGGTTCATATAGGTACTATGGTTCACTATGGTACACAACAACTGCAGATATTAATCAGCTGCCTGCTACAGCTGGTAAGAAGGCTGGTATTAATCAAACTTTTTTACATTGTAATTCTGTATACTTTTATGATGGTCCAGTGCACTGAGTGATAAATGAATTTTCAAGTGAAAAAAATAAAAATAAAAAAAAAAAAAAGAAAACTAGCAACACAGTTCTCACATACCAGACATGAATTTGTAAACTTAAGATCAGTAAAAAGCAGAAGTAAAATGGTAAGAAAGATGGAAATTTTTTTTTTAGTATAATTAGTTTGTAAAGACCACCACAAGTTAAGAATGGCAATCCATGTTCCTATCCATAGTAATTTCTAATACCTTGGAGAAAATGGATCCCCAAAGAGTTTGTGCAGTTACCCATGAGCTGAGACCATCCTGTGAGCATCTAGTGGCTCCATAAACCCTTGATGTGGTCAGGAGTTAAAGCTGTTACACATGTATCTACTTTTATGAACAATTACATCTAACAAGGGTCAATTAAAATAGAGTCTTTCATGTATATGGAATTTTGTCTACAACTTAGTAGTTCATAGATCTAATTTTCATTTCTGATCGTATTGATCTTTATTAAGTTTTCTTTTTTCTTTCTCTGTTTCTTCCTCAGTAGGGTTGACAGCTGCTCAGTATATGAACTGTGTAGTTGCACTTTCAGTGTGTAACATTGCACAGAATCACTCTCTGAGAAAAACCTCTTATATGGTTCCTTCTTTTTTGAAGGGGTTCTTCATTTCTTTCTGCATATTCACTATAGTTCTGTGCTTATAGCCCTGAAAAAAGAAAGTACTATCATAATGGAGAAAGCAGTGGCAATGAACCAAAAAAAAAAAAATCACTCTAAAGTGAAAATCATCTTCTCTGGGATTCAGATTTAAAATATTTTAACTATTACCTGGAACAAACTATTTATCTAACAGAATACTAGTGCAAAAGGTTTCAATGTACTCTGTTAACTTCAGCCCTAATTAAAATCCATAGACAAAAAAAGATTTTTAAAATTATTCATATAGTATCCATACTAAAAAGATTTTCAAAGTATTCATAAAGTATCCATAGAGAACTCTCTTCATTTATTCTTTTTAAGATCGTGAATTACTTATAGTCTTAAAATATAAGGAAATGTTTTAATTTATTTAATTTTTAATTCATTATTAGAAATATGTGCATTTTCTGGTTTCCAACTGTTAGTGGCAATTACATTTGCTTGAAATATGAACCAGTTTTTTCCTCTGGCTGCTCTTTATTTCAGTCACATCCAGGTTTACTGTTATGGATCAAGACTAACAGGACACAAGTAAATCTAGTGTGCAATAACATATCAAAAAGGAAAAAATCAACAGTGATATTAGTATCCAATCTGAACATTAAAAACCCCAAATCAAATAAAACCAATTGACCAAACTCTTACATTTAAAACATAAATATTTATCCTAGTGCTCACAATCATGTTTCATTGAAATTCCTTTTATGACTCTATCAGCAACTGAAGGGAGAATAAGGTAGCAGTCAGTTCCTGTCAAAATGCACAGAATATTAAAGGTCCTTTTAAACTGACAATTCACTTATAAGGCAGGCAGTTTTATTAGCTCTGATATTTGTAAGAGGGGACTCTTTCAGCTGTTCTTCTTTGAAATGAAAATTAAACTTTAGAGGAATCATATAATTATTGAATCGCAGAATATCCTGAGTTGGAATGGACTCAAAATGACCATTGAGTCCAACTCCTGGCTCTGCACAGAACAGCCGCAAGAATCACACCATGTGCATGAGAGCATTATCCAAATGCTTCCTGAACTGTGTCAGGCTGCTGCTGTGACCACTTCCCTGGGGAACCTTTTCCACTGCCCAGCCACGCTCTGGGTGAAGAAGTCCATATGGGTGGTGATTGCCCAGACCTCTAATTTATCAAGAATTAGAGATTTTGAAACGGGAATAGTCTAAGCCAAAAGAAATGAAGTGCAAAGAAACCAGTTAATTCAGGGAAGAGAGCTTGTGTTCCAAAATGCAGCATGTGGCATTTCTGTGGAAATTAAAACTGAGTAAGCCTATCAGGGATTGCTAACCTTAGTTCACAGTATCCTCAAGAATTTTGGTTGCTTCTTTTTCCTAGATTATTTCCAGTTCCACTGGAAATTTTTTCTGGTGCAATATTTTACCCTTACTCATTTTAGTGAAACTTGCATACCATTATATACTTCTGTTATTCTAATCAGGATATAAGCACTTTAAATATAATTTAAGTTTCCGATGATATATTCATTTTGTTATAAAAAATTAGTTTGTAACATAATTTTGCATAATAACATAACACATCATAATATATTATTATAAAATACATATTACTATATGTAAAGAATATGTATTTTATATATCATGTGATAATATTGTATATATCTATTACAATAATATGTATATTATACACACATATATGTAATTATCAGATAATTACATATAATAAATTGTATATATTATCATTATTATGCAACATAATTTCATTTAAGCTACATCAACTTGCTATTTTTTTTTTTTTGTTTATTTTTTTTATTTTAATATTACCAGTAGAAGTTCAGGGACACACTTCATTTATTCTTGAGCAGTTACATTCTAGGGAGTGATATCACAATGGGGTTGACAGAAAAAAGACATGTCTGTCTTTCCTATGTGTCTGGATCAGTCTTTTCTTACTATACTGAATTCACATGTGCTTTAGATGTTCCCAATATATGGAGCTAGTTCTACTACAATAAACCAAGTAGTGGGCAGACATCTCTCCTATTGCAATGAATCAGAACCAATTTTCACTGTTCTTTCCTCCTTTCAAGGATACTATCTCTGGAATCAAGGGTGTCTTGTTTTTTCAGGATCAAGGGTGTCTTGTTATCAAGGCATTTCAGTCACATACATTACCTTTTATTTCAACATTTTCTCTGTGAACTTTTAATGTACTTTGATTACTAAGTAGTTTAACCTCTACATCACTGAAAATTTTGATTTTCTACTGCATGACAAAAAAAAAAGCAGACAATTGAGTGTCAAGAGCTTACCTTCAGCTGACCTTTGAAAACTGTGTGCCCAGTGAGAGAATTTTGTTATATTTCACTTCTATAGTGTCACAAGATTTCAGTGTTTCAAATCTATTAAATCTAAACTTCCCTCAGAGTTAAAACATTTATTGTTTTCATTCTTTTCACCAGCCCTCAGAGCACATTGTTCTTCTGTACCCTCAAGGGGAATACTTTGATTTCTGTTCGTTTTCCTTGACTCTAGGAAAGTTGTCTAATTTGATTTGGCCTCTTGAGCATGTGTTCTCTCTGAAGCTTGAGTTCATACTTGGGAGTGGCTGGGGTGGTCTCCACTTTGATTCCTTCCACTATATTGAGAAAAATTTGGGGATGACAAACCAGTATGCCTCTGGAAAAGCAGAGTTAAAGCAAAAAAACCCAAACAAAAATAGTTGGGTTTTTTTTAGTCGGTATAACTTTTCATAATCTGCAACCTAACCTTCAGGATGAATTTACACTCCAAACACTCCCAATTCCAACTAACTCTTTGTGTATTGACTGAGATTTGTCCTTAAGAACTGGTGTTTCAGAACACCTGTAGTGTTAATTTGACACTGATGTTACAAAACTGTATCTATCACAGAATAACTGTACATCTTATTGCCAACAGTTCTGGAGATTTTGGAAGCCAAAGCAAATAGCAGATTGTAAAACCTGTCATACTTTCCTTGAGTTACTAACCTTCAACCTAATAAAACATACATTCAGTTGATTGAAATTTTTGACACATTTTCTCTAAGGAAGATTATTCTAACAGAGCAAGTTATCAGCTGATTAATTTGTTACTCGAGTGATTCAGTTCTATCCTCAATAAGTTTAAAATTAAGAACTTTCAGAATAATAGAAATATTAATATGTTCTGAGACTCACACTCAATACTTTGAAATGTGTTTCAATTGTCCATTTTGAAGAAAACCCATTATAAAGACAATGATTACCACTGAATGATTTATTAATTTGCAAAATTATTTCATGATGAACAAGGTGCTTTGATGTTACTAAAACTTAATTTCAAAAGAGCTTTCTTTGAGAGAAAAGGAAAGAACCAGAGCAGCATTACAAAGACAAATATAATATTGTATAAATTAACTTTGCAAAATTGGGTGTCACACTGCCAATAATAATTTGTGATACATGATTAGTGAACTATTCATCCAAGTGAACTACAGAAAGGTAATAAAGTACCTCTCTGGGTTTTTTTTTTTCTGAATATGGCAATCATATGGTAAAATAAATAATAATCCCAACATATTGTCTTATGCATTGGCAACATTTGCTGCAGCAGGAGTCACATATTCCTACAGAAAGAACACATTATTATGCTTAACATTCTCTCCAAAAAAGGGATAGCTTGTTGTCTTAGTGTCTTCATGCCAGTGAAACAAAGCCTATGAGATGGTTATGAAAAGGCTGCACAGCTGGAAACATGCATACTAACTTGATAATTTGTTCTTCGTGCCTCTCCTTCAGAAGCATCAAAAAGACATTCTAGGGTTTTGGTATAAGCATATTTGTTTGAGTTTTTATTGCCCCTGAGAATGTATTGACCAAAGTACCTGCTTATTTTGTGTACATGTAGAGCAAAGGCAAGTAAAATACATACAAATCAGTTCAGAGTGAAAAATTATTTGAAATTTTTAACTATCAGAAAAGTGAGATTTTGAAACAGTCTTCTAACAGGGAAGTCAGCTTAAATATGGATCCTGATAAGTTTGCATGAAGGAGACCATAGTATATGTTCCTTAAAGTAGGGCAAAGGACACTGTAACAAATGAATGTCTCTCCTGGCTTCCTAAATTATAAACTTCTGTATTATCTGTTATAAAACACTGCACTAGAATTCCTGCTGCTTCTACAGATATTTTGAGATAGATTTTGATTTAAACACTGACATTAAAATTTACATTTAATTAAGGCACCAAATTTGTTTGAGAACATTTGCATCATTAACAAGTTGTATCAACCCCTATTCAACAGGGGTCAAAATTTTATTACAGTATATTTTCCCTTAAAAATAACTAAGCACTGTAAAAAATGAAGATTGCACTTAACATAAATGAAATAGATATGTATATGAAAAGTGAGTAAATTTGATGCGCTATATGGAGGAGTTTGGATGAGTGCTGACCTTTGATCAATTGGTTGATCTGTAGATTTGGAGTTTAAATAACTTTTAGAAAAGTTGAGTGTTTTTCTCCTTTCCTCTCATGTCTGGATTTGATCACATTTTTGTTTAAAATTGCCTCTTGGAGGCAATAATTTCTGTCCTAATGTACAATGTCCAGGATGCTCATTTACATATCTGCAGCCATCGTGTTCTTTTAAAGTATATGACATATTTTTCTGAGATGGACTAAACTTAAAAGCAGCAGCTCAAGAACAGATAAATGGCCTTATAAACTGTGAGGAAAGAAAGAGATTTAGCACATAAAGAAAACCCTTACAATGAGACATGGCCAGCATGTTCTCATAATTATTAAAATGTCACAATATTTTAGGATAAAATGAAAAATTGTATGTTCTGTCTCAATTTTAATTTCTGAAAAAAAATAAACCCATGAAATTACTTTCATCTAAAACTATTCCTCTTGAGTTTTTCAGAGATTCCAAAGAAATACAGTTTTTCATTGCTTGTTTCTCCATTTTACAGAAAAATGAATCATAAATTATCAGTTTTAGTGCATTAATAATTAGTTTTGGTTAACTTGCAAAAATAATAAAAATAATCCAAAATTGGATCTTGCAAAACCCCTGCATTTTTATGTGTTTCAGATCCAAATCTGAGGTTTTTTCTAAACAAACAATAAAATGTTTTGTACACAGAGAATTTCTATAGCTTTTTTTTTCCAAAAACTTATTGGTGACTGATAGCATTCTCTCCACACAGCCTCAGAAATATCTGTAGTCTAATTTTGAACTGATATACCTACTATATGTGCCTATAATAGATTTCACAGATTTATTGTGAAGAATGGAGATATTCTTACACAAAGATTACTGTGGTAATGATCCATTCCTAAAGCTATTTGGACAATGGTCAGGTGTACTGTCTCATACAATAATCATAATCAGCTACCACATGAGCTGTAATTGGATCTAGCTGTAATGTGCTTCATCTTAAGAAAGATATCTCAGATAGCATTTATCGAATTAATCCTGAAAAGCCTTATTCACTCCATTAAATTAAATAGAAAACAAGATAGACTAGACTAGATGTTGGAATTTGCATTTCAGGTATAGGAAGTTTATATTAAGTTATTCTCATTTTCTATGTCTAAAATATAAATTACCTACATGGCTTGTTTTAAGCTCTTGCATTTATTTTTTTTCAAAAGATATTTTCTTATTGTCCAGCTAAATCTTTGGGTTTTGTTCTACATTTCTGTAAAAATGCTCATGTATTCTCATGTCAGAGAAGGGCAGCAAAGTCTGTGAAGGTTGTAGAAAACATGTCTTATGAGGAAAAATCAAATAAATTGGAGCTGTTTAGCCAGTGGAAGAGGACGCTCAAATGGGACTACGTTATCTACAGTAAGATGAAAGAATAGTTATCAATTTTCTATATCATGTACTTTTTCTATGCTTTAAAAGAGGAGCTGAATTTTGATACTTGCGGCATTGGGTTTTTCTCTGCCCAGCTCCCAGGCAGCTGGGGCCCCAGCTAGGCACACTACTTTTCGGCGAGACCGGGGCTGCCGTGTGGTGTGGAGCTCTAGGTCTGAGCCTCCGCGTGGGTCTGCCGCTTTCATAGCCACATGCTGAGAGGAGAGAAAGGGAGAGAGAAGGCACACTCTGCCCCGCGGGTGAGAACTGTTTATTTCCCGTGTGGCTGCCACGGTGGTTGCAGCAGCGTCCCCAAGTCACACGTGTGGGCAAAATGGCGACTTGGACAAAGGGAATATGGGGTTAAATAGGGGGCGGGCAGACAGGGGTGGAAGCCCCCCTTGCCCAGTGGGGACAGACGACAGGGGAGTGACGTGGACCATGGCAGCCTACGGGAACATTCCAGAGGTGGGTACAGGGTTCTGGGAAAAATAGGATTACAGAGGTGGGGTGATTGACACAGAACTTTCTGTGGGGAAGAGGGGAGTGGTTACAAGATTGACAGGTGAAAGCTCCTGTAGCAGACAGCTTGGAGCGACCCATTGTGAGGGGGAAATAGGGGTACAGAGAACCGACCTAACTAACATTTATTAAAACTCCTAACTGAACCCACCCGGCATGCAACAGATACTTATTAAAAATTATTCAGGTATCATTTTAGCTTGGTATTGTTTTTTGAAAATTTTTCCTTTCACAGTCTTCTCCATCACATGCCACTCAATAGGTTCCCAATACCTGGCCTTCTAGATATGAAGGCAAAAAACTATATGAAAGGGAATTAGGTTAGTGTGGATATATATGTTTGAATACTGGAGAGCTTAATGAGCATTTATTTAGATCAGAAAAAATTTGTTTGATCTCTTACAATTGATCTGTCCTGGTGTTTAGTTTTTCCTAATTCCTAGAAAATTTCCCTTTGGAATAAGATTTTCATGTTCTACTTTATAACTAATGCAATGATCAATTTGTTCTAAGGACATAAAAATTACTTATGAAAAAGCAGTTAAATAAAAATTTGGAACAATCAGAAATGCTATCAGATCTTATTGAAACTATCACAGATTTTGGCTACAGCTATGAGATTTTCCAGAATAGAAGTATGTGAAATTGGCCTTCCTCTTACTTCATTATAAATTTTACTGTATCATGTTTTTCCTTTTTCATAAATGTAAAAAATTACCCCCTCAGGAATAAAAATAACTTTAACTATGCTAATTTCATGGAAACTATGTAATTGGATTTATACCTTCAGGATATTGTCTTTCTCAAAAGTACTTCAATGAATGGTGTGAAATTTTAATTTTTCAGTAAACCTGCAAGCCTTTTATGAAGACAAAACTTGATGACTGAAAGACATTTTGGCAATGATTTAAAACATAAATGATATTTTAATTCTGAAATATCTGGTAATGGTTTACTTTCTGGAAGAACAAGTAGTAACCATAAAACAAGGAAAGATTGATGTGCTATGCATGAACAGAAAATTCTTAGATATATTATCTTTTCTTGTCACAAATGAGACAATATTCCTGAAAACAAAAGTCATCCCTGTAAACATAGAATTTAGAGGAAAAGCATTAGAGCTTGAATATTACAAAGGAGAGAGACAGCTGCAACTGAATTAATGATAGGAGGTAAAAAATAACCCCTTTAGAAATTATTTTAGCATGTTATTACACAACTCATCAAATACAGGCTTCCTTTGAGTAATTAACTCTTCCCCAAAATTCTAAAACTTTAGATAGGGGCTTGAATGTCTATTATTTAGAATAGCTAGAAATCCATTTCAGTTTTTGGTTTTGGGGGTTTTTGGTTAGTTTTTTTATGCCTTGGCCTTTTAGATGATTTAAAAATATCTTCCTATTGAAATTTCTTGCTTTTTTATCTTCTGACACTTCTAGCTTCCTAATAACTCTATTCACAAGAACAGCAGCTGGTGCCTGCATAAAATTAGGAAAAAGAATATAAATAATGTTGCATTTTATTTATAATGCATTCTTTTTACAAAATCTTATAAAATGCATTCTAGTGAGAATATGTGCCTTCCAAAGTGATTTGCAGGATTTTGCAGATTATCAAAATACGTCTAAGAAAAAAAAAAAAGAAAGAAGGGATGAACAGCTAAAATAAATAAATTGCAATAGCAGCAGTGTTGATAATACTGGACAATAGATAAAGAAAAGTGAATCAGTGCCACAATAAGCAAAAAAAAAAAAAAAAAAAAAAGATATGGAAAAAAATAAGGAAATGGAAATTTAAGAGCAGTATTAAAGGGGTTATAAGATGTAGCCTGATGGGAAAGAATTCAGGGATTTTGAAATTTTGATGTGTGAAGTCATGCAAGTGACAAAAGAGACTCTACTGCCAACAGGTGCTCAATAAGCAAAATTTAACCTTTTCGTGAAGGATCACAAAATGTTAAAAATGGACAATAAAGTTTATTCAAAGATATGATCAAGTGTCTCAAAAGCAATTCAGACATTATCAGAAAAAGCCCAAAGGAAATAGAATAAAGATAAATTGTGTTATTGTGTGTTGTATCAAGAAAAAACTTTACAATATGCTACTGTTGCTAGACTTCAGGGCTTTGGAAGGACATTTACAAAAAAAGTCTCAGGAACCAAACTGGGAATAAAGGTGAAGGTAGAAATGGTAGAAATGGTCATATAAACTGATGGATTTAATGCACAGCATTTCAGAATTCAGAAGAAATAAGAGTCCTTCCAACTTGTTTTCTGAAGATAGTGACAGTTAATTTTTGTGAAAAATCATTATGGTGTCAAAATTATGTCACCGAAGAAGTTCTAGGCCAAAAACATGCTACTAAGTCATCTTTGAAATACAGTTTTTAAAAAACAGGGGTGTTGGTCGACAGTGTTCCCATGCGGACATCAGGCATCCTGGTATCAGCAACACAGCAGGACCAGGGCAGGGATTGTCCCCCTGAATTGGGCAGTGGTGAGGCCTCGCTTTGAATCCTGTGTTCTGTTCTGGGTCCCTCACTACAAGGACACTGAGGTGCTGGAGTGTGTCCAGAGAAGGGAAAGGAGCTGGTGAAGGGTCTGGAACACAAATCTTATGAGGAGCGGCTGAGGGAGCTGGGGGTGTTTAGTCTGGAGAAAAGGCATCTCAGGGGAAACCTTATCACTCTCTACAAGTGCCTGAAAGGGGACTGGCTAATCTCTTCCAAGTAACAATACACAGGAAAACAGGAAATGGGCTCAAGTTGCACCAGGGGAGGTTTAGATTGAAACTTTGTAAAATCTGCTTCACTGAAAGGGTAGTCAGGCATTGTAACATGCTTCCCAGGGAAGTGATTGAGTTACCATCTATGCAGGTATTTAAAAGACATGTAGATGTGGTGCTTCGACACATGGTTGTGTGGTGGACTTGGCAGTGTTAACTTTATGTTGGGACACGATGAACTTGGAGGTATTTTCCAACATAAATAATTCTATGTTTCTAAGATCTTATTGGAGTCAGATATGTCTGTATCATGTTGTGCCTATGAAAACACTGAGGGTATAGAAAGGACATGCAATATTAACATAATCATGTAAATGTGTAGTAATAGGTAGCCTACAGACCAGTACAGCACTAATGCCAAATTCAGGCAGACATCTGGAAGATTCCACAATTCTAGAGCTTTATGCAAAATGTAGACCTCAGGGACTTTTTTTTTTCTCTTAAATATATAGGGAGATTATAAAAGAACTGTCTGTAATCAAGAGAAAATAGATGCCGTGGGCTTATTACGTCTTGCCATCCTTTCTTTTTCCACTGATCAAAAATAGCTATCGCATTTAAAAGCCTGGAACTTGTATTTTGTTTTCTCTGAAGGTACATTTGGAGACCTTCGTTATGTGGAGGACTAAATGGATTCAGAGAGGGAAATAACCACAAAATTACTTTGCTACACTGACTCTGGGAAATTTGCTGACATGGGTAGTCACTTTTCTTACACCAAATGTACTCAGCCCCCAGAATGGCTACAGTGTTGTCCAGTTTGATTTTATTCAGACACAAGTTTATGTTGTGAAGAGACACTTTGAAACAAGAGGATCTATTCCAGATCAAAGCCATATCAAAGAACGGAGGAAAAGAATAAAGGAAGGATGGGAGGAAGGAAAAAAGGGAAGGAAGGAGTATAACTAAATAAAATAATTAAAAAAAAAAACAGTATTCAGGCTGAAATTCTTAGGTAAACTTTCATTTAAGATCCCTTAAACAAATCAATCCTTTAAGGCTTTCAAGTCCTTTAACTTTTTTCCTGCCCTCTCTATTCTGTTAAATGGTGGCAGATGTTTGACTGTATTTGCTCAGTTAAGTGTATTTCTCCCAGTCCAACTCTTCAGTTTGCCTTCATTATAGCCTGAAAAGTTTTTTTGTGTCTTTTTAGTCACATTTTTTTCATTCTTACTAGGTCTTGAGGTGCACCTTATTATGTTTTCCTGGGTTATTCCATGCACCATTGAAAATTTGCTTTTATAATTGGACTTCTGTTGAATGTTCCTATCAAATGACTTCCACACTCAAAAAAAAGTTGAAATTACTATTACTGTTATTTAAAATTTCAGAGGCCATGAGAAAGAAATAACATCTAGAGTTATTCATGAGAGATTTTCAAGGGTTCATTTGTATTTATAAGGCCAGGAAGTACTATGAACAAGTAGTTCAAAACAAATAGGATTTCAACATTGGTAACATAGTTTTAAAGTAAGAGACAAATAATTTGATGGAAAGCTCTGATAAGATTTATGATGTTTTATTTTGCCCATGAAAGAAATTTTTTACTTCAAACTTTCACTTGTATTTTTTTCTTCTTCTTTTGTTGTTGTCTCAAGAGATATTTCCAGTGTTTTGAAATGATTGTAAATAATCTATTTATTAGTAAGCATTTATTTGTGTGTTTATTATTTTTTTTCAGGCCACTTAATGAAAACTATACAGTTCATTTCTTTAGCAGTCTTGGAATAAATTACAATGTCATTAAAACTAGAGTGGCAGAATGCACAATTAATGACTTGCAAAGTATGCCAATAAAACCATGCTGGAAACATTGGGAAATTAATAAAGCTGTAATGCAATTAGAGTTAAAATTTGTATTCTGGAAGAAAATCTATGTCAAACTTAGTGGTTGTGCTGAGCTAATGTATTTATTTCAAGTTGCATTTAAGGGTGGTACCCTACTTTCTACATCAAAGGGCTTCTTATTACAGAAAAACAGTACAATCTAGAGTGAAAAGTGACAGCTCTGTAACCTCTTAAAATAATTTTACAGCTATTCATGTAGTAGGCCAGATTAGCCAGCCACTGTGACATTGTTAAAACACTGCATTACACAACAAAATTTTACAGCAGTGAAATAATTGGCAAAAGAGATGAAAAATATATTTGTGTTTATTCAGTAAGTTATTGGCAAGGAACTACATGAACCTGAATGATAGACCCTCCTGCCATCTTTCTCAAATGTTGCATATATAGAAACACCAGGTTTTTTGGGCATATTGAATCAGTTCTGAAGCACTGACACAGAAACAAACTTTACTGGGCATCTACAAAACCAACATATGGTGTCCTTATCTCCGTGCAGAGACAGGGACAGGTAGTGTTGAAATGCTGAATCAGAAATCATGAGGGGATGGTGCCACTATCCCTGTACGTGTGGTTGATGTGATTGATAATGCAGGAAGAGTTGAATAAACAAAAAAAAGGAAGATTAATCTGAAAAAAAAATTGGAACTTTAATAGTTTGTCTAAGGCCATTCTATATTCAGTGAAAAAGCATAGACACGTTTAAAGATGTGTTATGCTATCCAGATCGTGAGGATAGATGAATGAGTCATCCTGTAGAGAAGTTTTTCAGCTTTTGCGGAATGTAAAATAATGGTGAACAATTCAGCTAGTCCTGGAACGTAACTTTCAGTGGTTTAAGTGATAAGGATGGAAATGGCATCTGCAATTTTATAGATTTCTAATTCAGCTGAAATTCTAGCCCTGATTTCCTACTATTTTTACCTCAAAAAAAATCAACAGCCTGTACATTTAAATTAAATACGTAAACATTAATTTTAAGCATGTAGTTATTGGCTATAAATAGTCACTACGATTTCACTGTGATATGTAGTCAACAGTATGCTACGTGAGTAAAAGATGATTATTTCAGAAAGAGTTTCAGAGTTCTACACTTCAAGAGAATATGAGTTATTTGTTCAGCAGATAAGCAGACTTGTCTCAGAGTAATCCCTTTAAAACAGCTCAAGCTCTTTAGATTTTAATTTAGGGAAGGGTGGACATTTCTTCCCAGCTGATAGTAACAAACATGACGGTAGAAATACAAGGGAACAGCAAGAGGAGAGGGATAGAGGAAGGAAGGAAGGAAGGAAGGAAGGAAGGAAGGAAGGAAGGAAGGAAGGAAGGAAGGAAGGAAGGAAGGAAGGAAGGAAGGAAGGAAGGAAGGAAGGAAGGAAGGAAGGAAGGAAGGAAGGAAGGAAGGAAGGAAGGAAGGAAGGAAGGAAGGAAGGAAGGAAGGAAGGAAGGAAGGAAGGAAGGAAGGAAGGAAGGAAGGAAGGAAGGAAGGAAGGAATGGAAGGGGACACGTGAGAAAATGATTAGTCATTAAATGAAAGTGTTCTTTTTTTTCCTTTTGTACTAAAAAATCATGCTGGAAACTAAACTTTTTCATCAGTGTTAATGTTTTCGCATAGTAGAACTATGGATGACATAGGATAAATAAAAGTGTTTGAGTAAGTTTCATGCCAGCTATACTTTATTTTGAGCTGAGTGATTGAAATGGTAAAGAGCTTTTTACCTTGGTCCAAGAATAAGCATAAATTCTTTAGGTGGCTGTTAGCAGCATACATTTATTAATTATGACAAATCATTAGCTTTCATGGAAAATAACAGTGTAATGAAAATGCTCCTTGAATATAGCTGGGAATAAGAAATAGCCTGAAGGCATCCTGAGCATTACATACATCCTGAACTTGACATTAGATTGTAATTATCTTTTATTGTGAGACATTATTTGGATCTATCATTCAGATTTTTATAACATCAGATATAGTTATTCTTGTTCATAATGCTGTAGGGAAATAATGTGCTAACCTGGGCCTCGATAACAGTTTTGGACTATGCCATTGGAAAGATGGTCATAGTTATCTTGAACAGGTAGGAACACAACACCTATGCAAATACTGCTTTTTCATCACAGTAAATAAAAGGAACAAAGACAGTTAAGGCCCTGCAGCTACTTCACTTGCAGATATTCTTGAGTAGACTTGTATTTTCTGTCAAAAAATTGAGTTTGGTTTTGTTCACCCAGATTTACTGTGTGATGAAATCCTAGGTAGCCCAGCCACAAGCCTGTTGGAAAAGCACTAAACAAAGTGTGAGGAAGAAGTGAGAAACCAGCTACCAGACTAAGGTTTCTCTAGTGTTTCAACTGTGGCCTCACATCCTGCATTAGAAGAAAGATTACAGGTTGGAACTGAACTAAAAAACAGTCTGTACCATCTTGTAAGAATCAGTCTTCAAAAAAATTATATCCATAAACTTCTAATGTGAAGGAGGAAGAGGAGGTAGGAATGGAAGAAGCAAATGCATGTGATTTATAAGTCCTTCACTGTTTGATACAGTCTGGTTTTGAGGAGGAAAGAAAAAAACCTGCTGGCTAAGAGAAAAAAAAGAAGAAAACCTCAGACAAGAAAAAGGAAAGCATTCTGCGCCAGAAATTTTCAAATTTTCTATATAAGTTTATTTTCTGGTTTCAAATCTTGCCATTCTTTAATGTACACTGTCCTTTAATGAATCACGTACTACTTTCAGCTCATTAGTGTCATGCCAGTCATTCAAAGAGCGTTAAGTTGACAGATACTCTAGCTTAGAAGTTTGTACAGTGCCAAGCTTGTACTCCTCTTCCTTGCAGAGCAAGATATATCTGTCCTTAATTATCTCTGGAAGTAAGAAAAGTCATTGTTGGGATTTCACCAGATTTTAACAGGCTTTCCAAACCCTTAGGTGATGAAGTCATCCATATTTCACCAAAAACAGTAGTATATTTGCAGTCTGTTTAAGGTGATTCTGCAATCTAGGAATGCATTAAGAGTTATATGGTATATTTAATAGCTTATTATTTGCCTATTATTTTGAAAATTCCTGGCCTTTTTTTTCTTATTCCCTGTTTCTTCTGAAAAAAAATCTTACTCTGTGAGAATGGATGCAATTCCACTCTCATCACGAAATAGACTGGAGTATCTTCAAAATGCTATTTCCTTGACATTAAGATTTCATTTTCATATTTTATAGACAAGTAACCTATGAATAAACCAGAAAAAGTACTATTTAAGTTATACAATTAACAATTCTTTGAACAAAACATTATCACTTAAGTAATGAAAATTCAATGAGTTTACATAAAACAGAAATTTAAGAACAATACTTTTTGTTCTTTTTAAACTGAGGACCTAACAAGTGAGCAAATAGCTGTGGTACTTAAGTAGTAAAAAAGGATTATGAAATTCTGGAAAAGATTAAACAATGTTGTAAGCACAGCCAGGTTAATACTAATTTCATTTTACAAGGCACTGATTAAGACCTTGTTCACAATGCCACATGCAGTTCTGGTTACCTATGTTCAAGAAAGATTAACATAATAAAGGAATAGGTGTAGGAAACAACCATTATGGTAATTAGGGGAATGCAATATTTATCTGACCGAGCGAGGTTTAGAACTTGGCTTACACAGCCTCAGCTAGAAAAAAAATGATAACAAATTTGGGGTTGACTAATTCATTCAGATGTGAAAGGGGTAGATGTGAAGGAAGGAATAGAACTACTTAAACCTAAAAGTCAGTACAGATACCTGACCAAAGCAAAGTATATGAGAGGCCCAGGTATAGAGTTAGAATTGGAAATTAGAAGATCTCTAACCAGCTGGAACTGCAAAGGTCTTTCAAACTTGGCTTGAAAAAGATAAAATGTGTTTTAAGATTCAAAATGGAGTAAATTGACTTTTTGTTCATTATCACTGAATATGTGATACTAGTGGTTACATTGGCTGTTACAGAGGTTCATGTTTAAGACACAAAGGACTGGATTGATGTTTGTGATTTGCCCTGTATTAATCTAATCCAAATGGGGTGGGTGGGAGGGGGCAGCTGTTCTGGTTTAGCAAATTCTCATCTACTATGGACATGGAAATTATGACCTTGAAAAATTCTGCAGTCTTTCTGTGGGACGGCATAGCTACCACACTTGGTGTTTTATGGTGTTTTGCATTTGTCAGATTTACTTTAGTAGGCTTACTGGAAAATGTTGATTATGAGTCCTACGGGGGTGCAGATATTCTTGGACAACCTATAACTACTCAAAGGCTGGCTACAATTATAGGACTGTAACAAAAAAATAATTGAACCTATCCAATAGTATTTCCCATGATCTTTCCCTCTTCTAATCTTTATAGGAGAAACTGATGCTGAGTCTTACAATCCCCAAGTACTAATGTATTAAATTTTCACATCTTAGCCAATATCTGATTCAACACTACAACAATGCTGCCATTAAAAGTATTAAACAAATTTTATATCAAGTGATTTGCTACACAAACAGTGTTTTTCCTGTGGTATTTTCTGCTACTTGAAACTGCACATAGTCATTTTATTCTGTAACAGTTTCAAAACTATTGTATTAAGCATTGCTGTATGAATTATGCATTTTTTTATATTGGTGGACTTAATATTGGTTTTTTTAAATGCAGGTAAATATCAGAATTTAGTCTTTTGTTGACCCCACTAATTTTCATAAAATTTGTGACTAAACTCTGCAATTTGAATACATGCCTTCCTAATATTGTGGTGCTTTTCTGAAAGTGTGGAGGCAGAAAGGTTTTCTCTATATTCAGACAAAGAGTTACATTGGAATGCCTGAGGAACACATTTGATTTCAATATTTCACTGTTTAGCAATTGTGGTGAAAATATGTAGTTTTAAAGCAGATAATGTGGTGATGCTGTGGCACTTTAAATGAGAAATATAATAAATATTTTACTTAAAAGTTAATGTCACAGAACTTCTCATAGATTTAAAAGTATTGTGAAACAGAATCTTAAAATGTAGATTTTGTTACTCATAATTCTAACTATAAAAAAACTTATAAGACACTCATAGTTTAACCCCATCCCATAACTGAGAACCACACAGCTGCTCACTCAGTTCCCCTGATGGGATGTGTGTCAGAGACTGAAATATTAGTTTATGACTTAAATATTTTCATGTGAGTCTTTTGCCTATTATAGCAGAACTGTATTACAAAAGCTGCAAAGATTACCACCACACCCTGAACAGGCCTTCGAAGTGAGGCCCTACGTTGTTCGCTGATAGAGATAGGATAAAGTAACAGCTCAGGGATGGGGACATTCACAAAGCACAGGCCTAACACCTTCAGGGAGGAGATGACAGCCTCAGGGACATCAGCTGCTAGGCTGGAACAGAACCTGGCACCAAAGGGTGGGGGAGGGAGGCTTTGGGTGTTGTTGGAAAAGGCCCTGGTGAGAGGCAGTGACTGCCCCTCAGCTGAGCTGTGCAGACCAGCCCAGCTGCGGGGCCCTTCACCGGGGAAAAGCTTATCCGCCACAGAGGGGTGACATGGCCCATCAAAGGGCCCGCCAAAGGGGTCCCCAGGCCCTGCACCAGAGCACCCAAGATGATGCAAAGGGACAGTGTCAAACTGTGTTGCAAGGGACAGTGTCAAACTGGCCCCCTGCAAGGGGGGCACGAGGGCATTTCCACCTGGCCCAAAGCATCGATTAATCCACTGAATTGTGTACTCTTCGGTGAGTGGCAGAGTGTGGTGGCAGCAACGGGGAGCCTCGCCACCAAGAAAACCAGGCTGGAGCAATGAGACATTGATGGGACCCTCAGATAGATGATATGCTTCCACCCAAACCCTGTCACTCTCTCCCTGTCCTCCCACGCTTCTTTTTCTATCTCTTTCTCTTTTTCTTTTCTCAGTCTTTCTCTATGCCTCTTTTACTGTTAAATAAAATACATCAGTTTTATGCACCACCATCTAACCTCATTTGGTTTTAATGTCATTTTTGGGTATATTTTGAACCTTCAAAGTTCTTTCCAGTTTATACACAGCGATTTAGTTTTCTTTGCTTTACTGGGTTTAAACTGGATCGTAACATTGTAGGAGACAATCAGAAGAGTAGAAGTAAAAAACTCATGGGTTAAGATAAGGACAGTTTAATAGATAAAGCAATACAGTTCATTCACCACTTCCCAGATTCTGCCCTAATAAGAGAAAATGAACTGAACAAATGTGTCTCTGAGCTATTTTACTGCTTGGCACTTCAATTTGAATCTGTCTCTCTAAAACTGTTTGTTTAGGGCTCTGATGACCATTTTGGTAACTGTTCCAGATTCCTATGCCATTCTCAGATTCTTTGTTTTGTTTCTCTTTTTTCCTTTTCACCTCTGTGGTTCTTAGCAATTTCTAAAAGTGAACTATTCACCTTGTCTGGAAGGAGATGTAAGTAAGCAGCTCAAAAGAAGATGAAGTTATGCTTGTGAGACACTCTTGTCTAGCTCCAAATTTGCGAAGAGAAGTTTTCTTGCAAGACACAGCAAAATGGCTGTTTTTCTTTACTAGGTTTTTAATTTCTATGTCCTTATTTGCCACTGAATAACAGTGATGAAATTGTCATATCAAAACCTACATTAAAGCCATTATGAATGAACACTGAAGAAAAGCTGTCCAATACTTTTAGATTTTAAGGTTGTAATCAAATTCTTGTACAAAGTATTGATGTTTTTAAGTTTATCTTCTAAAAATTATTTTCATATGCAATTCTTAAGCTGATTTTAGTGAGTAATATAATGAAAAAACTATATGTATGTTTCCCAGGAGAGACAAGAGCTAGGCTTTCTTTTCTGTAGTGAGGTACAACATTGGAATCTTTCCATACATCCAGAATATTGTCCTGTCTATCTATCTGGGTCATACTGTTGTGATTGGTCCTAGAAATCTATTTAGCTGACCTCTGGTTAACCAGATTTTTCATCAAGCTATATGAAATACTCTGGGCTGGGAGAGAAATAGAAATGTTCCACTTAATTAGCAAAACATTTTACTAATGCACCTGTAATAAGTGCAGCAGGTCTGAGCCATTGCATATTAATTTCTTATATTAAGTTCAGCCACAGGCAAAATCTGTAAAGTTACCTACATTGTCACTGCTTGAAGTGCATTTTCTTAAATTTCAGAATAAGCATCCTCAGTATAACATCCATTCAGTTCTTTGTCTTTTGCCTTTTAACATATTTTTAAAACCCTAAGCAGATGATAGTGTTAATTAGGGGGTTTTTGACCCTGCAGTGTCATAACTTTTTTTTTGCATTATGGGGCAGGAATGTTTTGTTTGAAAATTTGACACTTAATGACAGAGACAACAGTTTGACCAGTGATTTTCAAACTATCATTAAACAAAGTCTTTTGGATACTGCTTGCATTATAGCTGCAGGAGTACAGAAGTCTGGGTTGCTAAAACCATCCAGGTCCTTGTAAAAATAATTAAACAGGTTTGTGGTTAACAGCTTTAAAAATATCAGCTTCTCAGCCACCAGTTTAAATCACTCACCTTCACAAATTTGCAATGAAATTTGCAATGAAATACTGGCGGGAACAGGCCTGGGAAGTAAAACCAGTAGCTAGCTAAACAGTTTCACCAGCCAGCCTGATACCATAAAGTTATGAAGAAAATACCATGTGGTATAATTTTTCTGAGATGAATGTCAGCAAGCAGTTGTGATTACCAATGACAACCATTTGTCAAAATTATGAAACACAGCCACTCAGAGAAAGCAACACAAATTAATTCCTCAGTTTGGAAGAGGTACCACACCTGGTGGTCTCCTCTGTGTCTCAGAGGTACTAGATAGCATAGCACATGACAGACATCTGTGTGCATGTGAGATGTCATGACCAGTGTTAATGACACAATGCAGGGGCTCCCTCAAGAAGGGTTGATTAAGGCTGTGGCTTCAGAAAGGGATGGGGGGCATGGGGACACATTTCCCTTGGTTACATGGCAATGCTTCTTTCTTCTTCCTACGCTCCTAGTTTATACCAACAGAGGGTTTAGAGGTGTCTTTTTAGCCACCTTGATAACTGTTTTAAATTTTCCCTTTCAAAAAGGTAAAATGATGTTGATAAAAGAGTAATATCCTTCAACAACAGATGTGACAGACAGTCAATACTATCCCACTAGTAGCCCATTAATCTTCATCCATATCCCATAGTGAAAACTAAAGCAACTACCTTCAGTGTTAGGCACCTAAATAATAAAATTAAAGGTTTTCCTGGTGGAACCATTAAGTTAAGAGTACCTGTTCTGGCAAAAGAATGATAAAGTCATTAGAATTAGCAAGTCATCAGAATCAGCAAATGGGCAGAATAACATAAAAAAAGTCATGCCAATCTTATCCAGGAGTTCATGTTAAATACCTAGATCTGCCCATCAAAATAAGACACGTTAATCATAGTAATAGATAATTGAAACTTGGCATTTAAAGATAAATTAAAAAAATAAAATAAAACAACAAACCCCCCCAACCCTGTATTGGGCATTACATAGACTGTGCTAGACTGTAGGTCAGGAGGGGAAGAGCTTTTTCAGAGCATCCATTAGAGGGCATCTGCACTTTTTGTCTCTCTTTTTTTTTTTTTTTTTTTTCCTATTGCAGATTTTGCTCACCTGTTTCCTTTTGCATAGTTATTTTGATTCTTCTATCTTGTTTGTACTCCTGGTGGATTAATCTCTAAGGCAGAGCTCTATTCCTCTAGCTGGTGTTAGCAGTATCAGGCCATGTGCAGCAATTCCAATTACTTTAGAGTTATCTCCAGAGAGGAAAGGACTATTACACTGCGCTCCGTAAAATTCAAAGTGCACGTGTCACCAATAACCTGAAAAGTCCAGAAAGAATAGTTGCAAACACTCACCCTGGACATTCTCAGTCACAATTTGCAGTCTTGACTCACAGACTGGCATTGGTTTGATTATCAGAGCAAGAAGAAATGAAAGGATTATATCCCATGGAATGAGTTTCTTTCTATGTATATTGTATTAGAAATAGGGAAATATCATGCAAATGTAAAAAGATGACTGTTTTTTTCTCTCAATTTTCTTTTTAACATTTAAATTGTTTCCAAGAAACTAGTAGATAATTTAAATTTATGAAATATTTAATTTTCTAGTTCAGTCAGCTGTATAACTAAAGTGCAGAACATCACAATTAGTCTCATATTAGGATAATTTTTTAAAAATTTCCATAATATAAATCTTCCAGTAAGGAAATTCTACTTTTTATATATCTTTTTATTCCTCCCTTGCTCTCTTTCTTATTGCCTTCCCTTCTCAGTCTCTCACCCTCTCTCTTTCTCCTTCCCTTTCTTTCCCATGAAGAAAGCAGCTGAGGAAATCGTGACTCAGAACCTTTTTAGAAATCCAATCTTTGACCCTGTTAAAGGTCCCTATTGAGCTTTTGTTGAACTCCTTAATTGTCTGGTTGCTTACGAAATCACTGACTCTGTTTTTGTGAATAATGCATACATAACTGAATTCTTTAAAGCTTTAATTTCTTGGTGATTAAGCCTTTTTCTCCTCTTGAATGTCACTGCAGGAGATTAAACTTCAAGTGAGAGCATGCTTTTTTTTTCCTTTTCTTAAATGTACCTTCCGAGTAAAATAAAGATTAACTTTTTTTAGCTGACTTCACAAAAATTATACCTATTCATTTCAAAAATCCCAACTTCATGATCAAAATGAAGTCAAGCCAATCCTCCCTTAGGCAGGCATTACTATTTCACTCATCTCTTTTATGCTATTATTAATAATAATTAATTTTGCTTGTAATGCTTAGGGCTGCTACACCTGCTGTAACTAATAACAAAACATTCTAGAAGTGTAATATCAAAAAAACTTAAAGAGCAGTTTGTGTTTGACACGTGTGGGGGAGCAAGAAGAACAGTGGGCAGCCACACTGGCAGACAATTGTTTTGAAATATATTAAGTTCCCTGCTCTTTGGAAACCTGGCCTGAGGAATGACAGATATGAATGCTTTGCAATTCAACATATTTTCCTTTTTGTCTCCTAGTATAGCTGAGACCAACTTGGTTTTTTTTCCACCTTTATCCACTGGATTACATTATTGCTCCCTGTGCCACTTCATGAAATCAATCATTTAACAGGAGAATCTAGATAAGAAACTAACTTACATTTTAGGAGCAGAAGGAGATGAAAACCAGGAAACATGGGAACTAAACAAAGAAAATAACATTTCCATGGTATGTGCAAAAAGAAGCAGATTCTGTGTTGGAAAATATGGGAAATATGAGATATCTAGATTACCATAGCATGCACAAAAATAGAGGGTGTGGGCTGAAAACATGCAAAAACTTTGGAGATATACACAGTCACACGGTACAGAATGAAGCACATTTATTTGGCTGAAAATATCCCAGATAGACCATGGTTTATTGATGTCATATTTCCAGCTTGCATTCTTGTTTTTCAGGCTATTTTTTTCCACCAGGAACTACTCATCTGTGATGTGTATTAAGTGCACTGCAGAGTATACTGAGCTAACCTCAAAGATGTGTTGCGCTTAAAATCGACCCGAGCTGACCTGTATGATCTGGAAGGAATGAGAGCTGTCCAGGTCCATCTTGTATGGGCATGATCATTGAGAGCACTGTGTGTCTACAGAGTTATGTTTGCAGCACAAAAAGCACAAAATCCAGGAATTTAACATCAGATTCTGCAATATATCACTCTCATTTAAAACTTATTAAATATCAAAGCTTTTGGAAAGTGTGATTGTTAAATGCAAACAAGAAACATGAAGAATAATAAAAAAAAATACCTGCTTGAAATGCACAGTAAAAATAAATCTCTGCCACTAAATTTTTGTCCATAAGATACTATATGTTCTTTATTGCTGTTTGAGGTTAGCTTTTTTCTTCATTTCTTTTGCTTTTAACAAGTAAAATTGCCTAACATTAGTACTGGAAATTAATTTAATAATGCAGCTAGGAATCTTTGCACAGAGCATGAATAATTTCATTAATGTCTTAAGAAATTAGGAGAGTCCCTAGTGAAGCTTTGGCCTGGGAGTAAAATCTATGTCTAAATGCCACTGAAGTGGTCAAGTCCTTCCATCGGTGCCTGCCCACAGCTTGGCAGAGGAGCCAGAGTGCTGGTGTCACATTACACAACTGGAACAAAACAGGAGAAGCAGCTCAGAACAGGAATGTTGACCCCAGTCTTCCATGAGCTCCCTGGACTGATATCAGCATCCTTCTTGATCCATTTATACTCCTCCTTCTCCTGAAACAGCAGCTTCTCTGATGGGGCTGCTGATGTGGAGTGGGAAGGCTGTGGATTTGTGAATGGACTGTGCTGTCAAAGGCATCACAGTTTCACTGTGCATGTTCCTCTAAGTGTATAGAAATGCTAAAATTAGAATTTAAGTTACTCTCAGCTCTGCTGCATGAGGAGTGTGGGATGATCTTAATTTTGGAGCAGGTTGAGCAAAACAATTTGATTTTATTTGTCTCTACAAAGTAAATTACAGTTACTCTTTCAACAAGTTATGCTGGCACATAGTGGAGAAAATGCATGTGTTATAGAAAGATAGGGATAACATTTAAGGTAAAAAGGATGGAACTGCTGCAGGAAAATCAAGTTGCAGTGGCCACTATTCAGCAGCAGGCATCAGGTAGATCCTGAAAGACCCTTTCTCAAACACAAGTAGAATCTGAATTAGATAATATCATACAGTTTAATTTACAGGCTCCCTTGGAGCATTTGTGAAAAATGTTCTTTGTTGTACTGCTATACTGCTATAAAACCACTGTTACCAAAAGCTTCTGCAATTATTGATGGATAATAAAACAGTAGAAGAATATTATGAATAAAAATTAAAATACCAGAAATAAAATATCATTCAAAAATACAACAGAATAACAGTTAGAAGATGGCTCGGTGCTTCATTTTGGAAAGGACAATGAAACAGGCCTTTCCGAAATGGACAATGAAAACATAGGAAGGGCTAGTATTGATGTGAAGGGCAGAATGTAAATTAAGTTTCTTCAGTCTGCTACTCTGCCCTTGAAGCTTTATTTTAGGTTATCCTCCAGCTCAGATTCTCTTTGTTTCTATATGTTTCTATGCAATATCCATAAATGTAAATACAGTTCCCTCTACAAGGATTTCTTCTTCTTAAAGCTGTATATGTCTGTTTCTGCTTTCTGATGTGGGACAAAATGAGGATCCAAACAGTATTTGATTGCCTAACTCCTATTGTTACAAATCTCTAAGGTCTGCAGTCATGTTCTTGCATGAATATCTGGACTGAGATTACACTTGTATGTATCTCAGATTGAAGATTTATAATAGAAGACATGATGTTCTCCAAAAAAAAAGAAGACATTGGAAAATTTTCATTTTATAAATAATTTTTAAATTTATCCATATGTGTTATGCATCATTGAATTTCCATGCAGATTTTCCTCATGATATCACAAACCTTGAATGTCTTTTTGTCCATTATTAGGTTGATACTACCATATTAACTTTATCAGTAAACTGTTTGATTTTGGTGGGTTATTTGATTGTAACCAGGATTCTTGCTGGAAAGTGATTTTATCGGTAATAAATTCAGGTTATAAAGAGTCCTCTTCCCTTTTTTCTTTTTTTCTTGGTAGCAAATAAGTTATTTTAAAGGTCACCCTTGTAAGTGTGATAAAGCAGATCTCAGACTAGCAAATCTAAAACATTCTTTGGAATATCCATGAATGTCTAAAATGGTTTAGGGAATGTTATCTTAGCTGCTTCATAATTTTTTACTCCTGATGCTGTTATTGTGGTTGGTTATTATAGGCTGGGCATAACATGAGGGGAAAGAAATGTCTGAGGACACTCCATTTGCAATCAGTGTAAGTTTTCTTCTTTGCTCTTCAGGAATCAGAAGAAAGTTGATTTCTTGAGCAATGTTGCTTCCATCCTTTCTCACTAGAGAAAACAGTGAGCAACATCCAGCAGTCTCTCATACTCATTGTTACTTTGAGGCAGAGGTGCATGAGAAAAGCTCGATAGAGAAGATGTTCCCATACATTCAGTATAAATGATAGATTAAAAAAAAATGTTTTAGGTCTTCAAACTGAGACTTAAGCACTCACAAAAAAGCAACAACAAAGAAAACAAAATAAAGTTATCTCTGAATAGCTACAGGAAAGACAAAGTCTTTAAGATATAGGCTTAATTTGTGCACTACACACTCTATCCTGCTCACAAGTTAACTGAGAATGCATCCAAAAGCAGTTTCAATATGGTTAATTTACCAATTTTCATCTTAGTAAGAAATAAAGATGTTTTTCTCTTTGGCATCAATGGTATATAAGGAAGCAGATAGGATAAGTATTAAAATGGTAAACCTCTTCTATAAGATCCGAAACAGTCCTGTTCAACTCTCCTGTGATAAGATATCGGGTGTCATGGAAAGCCATCAAGTTCATTAAATTGAAGAACCTAGATGTTCTAAAAGATAAAATTTTATTCCATATCAAGACAATGTCTCAAATATCTCAGTCTTTTTTCTCATCAAAAACAAAATATGTTTGCATCGATATGCTTCCTCTTTAGTTTTGTCTGGTTCACTTAAACAGTTATAGATCTAATCCTGTCAAAGTCTTAATGTAAAATACAGCATACTACCGAGGCTCAAAATCATTTGTCATTGTTAAACATGAATTTCTCTCCATTCAAGTTTCAAGTTTGCTGGGGAGGTTGGTTTGGATTTTTTCTTTCTTTTTTTAATAATGAACACTGTCGTTTTGAATGAATGGAAATAGATAATGATAGATGAAAAGATTTAAACAACTATCTAATCACCATACCCAAATAAATTAGGCAGGATTTTTCTCTCATGGTACTTCTCCACAAATATCAACATTTTAACAAATTTAGAAACAGGCTGAAGTAAACTTATGCCATGGATCTTGATGGAGATGGGTGAACAAACTCCAGTTGAAATTTCTGAGTTGGATCCTGTATAACAGATCTTTGTGGAGGAAGATTATCTGTCATATCAACTTAAACATTAGTCATGAAGTGTAAGTGCTTCTGCACTTCATGAAAATGTAAATATTTTTTCTTCCCTGTTCAACTGTAGTGGCTATCTGCCATAATAAACCAAAGTAATAGAAAATATATGTGTCATAAAATTTTATTAGCAGTACAGCCCCAGAATACAGTGAAGAAAATAAGCTTTTCACTTTTTTTTTTTTTTTTTTAATTAAACAACTGCGCTCTGATGCATTGATCCTACATGGGATGGGCTCAGGCAATATCACATGAACATAAGAAGCCAAACTGTCTATGCAAACTTGTTTTCCATTGAGGTGTGGTTAGTTTCTTTGCTGCTTCAAATAGACTATATAGTTTTGTAACAGATTCAATATTTCAAGTAAAAATAACCAACATTCATTAATTTCAATTCGTAGAATCACAGAATCACTGCATGTGACTTTTTTGAATGCTCTTTTGTTCATTTTTTTTTCTTGGGGGGAAAGGGGGGCAAGAGATAGCGATATCAGGTACTAGTGATCTATGTTTCACAGTATTTCCCCAACTGTGAGTCCACTGGCATGAATAATGAAATATACCCAGTAGTTCATTACCTCTGTGATCTGACTCAGATTTCCATAGCCCTTGGCATCCTAATGCAAATGGTTAATTCTTTAAGCTTTGTAGTTCAATTCATCCCTGTGTTATTTTTTGAAACAGTTTGTCATCTGTTTATACAATGTGGAAATGAATTTTAATTGCCTCACATAAATTCATGACAGAGTACTTTATCTTCTTTTTTTTTTAGCCTTAACAGCAGTGTTCAAGCTTACATTGCAAAGATTTTTTATTAAAAACTCTTTTAGACTAGAGTATATTTGGCTGGCTGGCTGGCTCTCCTCCAGTAAGTGGAAAGAGAAAAGAAGAAAAAGACTCCTTGTCAGTGCTTGATGGGCCTCATTTATTGATTGTTTTTGTTTAATCCAGGGTAGTGTTACTTTAATAGTACTATATAATAGGCTGATCTTTACAACTTCCTGATAAAACCGAAAGTATGAAAAACTTGATAATTCTGTTGTAATTCACAGTCTGTGGTAAAGCTGAAGTAGGGGCAGGTTTAGACTAGAAAGAGCTTTTTTTTCCTCTTTTTTTCTCTCTTTTCTTGTTCTCAGTCTCATGCCTTCAATACAGCAGTGGAAATTGAATGCAGGAAATTATTCACAGTCTTAGAAGATGTAGGACAAGGATCAGTGACCTGAGGCTAAGGAAGGAAATGTTTAGGCTAGACATTAGGAAAAGATTTTGAGCTGTATGGTCCAAATGACTAAACTCCTGAGGGAGGCTGTGAAAGCTACATCAGTGCTGCTATCAGAGGTCAGATAGGACACTAGTGGTAGCAAGAGGTTGGACATAAGGAAAACAAAGTTTTCTCATAACTTGGTCGCCTGTTTTCAAACTCAGTTGTGCTGGTTTTTTGACTCTTATATACAGGCTGACAGGCACAGATATCTATTTTTTTCAGGTCTGAATGGCCACTCAATCAACTCACTTTTTCATGCAAAGCTGACTCCAGCTACAATATATGAAAAAGAATTGCTTCAGCATGAATCTTCTAGCCATGTTAAATCATACGTTCCACTCTTAAAGCCCATTTTGGCAATCACAATTCACATGTGAGATCAGTGCATATTTTTCTTTGTGTGAAACTAGATTTGAAGATAGCAAAATTCTGGAGTGATAATGAAGCTACAAATACAACTTGCTTTCTCACTCAAGCCTATCTTTGGTGCTGGAATGATAAGTGCTGCACGCTTAAAATATCATCTGGCTTAGCTAGTTTTTGAAGGCTCCATGAATAATCAGAAAAAAAGTTTGCTCAGGAGGACAAATCACAGCAATAACTGTAACTTGGGCACCATGAAAACTCATCTAAAAGCTTTCAGATTGATCGTGGTGTGTGATATCACCAATATGAGAGGTGTAAATTAACCTTATGATAGCTGTTTCAATATATTTTGTAGTTTTAATACTTTGAAGATTTGTATTTTGTTTTGTGAATGTAAAGTTATTGCAAGTATAGAACCATAGAATCATATAATGGTTTAAGTTAGAAGAGATCTTAAAGAGCATCTAGTTGAACTCACCTACCATGGCCAGGGACACCCTCCACTAGACCAGATTGCTCAGAGCCCCTTCCAACCTGGCCTATCTGAACACAACTTTGAGAATGGTATTAATAGAAAGGACAGAGCTTTGACACTTCCAATTATGTTTTCCTATTATAGAAGAGATATTTCAATGTTTGCCAAAAGTTACCAGATGTTCTATTAATTGAATCTTTTCTGGTGGTTTTTTTTTTTTTTTTTTTTTTTTCCACTAGGATTTCTTCAAAAAGAATGGACTATCTGCCCTTATTTTTCCTATATATTTCTTCCACAAGCTTATGAAATTTGCTCCAGTGTAAGCACTTGGAACTGGCATTATGTGACATGCAGCATACAGATTTAACTTGCTTTCCTCATGCTTCCTTGACTTGGAAGCGCACCTGCTACAAATTCCATTTATGGAATGAAATATATCAATAAATCAGAATCTTTGCACCAGATTTTGTGGCTTATCTGCCATATGGAGAAATGTTAAATGAAGAGTTTAAGGCAGAAACATTTGTATCGCTTTCATGTATTTCATAACTAAATCAGCTCTCATACTGTGAGGTTGATATATTAATCATCCAGTACTGTATCTGCTGAAGAAATATTCTGAACCAAGTAAACTTCAGAGGGGAGAAGAGATTTTGCATGAGCTGAATTTTAATTGGTATATTGTCAGTTCTTGATATTGTAGTTCTACCTATTTACAGAAGTATCTGATTGCACACCATAGGAATATTTAATTACAAACTGATTTAGGATACTATTTCAATGTAATGCCCACTGATTTTCTTTGTGGTAGGGAGGAAGTGAACCAATATACCAGAATATTGTTAAGGTGTGGTATTGAAACAAAAGGTATCAATGAACCAGGACCAACCATTTGGACTTTGCAGTAATTAGAAAGATGAGTTGCAGCATCAAGACATAGCCTGACTTACTAAAGTCGGTTCTTTTTCTAGACATCCTGTCTCCGATTGTTTCTTTGAATGTCAAAAAAACCCAAATCAAACAAACCTTTTGAGGAAAAACAAAAGGACTTGAAATATGTCTAGTAAGTAAACTCAAATATATAGAAATAAATTGAATTTTACTGAATTATGTGGACGAGATGAGAGAAGCTAAAACAGTACAACTTGAGCATATTACAAAAAGAAGAGAGAAAAAAACCCTAACATAATGGAAAGGGTCCATCAAAAATTCTCCCATTTGAAGTAAGTACCATGTTACAAATGTAACACAACAAACTAAAAAATGAAGTGAGGATAGGTGCCCCAGTAAGCCAACATAAATTGAATCTTATAAGTAGTTATGAATCTTGACTGTCATATTTCAATCATGCAGGATGCTAAAAGATAACTTATTCTGACTTCCAGTTAATTCATTTGTTTAAACAAGGATTAGGAGATTTGACCTAAAGGCAAACATGTTGAAACTATTGTGTGCACTGCCTTCTGGACAATTCACAAGTTCACAAAGTTGATGAACAATTCAGGTTCAAAGGCAGCTCAGGTTCATTCCACCTCACCTTCCTGCTTTAAGCAGGGCCAGCTAGGATGGCAGACCACATTGCTCAGAGTTTTGTCCAATCATGTCTTGAAAACTTTCAAAGACTGGAACTGGACCACCTCTCTGAGCAACCTCCTCGACTGCTTGGTCCTCCTCACAGTGAAACTATTCTGAATACCCCTTCAGCGTCTAAACATAAAAACCTACTTAAGCATAGGGCAGGCAGGCAAATAAAATGAGATTTGATTTTATGAGAGCTTATTATTAACTTTTACTGTCCCATAAACTCATAAAAATAATGTTTTCCTTATCATTCATTTATGCAGTCCAAGACTCTGCCTTGAAAGATCTAAGTGATGAAAGGATCCATGTCCCGCATTTGTGAATACATTATTCGCCATAAAAGCTTGACTTATATTATTACACAGGGGGAAACAATACTAGAATTCTATGTTTGTTTTGGTTTTTTTTTACGGTAGGCAGGCACTAGCGACAGATGGAAGATACATTTATTGCCTTGTATATACTCACCAGTAAGTAATCAAAGACCCTGTGTTAGGAAAAAAGTCAGTTTAAACATATTGCTTTGGAAGAGATTCAAGAGCTTTACACAGGCATCCTTTGCTTCCAAATTATAAACCTTCACAGTTATTCAGTTAAACACCTGAAGGTTTAAAACAGTTGATCAAAAAATCTTGAATCAAGAATGTGATTCAAGATGAAATTGCTACAATTTCATTCATGTTTATCTTTTACTCCTGGAGTTAAAAAACAGTGTTTGAAAAGCACTGTAAAATTAGAAATAGATACCAAGACATCTTACATATTTAGGAACTTCAGTTAAATGGTGTAAATTGTAACAAAAAAGGGGTGGATTTTACAAATGAACTCATTCTTCAAAAGAAAGACTAGGGTTTTACAGAGATATAAGACCAATTTTTAAATTATTATTTTTAGTTTTATTTTAACTTTTTTAAAATTTTATTTTAACAATTTTAACCCTAAAATACCTGGTTACCTGTTTGCACATGTCATGTTTTCCATCCAACTTTGATTAAAAAGCCAGTTACTTACTTTAATTAGTGTTAACAACTTTCTAAAAGCAGTCTGGAATAATAGGTTAGGAAGAACTCTGTCTTATAAGAATATAATTCTGTGTTTTCATACTAGGCAGAGTAGGATGCTAATAACTTTTCTGGACAGTTGCTGGATAGAAGAATCTTTCAGCTGTGTGTGGGAGAGCTGCTGAAGACTGGACTGCAGTGAGTTTGCAGTGCAACAGTTTTGTTTTGAGGCTGTTCACGCTCCGGACTAAACCAAAGATCACACCAGTACAGCACTGAAAGATGTCACATGTGGAGTTACTGAGTGGACAAAACACTGCACTTGAACCTTTCCATACAACTAGTCTGCAAAATAAAGAAAGGTGTCCTGGTGAGACTTAGTAGATTGAAGAGCAGCTATCACAAGAAAGACAGGAAGCACCACTGCTTGAAAAAAATTGAAAACTGAACAAAAGTGAAGACTGAACACTACATCAGGAAACTTATCCTAAGAGTTGGCCCTTCACTCTCAATAGCTGCTCTTTATTACATCTTGTTCTGTGACTGACTTTGGTGCACTAGTGTAATAGTGCTGTTTGCTGTACTGTTGCTCTGGTTTGATATAAGTGAAGCTACAGAGCAGCTACAATCAGAATAACCCTTTCAGTGCTCAGGAACACTGCCAGTTTTGGAGAGTGAGAGGGTGCTGCCCTTTTATATTTATTTCAGACAGCTAGCAAGTAAAAGTTAAAGTGAGAGATAGGAGTCAAGGTATCTCCAGTGATTCCCACAGTTACATCAGAAGTCACCAAAATAATTGCTTTAAAGAAGTCAAGGGCCTCAAGGGCCATGCATCTTGCTCTCTCCTCTCAGGAATTAGTTTTTTGTCTTTTTAAAAACTGGAACCAGTTTTTTTACATTCAAAATCATGGACAATACTAAGGTATCAATTTTTTCAAATGATGGCTGCAGTGAAAAATCCAAATTGGCTGCATCTCTATTTATTTTCAAATCCTTAATTCTTTTCCAAAACCTCATACTCAGAATGTCCCCTAGTGAAAATTGGATGTACCTGAATCTAAGCCAACCAGCACTGATTTATGCTAGGGTAAGGTTTTGGTCTCTTCGTGGGTTTAGTATTAAAGACAAACCAATAGTGTCAAATCAATTTATGACTCAATTTTACTTTTTTTGATCTGTGATATTCTCCAGACATTGTGTGTTGCATTGTCAGTGACCTGATATTTTTTTCCTTTTTCCTGTCATTTCTGTGTCCTCTTCAGCTTTTATTCACTGTGTTATGTGTTGCCTGAGGAAGAGTGTTTTCCCTTCCTCCACAGCTCTCTCACATTTCGTATTGTCTATCCTTTCACATCTATAGTTTTTTAGTTTATTAGTGAAACCCTTCAGCATTATGTTCTATCTCAACCATTTTCAGACTTCTTAAATTCACTGGAGGGAACTGTTATCTGATCTAAGTAAATGATAAAACATATGGAAAGGCATTTATGATTTCTTTTTTATTTTCTAATAGCTTGTTTCCGTGCCCTCTGTAATTCAGCCTGCTGGCTCTCTGCTTTCATTTGAAGCATCTGACTTCTTTCATAGCTAAATGTAGCACCAAATGCTATCCATCACATAATAACTGTTACGATGCAGCACTATTTGATTCAAAATACATGAGCAAAAAGGAAAACAAATGGAATTGATTTGCTTAAAATATAGAGGATTTCCCTTGGTCCATATAGAATATTTTTTTGTGTGAATTAATCCTTGTATTTTTACGTTGTCTTTAAAGGGATAGTTTTATCCTCTCAAATATTTCTTGAAAGCAATTCTACACAGGTAATACAAATCTTTAAAGCCTGTAAGAGAAGCCCCTTAAAGTCATCTAATATTACAATAATTCATCATGGTTATGCTAGTGTACTAGCATAACCTGTTAATTTTTATTTCTACTTCTATTACCCAATGATTCTATTATTCCATTCTCCATTCCAAATATTTAATTCTCCAGCAGTTTTGCAGATTCTTGAGCTTGATATGGCTTCTGAAATCTGATATATCTTTGGAGTTCTGTAAATACAATTATATTTGTGAAAATTTCAATCTGCCATATCACTGCAGATATTACTAAACTTCTCAAAATAAATGATTCTCTACACACTGAAATTTTGATGAGAAATAATAATTTAGAGGTATTAATCTGAAAAATTGTCACAAGATAAATGAACTGGGTAAAAATTATTTACCTTGATATTCTAATTGCAATATATCTCATAGTCTCATTTTCTAACTAAAGGTAAAACACAGAGGTTGACTAATGCTAGAAAAAATAGGTAAAGACTCAGAGACTGGTGTTAAAGAGACACTGGGGCATCTGAAAACTCCTGAGGTCAAGACTGGTTGGGAAATCTCAGAGGAGCTCCCTTTCCATGAGTTTTCACATGCACTTAATTCCTTCCTTGCTTGATTATTTTGATTTATTCATTATGTAGCCTAAGGAAGCTCCATAGTGCTTCTGTACACAAGAAAAGAAAGTGCAGCTTTAAAAAGCTCTTTGTTCTTTGTGCCATACTATTAGTTTATCCGTCACTTGTTAGGTATGAGTTGTAGAAACAGCTGGTGGAAGCTGGGAATTCAGAAATAAACTGAAGGATTTGTTTGGAGCAAACGGAATCAGAAAACGTGTAAAAAATTAATGCTGATATTGAATGTTATGACTAATAGTGGAATTCAGAATAATTAAGGATTATTCCATTGAGAAATGTGTGATAAATTAAATTTTCATCAAAATAAAGTGCTTGCTAGGACAGATTGAGACCCAGAATTTCAATTAAAAAAGGGTAATTACTTCGACGGGATTGCTTCTGAATTTCTGTTGTATCATATCTTCTAGAAGGACTGGTGAAGCCTGCTAGTATTTCCATGACTGGAAAGCAAATTTTTTCCCCTAATTTTTCAAAAAAAATGTGTAATGATGATAACCTTATTAGAAGAGGATTTTAAATTGAAAAAGCATATTTGTTAGAAATCATATAATATTTTCCCAGTAAAAATTTTCTTTACAGGCTAATTTTTATATTATTGGTGACATTATACCTCATATCTTAAATTAAAAAATGGAACAATTGAATACAGACATCATAAGACTGTTGATAAGAGAAACATTTACCCAAAATGTGTTTAAACTGGCAAAACTTTCCTTGATTTTGAAACCAAGTAAAGAGTCAGATTTGTTCATGTCACCTAACACTGTTGATTTCAGTACCTGAATTATGCATAGTAGACTTCCTTTTCAGCCAGAGGACTGAAATAGGGACTTTCAGATGTAATTTCTCAGAGGTTAGGACCGGTTTTTTATATCTGAATCTAGATATAACAGATTTTCTCAGTTTGTTATAAAGGAATAGTCTTTTATTTAATTCTTCATCAATAATTTTGCCCTGGAAAGCTGTGTATGCATGTAGTATGTTTCTAGGGGAGAAAAGACTTAGAATCTGATTGTCCCCCTAATATGTATAATCAAGGACTTAGTAATTTAGAATTTTCTTCTTGTAAAACTAGTAGTATTTATTAATGTTTTTCTTATTAGACTGTTTTCCTGACACCAGTGTGTTTAGATATTCACCTAGTAAATGACTGTAAACTAGAAATAGAGCTGAATCATGTGTATACAAAATTTTCAGAAATTTTAGTTTGAAAATGATGTTAATAATTTTTTAACCTCTAGGCTGAGTAATTTTTCTTGTCATTCCACTAGTTATTTTCCCCCCTAACGGTTAAGTCACAAATCTCACTTGCTTAATGTTCAATAAAATATTTGTTTTGCAAAGATATAATTTACTAGTTCAAACAGAAATAAAAATCAGGTAATTCAAATAGCTATTTGCACACTTACTTTCATACTCTGTGGGATACATATATAATCTAGATTCCTCCCCCACTACTTATAATCAAGTAATTAATAGTTAGTAATTAAGAATTTCCTTTCTGAAGACTTTCTAATGTTGATTTGAATGTATAAATACAGATGAGTTTGTATATATATTTATGAGATAAAATATAACAGAGAGGAGGAAGCCATAGAACACTAGCTGTGTCTGAACTGCAGGGCATTTTATGGCTGAAATCCGAACCCTAACTATTTTGGAACACAACATTTCGAAATTCAATGTACACTAGCTCTTCAAGTAGCTCAAAAGAGCTTATCTGACAGCCTCACATAAACTGAAAACTTAAGGTTTCAGACAGTCTTTCAAGAGAAAACAGTGGTTTTGAACTCTCTGAACAGAGTCTGTGATTTTCTGAAGTGCATTGCTGAAATGAAACTCCATTCTGCTGACCAAGATAGTCACAGACAGTTCTGGCTGAAGTTCAAGAAACCAAGAATGCTGAAGCTTGTTTTCTCTACCTGTAGAGAGCCGTATCACTCTCTGGATGAGATGTTGTCCTACTAAGTTTGAGAAGCTGGCTATGGTCCAAATCAAACACTCTCTGTAGGCTCTCTTTTTGGCATCTGCACTCTACAAAAAATCCAAGAGTGAGACAGAAAAAATTAAGGAAGTTCTAATGCTTTAAAGATCTGACAAAGCTTGATAAAACCCATGACCTGCCTTTTTTTCTGCCTGGAATGTTAGACAGAATGTCTAACTGTGGAGAAGTCTGAAGCATTGCTCCCAAAGGTGAATGAACCTGGCTGGTTTCCCGAGTCCACACTGGAAATAACTGCACAGCGAAAGCCTGTTTAAGATTTTTCTTACTGGCATTTATATGATTATATATTTAGAACTCTATTAACACAGACACTAATTCACTGGGAATGAACTAATCCCATTTCACACTTTGAATTTATGGCTGGTGCCAAAGATTGTAAGCTTAGTTACAGGATTTTATGGAGCAGTCTGTCATTCATACATTTATTTCTGGTGGTGCTGGTGGGGATTTCTAGAACACTTGTAAGAAGGTTAATCCTATATATTTAGCAGTAAACCAGGTTGTACTAATATCTTACAAGTTCTTGCTTGCTTTTTCTTGACTCTTTCATTATCTGAACCCCACCAGATCTGCAAGGACTGTTCTTTGAAGAAAAGATACTATGAAGGAAAAGAAAAGATAGAGGAAATAACATTGTGGGGAAGATACAGGAATGATAAAAGAATGCAAAAAGTAGTATGGGAGACGGTTTCTTTGTTTAGCTTTTGTTTTGTCTTCTAGGACTAGAACTCTTAGTTTGCTGCAGAAATAGTCTTTGTAAAACATTACAGAAGATATTCAGCAAATTTAATGAACATTTCTGAATTCTAGGAATAACCGCTCAGGCAAATATAGAAGATATTGTAATTTTCTAATCAAAATTAATAAGGCCTTCACTACATGCAGAACCTCTTCTTGTAATAAATAACTCATTACCATTAGAGTATATATTATCATTGTGAAAAGGACCAGTGAGAAAATGAAATATGGGTTATTGAATGCTTGCCACAATTGAACACACCAGCAAAGGGGTTTAATGATCTTAAGTCCACATACACATTGTATATAATATTTTCATACTGTTTATATGGTTTTTTTATCTGTTTCTGTGAATTCCTGAATTTCCAGATATACGTGTCCCTGCTTCAAGCCTATTTGGTAGTATTCTCAGACACAAAGCATATTAATCACACATTTAATTTTCCTCATTTTCTAAAACTGAGTTTTATGCTTTACATATATACATAAATAATTTTTTGTAGAATTAACCTACTACTTGAAATTTCTGCTTTCTCATCGTCTCAGCACTCTACCTCTTAGCTGATAAACTACAGAGGCATTTATTAGAAGCAACAATTCCCTAGGTCCTTAATAACATCTTGTTAAGTGATGACAATGGTCAAGTACCCTTATATCAGCCCAATGTCAAGAAAGAAAAGCCTAGTTCTTTCACCAAAGTGAACTGCAAAAGTGAGAAGGCATCCTTTTACTCGACTACTATCAGTTTAGTCTCTTTTAAAATTACTTAATAGCATCTCTTCCTAGACCAGTAAAATGCTACCATAACACAAACCTCACATGATCACTTCTGTGTTCTCATTGGTTGAAACTTGGGAAAGAGAAAACATAGGTTCATAGGATCTGAGCACCTAATTTTCATTGTATGAACACTAATATAATTAAACATAAGACAACTATTACAGAATTGGAAGAAGAGTATTATATTCCTCCCTTTGCCCCTCTATTTGTCCTATACAGCTGACCTTAATTCCAGAATATGCTGTGGTTTGTACTTTATAGCTTCGTTAGGAATCTGGGACATTGAAATTCTCTTTATCATTGCCCAGAATGAGCTTCTGCTGAACTTCAGTGTGAAAACAAAGAAACTTGTATGTGTAAGTGCAGAGAATGTCTGAAAGGAATTTGAAAAAGAATCTGATCATCAAAGTCATGGATGGAGAATGAAATACTCTCCCAGTTTTAAACTGATGATGTTTATATCAGAGGATTAAAATCTAATTTTTGGGTCATTTTAGATTAACCATTTTTAGGAATTACCATTTCTGGGGTGTCATTTACCTCCTGTTACAAGCAGCAGACTTTTTAGTAGCCAGTTTATCTGGATGGGAAAAAAATAGGGGCAAGCAAATAAAAGATTTCAAAAGGCACAAATTCAAAAATACAGTTACACACAGATATGATGTGTAGTGGCACCACTGAGAATTAAATATTGTTGCTTGTCTAGATTTATCTTTAAAATCCTGAAAATTCCTGATTTCTGTTCTAAAATGATTCAACAAAAGGAGTCAGAATAGAGAGCGTGATAAAAAAGATGAGGTTTTTAGAATTGTTAGAAAATAATTGTAAATCAGTGAGTGCGGGCAACAGATTTTCAAAATTGTACTTATATCTGAAAATTATATATGCACAATTGAATGTCATTCAGCTCAAGTGAATGTCATGTGAATTTTTACAATGCTAGTCAGTTTACCAGCTAGCATTGAGAAAGCAGCAAAGTGCAGACATATACAATGTTAAATTGGAAGTTCAGCAATACAGAGAACTGATTCTAATGTTCTCAGGAAAATCTAAAGAACTGACACTAGTAAATAATTCCTAATACTGTGTCTTTTAAAAAATGGTGACACAAAGTCCATCAGTTTGTTGCAATCAGTTTGAGCCATATCAGTCCATAGAGTTAAGGTCCAAAAAATTTGAATGTGAGGTAAAAAAGAAAAAGTAAAAGAAAAGAGTGGAAGGAAGATGTTGAGAAAAAAAAGGAAACCAAAGAAATGTTCTTACATTGTAAGAAAGTGTGACAGGAAACCTTCCTTATTGATCCTAGGGAAAGAACTACTCCCTAGCAGCAGTTATGGAGTTCCATTTTCCTTGACTTTTTTTTTTTTTTCTACTTTCAGCAGGTAGTGGGAGGAAAGATTTGATTTAGCTAGGATTAGCATTCTCCCACAGGAAGTGTTTAAAGTATTAATAAATACATATTGAATTTTACTCTCAGAAAAAAGTACAAGAAATTTGTCTTGAAGTATGTGATGAAAATCACATTGTACCTATAAACAGGAAAGAGGAATTGTTCCACTTCCAGCTTTGTGTGAGACTGTGTGTGCTAGCTTTTAGAATTGGATGGCAAAGCACTGCAGAATTACTGTGCAGATGAGTCATTTTAGACACAAACAGAAATTTGACGAAGGTATCTGATTCTTAGCAGGAATTTAATTAATCACGCTCAGGAAAGTTATTTAAGGAGTAAAGCAACCAGTCTAAAGCTCCTATCATAAAGCTTCCAAAAATCTTAAACTTAATTCCTTTGTTGTATCATTGTTCAGTACTTGAGTAGTACAGAAAATGTAGATAACACAAAGGGAAGGCATCCTGAGACCATGAACAAAAACTAAGACTGATAGTTGAGGTCCATGAGTTTTTTTGGGGTTATTGCATACTCCAAGTGTCAGTTTATTTATCTCAATAACAGAGATAATTAAGTTCATCAATATTAAGCTTTTGAAAATCTGCAGGTTACAAGCACTTAACATAATCATGGCAAATACGTGGTCATAGTTCAATGGATCATCTCAATTTAGAGATGATTGTGTAACTTGCATATAGTTGCATTTTTCCTGTCCATGGTAATTCCTGTGAAACAAAGTTATTTTAAGTTAAAGCTCCTTACCTCTAGGCCTTTGTCTGGTGCTGTGGATTGGGTTGAGAATCTATCATATTCCAATTATTAATCTTATCACACTTTATGCCTTAATATAAGATTGGCTTTTCTTGTGTTATGTGAATGTTATTAATGGTCATAATATCAGCTTAATTGCTGTGCTTCTAATCTAAACACAGATTTTGATTGTTGTGTGAATTGCTGAGCTTTCTAACCCCTTTTTTATCTGATATAGGTTTTTTTTTTGTTTGTTTGTTTGTTTTTTTTTTTTTTTTTTCCCTTAGACTCTCATTGAACTGTTCAAAATTTCGGGAGGGGAGAGAAGCCAGAAATGAAAAGCAACTGGGTCCAGAGGAGCCCATTGCAAAAATAATAAAATACCTTGGTGGGATAAAAATCTGTGCGCTAAAAACAGCTCTGAGGAGTCCTTTGTGTGAGGCCCTGGAGTCTCCTTCTCTATCACTTAATTGAAATCAGAATTAGCAACAGGAATGTTTGCATATTATCAGCATGATCAGGACAAAGCCTGTGGTGCTGTGGGCAGACTTACAATAGGAGGGATTGTGGTGTGGTGTGGGAAGATAATGCCGAAATGATACAAAGGCCCACAGGGACAAAGACAAAATTATTTAGGTTTAAAATAATTGTAACAAACATTTTATAAAAGGCAGCTGGATTGCAAACCTGGATAGATTTTTTTCCTTATTAAAAGGAGTGATTCTGGTTTGATTTTGATCCTGGCATGAGGATTTTGTGACAACAAAACTGTGAACAAACATCAGCAGCACTACAAAAACTGAGAAACAATTGTTCTGGTGTACAGGGGAAAATTATTTCCTGAAATGTAGTATATGCAGCTTCTTACTCAATCTGATTTTAAATAGTTTCCCCACATAGTTCTTCTTTCCAAGTGTTCAAAGGAGGTGACAAATCTTCATGGAAAACTTTAATACTATTTTGTTCATAGGCATATATTTTCTCAGCTAACTGTACCACTGGTGAAAGCTGCCAGATTAGCACCCTTTGACACCAAAACTCTTTATTTACTCACTTAATTGGTAAAACATAATTAGTATTTCAGTGTGCTCCGTTCTACAGGCTGAAAGGCTAGGCTGTTTTCCCAGAAAGCCTTAGCCATAGAAAAGAAAAAGAAAGAACATCTATCTCTGAAGTGTAAACAGCACTTAATTTTAAAAACACATGAGAATCAAAATCAGACCACACAGCTGAGGGACATGAGAGTGCTTCTTTTTTTAATGGGCTAGCTATTGTGTAAGTATTTTAAATGAGATAGAGTGACTTTTCAGCAGCTGTGTGTTATTTGTATGGTTTTCTCAACAGCAATAAAATTACAAATTATTTGATAATTTCTCAAGCCCCTGTTCATGAGTTTTGGGGAGTGCTTTCAAAGAAACTGCTGTTCACTGATGGAAATACCCTACTTTAAATGCCTCAATGCATTTCAGGCTGTAGATCAGTGGGAATCAGATGGAGAAATACAAGTGAGAAATTATGAAAGAGAATATTAGTTACACATTGAAAAGGAAAAGAGAGCAGAGAAAAAAACCCCATGAAATAAGGAAAATCATCAGCAGTAATGTAGATTCTTGATTTTGTTGTAGGTATAGTAACATATGCTAAAATTGGAGGACTAAGAATAGTATATGACAGGGAGAGGCAGGAACTACTGGGCCTGAGAGGCAGAGTGAGTAATGAGCAAAGAAATAAGCTTTTGCCATTCTTGGCATCACAAGGAAAGTTTATAAAGGTGGAGAGAGATAATACACTATATCTCTTACTCAGAAATCTTGTACAAATCAGGTTGCTCGATGTTCTGTCATCTTAGCAGAGAAATGGGCTTTTGTCAAGAGGGAACTTAAATTAAAAAGGGACAGAGTGGCCTATAAAACCTAGTTCTCCACCTGTGCATTTGCAGTATCTTTTTTATGGGATATTTTAACATCTTTACCCATGACCTGGAGTGGTGGTGTATGGCTGGAGGATGAGAAACAATAGGAATAAAGGGAAACTGGCTTGATAGAAAGACAAATGTTTTTTTGCCAGGAGAACAGTCAAGTAGTAGAGCAAGTTACTCAAAGAAGTGTCCATACTTAGAGATTTCCAAGATCTCACTAGACAAATCCCTCAAGAATTTGGTCTGGTCTCATAGCTTACCCTGTTTTCAGCAATAAAAAGAGCTAGAGAGCTCCTGAGGTCCCTTCCAACTTGAATTCTCCTAGGACAGCCTGTCTCCAAAGCTCCACTTTAAGAGGTTTTCAGACCTCTCTGTGGCTCATTCAGACATATCCAAAAGACCAAGTCTTTCATCCTTCACCATATAGGGGTATTTTGGAAACAGACTGTGAGAATAAACCTGACGAGAATTAGTAAATATATTCTTCTTCAGGGTGGCTTTTTCTCTTCAACTTTCAAAACCTGCCTTTTTATTGGTCTTTATTGAAAGTCTTCTTAGAAACTGATTTTTTCTTTTTCCTTTGTTTCTTCATGGCTGGAATGTCTCCTTTCTTTCTGCATTTTCCTTTTGAATTTTAAATATTAATTAGTATCCTTCCTGCTTCTCATCCCAAGAGTAATAGAAATTTTGGACTTTTAACAAAGACAAGAATGATTCTGTTTTTGCCGTTCAAATTCTATCGGATGCATAAACAGCTCAGATTCTACTGGATGCACAAACAGTATAGATTTTATTCTGGGATTTTTTTTTAGGTAAGAGAGTGAAATAAATACTTTTTTCCCCTTAATTATATTAGTGTTTAGATAGAGGATCAGAATTTCTTAAGTCTGAATCACTTCAACAAGCACAGACATTCTATAAGACTTTTGTTTACACAAAAGAAGAAAATCAGTTCCAGATTAAGTAATTTCTTTGTAGCTGTATAGAGGAGATTTTAGTGTCTAGGCTCTGTCACAACCCATATATTCAATGGAGCTGGAGTGCTGTTCAGTTAGCCAGTATTAGAGAGCTGGTTTAGAATGAGCCAAGGCTCTTCTTAGTTGCTACTGAATGTACTGTTTAGATATTCTCAGACCTTAAGTGGTCCTGAGATGCCTTGCTCACATGGGGATACCTGTATTGAATCTCACCCAAACTGACAACGTTCTGAAATCATCACACTAAGAGGAAATCTGATTCTTTGAAGTTAAGGGAATGGTACAGTTTTATAGTTAAGTCAATAACTTTATTCCTAAGTTATTTACTCATTGTCTATCTGCTTCATTATATATAAGATGATATATCTTCACAGCCATGGCCATTTACTATCCAGAGAAATACAACTGTATTTTAAGTGCTTTTATTTTACATGTTTTCTTATATGCTGTTTTACACTATATTTGTGTAAATAAGGTACATGCACTTGTATGAAATTTTCCTAGGAAATTATGTACACTAGAGTTGTCAAATGGTACTTTGTGCAATTTAATTTGGCATTTTAAAGTCATTAAACCTATTTGAATAAAGATCTTTGAACCAGGACAAAATACAGATTTGAAGGAGTAGAACTGTGTTAAGCAGTATTAATATGTGTGCTTAAGAGTTGTGGTTGTTTGGACAGTAGCTTCATGGAATGATTCAGCTGGCTTTGGTATTACTAACAATTAAGGAGTGACTTAAATCAGGAATCATGCAATGAGGTAAACCTGGATTAAGAATATCATTACCTGAAGCACTTACAGCTGTCTGTGATATATCAAACAAAAAATGGAAACTAAGCCAAAATTACTGACCTAAAGATGATACATAAGATAATGAACAGAAACAAAGTCCTATTAGATTATAAATCAACTATGGCGGGAGAAAGACCTGTACTTTAGTGATTCCATAAATGAAGAAGTTCATTACTTGACTGCTGTGCTGTAACATTCCGACCTTGTGATCAGTTTTAGAAGGATCTACTGTTTAGCCTTAGACGTATTTTTCATAGCAGCTGAAAAGATGTCCAGTTTCTTAGGTCAGGTGGCTTCGAATTCATGGTTTTCTAAAATTGTTCCATGAGATCCATAAAGACTCTCTGTCTTCTCAATGGGTCCACAAATTACTCTCTCTAAAGTGACAAAGTCAAGTAGTAGTAATTAATCATGTAATCCAAGGTAATACTAAGCTTATATACTAAACTGGTACAGATTTGAAGCACATTTGTAAATTAGACTGTTGCTAATTTCCAATTCCATATATGGCTTATGTATATGTCTGCAGAAATAAAACCTGTGTAGGTTAACTTGCATCATTTAGGACAGCACCATAAAATAGAGTGAAGTTTTTACTTCTCACAGCCCTGAAAGCAAATTGTAAAGTAAAAATGAGCTTACAAAATTACTAGCACAGGATGGTGACAAAATATGATCTTCCAGTGAACCAGCCTGTTTTGTCCCTTGTCCTTGATCCTTTGCCAGAACCTCTTGCCTGGTCCATAGCTAAAGGCATTTAACTGTAATATCACTAGCCTTCATTGGACCTGCACAGGGCAAACAAGGTCCATTAATGAGGATGGGTTTTCATGATATTTAACTCAAATCTAACTCTAACAAAGTGGCTAGCAAAATAAGTCATATTGTCCATAGCATATACCTGAGCCCTTCAACCACAGTTTTCTCCCTATCTTTTGTTTTGCATAGACAAGTAATTTTTTCTCCCTGGAAAATGGCTTTTAACCTCCACTTAAATAATTTCCAGCTGCTCACCATGAACACTGAAGCAAACATATTCTAGATACCACCTCCATTATATAAATCCTTAGCCTACCCTATAGAGCTCAAACTTTCTAGCAGTAAATCTAACAATAAATTTCCAAGATTGACTGCCATGGCCTGCAATCAGATAATACATAAGCCTGTAATCTTTGTTTTATCACACATCAATATTTTTGACATTAGATGTCATTCATCTCTACTAATCACAAAATATAAGCTCCATTAATTAATTTATCATCATGGTGTTTGAAATCCTGACCCAAACAGAAACCTGCAAGAATGACTGCAACCTTAAACAGTAACAAATATATGTTCTTCTAAACCACTTTAATATAGACTACTTTATACAGAGATATTTTAAATGCAATATACCTTTCCTTTTCAAATTATCTAGTTATATATTTTCACTGATGCTTTGACTCATTTACTGCAAAATATAAACCTATACTGAAAAGAAATAAGGTTCATAGAGTAAAAGAGTCTGGTTTTTTTATCAGTTTAATAGCTCATTCAAGACAAAAGCTTAAAAACTGAGGGAAATTAATCAGGATTTGACTTTAGGAATATGAAATTAGGAGCATCCAATTAACACCTCTAATCTGAGCAATTGACAAGAATCTTGGAAAATGGTATTCTATTTATTTGCTTCTCATGGATAACTGAAATGGAACCTCTCCTTGGTGTTTATTCTCAGAATCAGGTACCTCATTTCTTCAGAAGAGGACTTGGAGGTTTGATTTGCTGCAGCGACAAGCTGGTAGTGCCAGAAATTAACAACACTGTTCTCTAAACAATTTGTATATTATGAATTGTTAGGTTACAAAGGCAAGGAATATCTAACCATCTGTACCTAGAAAATTTTGACTATGATCTCTCTGTACACCAAATTCCTTCTCAAAAAAAAATCTCTATTTTTCACATGCACAAGCTGAAAGAGATGTTGAGGAAATACAGGGCTCTATGAAGGAAACTACAGCCTCATAGAGAACTTGATAAGGAAAGCAAGAAGGCTGTAAGGGGTAAAGGGTTGAGTTGTGCACAGTACATAAGTCATAAGGCCTGTGCTAAAAAATTGGTGGTAAAAATGTCTAAAATGGCTTAGAAACAGGTAAAGGTTTTCTATACCATGCAAGAAGGAAGTCGTAGGCATTTTGAACCAGGAATTGAGTTGTATTGTATACTCAAAAGAGAAGAAAAATAAGATGCTCTAATAATTCCTAATGATTGCTGTCCTATTCCTGGGTGCCTGAAATATGCCTGGCTCATTATCACATAGACTTTTTGTACTTCCAAAGCAATCTGTAACTTTCAATTCCCTGTGTGTAATTCCTGTTACAAATAGAAGAACCCCAGCCTACATCAGCCTACATCAAGGTCTTAATTCAGAAAGAAAAGCAATAAAGAAGCACTTTGATTCAGAAAAGAGTGCCCACTGATTTGTAATCAAAGCTATTAAGTCTAAGCATGTCAGTATTTATGTTAAATGGCATATGGAAGTCACACCTGGGAATTGCAGTATTTAGTCACTAGGTATGTGTGCTAAACTTTTGTCTAAAGATCATACCATTTTTTTTTTTAGAACTCAAAATCCTTCTGGATGCTTCTGTTCACATTTATGTGATTCATTTAAATGAGTATAGAGTAAGCAGTATGGAACAATTTTTTTTTCTATTCCCAAAAACTGTGACTATCCAAATTGCCAGGTCTGGAGTGGTTGACCTTCTCTTTTGGTCTTCTTGCCATCAGTTATTATAGAAATAACAGGAACATATTTTCACAGAATTTATTAATTTCAGCTTTTATTAGATACCACACTTGTCACTTCTCAAGAGCAGGGACCCATGGCTAACTCTCAGATGACAATATTATAGAATAAATGTCATGTACGACTAAATCATGATTGCAGTTTGGATCATTTTGTATTCTATCATCAGCATGCAAGAGGGACACATAATTCAGATATTAATGTGATAAATCTCATAACAAAATGAAAATTTCAGGGTTTATTCCTTATGCAATCTCCTGTTACGGTAGTAATAATTACAAATTTTAGAAAAAAATTTCTGTGTGTGATTCCGTGTGAAAGAAAAAAAAATTATTTAATATGGTAGGGGTGGAGAAAACAAGTAACATATGATTAGGGCAGAAGCAAACAGTCCATTGTGTTTTAAAACTTTGATGAATTATGTTTTATAAAGAGTAAGTTTTTATTAAGAGCAGGAAAGGTTTTCAACAGTTGAGAGGCTGTAGGGATAAAAAGGTATCCATTTGTCTGCAATTGAGAAGCCATAAAGTATACCTGAATTACTATGGCTTTCTAAAAAGAAAACAGAAATCATAATCAAATTGTTTGCACATTGAATTTTCCAGGAATTAAATAGTGCACATTTGGATTAGTGGCACCTCAAGTCTATTGTGATATGTAAGGTTAGTTCTTGACGTGTCTGGTTTATGCATTGTAACTGCACCTGCAGCAGTGGAGACCTTCAAATTTGTCGTTATGCGTTTCCTTTTTTAGATCAAGTAAGAGAAAAGGATTCTCCTGTGCTCAAAACAAAAGCTTTTAAATTTTTTGATAAATTAGATGATCCACCAGGTCTTGATAATATGGGTTTATGGAACAATTTAAAACCAATAATTCTGTTTAGAAAAGGTCAGGTAGAAAGCTATGTCCAAAGCAGTACATTATACTATGTCTAAGGAGCAACAGTAACAGGTAAGAATCTTTGATTCTCATTCTGAATTGTCAGGTGATATTTGTTTATCCTTTTAGAGCGCTGGAAAAATCCCTCTAAGTGTTGAAATAAGTGTTTATATATTTATATATCAAGGTTAGTAAATTTTCTTAAATGTGAAATGAAAAGGGGAAAAAGTTTTATGTCTCAGAAAAATTCTTGTGTCTCCCTCCTCTCTCTTCTCACACCTACCACCTCACACCTCTGGTGAGAGAGACAAAAGACAGAAATCCCAAGGTGAGATTAAAAAAAAAAACTACTGGAAATAGCAATGGGATAATAAAAGGAACAGAAACAGAATTATATAAAAAAGAGGGGGATTTACATGAAAAAAATGCTCCCAAAGAACAAAATGATAGACCCTCTGTGTGTCACCTTTTTCTTCCTGAACCTAAGCCCTCTTCCTTCTCAGAAGGGAGAGTAAAGGATATATCAAGACCAGTTAGATGGTGTACATTTAATTTTAATTGTACAGGCTCTGTCCAGATTAAGAAGCAGGTGCACACCTCCATCTGTTCCTGATCTCTCCAGTGTTGATCATGGTGATGTAAATGAAGTCCTTCCGATTCTCTTCTGGCTTACAACCAGAATTTTATTCATGTAAAAAAACGTGTCTCAGTAGAGGGGAGCATGATGAGAGAAGTTAAACAGAAAATTAGCACCACTGGGCTTGTCCTGCTTAATCAAAGTTAATTTTTCGTTAATCTGGGTGATTTTTCCATAATCTTTGATATGGCAATCAAAAGGGAATCAGTTCAGATCCCCAGTAGCAGAGTCCAGTGCCACAATGTACCCAGTGCAGTGATGGGCACATAGTCACCACAGATGTGATAACATACAGTGTTATATAGCAATCAATGCTGTACAGTTTAATTCATTGACTACCCTCACCCAAAATCAAGTCTCTTTGGGGCATACATTGTACTTCCCCATCCTCCTGCATTACCCACCAAGTGTATACAGGTGCCTGAGCAAAAGAAATTGCATGAATGGGTTTGCCTTTGTCTGAAGCAGGAATCACCCAGACTGTTTGCCCCAGCATATTTTTAATTTGCTCTATGGGAAGTTTGTTCCCTTCCACATGTATATAAAAGGTTTGATTGGGCAGGGTTGCCCTATTGGCACATCCTCTAGTGACGAATAACTAGGTTGTTTTTGCTTATTGTGTATTCTCAGGTATGAAAGTCTCACCACCCACTGAAAAGTGTAATCATTTCAGCCTATTATATTGTTTAAATTTTCCAGAAGCTGGCGAATCATAGTGGATCCATATATCCACAAATAGGACAGATATATTTTTATGTTCTTTCACTTTGGGATAGAAGACAGTTGAGAGTTGTACCCTTACAAATACACTGAAATCATATCAAATAAATGTTATCTCAAATGGTATTTAAGCTTATTTCTGATTTTGTATAAGCATACAAAAGTGTTTGTTCTCAAGAGAACAGTCTGACAACAAAAATAAGCATTCTGTCTCTTTTGTGGATTTCTACAAGAACAGGAAATACTAGGATGATAAAAACAGTACGTGTTAAATATGTGTCATTTGTTCAGAAAAAGTTTTTCTTTTGGAATTGCTGCTAAGATGAAGTTTAGGTAAAAATATCCGTGCTGAATTTCACAATGACATGAAACAAAAAGAAAGAGGAAAAAAAAAAAGTCAGCTTGTTCTGTTGTAGCCTAGTCTAATTTGAAAAGCTTCTAGCCTTTTCAACATGGCTAATAGTCATGTCCTTTATAAAGATACCCTAAATCATGCTTTATTTGAGCTGAAGGAAAACAGAAACACATGAATGGCCAAATGGGAAAATTCTTGAACAGTTTATTTAAAATATGCTTAAATTTCCAGCAGTAGTAGTAGTATTAGATAGTGTGATCAATTAATGCCATATGTCAAAATATACCTTAAGACTGTATAAATATGTAAATCAACAAGAGGCCAGATTCAAAAGACCCCATTCAAACAGAATGATCTAAATTAAAGTTGTTGCATTCTAGGAGGACACAGAGCTCTTCAAACATAACTCAAATCAGAGAGTTGGAATGTCTGAATAACGATGTTTTGTGCCAAGTTATTCATGCCTACCTCGCTTCTTGACACAAAAAAAAAAGTTTATTTTAGTATAGTAGTATTTGGCAAATGTGAAATATATTTTTACTTAGACCAAGGATCAACAGTAACTGTATTTTGTGAGCACATTTACAAATCGTGTGCTTCTTGTGTACATTTACCTACTAACATGAATTTTTTTATATTTATAAAGGTTTATTCTGTGTGGTTTGGAGGCTATGATAGCAAATTTACTTTCAAGCTTTATGTTATTCACAAATTTTGAAAGTCAAATATAATTTTGAGATTATTAAATTTAAAATTCAGATTATAATTAAAAATTATAATTAAAATATCTACTTAAAATCACTGGAAATATTTAATTTTGCATGTAGTTGTGATTGCTAAAATGTAGCAATAAAAGTTGAAAAATTCACACACTTACATAAACCAGTAAGAAAATCAGAACTAACACAGTTTTAGTAGACAGTTGAGAATATCTAAAAAGTTCTGATATATTTATGTATGACAAGGGAGTTACAAAAAGAGTTTTTATTTTTTTCTCTTCCTAAAACATAGTTTATGATTGACAGTGTCTTAGAGAATTTCTCTGTCTGTTTTCTGATTTTTATTTTGTACTTCATGTGGACAGAGATTATGCCTGAAAACACGTTTTTAATTTCTCATTTAATAGCTTTTAGTAGGAAGCCGTATAAAAATTCTCTAACACAATGCATTTTAAATAATTTCTAATAGCCACTTATCTATATATTGCTGCTTTACCATGTTTAGTTTTCAACAGTTGTGTTACTTGTTGGTACTGGACCTTTTAAATTCTTCTCTCCTTTATTAAACCTTCTTTCATTTACCCTTTTCTATTTCTAACTCCTTCTCACCTTCCTTCCCCCCACCACGTACACTCCTCCCTATCATCTCCCCATTTCCTTGTTGCAATCGATAACTAATGTGTACTTCCATCTGTTCAGAAAGAACAGAGGCCAAACCAGATGTGACCTGTGATTTACCAAATGGGACGCAAACACAAGGAGTGTTGTCTGCCATCTGTTGATGCAGAAACCAGTAGAGCTGGACTTGCATTTCGGCAGAGCTCTCCCACCGAGAAGCTGCAAAGCAAATTCATCTGTTTCATTTTTTTCTCCTCTTCTGACCTGACAGTTCCTCTGCATGAAGTGTCTTGCAATGAAGCTGTAAGAGTTTACATCTAAATGGCTGTGCTCTAGGGAAAATACAAGAAGGTTTTCACAGCTTATGCTGTCAGAAACAGAAGTACAAAGATGATACTTCTCTCCACAGCAAACTTATATGTGAAGCTGCTCTTTGAATTGGATAGAGCAAACAGAGAGCCTGGTTTTCCTTCTTGTCTTCTTCCTTTCTTTTTAATGCATATGAAAGGGTCCTGATGCTGCTGAAGGAAATGAAGCAGGTGTTAGTAACAGTAACCAAAAAAAGATCCTTGTTTCCACTTCATTCTACTTCCAAATTACCCAGGAACATCTGGTTTCTGTTCCAAAAGAGGAAATGCACAATATAGGGAGTAATCCTTATGTGTGATCTTTGGTATATTCTTATTTACTGATGCAATTTTTAATGTATAAGTTAAAAACACAAGGATGATATTGATATCATGAAATTATAGTTCAAGGCCCAAAAATTCAAAATGCAGCTGATGGCAAATTGGGATGCAGGGACATGGGAACATTTTCAAATTTAACATACTCATGATTCCTATTGAATAGAACATGACAATATTATAAAGGCCAGGAACACTTGCAGTGCTTTTCTGTGTTTTATGTAAACTGAAGCACTATAAAGCCAGGAGATATTTCTATCCACTTATTTTCTTATAGCTCTTAGAGCAGAAGAGCATGAGCAGAAAATAAAATGGAATGAGTAATTCCCTTCCAGGCACCAGTTTTCCACCTTCAAGAATGCAGTTTTTTATACTAGTATGCATTACAAATAAGATATTCTCTGTTCAGGCTGATACCTGAATTTTTTGGGTTAACATTTATAGTTTTGAATACTGCAGCTAGAGGAAACTTAGGCTTTAAGATCCTTGAAGATAACTTTGCAGTCCTGTGTGCAAACTGAGTCTATCATTCTGCTCTGATATGCCTATTCCTTTATCAGTATATTACAGCTTTATAGACAGCAACTCCTAAACATTATATTTGTTTGAAATTAGAAGAAAAAAACATCTTCAGAAAAGACAGAAAGGTCCAAGAACCTTGGTAACAATGTTCACAGCTTGCACTATTGTTGTTGTTGCTTTTGTTGTCCCTGATGTTTCTCAAATGTCCCTAAATGATTAGGAAGTCTGTAGCAAGTTCAGGTTTGATACTCAATTTTTCATCTACCATGTTCAGGAGATATGCATCAAAATGATTGTACAGTGTAGAAGGGGAGGTATCATATAGATGTGAGGGGGGAGCTTTGGAGCTTTCTTTAAACAGTGATGAGTCTTTTTCTAAGTATATTTTAAACTGCTCACTTCCACAATGTTTTGAGTTCTGTCTTGTCACTTTTTTTGAATCTCTTTGGTTTCTCTGGAGTTTTTTTGGGGGTAGTGTTTGTGTTTTGTTTTGCTTGTTACTTTTTAATTATTTTTCCCTTACACTGAGAGCAGAATAAACAAAATACTGCATCAGAGAGAAATAATTTTGTCAAAAAATAAGTCTACTTGCTTCTGCCTTATTTCTTTGTTGACAGGCAGTGATAAGTCACTACCAAGCACACTGTCAAATCAACTTTAGCAAAGACAAAACCCTTTCTAAATGAGAATTAATGGGGAAAAGAAAATGATCTTTTCATATTCTCTGCTCTCATAATGTATGGCAATTTATCTCAGGAAGGGTTGGGAATCAATTAAGCATGAATGATGTATAGGAAGGTGGAATGTGACCTTAACAAGTTGTCTTGTCTCTTGTCTTGATGTTTCCATCTGTTTTGCACAAAAAATGATCTGATAATGTGGTAGGGACGTAGATATGATTTCTGAGGGAACAGTCATTATGGGCCACTATCTTCCCAGACCTGATAAGTTTAATCCAAGTTGCCTGGGAGGTAAGAAGTCATAAAATATTTTATCTGAGACAAGTGCAAAAATACTCATAAACTCAAAGGTTAATCACTGCACCAAAAGAGCAGATGAAGGAGACAGGGCAGTTTTATGTTTCTCTGTGTGATGTCCTTATTAATCATGGTGCCCCATTTGCTTTAAGTATGCCTCATGTATTTTCTTTTGAAAGCCAAATGGATAGACAGAGAAAGAAATAGAAGACTATTACTATCACATGTTAAACAGTTCTGCCTTTCTTGTATCACATATTCAAGGGATGGCATTACAGCAAAGAGGTATTCTAATTCATTCAGTGACTAAGCAAATATTCCCTTCAGATAAAAACCTAAACTTCCTCCTCTGTGAGTCGTTACGGATTAGAAATGAAATTTGAAAGACTACTGATTAAGAAACTGTGGAAAGATGGCTGGGGACCGTCTGGAAAAATTGCTGGGGGATAAAATTAGAGGAAACTAAGAGGTTATATTCACACCCTAACACAATTTATAAAGGTACGGAAATTATACAGTAAAATTATAGAGTAAAATGCAGCTGCTACTTCCTGGATGGAATGCAGTTGGCATGCTCACAAACCATTCCCTGAAACTGTGATTCCCCACAGCAACAATCTCCAAACACAGCACCTGCTAAGGGTAATGGAGTAGAGGGTGGAGTGGAGCGGAAACTCCTCAGCCAGGTTCTGCTGAAATCCTTGCAGGGAGGGGACCTCGACTGCAGTTTGCAGCTGAGAAACTGCATAAAACCTGTCAGCCAAGGGAGACAGGAGATGTCCTGCTGCTGAGCCAACAGCTGTGATGAAATCATTCTCTTTGGATGAACTTGGTTCACCATAGCCTAATTGTAATATTAACACACACCTCCACACCACCCACCCTCAGGGCACGCCCACCCCTCACTGGGCATGTCCTCTGTATTTTTTGACCGTATCTTTAAAAGTGAAATGAAAAAAATGTATACCAATCAGTGATAAAGGTGTTTATGATTATAGCCACTCATGCTCCACCTAAGCATAGAGAAGTAGTATATAAATAATATACTTATTTGGAATGGGGAGAAGATAAGCAGGACTCCCTTGCAACTGCTTACATCAGTCAGCAGGCTGAAACTGTATTCTCCATATGGACACCTACTGGAGATGAACCACACTTCAGACACTATCACTGACAATTCTCTGACCTTAACCTATCACAGTTTTATATTAATAGAGTGTTATTCTGTAAACTGTTGGAGCGAGTCCTTCCTAAGTGCTGGCAGTCACTGGCAGTGGGTAACATTATCAAATAAAGTGAAAGACACACTGAGGGGTCTCCCTTACATTGTTGGTGTATGTCCCTATGTGGAACCAGTCTCTGATCCAGAAGGATTGCGCACTGGAGGGTCCCCCTAACAAGACTCTGACAGACCGGTCACCACAAGTCTTGGCTTTCCCAGGCGAGGCCTGGGATGCAACACCCAGGGACTGACAAAAAATCAAATGCTAAGGGTTGAGAAAATCTCCCCACACTAAGAATAAATAACACATCCCCATTTTCATGTGACAGGGACACAGGAGTGCTCACACTGAAGAGATATGATCTGTATGGTTAGACTATCAGCTGTGGGGGGAATGTCTGTATGATGCAGCTAATGGTAGAGGTTAAGGGTTCAAATTTGGACAGGTATCCAGTAATGAGGACATTTCTCATGGGGACTGTGCTGGCATCAATACTGTTTAAAATCATCATTAGCAACTTAGACAGTAGGATAGACTGCATCCTCAGCAGTTTCATGGGTGACATTAAGATGAGCTCATACAGCTCAGCAAAAATGAATGCATTGTTTCACCAGAGGCAGAGTTACTCCATGCAACAGTGCATGCTTGGGGCTGAGTGGCAGGAAAGTAGTTTTGTATAAAGGACATTGTAGTCTCAGTAGACAAAAATTGTGTATAGATCAGCAATGTACCCTTGGACCAGTGAAGGCTAACCTCAAGAGTGTAGTCAGTAGGTCAAAAAGAGTGTTTATTTCTTCTTTTTTACACTTAGAGACCAAATTTAGAACATCATATAAAATTTTAGGGTTGTCACTACGAATAAGACATTGACAGACTAGAAAAAGTCAGTGGAAGACCATCAAGATGCTTAAGGGGTCAGAGCACCTGATATATAAATAGAATTTGTTCAGGCTGAAGAACAGATTAAGTGAAGATCTAATGTCTGTTTTCACTTGACTAACTGGAGGATAAAGAAAAGTCTTTACTTGATGGTCTACATTAAAAACGTAAAAAGCAATGACCACATAATGCAATAAAGGAAATTTAGGTTACAAGAAAATAAACCAGAATATTTTTTCTCGTAAGTGTGGTAACACACTGGCACAGGTTATTCAGAAAGGCTGGGGAGTGTCCATGTTTGAAGATCTTCACAACTTTGCTGGAAAGACCCAATGCAAGCTGATCTATTTTCTTATGTTTGACTTAGCAGATAGTCCTCCTCTGACACAGTGGACTAGATGATTTCCAATGATCTGTTCTGGACCAGTATTCCATTATTTAAGGACACCTTTCCATTCCCATTCTCTGTGTAAAATGATGTTCACAGCAGATATATATACATATCTCCAACTGAAGTATAAGGCTTTTTTTTATTTTTTGGATTGTAATGGTAATTTTATTGAAACTATAATTTTAAACTATCAGACTAATAGTAAGCAGACTGCAATGTCAAAGACTTTCTGCAAATATAAGGTGAATGTAAATGAAATACAGGGAAAAAAAAACAAAACAAAGGATGATTTTATCTTACAGTGCAACTGCACTGAGAGGCAGATAGTATTTTCAATACAAATTAAAACAAGGGCCAATGTATTGAAAATAATTCTTAGTCGAACTCTGAATGGCAAGAGGATTTCTGAATTTGTAACCTCTTCTAATTCTTCAAATGAGGACTTCGCTTGGACGTCTCATGAAAATAAGATCAAAATTAAAAAGTTACATAATTATTCTGAATTTCTACTTTTTAAAGACCTTGTTAAAAACAAGGTCCAACTACCTCTTTCGGCTTTTCTGCATCTCAGTATAAATCTTTCTGAACAGAATTTGGTATCTACATTCTGTAGCATTCATGATTTATCTAACCTGAGTTCAGACTATTTTCTCCAAGAGAGCACAATTTTTGCTTTCATATCATGTAGTTACTGTAAACAGCCATAGGCTGTTTGAGGAGAAAGACATTCAGGATGATTTTGTATTTTAATATAACCTTTATAAATAGCTCAATACTTTTTTCTTCTCTATTTTTGCTTTTGAACTTAGTAATATTTTGCCGATGTGCTAGAAAACAATGTTATTTATGTTCCCCAATATGAGGAAAACATGAGACTAGGTCTCATTTTCAGCACTGGCCTGGAACAGGATTTGAGTTACAGCAGTTCATAAATGACTTCATTTATATTTTATGCTGCTACACCAAATGGATCCAGCAACCTCTTTGGGGAAAGACTAGAAAATAATCTCAAATACATTACCTAGCTTATTACATTTTGAGCTTTGTTGTTCAATGTCATAATAAGAAATTGAAAAGACCCAATCAGAATGCTTTAATTTGCTTTATTTTTGAAGAAATAATCCACTTTGTAGACTTTAAGAGTCAAAAAATTATCTTTGGAGCTTAGAATTCATAGAAAATGGTTCTCATAGAAACAGAAATTAGAAAATAAATTTATTGAAATGGAATTTGTGAGGTTTACTAAATATAACTGCCTGTTCCCATAATCTGTGAATTGAAAAGAAAATATTTCTTGGGGTTTTTTAATGTCAAGTCTGTGCAGTTCTGACAGTGTTAGAAATTATAGATCTTCTTTTGTTATTAACAATAAATATTAGAAAACACACCTAAATAATTTTGCATTTTTTTCTTTACAAAACATTTTTTAACTGATGGATCAAAACCTTAGAGAAATAAGAGCATTATTATTCAGATTTTAATTAAAGTTGGAAAAAAAAAATAGAAATCCCTCTTTTGGAGAAAAACAAAGCAAGAATTACTAAGCCAAGTTTAAAGAGAGAGGGTAAATATACTTAATAATATATTCCAAATCAATTATTTGTAACAATAACTGAAGTACTGTTGCACAGTGTAGCAGTGGATTCTCATCAGAAACTGTCAAAAAGGGGATTTATAAAGGAAATCTTCAAATATGTTTCTGTTCTAAAATAAGCACATCAACTACCTCTCTGTTAAACTGAAAGTGTTTCCAAGAGGCAATTACTGTGGTCTGGGTTGGGAGTCTATTCAAGATAACCTAACCCATCCTTTAGGCTTGAATGAGTTTCCCTTTTGAGATCCATTTCTGGTTTTCTCTCTATTTGCTATAAAAGCAGCCTGGGTGACTATCAGGCTAGACAGACTAAATTACATAAATGGGAGCATAACTCAAGTGCTATTTAATGTGTTTTTCATTTACTTAAATTTCTATTCAAAGTTCTCAAGTGATCTAAACAGAAAATAATTTTGAGCTATATGGCCTTTTCCATATGCTGGGAAAACACAGATATTTAATGTGTATTAATGGTGCTATCAACAAAATTTGAACTGTTCTAAGCCCTTAAGAGGAAGAAGTTCTCAGTTTGAAGGCACTGAATTCAAATTCAAACTGACTGTAAATTGTCACCTATACAATATTCTGTTTATATGATCTTCAAAATATGCTTATCTTTGGTTCAAGGATATAACCTTTGAGACAGGAATATTACTAATAAAATGTAAGTTCTGAGTTCAATAGTGTATGAAGCAAAGATTTTATGAGTATCCAGACCCTATGAACCCAGTGTTCTTGACTCTGATTTTGGGAGAAACTTCTTAACAGAATACAAATAATAAAATAATTATGAAATAAAAAATACAAATACTGCAAACAATAATGTTTTTAATAGAAAACTATGACTTCTTGAACAGATAGTAACAATGCAACAAATAGTTACAGTGAATGTAACTATTTAAAAACTAATTTTGACTATGAAGAAATTATTGCACAGTTAAGAATCATATTAATAGTTAAATGCAAATGTCATACAGTCAGGGAGGTTTTCTAGATTTTTTTCTTCCCAAAAATATTTCCTTTTTTCTAAAATGTCACTTTGTGCTCATTATCCTTAGACAAAGAAACATCGAGTTGTAAGCTCCTGTCTCAAAAATTTGCCCTGCAGATGTCAACAATGTTTATCCATAGACTGGAAAACCTATCATGTTATCACATTTTGTTTAGCACCCCCACCCAGATCATTAATGCAGCCTTGCAGTTAAAGTTAAGTTTGGTAAAATGTTATCTTTAAGTAATGGTATTTTTTGTTATTCTTTTCCATTTAATTGGTCACCAATTCTCTTTTCTTGTTTTTTTTTAAATCTCTTGGGATATACTTATCTGTTACTGCAAACTTCCACTTAATCTCTTTCTGCTATCTATTGAAAAAGATTATTGAAATACTGCCTTACTGTCTGTCGCAGATACTTGTCTCGTGCATGCCATCAATCCTGTATAAACCTGTCTCTAAGATTTCTCTCTTTGAGAAATAAAAGCAGATAGAGGAAGCCTGGCGCTACAAGAACAGTGTGGGGTACTTTGTTTTGGTTGAAAGGAACTTTTAATAGTCATCTAGTCCAACACTCCTGCAACAAGCATGGACATCTTCAACCAGACCAGGTTCCTCAGAGCACTCCCCAAGCTGACCTTATGTTCTAGGGATCGAACACCCACCACCTTTCTGGGCAACCTCTGCCACTGTTTCACTATGATGATATGGCCAGGATACTTTGGGGGCCCATTCTGCTGAATATACATATCTCATTTATCACCTCATTTCACCTCTTTTCAACACTCTCTACTCTTCCCTTCATGGCTGCTTCATCTGCAGCCTTCACACAGTCTAAATTTTCTACCTTCTATCATGACATAGATGATATTTAGAATGATTGTTAAATTAATTTCCATAAAACTCTAGCTTTTCCGTCGCTTCAGAATCTCCAGAACACTGAGCTGCTCAATGAAATATCCAGCTGTCAAGTGGATTTTCTGGTGGTTTGTTTTGTCTTACTCCACTATTGTTTTGTTTATTTTTTGTATGTGTGTGTGAGAGTTTACAATCAAATCTACAATATGAAAGCCTTTAAAGTAAGACCCATTGCTTCTGTTCAATTGGAAAAATGAGTTGTTGAAAATGGAAGCGAATTTCTGCTGCTGACCACTATGAAATCTCAAATTATCGGCATCAGAATTCATATTTGTGATTTAAAAGATTTTTGTTTTGGATTTGAGCTGCAAAATGAACAAATGACACATTAAGCATTCAACTGTCTCTGAAATTCTTTCAAAGCATAATTTTTAATACTTGGGACATAAAATTGTCCCAATATGTTGGATTTAGAAGTACAATATAGCCTTCATAGGTAAAATATTTCAAAGTTCAGCTGAATTAGTAAGTCCCACTTTTAGTAATAAGAAACAAAATAAAAGTTGCCTTTCAGATTTTGAAGCAATTCATAGTAATGTACGTGTAACACCTGGACTTAATTCACAAGTACCAGGACGTTGAGTGATGCTTCCTACATCTTTCAATCTGTGGTCATACCATTTCCCATACTCCAACACCTTGTTGCCACATTTCTCCTAACATAGAATTGATCAAAATTTGAGATGTTAAACAGACATTCTTTTTGACCTCTGACCAGAAATACAGACCTACCTAAAAGGAGTTAGAGAACTTCATTTTGCCACAGCAGATTACCCAAGGTTTTCCAGGATTTAGATATTTGCAAGGCTTTTTAGTTATAAAACCACCTCCGGTGCTATATCTCATTTTATAAGAACTAATATTTCCAAAATGCCTACAAGCTGACGATCTAAATCCTCTCTCATACATATTAGGTGTGAAATTCTTTTAGTATATTTTATTGCCCTGGTCTTAAAAGTGCATTTTCCTGGTGGTAAAGAATGCAAACTTGCCGTTAAGCAGCACAGGTGTTAACTGTGTCCATGACTGTAAATGATTCCAAGTACTAAAGCTATTTTTTTTTTCAGTTACTTAAAATCTGTCATTTTTTATGAACCCACTCCTTAATTTTCAAGCAGGTCAAGTAAAGGCAGATAATGAAAAAATACAGATTTAAGGGCTATCTGTACCTTACTTTCAAAATGTTTTTGTACCTTCTGCCATGAAAAGAAGTGACTTGTTGGTCAAGCAACTAGGAGAATTTGGGTCTTCCATTCTCACGAGCCCTTGGCCTTTTATACTTATACCTACGGTATATAAGATTGAAGTACATATAACAACTACTTAGTTTTCTTCATGCACTCTTCATGTACCTGTGACTTCATTTAGAAGGATTTCTTAGGTTTCATGTCTTTAAAATACCCTTTCTTTTCCATTTCCTCAATAATTAATTTTCCTGTGTAACTTTCCTATGTGGATAGTATTGTCTTGTTCCTGTTTTAGACCTGAAGCTGTCAACAGTGAACTGAAGCAAGGTATTTTGGTTCCTGGGATAGGGAGTCGAGTCCTTCTTACTGCATGGGAGATGTTGCTACAGAGAGCAATCCAAACAGGGCATAGCTTGCTTGGGAGTGTGAGATATCCAGTCAGTGGTTTGGTCTAAGGACATGGAAGAGTTCTTATTTGGCATCTGTCTTTGTTTTCCTTTTCTCAGTGCAGTTTAATGTGCAAATATTAATTCATGTTATACTAGATATACTAGATATAGTAGATATCAAATAAGGAATGTTATTTTCCTACCCTGCTCATGATAAAACACATCTCTTTCATGTTTCTAGATCCACTAGCTTGCGCTTTATAACATTTCAATACACTTTGCACCAGTCCTGACCTACTTTTCATACTTCAATTTTCAAATAATATATCTTAAAATATCTTAAATTACATGAAATATAATATAAAAATATAGGCACATACTAACACATAGAAGATTCATTTTCATGTGCATATTTCTTATTTTATAGGATATATTTTTTTCTTAGAATTAGCTGATACCTGTTATCTGGAGTGGCAAATTCCAGGCTACCACCATTTATTATAAATAAATATTTCTGATTAAAGTCTGGAATTGTTTTAAGACAACATTATTTTGTCAGAAAAAAATGTGGGGAAAATCATGACTTCTGCTTTAAGTTTAGGCTTTTGCCTTCCAGAGAAGACAACAGGTAAATCACTGAAATACAGACACCTCTGTAACACCTTTCATAACTGCTTTCCTTTCCCATGTGCTGAGAATATTTTTTGCACTTGAAGCAAATGATGGTAAAGTTTCCTAAAAGTCCTGCGTGGGGAAGCACAGGATAAGCCCCTTGATGGTCAGAAAGGAGGACAGTAAGAAAAAAGACAAAAGGATTCAGTTAGGATTTTTTGCTTCAGTATTCACACGTGAGGCAGACAATCAATAATCTATAATAGCAGGGCAACAAGTTCCAACACGAAGTCTCAGTTTCAGCAGTCTGAGGCAGCTGAATAAAGCTACAAAATAAACTGCCTGTGAAACAGTAAAACTTTATGCAGCATAGAGTTCTTATAAAGAAAGACCCTTGTGAAAAGAAAAATATATAACTTGAAGATTCTATGTTTTGGCTTTGTTTCTTTTAGTTTAAGGGTGGTTTCTAGGATGAGATTCAAATTGGAAGTGGTTTTAAACTACTAAATAAATTGTGTTTAGGTATTTAGTTTTCCAAGGAAGCTCTGGTTAGGGCATTTATCATGCAAGAACACTGTTTAAGACAGGAATACAACAGCACTGGAAACAGCCAGAATATTTGTCTCACTAGTGACATTCTTCCAAACTAATGCACGTATCACTGTCAATGCCTGCTTCAATGAAATGTTGCTAGCTATTTCCTGTTATCTGTAAAAACATTCTTGCTCATTCTATCAATGTGCAAAACCTCTTGAAACAACTACAAATATTACCATATCCTTGATTGTATTATATAATTCATCTTGCCCACAACAATGTCATTGTGACAAAACAGACAAGGAGTGCAAAGCAAGAATTGCCCTCCTGCCCCAGAACTCCTTCAAATTGCATGGTATATCTGAAACTTTGGGAAATATTTATTCCTGTGCTCCCTGAAAGAGTCACAGATTTTTTGCCTAAAAAGACCAACAAAATTTTCCGTCTCATGAGGGCATGTAAGGTTGTCAGTACCAGTCGAACTGTAGTGGTTATTGTATGAATATTGCAGAGGAGCTAATTGGTACCTTTCTTATCAGCCTCACCAGGAAAGCCAAGGGAAAGGAATTCACCCGTCCAATGTCGGAAGAAGTCTAGGGCTACCCAAAAGAAAATGCAATGAGAAGTCCCTGAAACTGTACTTCAATAAGAATTATTCTAATTTTGATTTTAGAGTTTGTTTTAAAATTTAGAGCCTATCTATGCTAAAAATCAGACTTTTAAACTGCATAAGGCACTATTTGAAAGCACTTTTAAAAAGTGGTATGTTGGTAAAAACCCCAACAAAAGCCCTTACAAGATGTAAATACTTAACATTACATGACTTTTTGTTAATATTTATTGCCATAGATGTATATATCTTCCTTTTAATCTGGTCAGCAAAAGAAATATACATGGGTTTTATTACATACAATTTCCTAAAAGAAAAGTATGAATTACATTCTCAAATCCACATTTCTATTATTTAGATGTCATGATCTTCATATATGTTGAGCATTCAAAACTTTTCATTAAAAGGAATCACAAATGATCTGCAACTTTCAAATCTAGTTACTAGATTCAGCATTACCACTTATAATTTGGAGGCCAATTATTTTCTTACTTCTACCTATAAGACAGATCATATTGATAAGGGGCAAAACTAATGACAGCATAAATATTAAAAAATATTTGCTTTACACCATCAGCATTTTCATAAGCAAAAGTAAAGTGTTCTATGGAAACATGTTGTGGGAGTCCCTCCAGGGAGCAGGAGGGAAGAATGTGGCAATACACAAAACTAAACAGATGCAAGATCTATCCTTTCCTGGAGTTGGAGATAGATATTTTAATACACTTTTCCCTTTTCAAATTACTCAGAATTTTTATAATTCAACTGGTAGATTTTTAGTAGACTTATTTCTGTGTTTGCTTCAGCACAGTCTGAGTGAAACAATTTTCTCTTATTTTATCTAAATAAAGTCACTAATAGTACATTCGCATCTCTTTCCCCCCTCATTTGTTTACCTTGAAAATATAAATATTGACTCTCAGTAATATTTTTTCCCTATTTTTTCTATTTTAGAATAACATTTTTTTCTTTCCCATAGTGAGCCGGTCTTATCTAAAGAGAACATAATGCTCACAATTTAAACTGATTTTCTAGAGAATTTTATAACAAATATTGATGAAGATTCCTGATGCTCTATTGTGTTCATAGCTAGCTTAAGTTTTGGGATTTGGAAGCTTCTGCTTTTTCTTGAAGAGTTACACATCTCTAGTTTTTCTGAAATCAAGGGACTGTTTCCTTTTTCTATTAAGATTTCATTATTAAAACCATTTTATTTAAGTGCCTAGCATGAGGTTCTAAAATTATTTTGTAAACATTATATATACTTATTTATATATACTTATTTAGAAAGAAGAAGAATATTTATTTTCTTTGCTTAAATGGCTCAAACACTTTACTTGTGATTTATTTTTTAAAGAGAGTGGAAAAGCACTTAAAGGATATTAGTAAAGCACTCTGAAATGCTATGGGGTTACACATATGTTTAGTATTTTTGTACAGCATTGAAGTGCTAAACTGGCCATGTGTAGATCATTGTGTAGGTTGTCCCATTTTTTTCCAGTCTGTAAAACTACAGAGAAAAATAATTCCAGCTAAGGTTATGGGGCAAAACAAAGTTGGACAGAACAGTAAGAATTGCAGTCAAACTTAGATGTAGCAGTGCAGATTGTTTGTCAGTACTCTAATGTTAAAACTAAAACATTTCACCTGAAAACTTGTTTGAGAAGGAAATGTTTTAAGCTATCCAATAGCCACGTAGAAAAAAAAAAAAAGTATGTGTTTTCCTTTTGATTAAAATAAAACTCAGAAATGCTAAGACTAATATTATGTAATACTAACACAGTCCTTCCATTCCCTATTCTAAGTCAGTTTCAAGACACTGATGGACAGATACCTGTTACATTAAGAAATTTTTTTAATTTTTAAAGAGGATAAACTTCCTGTGTATTTATAAACAGCATTGCAGTCACCTCTTTTCATACTAAAATCTATATACAAAGACCTTATAGATAGCCATTGTCAAGTTTTCACTATTTCCTAACATCATCTATCGTGTCAGTCTTGGCTAGCTTGACTATAGGTTGTGCTATGGTAGGGAGCTGTTGAAGCAGCAACAGCACCAAGCTTTGGTCCCGGCTCAATGTCTTGAGTCTTCAAAAGGATCAGGGTATGTTTTCTTCTGAGTGCCAGCTTCTCTTGTTTCAGCTTCTTATTGACAAAATACTGGTTATACTGATCTTGCTCTATTCCTTATCTGGTCAAGGGTCAATAAATACCGCACATCCTACTAGAAAGAATGATGAGCTTTCAGACAGGAAATTATTATAAGAAATTTAAAGTTCATTTTATCTGAAGCTAAGTTTGAATTTTACCTCCTAGCAGTGTAAGTCTGGTATAGATCATTGAGAATGAGCAAAAGATCCATTTAATCATTGAGAAGAAGCTTGGCTTCAAAAATATTGGACATAGAAACTGAAACAAATGTAGCCAGCCGGTTTTGATCTATTTTGCAGACTCTGAGCAACTTAGCACTAGCATCTATAAAATGTTGCTCATTCTTCTAATTTCTATTTAAGAGTGACTGGAATCAGCTTAGCTTCTGTAGAAACCTTGATCAAAGGGAGAATTTTATTATTAGTAGTATTTTTAGACATGAAACTAGTGTTCTACAATCACAATGCTTTGTTCTTTCTGTTTTCTTATTTGATCCATTGTCACTTGATCATTTCAGGAGCAGAATTATATTTACTATCAAATATAAAAATGTTTAATTATATAATATTATTATTTTCTATTAATTTGCAGATTGCAAAATGTCTAACTTGGTTGCCTGTTATAATCACATAGTTAAAACCAGAAAAGTCTTGCCCTTTCTTCAAAATACAGGGCTATCAGTTAAGCATGGAAGACTTTCACTGTCAGAATAAGAGGCCTGTGACAGGTTGTGAGATGTTTATCTTGTACTAAAGTCACATCAGATGAGGGGAAACTTACTGCTCAAAGGATTTCTTTTATTCCAATTACTGTTGTATTTCATTGCTTTATAACTTTCAAGTAGGTTTTCTTCAATTTTTTCCTTCAATTAAGTTTTACAGTACAGGGAGAAATGTTACCAGATCAATATTTTACTGTTTCATGATAGAGCTGGTATTGCATGGGTCCAAACTGAACGACCCATGCTGCTGTTCAGCTCTCTTGAATCACCTTTTCAGACTAAAACTCTTGAATCTCACTAATCCCAGCTCAGATAAATGACTCAAAATAATTCCCATTCAAATTGACAGTCTTTCCAAGAAATAAAAATTGAAAACAATAGTCTCAGAAGTGTAAAAAACATATGTTTACAGTATTTTTGCCCATTTACTGAAATTGAGGGAGCCAATGGGCACAGAAGGTTTAAAATGAACAAAATTTGTTTCAGCTTTGCATGGTTAGAAGATGAGTAGCCAGTTCATCAACTCATTGGAGCATACAAAATTCATTTCAATTATACCTTTTATGCCAGCAGAAGCCTCTGTCACTTGACTTCTGTTTCATTTACTGCTACAGTGATTTTGTTAATCTGTCCTATGTAAAGGAGGTTTATTATAATAATTTGTGCAGGCTCCTGAATATGTATTTTAAAGGTAAAGAAAATTTTGTCTTGATGATAGAGATGACAATGACTTTTGTAACAAATATAAATTTAGTTAAAAAGTTGCTACATCTAGTGGACTTCTGGGCCCAAGAAATTTTTCCTCCTCAGCCTACTGTCACTGGCTTTGGTGCACTCTTAGAGCCAGTGATGCCCCCTCAGTCTGATAGATGGGAATCTGCTCCAGCTCTGTGCTCTCAGGCCCACCACGTAGCAAGGTTTGGAGGTCCTCCATGCATGCTGATTCAATCACATGTACCCACACTCGTACAAAGTGCTTATAAAAAGCCACATGGGCCCACCCAGACAGAGATTCACATGAGCCTGGTCCACACAAGCACAAACAGCACTGACACAAGCATGCACAGTACAGGTGTCCCAGTCTAGCTCTTTATCTCTTGCTGATCAGAATTAGAAATAAATGGAGTAAGTGGAATATGCATACATAAAGAACAGTGGTGTCTTCTGAAACTGGATCCCTAGTCCTTGCTTTCCTCCAGCTGCTGCTCCACAGACCTTCATGCCCTTCACAATTATCTTTCCACTTTAACAGCTGACATGCAGACCATTTGTTGCACAAGGGATATTGAGACAAATTGATATTCACAAAGATTTACTGGAACGATCTGTATAGCTGCTGGCACACCTCAACTCTAATAGTGAAATTATTGTGGAAGAAATGTCTTTGTGGAAGAGCAATATAAAGAGAGAGACAAAGAGAGAAAGGAAGGGAGAAAGGGAAAATTCTCCAATAGCTACACAGGAGTCTCAGATGCATCTTCTTCTGGGAGTGGTTACCAACATCAGGTGTATCAGGTGGTGATGGCAGTGAAGATTATCATGATTTTTCAGTAGTACTATACAGTTTTCTTTGGAACCTGAGAAAATTCTCTACTGGTTGATCCAGCTTCTGGCATTGTTTGTAACATATTAATTGGAGCTGCACATTGATTGGAAGTTGAGTCTGCATGCAGGTATTGTTGTATTCTATTTATCAATCATTTAAATTACTACAATCTACTTTGATGTGCACCAGGCCTGATTCTCTCCACTGTAAAGCTAGATTTGCCAAGATAAGATATAAAGAAAAGATGGAAAGAAATGTGATTCTGATGTCAATGCTATTATTACACTGTTCAGAACCTGCCATAGACAGAGTTTCTGCGTTTTGCAGGTGCAAGAACCCAAACGAGCCCAAAATTCTTTAGCAGATCATTAAATACACACTTACATGGAGCAAAGGGGACACTTGTGGAAAATCAGCAGTTACAGAGTTTAAGACAGAACAAACAGAGGTGATCAGGACCAGGGGTTGGTCAGACAAGCATGCTGATCAGCAACCTTCTTACACAACACTTTCTTTTTTTCTTGCCTTTTACCTCTTTTTTCTGAGACATGTTCCTCACTTTTGTACCCCCCTCCACCCTGACATTAGCCCTTCCCTAAATATTCTGTACATTTTATATAATCCTAAAATTCTCTGATTCCTGGACCTCATGATAAATCTTATTCACATTTAGGCAATAATCTCCCTTTCTCCCATTGTTTTTGTGGCTTCTGGCTCCAGTTTATCCCACTGATGCATCTTGGTGGATTTTACACTAGGGACAATTGGTCTCCTTACTCTGAGTAGGTGGTTTGGCTCGCTGTGTTTCACTGATTCCTGCACCAGTCAATAGGGTTTTTTTCTGATTCTAAATAGGCTCTGTGAGTTTAATGTTGTTGCCTTTCAATTAGATAGCCTATCAATGTCTAAGAAAGATTTGATCAAAAGTTAACCACATACAGGAGAAAATATATTTTCTCCTCTATGCGGGAAGTCTATAATCTGTGGAATGAAACAAAACACCACCACCACTCCCCCTCACCAAAATATATCAAAAATCAAAAAAAAAAAAAACAAATGACAAAACTAAAACCAAGTAAAAAATTAAAAATATGTTTGGAGAACACAGAGTTTATATAAGTGTTAGTGCTTATATACTCTTTATATTCAGAAGTAGCCCTACTGCAAAAACTTTCTGAGGACACAAATTATTGTTCTACTAGTGTGTGGCAATCCAGCTCGGTAAAAGCATTGCTGAAAACTTGAGAACTAAGGCAGAGTTGAAAGGGCCCTGGCTCTTTGTTTACTAGACAACTTTCCTAGATGTTTCCTTCTATGTAATCTGTTCACTCTTTCACATGTCATACATTCCATACTGGAAAGAAAATCTCACAGAATCCAACTTAAAAGTTCATCCTGTGCATTATTGTTGTCACTGCCGATGACAGCTTGTTTAATGCACCACTGCAGTCCCATCACTTTCCTATATTGTTTTTCCAATAACATTGTATAAGTATGAACAGAATAGCATAAATGTTGTAGAAAATTGACAAGTATATCTATGTGCAGAACTAAAATGTAGAAAAGCTTGTGTGGGCTTCAGCAAACATTTAACTTGATAAGTGCCATGGTAAATATGAATTCAAAGCATTAGAAGTGACAATATTATCATGAAGTAATAAGATTTTAGAGCAGAATTTGATTTTACTTTTCTTTTCCCATAAATTAAGAATAAAAATTTCAGCTTTTTTTTCCTGAAAACATTTTTCTTTTGACAATAAATGAATCAGGAAAAAATCAAATATGAGTTTTCACATAGTAATCTGAGACTTCAGTTGTAGTGTTAGAGCAGATATTAAAGTATTTCAAATTGACTCATGCTGATTATAAAGTTAGTGGAGAAATGCCTGAATGTTTAATGTATTTCCTTTGTCACACAGTTGGAATCATAGAAACTATTGAAATAGGTAGGAAACACACAAAAATCACTTTTTTGGTATTTGTAAATTAGGTCTTTAGAAATCAACAGAGTGGATCCACCTCATACTGAAAAAGTTGTAATTTTCATTTCAGGCTTACTCTTTGAACAGGTTAGATGGTCATTATATTTTATCCTTTGGTAGTCTGGGACTGCTGTTTTTTAGCACTTTAGGTTTTTATCGGGTTATTCACAAATTATGTCTTTTCTTGACCAAATTGATACACTGATATTCATATATTTCCATACCAAAACCAAATGAACATGCAAATGTGCCACACTTCCCAGAGGTGAAGAAAAGGACTTCATAGATTTGGAGGGGATTTGTATAAATCAGATATTGGCAAATATTCATTTATCTAGAAGATTTATTTCCTCAGTGATTCTCTTAGTTTGGATTCAGCTTTACCCTCCTTGATGTGTTGTTTAAGGAAATCTGGTTGGTGACATAAAGCATACAGAGAGCAATGACAGCTCAGGCTGAAGGGAGCAGGGCTTCTCCCACAGGATTTGACACTGCACTTGGCACAGAAACAACGGGAATTACAGAAGTCAGAGTACTTCCATGCTTTTCTGCATGGTTAACCATGAATCTTTAGGGAAGTGTCTGATAGTCTTAGAGCACACATTAGTGGCTCTTAAACATCCCAGAAAATGTTACCTTTTGAATCCCAGCAGACCATCTCTGCTGCTGAACTCTGTTGAGTCTCAAGGTTTTCCAAGACTGTGACATACAAATGTTGTTCAAAACAGGAGAGGAGGGGGACGAGAGGAGAGGTGTCAGATATCTTTGTGAATCTGTCAAGTACTAGCTCTAGGGATTTGTTTTGTTTTTCTGTTTCAGGTACTCAGTCATACGAAGCCCTTCTGCTGTGTTAAAACTGCCATGCCATTGCATTGACATTTAATATTTGGTGGAACCGGAGTATTGTCTCAAGAATTATATCCCACACAGATCAAAACTGAAAATCTTCTTTATGTGACCCCCTCTATTTGGCCTCACCTCCTCACCTGAGTCCTCACCTCAAATACTATGTCCAGGTCTGGGCCCCTCACTGCAAGAAATACATTGAGGTGCTGGAGCATGTCCAGAGAAGGACAACGAAGATGTGGGAGGTCTGGAGTACAAGTCCTGTGAGGAACGGCCGAGGGAGCTGGGGTTCCTTAGCCTGGAGAAAAGGAAGCTCAGGAGGGGCCTTAACAATCAGCTGAAAGGAGGCTGCAGCCAGGTGAGGGTCAGCCTCTTCTGCCAGGCAAACAGCAACAGGGCAAGAGGAAATGGCCTCAAGCTGCACCAGAGGAGGTTCAGGCTGGACATTAGGATGAATTTCTTCACTGAACAGGCGACTAAATATTGGAACAGGCTGTCCAGGGAAGTGTTTGAGTCACCATCCCTGAAAGTGTTCAAGAAATAACTGGATGTGGCATTTAGCATTCAGCCAAAGGTGGTGTTAAGTCAAAGATTGGACTCAATAATCTTGGAGGTCTTTTCCAACCTTAATCATTTTGTGTTTCTATATTTGTGAAAGTGTCACAGTACAAAACTACAGAACTGATCACTGGCAAGATAACTGCAGATAATTATAGAAACTATGTTTTAAAGGATCATATTTATGTTTTGATATTGAATGTTTAGTGGCAACAGATTTTTATTTTTCACTTGTACCTTATAGTGTTGAGTTTACCAGGTGTCTCAGATTATACCAAGTTTCAGATTTTACTGCAGAGCAAATAATAATAATAATGCAGGCAGCAGCAGCAGTGACCAAAATCTAGAATTTCAATTTCTAGTCTGTGGGAAAATCTACTAGTTCAAAATTCATTTCATAAAAAGTGAGAGAAGAAAAATTAGAATTTTAGGTCTGAAAGCAAACTTCTGATTTCCAAAATGTTTTGAAAAAACACCATGGTCAAGATCAAAATGAATTAACATTATAAGAGCTGAAACCAAAACACTAGGAAGCTTGTCTACCAAAAAATGTTTTGGCAATCCATTTATTTCCTAGATTTGATAAAGTGATATTTTCAGAAAAATCACAGTTTTATTACTCCTGGTTTTTTACTCCAACATCTGTTTTAGCTTGTCTTCAGGACCAAATCCTTATCATGATTTTCATGCCATTCCACTAATTTATGCTTTGAAAACCTTGGATGAGTTGTGTTATTGAAGAAATGTGATTTTTGACATTAGTAGTGCATAAAATGTCAATGCATACCAAGTCCCTGCTAGAGTGTCTCTTTATGTAAAAAAAAGCTCTGACATGATTTAGTGAGTAAAGAATTAATGTTTCATTATATTCAACCAGGCATTCACTGTGTTATAGTTTCTACAAAAGGCAGAGTACATAAAAATAAAGATGACATATTAATTCATAATTGCCATGGGACTGGCAGACCCTGAGTGCATTCTTCAGTGCACTTACTTTTGTACCAGTCTTAGCTTTTTGTATGTTGCACTTTGAAGCCTCTTATGAATCTGCACAAATTAGAATTGTTTTGCGTTCACTGCAGATTGTTGCATCGGGAAAGTGGTTTTTTTTTGCAATTTTATAAAGTTGCTATTTTTGTTCTCCAAATATTGGTAGCTTTCATGACTTAAAAACACTGAAATTGGATTTGTCCCATATTTGTACTTGGAAGGAAAACATGAAATATATATAATAGAATTGCTTTATACAGAATATGTGGAAACATGCACAATCTACCCATAAATGCAAATAAATCCTACTCTGACTGGTCTTCAAAGTATAGACTTTTTTTGCTGATCATAACTACAACCTTGGAATTGTGCTGATTATTAATCTTTCTAGAAACTATTAAAAAACTATGATGAATAAGTTTGACAGGCTAAATTGAGTAACTTTGGAAAGTGTCTTAAATGAGTGAATCTGCTGAATATATTAAGAAATTATTTTTATTTTTTTTTTAATTGTCAAAAAACTATTAAAATGCACTTGAAATTCTCACAGTAGTGTGAGCTCTGTGTGTTTTGGTACTTCTTATTCATGTTGGAAAGTATTTTTATTCGATGCTTTCTGTTCTTAATAAAATTACATAAAACTAAAATGTACAGTTTGAAATTCAGAGGATTTTGATCTGGCCTGCTTGTTTTAGGAGGCATTTAACTAAAATTTTCAATTGAAAATGTACTTCAGTCTCCATTACACCTCTCCAGAAACAGACTGAGAAAAAAAAGAATTATTGTAAGGTATTTTCTGTTTTATTCATCTGGATGTTGAACAATAATGTAGTGTCCAGCTGTATCTACTAAAGAACTTGTATTAAAAAAAGGATAATATATAGAGCCTACATTTCTAATGAGTGTTAAATTACTTTTAAAAATGTAGTATTAGTATACTGGCATATACTCAAATTGGTATAGTCCACAGAAGTGGAGAATGACATTGCACACAGCTGTACTGATTTGTGTACTGACATTCTCCATCTGTAGAATGGTCCTTCACATTTAAAATCTTTTTTTATGGCAATGAAATTGAAATTTGCTTTTGTGTTTGTATTATGTTTTACTGATAAATGCTGTGTTTTTTTTTTTTTTGCATTTAAATGGAAAAAGGAAAAAAAAAAAAACAACCAAATCAAAAAAAGAGAATCCAAAATGAAACTTGGTGAAATCTGAAATCCTTTTTATTGAAAGTCTAGTAAGGGAGTTAACAGTAAGATAACAGTCGGATGTTGATAAGCACAAGACTAAATGAGTACGGCAGGAGTAAACTAACTATATTATATATTTTAGTATAAAATGAAGAGCTATTGCACTCAAAATAAATGCTAAAGGGATAGACATATTTGCACAAGAAGAGAGATATATCTGCACAATCACCTGAAAAATATTATTAAATCCAAATATGTTATGTGTTAACTTTCTTAAATTTTGTTTACAATTTTTGCATGTGCTGTATTCTAGGTGAAATGTTACCAAAATATAAGTGGTAGTCTCTTTTCTTCAGCTGTGATCATTTTTAAAACAGTTTTTGATCCTGATGCCTAATTGTGAGGTGAATTCTTCTGAAATTAACATGTATTTGAAAAACTGGTTCCAAAGGCACAATATAATATGTAATCACTTAGATCTGTTTTAAATTAGTATGATTTGCCAGATCCACAGCTAATATTTTAGCTTTTCTGGCAGTTGTGTGAAACTGCACGTTTCAATGCTCCAAAGCCACCATCAGTGTCAATGGGTTAGTTAAAGTAATGCCAGTGCAGATACAGCATATCTATTGCACAAAAAGATATTGAAACTCAACAAATCTTTTAGAAAATTTTTATTTAAATGCTTTGCTGAATTCAATGCAAGTTGCTTTATGTTCATACATGATGACAACTTGAGCTTCTGAAAGAGAACATTTTTGCCTCAGAGTTGACTTGAGGCAACTGGAAGCTAAGTATCTCAGTGTTTACCAGAAATTGCTCTGTTTTTCTAAACATCCTGATTGAACCATTTTCCTTTAGGAGAAGATACTGCTTTTGAAGGACTTACCTCATCTTTGCATTTGAATGAACAGCTGTCTGGGGAATAGCTTGTAACCAGTTCTAATGGAATGAAGCATGCTGCTAAATCTTATGACTTCCAGATTGAATGCCTAATTTTATGACATTAACCTTGTTTACTAAATTGGCCTAACCTGTAGTCAGAGTCTAGAAGTTTCAGTGGTGAAATTTTGAAATGCCCAAAGCAAAATATTCAGTGTATATATAAAAAAAAACCCTACCAACTGCAAAGAAGTAATTTGTATCAGACAAGAAATTCAGGAAAAAATTTCTATTTAATTAGGGATTTACAAGGATGCTTTCAGAAAATCTAGGCTACATATGCTATCATTTTATTATTATGTCCCATATTATTTCAGTTCAAGTGCTGTCTTAAAAGAAACAGCTTTTCAGCATGCTCAATACATTTTCATCTGAGGTCTTAAATTCAAAGGTAATGGGTTTTAGACTTCTATGCGTTTTGTCAATACCCATCTTTCCTGACACAGAAAAGATGCTGACCTGTGGGAAAGACTCAAAAGGAGAGCCACAAAGTTGATCACAGGGCTGGAACACTTCTTTGAAGACCTGGGAAGAGGGTGGGGACAGTTCAGCCTAGAGAAGAGATAGCTTTGGGAAGACCTTATAGCAAATCGTAGGACACAAAGGGAACCTACAAGAAAGAAGGAAGAGGAGCTTTTCACAGGAGAATGTAGTGATGGACAAGAGGGAATGACCTTAAACTGAACTTATTAGGTATTATCTAATAGATTAGATATTAGGAAGAAATGCTTTGTTGTAAGGGTGATGAGGCACTGGAAGAGGTTGCTCAGAGAGCCTGTGGAATTCCCAGCCTTCGGGGTGTTCAAGGCCAGGCTGAATGGGGCTCTGTGTAACCAGATCTGCAATTACAATTGCCAAATAACTAATTTTCCTTCTTAAATATGTCATCACTGAAAAATTACCAGCATTTCTGATGTGCCTGGTTTTGCCAGCAGCACGTCTGTCTTGAAATCAGCTGGCATTGGCTCTGCTGGACTTGCAGGAAGCTTCCAGAAGTTTCTCACGGGAGCCAACCTTGTAGCCCCTCACAACCAAATCCTTACCAAACAAACCCAATGCCCTCCTAAAAACAGGCTTTTCTCTAGAGTAAATTCTTGTTATTACCTTTGTTATTAGCATTGAGGGATGTGGAGAGGTGTTTAGAAGAAATAAAAATCAAACAGAAAAACCCCCAAACTGAAATAAAAACCACAACACTTTTTTTTTTTTTTAGAGTAGTTTCTGGTTTAAGGATTTGGGGTTACTTCTTGTTTCATTGTTATTTTGCTTTTTTAGAATTGGTGTCCTGAATTTTGGAAAAAAAGGCACTCACATTTACTTGGGGTAAGTTTCTAGTAATGTAATTCCTTTGCTATTCAATAATTCAGAGAGACATTTGTGAATTATCTTCTAGTGATTATAGAAAAGAGAGCATAGAGGGAACTGACTGAGTAAATGAATATGAATTTTATTCTGAGCAACAGGATGATTAAAACCATCTCAATTTAAATAATCTTTCTAGGTTATACTCACCTGAATCTATATGAAAAATGAAATTATAGTGGAATGCTGAGCAAAATAGACCTGGTCCATAGAAACACCTTACTTCTGGTAAACTAAAGTAAAAATGGAACCAGATTGCTATTGATTTCTTATTGTTGTTTTGTTTGTTTTATTTTGGTTTGCTTTGTTTTTTAATTCTGCCATACCTGAATATCTCAGTAAAAATTTTAGTCACTTAGAGTAATTATTTAGAGAGAGGAATTATCTGAATATTTTCGGTTAACAGAAATGCTGCTAGAGATGCTGTTCTGCATTTAACAACATCTTGCATACAGCTGTGAATAATTGTACTCATGCCAAGCAGGCTGTGGATTACCATTAGATGAGGAAAATATTAGCCAACTTATATTTTGTATCATAAATCTTGAAAACAGCGATGGGAACAATACAAAAGGCTTTTACATGACAGACTTGATCTTTCTGTTTAAAGCATCATGGTCTTAGAAACTGTAAAAAAATCATAGAAGAGTATAAAAGGAATAGAATTTTCTCAAAAAAAAAAAAAAAAAGCTTTCCCTAATACATTAACTCCCTTCCATCGTTACCCCATCTGTTTTAATTGACACAATGCAGTCAGTGAGCATTTGCATGAGACTGAAACTGTCCCCTGTTATTGAGGGTAGAATACCTATTATTCATGCTGAATGCAAATTTGTCATCAAATGGAAATTGAATGTCTTCAATTCATATAGAAAATATGACCATTTTCACTTTGGGTGTTCTGTCTTCCACCCACATATATACATATATACATATGTATACTGGTGATGTTCAGAATTGTATAAATTTTCTTTTTGCAGTAAAACAGTACAATTTATTCATGCAGAACCAGTCACTCACTCACCTGTCATGAAGAGCACCTAATATTCTACTCCCACTACTACAAAATCTGTCTATTTACTTTTTCTGGGGCTTTGATAGACATGACTGTGTTCTTGTAGACCAGTATGTATACACAGAGGAGCTATTTTTCCAGAGGTGGCTAGTTTGGGAAGACTACCAAATCCTCCTAAGAACTACTGCAACATACTGTTTAATGGCCTCCATTCCATTCAATGATAAATATTGTATTTATTTTATGTGACCATTTTGTATCAATACAAAATTATAAGCAATTTTAGGAAAACATAAAAGTAACTTAGAAACATTTCAGAAGCTTGAAAATACATTTGTTAAGGCTTGAGTTCTTGTTGCTGTAAACAGACTACTGCTGATAAATAAAGTCATTACATAAGTTAAAATACCGTAACATAAAAAAGACCTTTATGTTGATGCAAGAGGAGTTTGTCCTTAAGTCAGTTCAACTTCATGGATCTCCAGAAAAAAAATCATAAAAATTTCATCCAAGTGCCCTCATAAACTGTGTTACTGAATAGCAGCTTTTGTTTTTCTTAGGATTCCCAACACAAACATATCCATTGTTAAGATACACATCATGCTGATGGTTCTTGCTAGAGAGTCTCAGAAAAGGTCAACACAGATTTGAAAAACAAAAAATTATAAACCTAATTAGAGTAGGGTGAGTTGTTTCTGATTTCACTTATAAGCAGTTTCGGCTTAAGTGTTTGGCATCTTCTTCCTTTATTAAAAAAAGAAAAGGAGAAAGAATCATAATCTTACCTGTAGTTCAAAACTAACTTTCAGAATTCAGCTTTGGACAACAACTGAGATATCTTATTTCCCAGGAGTAGATGGTGCCTTTTATTAAATTGATTAAGAAAAAAAAATATTTAATTTAGTTTTTATGTGTTTTTCTAACTGTTCTAACTACTCATTATGTTGGATGACTGATGACTTCATCATATGCTGTGTTTTTTTTTCCTAAGGCAAGCAGTTCTTTTCAACTCTAAGACTTGTCATTATTGCTTATGTATACAGAAGCTTTAGTTACTAGGTTATTATTTATCTGCCATAGAAAATGTTGAGGACTTGCAGGGTTTCTTACTCTCTTCTCACTGAATGTGTGCATTTAATTCTGAACATTTGATACCACAAAAGTATTAACACATTCTTGTAACTATCTGCTAATTATAGCATTAATTAATGTCTGTGTAGTGTTGTATCAAAAATGTTAAGTCTGTGACCTGTTTCACCTATAGGAAAATTCATCCTCAGTATCTACAGGATCCTAGGATCATAGAATCATAGAATGGCTTGGGTTGGAAGGCACCTTCCATATATCTAATCTAAATCTACTCTCCTTCAATTTGAAGCCATTCCCTCTTGTCCTGTCACGACAGGCTCTTGTAAAAAGTTTCTCTCCATCTTTCTTGTAGGCTCCTTTCAGGTACTGGAAGGTCACAATTATGTCACCCTGGAGACTTATCTTTTCCAATTCTCTCAGCCCTTCCTCATAGGACAGATGGTCCAACCTTCTGATCAACTTGGTGGCCCTCCTCTGGACTTGCTCCAACAAATGCTCATCCTTCTTATGCTGGGGACCCCAGAGCCAGATGCAGCACTCCAGGTGGGATTTCACCAGAAGGGAGAGAGAGGAATAATCACTGCCTCCTGGTCAGGCTACTTTTGATGCAGGCCAGGTTTGGCTTTGATGCTGAGCTTTGGCTTTCTGAGCTGTGAGTGCACATTGCTGGGTCATGTTCAGCCTCTCATCTGCCAATACCCCCAAGTCCTTCTCAGCAGGGATGCTCCAGTCTATTCATCCAGCCTGTTTTGATACTGAGTGTATCTGATCCAGATGCAGCACCTTGCACTTGGTCTTTTTAAACCTCATGAGATTCCCATGGGCTGACATCTCAAGCCTATCCAGGTGCCTCTGGATGGCATCCTGTCCCTCAGGTGTGTCACCATATCACTCAGCTTGGTGTTATCTGCAAATCTGCTGAGAGTGCACTTAATCCCTAATCTATATAATTAATGAAAATATTAAGTAACACTGACAATACAAAGCCCTGAGGGACACCACTTGTCACTGGTAACCATTGGGAGTCTGAGCTGTTAACCACTGTGCTCTGAATGCAACCATCCAACCAAAATCTTATCCATCAGTCCACAGGGATCTACAACTAAAACTGATCATGTTACCCAAGGTTCTCTTTATAATCATTGTAGGGACATTTCAAACTCAACATAGCTGCTGGCAGGTTTTTTTTTGTTTGTTTGTTTGTTTGTTTTTTTTAATGCACATTGTTGAAGTACTAGAGGTTTTCATGCTGTCAATGAGCCAGTGCTTGATTATGGGAGCTGCTTGTAAGAGAGTTGTGTTGTACATTTGATAGGATGGTGATAGAGGATGATTTGGACATTCCGTCATTCTTCTTGTGCCTCCATCTGCTGGAATTTTGGCTGGAAACCCTGGAGTACTGAGTATAGGAGAGGAAAAATAATTCAGTATTTGGAAGTTCAGCATCAAAGCTCACACAAAATACATCCAATGATCACCATTATAGTGGATACAAGCTAATATACCATCTGTATGCAGAAATTTGCTGCTTTACAACATTGCGTATTCATTCAAACAGAGCTAATGAGATTGTTTAATGATGATATTCATGCTACAGAAACATTAATCTGCAGGGCACAAAAAAGGAAACTAAACCAGAAAAACACATCCCCTCTCATCACTTAAGGGAGAATGGATGATTTTTCTCAAATATGACAAAATGAGTGTTTGCAGCACTAATACACCTATTAAATATATCAAAAAGTCTATTGACCACCATTTTATGAGCAGTATAAGCCTCATATTTTTACTGGAAGATGTCAAACTCTTTGTTTTATAAAATACTAAATAATATAATTTGCATGGGCCATCCATAAAACAAGTTTTGACCATATTACTTTACTTAAAACGATCATAGTTTAATTGGTCAATTCTGGAGAGAATTGATCTTCTCAGATGCAATTCATCAGGCCTGTGAATTCATTATAAATACCTGGAGAGACAAAATTTGAAATTTGAAGTATCTATTTGAGGCTTAAACACATCAATAACTTAAAAGGTCTAATTATCTTTTTCAGCCTGGTTTCTAAAAGATTCAGAAGCCCCATTTTTAAATCACATTTAATTAAAATTCATAAAGAAAATACTTAGAAATAAGTTGTCCTAAATATATGCAAATCTATGTGGATTTTTATTTGAACACCTTTAAAGAATAAGGACTTAGCAAAAAATTAAAATGCAATTTGATTTGAACCAGCTGATCTTTCATTCAGACCTTGGGAAGATCATTCCCTGAGCTGTTCTCATCTTTTAGTTGCTAGCCATGACTTCTTTTTCCTTTTAAAATATCAATTCAGGAAATTCATGAAGATTTCTCACAATTGCTTGGAGATCCAAAAAAATCAGTCATGTATTACAAGCAGCAGGTCTGCCATACACATTGCAGAACTTAGAAATCCTGAACAATCCTTTTGACTGTGAGTTGATTAACAGCATACTATGTGTAGAGAATGTGCTATGTCTTGGAAGCAGTGATTAATGAATCTATGATGCATAGCTGCCATGTGCCTGTACAATATGCCTGACAGCTGGGGAAGTATCAGGTGTATCTTTGCTCATGTGTGACTCCCTGGTACATCACATATCTGAAAGATTTGGTGTGTTTTGAAGACTGGTTTTATGGCACAGGCACAGGCCAGCTGTGATGCATGTGTATGGTATGTCTGGTGCTTTCAGGCATCACAAACTTGCTGCACATGAGTAAATCTGTACAATCATCTTTGTTTTTAGGAAATCCCAGACAGCCCTCATTCCTCCTCAGATGGACTGTCTGTAAGGAAGTTAATGTTGACACTGTCTGTGTTTGACTCATCCAGAACAGTGCTGACAAAAACATCCATTTCAAATTGGTCATTTTTTAAAAGACTGCAGCATCTGGCTGGCACATATCACTGTCATACATCAGTTAGAAACCAAGACAGTGCCATCTTCACTGTCCTGTCTTCTCATTTTACTCTTAAAAGGATTTCTGAAACTCAAGTGGAGCATTTTTTTCCTTTTAATTTTGTGCTAAAAATAACTTCCCTAACACTGATGTCTCTTGAAGTTTTTTTTCCTTTAAATCAGGAATGATGGCAAAGATAAAGGTTACTTATTGTTAAAGTCAATAACTGTTAATGTCAATAACTAATCTGTCTTGAATGGATATTTGTGTATTTTTTCTTTCTCAGTAATAAGTGAGAAAATAATTCAGAAACTCTACAGCTTTAATACTATTCACAATAGGAAAGGCAATTTGTTTACCTTAGAACCATTTGGGTACTGACCAGTGCTGAATATAGAGGGACAATCCCTGCCCTGGTCCTGCTGGCCACACTATTGCTGATACAGGCCAGGATGCCTTTGGCCTTCTGGGCCACCAGGGCACACCCTGGCTCATGTTCAGCTGGCTGTCGACCCGCACCCCCAGGTCCCTTTCCTCCTGGCCTCTGTCCAGCCACACCGTCCCCAGCCTGTAGCACTGCAGGGGGTTGTTGTGGCCAAAGTGAAGTAATGGCACCTGGTCATCTTAAACCTCATATCGTAGGATTCAGCCCACCTATCCAGTCTGTCTGGGTCTCTCTACAGAGCTGGGAGGCGTTTTATACTTTAATGGGTTTATAGCATAAATTAGGAAGTCATTTGGTTAAAGAAATATTCAGTTCAGAAATGTAGAACTGGACAAAGTAGTTTTAATTGTTTGTGTGTCATGTAGTCTTTCAAATTTCTTTAATGTGCTGTCTACTTTGCATTTTAGTTTGATATGTTCTGTAACACTTTAATAATTGTTAATACTTTTTACTTACCTTTCATATTCTTCACCTTCAGTTTCATACGTAAGTGTCTCATTTCCTGGTCTCTTGCTTTCTGTGGAATTTCTACTTCTAGAAGAGATATCATTGACCAACTGAAAAGAAAGCAATTTTCTATAAACAATTCTAGCCCAAAAACTATTTCCAAAGTGTGTTCCCCATCTAGTGCATGAAACTGTAGAATGTCCATTTACTTTTTTAGCAGGCAGGGAAAGTAAATTATAAAATTTGAGGTTTGACAATGGATTTTTCCCCTATGGTTTTGGGAATCATTGGCCTAAAAGCTGGCATTTCTGTGTTCCATAGAACACAGCATTTACATAAAAGGTTGTCAGATTAAAAACACACAGTTCTTTGGGCAGATTAGTCCCCAGGCTGTCCTGTAATTAAGGAGTAAATTAAATTGGATTAGCTTTGAATTTTTCTTGACATGCCATGATGATCAAGAGAAGGCAGTGAAGCACAGGGTGGTCAATCATACTTCAAGTGAAAAGAGAATATACATTTGATATATCTATTTCTATATCCAATATATCCATTTCTTAAATGCATTTAATCTCTCATGGTTAAAACCAAGGCAGGAACCAGATATTTTCTCTTTAAGCTGGACACTAAAAATTATAGCCTACAGCTTCAGAGCAGCAAGATAGATTCAGCCAAAAATTATTCTCCTTTCTTTTTTTTTTTCTATATTCAATAGCAAAGCAATTCTCTTTGAGCAATTAAACTGAATATTCAATAGAGAAACTGAAATAGAATAATCACTGAATAATTTGACTAGGAATCGTGCCATGAGAGGAACAACTATTGTGACATCTCGGGTACTAAGTGTCCTGGAAAATTCATTTTTCTTTTATTCTGGAACATTTCCTTGGGTCTACTGAGTTTATGAGTGCCCTCCTTTCTGTTTGAACTTTATTAGTTCTGTTTGAACTAATTTAAAATGGAGGTGCTCAATAGCTCTCATGTGGTCCTTTGTTTTGTACAGTGTCAAAGCTTTGAATGGAAAGAATGTTCTTGCACTGTGTAGTGGAAATTTTTATAAAATAAATTTGGAACATCTTTAAAAACTTTAAACTTTAAAAAAAAAATTAAAATACTTAGTTTTGGAAGTCTGGAGCCTCATGAAAGGGACAATCTACATGGTCCTGAAGAATGAAGAATAATTCTAAGAAAACCAGCTTATGTAAGACATTACATTCATTTCATTCTACACAAATTTTTTCCATCACTTTGGTCCTGGTTTACCTGTGAGAAGCTGGACACATATTCGAGACCTTAGATAGCTTTTATTAAGCTAGACTGTACATATCTTCACTATTTGCTGATAATAGCTTTTGGTCTGATTATTGCTTACCTGAAGGTTTCTTTTGCTTTTCACCCTCTTGATTTTGCTGGGCATTTTCTGTGAACTAGGTTTAAATATTACAGTAAAAAATATCTTGTGAGTTTTTGAAAATAAGTATAAAATTACTTCAGTGACATTTTAGCCTGAACTGGACTCTTCCTCACTGTTATGGCACAGCAAATAGGTGTCAAAGTAGCAATTCCTTAAAATTAACATTCTTTAAAGTATAATTGTTTTAACTGTCTCTACTAAACTAAAAATTAGGGATTAAATATTACTGGCAAGTAGTTTGGAGAACTCAAGACTAGAATGGCATGAAATGAAAAGGAGATGTGGTTCTGCTCCCCCTAAGATGGAACATAATAACAAATTTAAGATGTGATGATTGAGCAAGATGAAACTACCTGAAATGTATTTCAGTAATTCAGAGATTACCATTCATTCTTAGCTAGATAGCTGTGAACTTTGCATGGAATTATTTAAAACACTTTTTAATGTTTTGTATACCCGTTTTTCCAAGTGGCTTATGTAGATACATCACTCAAGCTGTTGGGATTTGGTAAAAGTACAGGTATTCAAAATAAAGATCATTAAGTCATCCCTCAGAAAACAGAGTTCAGATAATATATTCTATTACAACATAATCCTTCACCTTTTAAAAAAGACTGTGCTTTCATTACTTTTTTTCTCTTCGGTATAAATGAATTGGTTCCTAATGTCTTTCATGGATTTTAGCAAAAAGGAAAGTCACATCTTTTAAGAACTACGTCTTTTGAAATGTCACATATCAAAGGTTAAAATTGCTCTGTAGTAGAAGATTAGAAGAAAAAAAATCCAACAAAACAAGCAGAAAAACCTGCAACAAACCACAATACTGAATAACACACTCTCTGATGCTGAAGCACAAATGATGAAATGACAACCTCAAAAGAAAGCATTTTTTCAATAAAGTACATTCTTAGTATTCTACTCATTATCTGGACATTCAAAGTGAGTCAGGATGAGATGCTTCTTTTTCATGCAAGTAATGTGGCAAACATGAAAGATTATCCATCACTATACAGCATTTTTTCATATATTAGCTAATAACCAGTGGTTTCAGTGGAGAATAAAGTAATTGTTATAGTTAGTGTGAGTCTTTTGTGTAGTTCCCTGACAGGACAATTCTATTGAATCACCCATTCCTCCAATTACTATGGGATTTGTATTTAAGATATATTCACTGTCTTAATTTTCAATAGGACATTTGAAGGTTGTGGTGAACTGCTTAATTGCTTAGTATTTTATTTTCTTACATGGTGAAGTAGAGATGAACCTGAATATGACATTCTAGAATAGATTTTATATTTACAAACCTTCTTATCAATGGTAAAATTTGAAAGATACACACCCTTCACAGGAAGAAGAAATATCAATTACACTAGATTGAAGTCTTTATAAGATAAAGATTTTTCCATGTGGTGTCAAGATACTACAGCTTTTAAAGAAGGAAGTAACTCATGGTTCATATATTTTATGATGAGCCTGGGAAGACCAGAGGCACTAACTCATTCTTGTGGCATTATATCTGAGATAATAACAATTATGAGTTCACCTAACTTTAACATCAGGTATTTATTTCTAGGAACACTTGATGTGTATATTTTAGGCTCAATACTAATTTATGACATAACTAAACTACTTAGTTACTGAGTCAGCTTTTCTCGGTTTTTGGAGTACCCTGTTTTCTTGATGTAAAAGAATCCTAATGCCAAAACAACCAATGAAAGCTATGTGGTTTTGATATCTTTATATGGTCCTGTCCTTTTTTTACTTGGTGGCAGAAGACATAATAGAAAGAACACGGTGTATCAGGGTGGACTCACCTTTTTTGCTGTTTTGCATAATCAGTAATAAAAGTGGATGAGTAAGAGAAAGACAATGAAAGTTTAAACATTCTCATGAACTTCTGTTACGTTAGTTTGCCACAATGCTTATACTTTGTGTAGATCACTATAATGCAATGCTCATGCCACTGGTCAATATAGTGAGTCCTTACTTTTAGAGGGTTGTGCTTCTAGCAACAAGAACAACAACTTCAAAAGTTTGTTGCCTTTAAACCAAACCACATATGTTTTCCTTTCCAAAGTCCCTAATATAGCTGGATGGAAGACACACAAAAGTCTCCCCAAGCCATGATGTTACATATATATATATTGTATATTAATAGTTTAAAAAATAATTTTTGTTTTAAAGTCTAAAATATCATCTGTCTTTTTTAAATAGAAAAGTAGAATACCTTACCCTTGATATTCAACAATTACTTTACTCTTTGTACCATTTCAGGATTTGTTAATTAAAAGTTAGAGAAACAAAATGAAGGCAAGTTAAATTCATCTTACTCTTGCAAAATTCTTTTAATAATGGCAAATAAGGAAAATTGGTTTTGTTTCTTTGAAAAACTAATAGGTGAGTTTCAGATGAGTCAGCATTATATCAAAAACTTCACAGAGAAGAAGCATAGATTAAGTTGAAAAAACCTCTGAAACCACTGAATCCAGCTGTTAACCCTGCAGTGTCATGTCCACCAGCTAACCATGTCCCTAAGTGCCACATCTACACATCTTTTAAATCCCTCCAGAAATGATGACTCAATCACTTCCTTGGGCAGCCTGTACTAGTGCATCTTGTTCCTGCACCATTTCTGTTCAGAATTTTTTCATAATATCGAATTTAAATCTCTCCTGGCACAACCTCTTTTTGTATCTTTTGTTACTTGGGAGAAGAGACCAACCTCCACCTCACTGCAACGTGGTAGCTGCAGAGAGGGGTAAGGTTTCCCCTGAGCTTCTTTATACTCCCAGCTCGCTCAGCTTCTCCTCATAAGACTTGTGCTCCAGGCCCTTCACAACTTTATGGTCCTTCTCTGGGCACACTCCAGAACCTCAATATCCTTGTTTTGTGGTGAAGATCCCAGAACTGAACACGGGATTCAAGGTGTGTGTGGCCTCACCAGTGTCAAGTACAGGGGCATAATCACTACCCTGGTCCTGCTGGCCACACTGTTATTGATACAGGTCAGGCCTATGTTCAGTTACTGTTGACCAACACCCCCGGGTCATTTTTGCTGGGCAGCTTTCCAGCCACTCTACCTGTAGCACTGTTGTGACCAAAGAGAATGACCTGGCACTTGGCCTTGTTGAACCTCACATTGTTTGTCCTCAGTCTCTCCAGATGCAGCCTCTTCAGATCCCTCTGCAGAGTCTTCCTGCCCTCCAGCAGATCAACACTCCTGCTCAACTTGCTGTCATCCCCAAACTGATTGAGGGTAAACTTGACCTCTTTCTTCAGATGATCAATAAAGAGATTAAACAGAATGGGCCCCAGTACTGAGCCCTGGGAAACAATACTTGTGCCAGGCCATCAGCTAGAAGTAATTCCATTTACCACCACTCTTTAGGCTCCGCATTTCAGCCAGTTTATAACCCAGTGAAGAGTGCACCCGTCCAAGCCATGAGCAGCCAGTTTCTCCAGGAGAATTATGTGGGAAGCATTGTTAAAGGCTTTGCTAACATTCAGGTAGACAGCATACATAGCTTTTCTCCAATACAAAAAGTGGGCCAAAGTCCAATGGCTTCAGAGTTCATATTTACTTAAGCTTTTTCCTTCAAAATTTAATGTCCTCTATAAAAACATGCACATTCTGAATGTACAATTTATAGTACTTTTTCCTTTTGGAAACTGGGTATTTCTCTTCTTTATTAGAACAAGACTGAAGAAAAAAATACAGACCAGAATCTATCAGATCAGCAGTTTCCATATTTTCAGCAATTTATTTTTCAAATTTGTGTTTAATATCAAATCCCTAGCTTTATAATGGAGGAAATCAGAGAACATCAAATGTACTAGATAAGATGGCAGAATTCACTGAACTCCTGTAGTTCGTACCTGCTTGGGAAGCCTGTCTCACTGCCAGCAGTACAGCAGAATAAAGCAAATCATGCCCCATCCCTGTCTGTGTTCAAGGCCAGGTTGGATGAGGCTTTGAGCAACCTGGTGTACTGGAAGGTGTTCCTGCCCATAGTGGGGAGATGTTGGAACCAGATGATCTTTAAAGTCCCTTGCAATGCAAACCATTCTATGATTCTATGATTGTATGATACTGCTAACAAAAAAATCAATGCGAATACTGACTGTTGGAAACAAAGGGTTAAAACCATGAGATTCAGCAAGGAGGAGGGAATAAATTTGCTCAAAGTCACCTTGCAGGTGAGACTGGTAAAACTATTGGTATGTGCAAGCTACATTTTTTATGCTTTGTGTTGTTCATCCTCTGCCTGTTTTGAGAAGTAGAACTCGTGTGGAGAGGTAACACACTTTCACAAACATGCCAAAGCCATTTGTTGTAGTGAGGCTGGCAGTGAGCCCCTGGATCCCCTTCCCTTGCTAGGATGAGCTGAGCTGAATGGATCCTGGGTCCCCGTGTGTCTCTGCCACCTGATGTTGTTAGTGAGGTAATGAAATAAACCCACTGCATTTCAGCTGTGGTTTGATGGTTGCCCTTGGTTACCTGTATGTGCTAATCCACACACTGAGCAACAATATTTCCACTAATAGCAATTTTGATATTTATCGTTCACAGCAGGTGGTCACCTAAGATAGTTCTAAATACTAATACATTTCTGAAACTCCCAGGTACTTTGAAAAGGCTTAGAGTAAAAAATCCTGGGCAAAATGGAAAAAAGTAGGAAAACAAAAGAAAATTCATGTTACATTTCGAAATTTTTCTCTACTGCATCTGATTTTGTAAGCTGAATACTGTGAAATGAAAAGTTAAAAAGGTTTCGAGACAATTTAGCAGCCCAAAAAAGGATGAAATTAAATTAATAATCCCTTTCAAATTACTGTTTGGGGACCTAACTCTGCACTTTCACCTACAGGAGTGTATGGTTCAATAAGACTGTTTGCTAATGAAGAAGATTTATTATGAATACCTGATAGTTGCATTCACCCCATGGTACAAAACCTGAATACTGACATAGTTTTGGTCAAACTCTTTTGGTTTTGTCATCTTATGAACAATTCTTTCAGAGGTGAGGGAGAGGAGAAGGTATGAATATTTGTTGCAGAGATAACTGTCTCATATTTAATTCCTAAAATTGTTAGTGGATATCTTTTATTTTTTGTCATTCATGAAAGACCAAATGTAGGATAAATACTGGAACACAACCATGCAAAATTATGGTCAGAATAATGAATAAAAATCCATATATATGAAATTTTAAGCCTTGTGGTCCATTTCTCAAAAAAATTTTTATTTGAACTGTGAAGTGGACCAAAGACATGTCCCCTGAAATATCCCACCACCAGCAAAGCTCATTTGCCTGGTTGATTGGCCTGTCTATCACTCCTGCTCATGAGTGTCTTAGTTTATAGGAATAGGAAAGAAGTTATTTTATTCTCTATTACCCAAGAGTACTTCAGCCATATGTGCAAGTAGGCAGGTGGGCTGAGATGTTCAATCCCAACCCATTTCTTCTATTTATATGGTTTATTAAGCAGCTGAAAGGTTTGGAATCTCATTTCATTGTAAAACCCATTCCTCTGCATGAACAATTCACTATAAATTAAATACAGCCTTCAGACCCTGTAATATAATTCCTCTTGTTCCCTAAAATTAACTCTTTCTATTTAAAGAGCAAAGACTGGCATTATGCACAAGGAGCTGCCCATCAAGAGTCACAATGAATGAATCCTTGAGTTGTCTTTTTCATAAATGATAGACAATGCTGGCACTGTACCATTAAAATCATAAATATACAAAATTTACAAAGATCGAAAACCTATCAGAAGAAGCTAGATTAAATTCTTAAGACATCATTCTCTATCTCTTAAGCTCTGCTTGAAGACAGAACAATGCAGATCTCTATTTTTGATTTGCAGCCTGTGACACAGAAGTGAACACAGAAGAGAAGGCAACAAAATTTTGTCTAATTGGTTGTGGCAAGAACATGTGGCTGGGGAAGCCTCTGACTGATGATGGTTAAAAAGAAGGCTAATCAGTGAACATAAGAGGATTAAAAAAATACATAAAGCAAAGACCAAACACAATGTAAAGATAAGTAATACTGGTTTATCACTTACCATAATATTTCATTTTCATCAGTTAATACTCTGCTAAAGTATATATGTGAAATTCGTCAAAACCTCTGAAGGGCATGATGATCTTCTATGCACAACAGAGTTCCCACTTAGACTTTTTCTGATGCTAGATAAACCCATTTTATGGTTAAGAACTACTGAAGGAAAGAATTTACTATTTGTTGCTGCTCACCCAACCCAAGATGAACAGTGTCTGGAACATACCTATCTCTGCTTCTCACTTCTTTCTTGTATTTCCATACTGTAACTTCTTATAGTTATAAAAACCAGATAATTGTAGTTGCAGCTTTTGGGAGATAAAACTAAACATTTAAGAAATTGGAATGTAAAATTGTGCTAAAAGAGAAAATAAAAGGATTGATCAAGATAATTGCTCAGTATTCTTGTCTTTATTATGCTGATTAATTAAAATAAGGGCAATTTGTTAAGCAGCTTTTGTGATGTTTATTATCCTGTTTTGACCAATGTCTTGTTTTTTTGTTTTTTTTTTTTTTTTTTTTTTTTTTTTTGCAATTCAAGCAGGGGCAAAAATAACAGAGTAACTATCCAAAATATCAAAAAACAATTTTAGGCTGGCTCTTCCTTAAAATTTTGCCGTTAAGATTCCCAATGACATCACATAATAGGCTAATAAGGGTCTCAAGGACACAATCTCTTCTTTTCCAGGAGGAAAGCGTGTTTGAAACTACTTTTGCCATGCATATTCAGAAATTTTGCCTCTACTGCTTTTGAAAATCTTCTCCTGTCAAAAAGAATCAAAACCAGTCAAAAGCATGAGAAATGAAATAAACAAGACTCTTATCTAGTTCTGCTTAGTGGGATGTGATTTACCTCAGTCACAGTTTTTTAATTTACTCAGAAATGTTAGTTAAAAAGGATGAATAAATTACAGATGATAGGAAAATATTTATGTAATAAATGAGCTGGGGACATAATGGTGCTGTAAATAATGGACTCTATTTATACATAATTGACTTGAGCCTCAAAGATCCTGGCTCCCTAATTCATCCAAGATTAATGAGAGACATTAATAACCACTCAGATTACAAAACTCTTGAAAGAGTGACAGGAACAAGATAAAAATGTCTTTTCAAGTTTTTTACAAAAAAAATTATCCCCAGGTGCAAGTTAGTCACACTGTCATTTATAAAGATAATGTATTTGTTTTCAGATTTGCTTTCTGAAATTTTATGAATTGAAACATGCTAAATTAATACTCCCATGTTAAAAAAGTTACAAAAAGAGAAAAAAAAATAATATTTAATAACAAGAATGGTTGATCGATTCTTTATTTTTCAATTTATTTTGCAAATAGAAGCTTCTGTCTACAAATTGCATCCTCTACAGTTTTCATTAGTCTTTAGAAAACATTTTTGGGATATAAAAATGCATTTTGTGTTTTTCATTAAAAATTGTGAATAGTTTTTACAATAAAAATTGTCTTAATTTTAGATTTGGACTGGTTTTATCTTTTTCTGGCCTGAAGCAGTGAGAAGAAATCACAAAGCAGTCTCCTTTGCATGGAACAGGGAATAACTCATCACCTGTTTCAGAAAGCTGAAGACTCCTGAAATACTTCTGGGATAGGACAGATACAAATATTTACAGTCGTGTTCACAATTGAGTTTAGCTTATTTAAACATACAGCTGAGACTTATGACTGAAGTAGCTTAAATTGGGAGATGTTTTTGGACAATAGATCACATTTCAGTGAGGTAGAAATCAAATAACATAAGGCTTTTTTTTTTTTTTTTTGCATTTCCATTTTTTTTTTTCTGATTGTCATGTTATTCCTACTGTTTCTTGGTGGACTTTTATGGAATTTCTGTTAGAATGGATACATAACTTCACTAAGATACCACTTCAAGTTTTATTGCATTCACCCTTGTAGGTAAACTGATCTGGACACACAACTCAGATTTACAAAAGACACAAAATGGCATACTGGAACATGGTTTGGGTCAGTTGGTCAAACTTTTGTCTTGCTTTGCTTTTCATTGGCCTCCATTAATTACAGATAATATACAATTGGATTAACAATTTTCATATGCTTAAAGGTAAAGCCAGGAAAATTCCACGAATGGGTGTTTGTCCCACATAAATTTGGAAGATTTTGCTGATTCATTTGATTATTTTGTGTCAACATTTTCAATTTCATGGTGTAGTATGTGCCCTTAAGCTATTTGAAAGAGCAGCCTCCCTTTCCCCTGGACTCATCATATCTGATGTGCCACTGACTGCAGGTCAAATTTGCAAAGCCTGCACCTGTACACAATGATTATGCTTCTTGAGTTAATCACATCTGCATTAGTTTCTGCTAATGAGTCACCAAATAATTGCACACATTTTGCGGCCATGCAGCTCCTTGATGTTAATGACATTCAACTGTACATTTGCATACTGAAATTCAAGCATGGCATGAGAATATGTAGGTACCCATATTTCTCTCTTTTTTTTTTTTAACGTGATATTACAATATGCTAAGAACATGAGTGGTATTTTTATAATCCACTTACAGACACTATTTAATAATACTGGTTCAATTAATTTTTTATAAAGGCGTAGCTTTAAGACATTTAATAGGAGGGAGAAATACTGGAAAGAGAAACCTGGATGTGGCTTTTCCTGCTCTCCTTTTTATTCTAAACTAAGAGAAAATTTATTCATTATTGGTATAACTTTGTTGCAGCCTACAGAAATCCCGAGGAGTAAGCACTAACTTGCCACATGCTTGCATTAGCTTTCGCAGTGGAGGTTTTTATTTCCCACTTTATATGAAATAAATGGCTGCTGGAAGGCCATGAACCCCACATCCACCTGTGACTGATCAGACCATTATGGTTCACCAATGGGCTGGAAAACTGACACTGGGCAGCGATGACTTGGACTCATAACCAGTCGAAGTGAAATTTGAGCCAGGTGACCTAAAAGTCTCTGTGTTTGTCTGAGTCACCATACTAGAATTCCAAGTGTGGTTTTATGGATTTATTGGAAATAATGCTGGCATTCCTTGCCTACATGATAGGATGCAGTGTGCACACAATTCATTCAAGAGTTAAAACTATCAGAAAAAATTACTGAGGTTTGTCTTGCTTTGTTTCTTACTCTATTCTCTGTAAATTATAACATGATAGATACATGATGTAAAGCTTATCAAAGACACTGTTGCACACTTTATTCAAAGAGTAGGCAGAACATATTTTCCTTGCTAAATTTAATCTTATAATGTTGCATTGTAAGTGAAAACCATTGACTGTGCATAAGTGCATTAAGCAAATGCACTGTGGTGAACCAGTTATTACATTTATTCAAGTTTGAGGGAGATCTAGGATTCTCTCACATCTAAATCAGTGAATTACTGCTTTTTGCTGCCAAATGGAAAAAATATATGGAAAAAGAAGAAGGAAGCTAAACACTATATGACCAAAGATACTGACTTGGAAAATATCCCATTTTTATCTTGACATCCACAAAGAGTTCCATAAAGGTCCAAAGAAGATGTCAGTTTCTTTACTGTTTGTTTTCTAGTGTTCTTTCGTCCTTATGAAATCTTTTGCCTTGCACTCTCAAGAAATTAAACTACAGCTATTTTCACTTTTCATTTTAGAAGTAGCATGAACAATGAACAAATATAAATTATGACTTTGTCCTGAGAACTTGGAGGTGTATCTTCTGCATCTTTATTGGACCTGGAGAGTCTCTATTGTCTCTGTGCTCCCCAGCACTGCAAACCTAATTTGCATTATATTTCAATTCCATTAAAGTCCTATATGGAAGCAAAAAAAAAAAAAAAAAAAAAAAAAAAAAAAAAAAAAAAAAAAAAAAAAGCCTCTAACTAGAAGGCTTAAGATATAGCCAAATCTTCAGCTGCAATTATACCATGTCATTTTGTATGGACAAAAGGGCACTTAATTATAGGACAAGACACTTCATTACATCTCCAAGACTTTGTTTCTCTGGTTAGAGGTTCTAACAGTTATCATACAGAAACTGTGGGTTTTATATTCTTTAGTGCTAGAATCTGCTATATGAATCTGAAATAGTGTAAGAATAGCACCTGGAGAAACAGGAGAAAGTGAATGAGGATCTTAATTCTAGTCTATGAGTTGTGAAGCAGCACCCCTAGGAGCTTCTTACCACAGCAGATGTGTATGTCTACTAATTTAAATTATTAATGAAAAAAAAGAATGATGAGAAGCACAAAAAGACAAAAAAAAAAAACTTAGTAACTTAGTTACATACATTAGTGTATGCATGGAATAAAATGGCACTATTTTTTTAGCATTAAACCAGATTCTACGAAAATATCAATTCTTGGCAAGTTTGTTTTGCTTGAATATCACAGTGAATCAAGCTCAATACTGAAAACAGTTTTAAAAGGTGAGAGTAAATGTATGTAACATAGAATGTGGATGGGACTGTGAATGAGAAATCATCTTACTTGAGGGTATTTAAAATTGTGTGCAAATATTCTTGACAAAATAGTAACCAGAATACCCTCTGTATATGACCTACAGGTCAGGAGGGGATGCTTTTCTGCTGTTATTGCTATGAGAAAAATGCTTATTTCAGTATTATTTCTAGAAGCTGTTTTATATCTGAGAGAAAACTGAGATATATTACTATACTGTCTATACAGTTCCTGTCATTTCATAATTTATTTGTTCTCTGTTATTCTAACAATTTCCCTTGTAGCTGTTATTCCTTCTGCAGCATTGTCTATTGGGGATAAAATAAAAGAATACTTGATTTGGGCAGCACTGGAACTTAAATGTGAGCATTCTTAAAATGAAAGATGCAGCTTTCGTTCTTCTCGCCCCGGTCCTGGGCAGCTGGGGCGCCCGGCTAGGCACTGCCTTTTGGTGAGACCGAGGCTGCCGCATGCTCGGAGGCTCTAGGGCTGAGCGCTCCAGGGTGGGTAATGCAGCTTTCGTAGCCACACGCTGAGAGGAGACAAAAGGAAAGAGAAGGCACACTCTGCCCCGCGGTGCTGAGAACTGTTTATTCCCCGCGTGGCTGCAGCGGTGGTCAGAGCAGCTGTTCCCAGGTGTGCTGTGGGCAAAATGGCGATTTGGACAAAGGAAGCATGGGGTTAAATAGGAGGTGGGCAGACAGGGGCAGAAGCCCCCCTCGCCCAATGGGGACAGACAAGAGGGGAGTGACGCGGACCACAGCAACCTACGGGAACATAACAGAGGTGGGTACAAGGTTCTGGGACCAATAGGATTGCAAGGATGGGGTGACTGACATAGAACTTTCAGGAGTAAACAGGAGGTGGCTATAAGATGGACATTGCAAGGATGGGGTGACTGACACAGAACTTTTAGGAATAAACAGGGGGTGGCTATAAGATGGACATGTAAGAGTTCCTGTAGTACAGCTTGGAGCAGACCATTGTGAGGGGGAAATAGGGGTACTGAGAACCAACCTAACTAACATTTATTAAAACCCCTAACTGAACCAACCCAGCATACAACAGAAAGACCCATATATTCTATTTTCTTCAATTATTGAACATAAATATTCAGCTTTTATGTGTTTCAGTTATGCTAAAGATGAAGCAAAAAGATGCAAAACCAATCTCTCACCTTTTGGAATGTATGGAAAATCTCGACACTCACCTCTGTTTATTTTTGTTTATGAGTGAAGTAGAAGGGAATACGATATAGATTTTAAGACAGATGTTTTCAGATCATCTGGTCAAAGAGAGATGACAGAGGCAAGTTCAAACTTGGTAATCAGGGCAATACCCCCTGTTTTGTATGACTTCCCTGAATATGGATAAATCCTGATGAAAGAGAACTTTCAGAGTGTGTATCTCATAGCAACTCACTGAAAGTATGTGCAAGTCCACTTGCTGAGGATTTTCATCAAGGATTTGATTTTTTTATGACCGTTTATACATTGTTGCAAAATTTTCAGGAGTTATTGACAGCCAGGTTCCACACACATAAACTGGATGGATTCAGCAAAACATAATGCTTTTATTTTCATTGGGCAATATAAAAACTGGTAAAAACTGTTTATTCCACACTGCTTTTTTTTTTAGTGTCCTTTACAAGTAAGCTTGCATGTTAGCTAAAAGGTCTGATTGATTTTTAATCTTATACATTCAAAAAATATATGCAAAGGTGGGTTTATACATGAGAAGAGAATGGATAGGATGTGAAAATATCACTTCAATTTGTTACATAATTAAACCTTTTTAAAATGGTCCTGTGTTTTCAGATTGAAGTATTTTAGATAGTTTTATAAACTGAAAAAAATGTAGAGGGAAACTAAAAATTTATATAATTTGAGTTGTAAATATTTACTATTTTTTAAATTTGAAGGTTGTAAAAATGTATTACAACTACAAGATTCTGACAGAATAGCACCTTCAATATGAAAAATCCTTTACAGAACCCCTCATTTTATCATTCGCCTTCTATTATATCTTAAAAGTGTATACAGTACTCAGGACTTTGATATTAAGTCCAAATAGCTTGAAACCAACCAGACATCCTCATACTAAAAATAAAAGTCAAAGGGAGAATAAACAATCTTATTTATTTATTCAAATTAAAATCTAACATTTCAAAGAGCTTAGATTTGTTATGACCTTGTACCACCTTTAGCAGCCTCTGCTTTGCCTGCAAATTAGAGGCGTTAAATACTTTGCTCTCCCGTATATGCTTAGAGCAGAGCCAGACACGCGCTGCTGATTCCGTTCAGGGAGGTTATGAAGGTCCTGACATCTAGGCCAATGGCAGTATTCTGTGAGCTCAGATGCAGGAGCTGACTATCTATAGATTCCCAGACTATTTCTACACAAACCCAAAGGTTTTAATACACATCAGAGGCAAAGACATCAACCTTTTAAATTTCACTGAGCATGTTTTGACTTGTTTTTTCTGCTAGAACATGAATTTAAAATGATTGTAACTATGAAGAAAATTTGCTTATGATCCTTTTAGGCTTATATGAAAAACTCTTTAGCTCTATATTCTTTACACATTTCATGCACAGAGAGCATATGACTGGCAGGTTTGATGGATTCTAAAGTTGTTGATGTACAGAATCATCTATCCACAAATTCAGATTGTTTATCTTCTTCACTTCACTTACTTGCTTCACTGTACTTTGGGTTATAAATCTGAAGAATTTCATCCTATAAGCACAGAAAACTCATTTCATAAACACAAGGAGAATTTGGGGGAGATGAATAGAGTAGATGCCATGTTAGAGAATCACTTAGAACTATTCTGACTAGACAGAAACATTGAGAATAAGAAATTGAGCTGCAAAATTAAGAGAAAAGAAAATTGCAAAGAAGAAAATCATAAATATAATGCATACTCAGTACTTTAGAGTCAAAGAGACAGGGCTGAAGGTCACATTTTTTTGGTGGAGAAGATTGTAAAATCACATGTGCTTGTCATCTCAGTCATCTGACACATTACAGTACTTTATCAAAAGTTTATGCATTTGAGCAACATGTTTCTAAGGTAAGGAACAGAAATGTTAAGAGATAACACAATGTCAACCTGCCTTTATTGGGTCTTATTTAATTTTTCTGTGAGATGGATCTACATAATACTTCATGAAGACATGTAGTGCTCTTTTTCAGCTGGAGATATCAACTCAGTTCTGGAGTTCAGCTGGCCCACAAACTGTCCAGCTTTACCTTAAATGCAGCATGGTTTTACTGTGATGGACTTTCCAGTCATGTATTCTGGCAAGGCATTAAATTCTTATTACATATTCACAGCATGTCATTTGCTGATCTCTTGCACTACAGGCAGCACAGACCTGACTTGTTTCTAGCTGGTCCTTGGAGGTGATTGAACCCATAACATGTAAGTGCTTATGTTGTCAACATTATACAATTAGTATGGACTGAAGGGTGGGTTCATCTAAGGTGACTGCATATTTCTATATAAGCCTGTTCCCAAACCATTTACAGATTCATTGTGTCACAAATTCTTATACTGCAATAATCAGAGCTGGTGATATCATCCTCTACTAGTGTGACATGAACCCAAAGTGAGATTTGGTTTTATCAAATGTTAAAACCTAATCTTCTGCTTTTGACAGGATGTAGAAATAGATCATTTGAATATCTGATTACACATAACTTCTACTGCCTATCTGGAGAAAGAAGTTGAGGGGGAAAAAAAGGAACTATGCTTTTAGCAATGATTCAAGTTTTTAGATGACAGCTTTAAAACAAAACATTTGGCTGATTGTCTTCAGGAATTTTAATTCATTCTTTGTATCCTGACCTCTCTAGTCCCACTTATTACTTTGTGACTTTTAATGTCCTTCATGAATATAAAAATAAAATATTTGGAGGAGGGGACAATAAAAGCCACACCATCATTCACATTAGAATATTTTTAGGAAAGCTGCTTGTTTATGAGCTTGTTTTATCTTCCTCTGTCCAGTTCAAATTGCTTTTAATTTTTGAATCTTGTGTATCATAATTAGTAATTGATTTCAGTTTTGTAATATCCTGGCTGATATGATCATCATGCATACACTAAATAAATTTTACACAGCAGTCTCTCCTAGTAGATGGCCCTTCCTCTAGCTAACATAACATTCTATGCCTTTTGTAGTCATCTATTTAAATTATTTGTAGAGGTATTGAGTTAATTTCAGTAATCATTTGCCACATAATTAAAAGAAATGCAGTTTAACAGGAATGTTCATCATCAAGGACTAAATATGCAGTGGCTGGATTGATACTAAAATACAGAAGCAAGATGCTTTGCTGTAAGAGTACATTTCATTATAGTTGATGTAGTGGCATGCCTCATTTATGGGGTCTGATTATGCATCTCCACTTGATAGAAGGTGACTATAGAATAAGCACTGAAGGAGGACTTGATTGTACAAAAGTGCTTGGAGGAATATCAAAATGTCCCCTCTTTATCCAGCACTCAGAAATAGAGAGGATACTTAGGAAATGCCTTTCTTCCCCAGAGAATGTCACATTTTGCAGAAACAGAGCGCATTTCTGATCCCCCTGTGAATGCAGAACTCTTTTTCTGGCAACACTGTGTACCAGAATGCTTCACACATGTGAACCACAGGAGGCTTTGAAAGATGGAAGATGATACTGAATATGTTATTAACCCTGGCCACCTGAGCTTCCCTTCAAGCCCCAAGTTCTTTCAGCCTTACAGGTGGAGATATTGAATTCTTTCCTATTCAGCCAGTAGCTAAATTTTAGTCCTTATGTCTCATAAGACATAAGAGTCAGTGTCATTCCAGCACTGGGGCCTAATGTCATACAAGGACACTCATTTGCCTGTGATTCAGATTTAGTGTATTTGCATTGGCTGCTTAGAGTACATGTTGTTTTCCCTGGGTATAATCAGCCTATATGGGATATGTATAGGGTCTAGTTATGTTTGTGAAATCCAAAGGGAAGCAAGTCAAAAGGACAGCATCTTGTAATGACTTCTAAATATTGTCTTTACTGATTGCTGTGAGAAAGAAATATCATGTTCAATGACTGCAGAGAGATTGAATAATGAGCACCAAAGACACTCTTCATGCATTGATCATTATGCTAAACTTTTTAATGGGGACTAGTTTCTTCCAAAAGTACATGAAATTGGCTTATTACAGTAAGAAACAGCTGTAAGTGCATTGTAAGATACAGATGTACACAGAAATCAACAGTGTAGGTTATTTTTTGAGTTGATTTATTTTGTCAGAACTTGAGACTGTTTTCATATAACAGAACAGGACTTAGGGTCCTTGTTAACAATGATGGCAACATATTTTATGTTATGAAAACCACTCTAGTTACTCACTAAAAATCAACAGCAAGGAAACCTCAAAGCAGCCAAGTGATTTTATAATAATCACAACTGACTGCATTTGAAGCAAGGAATCTTCTTCAGGACTGGTTATTTCTCTGTATTTTATATGGGGGATAGGGTGGGTTAGGATGGAAGGGATGACATAACATTAAAAAAAGTTAATAAATGTAATAGATTTTAAGCGGAACCTTCTAGAATCTCTGGCTGTTAATTTGTATCTTTTCAGTTTTGTTCTAGCAGTGCTACTAGAACAGAAGTTTGATCAAGGTTCATGTGTATGACTGGGATTCCCACCCCCACCACTTTAAACATCGGCTTTATTCAGTGATTAAACATTTTTCTGTCTTAGAATACAGAGTTCCAAGGCAAGTGTAATTTATTCCTTTGTCTCTTGGAAGAATTTGAGGCTTAATTTAGTCATGTATATATAATGAAATATTTAGAAGAGTTACGTGAATGTGAAGCACTGTAATGATCAGTAATCTAGTGCTGTTGTTAGTCAACTTGCCAAGTTTTAGGAATTACTTTGATTAGGAATCAAATATCATGCTTTTAGTAATCATCTTGCAAGAGTAGTTTTATTCTAATTTCTTGATATGAACAATTTATGCAGTGTGACTCTCTTCATAAGGTAAGGGAAAATGATTGGGCCTGTATGTGAAAAAGGAGGTCTATATAATATGAAATTTAGTAATCGGGATGGGAAGGAATAATAGAGCAATATTAGGAATTAGACCAAAAGTAGTTGCAAAAACTGTAATGATATAATTATATGAATTCATAAACTTTATATATAATTCACTGTAAATAACTTATATGACTATTCTATCAGTCATACAATTCTAACACAGTTGGATTTAATAATTAGATAATAGAATTAGTTAAAATATTCCCTTCATACTTTTGTATTCTACCTCATTATTATAGTTATGGCAAGAAAATCCATACATGACTAGGTTTTCCCAGAGAGCGGATCCCTAATGCAAGTCCTCTGAGAAGAACATTTTACTTAGAATAATTAAAGCATGCATCATGACTTAAATTATAGTTCTAGTGATTAAATTAAATCAAGCTTCTCTCATGCTGCAGTGTTTCTAAAGATAATTACTATCCTCTCCTAAAGTAGTTTGTCAATTTGAACAGTGATTTGGCAAAGAAAGTTGCACCTGGACTGGTTTTGTGTCTTCTAAGATTTGACATGTTTGCTATTTATGAGAACTGGGACACTGCAGGTGGCCATTGGCAAAAACAACTGATGCCTTGCTGTATAGTCAATGCATTTTAGCCCCCTTTTTTTGAATTAGTCAGGTTTGAGGCATTTTGAAAGGATAATAGAACCCATTAGGACTGAAGGTATCTCAATTTTCACTGGTATATGTAGTATGTGTTACATAACTTCAGATTATCAACAAAATCATACCATGATTCTTGATTGTATTAACACAAACTATAGTTTGTAACTGGTAAAAAAATCTGAAGATTTTTTGTCACTGAAAAGAGATTGTATGCGGTGTCACAGAGATAAGACTTGAAGAAAATTAAGAATATATTAAGAATACATTTTCAGAGAGCAAGAACTGAAAGGAACTCAAAGCCTTAAATCAGCCCATAAACCTAACCATCTACATGATATGAAATTAGAAAGTCTAAGTTTTTGCAACATAAACAGCAACACCTTACAGAAATGGCAAAAAAATTAGCATACTCTCAGTCATGTCACAGTTCCTATGGAAAGTGATAGAGTTTCAAAGGATTGCTTTGGGCTTAAAGGTCTGCAGAGAACCATGTAATGAGCAGAATGTTCACCAGGAAGATGTGATATCCAGTTCTCACCCATTCTCTGCATCATTTAAGTAACAGTTTAAAGAAAAGTTTCTGAATTAAGCACAAATCTAAAAAGTGAGGTGATGCAATACACTGAGGTCACTTTCAACTCCTATAGGCAGAGCTATTTGCATAAAACCCTTATTTTGCCCTTTCTTAATCGCTTTCTAATGATTCCAGTGAAAGTTGAACTACATATTTAAAATACAAGATTCTTATCAAGATAGCATAAGACCTTGTATTTCTGATGCTCAGTGCTTTATCACAATGAGATAACACACACTTCAGAGAGGTGAGAAATGAGTGTGAAGTTACTCCACCAGGAGAATAAACTGATATAATACTAAAACCTTAAGGCAGGCTGTCATCCTTGACACAGTGAGTGTGATGGCAGAATATCCATCAGTTTTCTGAACTGAGTCCTCCCTGGTTTCTTAGAACAGAGGGAAGGACAGTTGTTGGCAGAATTCAAGCTAAATTTGCAAGTAATGAGAAAGAAGAACCTCAGTAATAAAATATCCTTATGTGTTTTTCTACTGTGACTCCAAATCAATATGTCTTTCTATTACCTTAAAGACTTCTGCATATATTACAAACTTAAGTTATCCAGTTTCTTTGTGAAATAGATAAATATTGATATTCTTAGATTACTACTGTTCTATAAGAAACATAAAAATGTCATGGCAGATACAAAAAGTGAATCTAAAAGGGAAAACCAGAGTCTTCCTGACCTGTGTCTGTATGACTTTTCCTTGCCCTTAACATATACAGAAATTAAATAAATTTCAAATCACCTGGCTACAGAGCTAAAAATCTAGGTATAGATGATGTCATAAGCGCTTGTATGTGATGGTTATTTATGATTAGTGCTATTGCAGGCTAAGCTGATGTTTTTGCTAAATAGTGGCTACAGAGCCTTAGTCAAAAATCATGAAAATGAACATGCTGCATATCAGGATGTAGTGACAGAGGAACATTGGCAAGAGGTCTAAAAATAAAGTAGGATGCTGGGTTTTCATAAAGCATAGGAATCCAAATCCCTATTACTAAAGTGGAATATTCTGTGCACTTTGGTCATCTTTTATGCCTCTTTGTGTCATGAATAGCAAGCTTGGGAGAAAATATCAATTAATTTTAGGAGATTTCATGAAATTACTAATCTGCACTGTATTTACAGTAGAATGATGGGGATTTTTTTTCTGATTACTCTGAAACCCACCAAATCTGTTGCATTGGGCCTTCACTGCCCAATCATTTGTAGAAGATTCTCAGGGTGGCTGAGATGGAAGGAGGCTTGTGGAGATCATCTAGTCCAATCGCCTGCTCAAAGCAGGATCAGCTACAGAAGACTACTCAGAATCATGCCCTGTGGGGTTTTGATTATCTCCAAAAAGGGAGGTTTCACTTTTTTCAGTTTCTTCTTCTAGTGTTCAAATATCTTTCCACCCAGAGGAATAAGCATGTGTAGAGATCCTATCACAGCTCTTCCTAGCTGCCCATTATTTTCCTTTTCACTTGCTTCTTCATTTTGGTTTTGTTTAAGGCTTTTAAAATTGTTTTGTGGTTTTTAAATACTTTTTTTTCCCATCACTGGAGTTAGCATACAGCTTCAAATCCCTGCAAATAACTTAGTATTAAAATTTTTTTGCAATCCTTCTCTTTCTCAGATATCCTATCATATTAGAATTTGTTCTAGGACTAAGCGCAGTGCTAGAAGCCCAGCGTTTGAGCTGTATTTGCAGGTGTGCCACTGAATTACTGAATAATGGGAAATTAGTAATTTTTCCCTCTGCTACTTCATCAGGAATTGATAAAAATGGCTAGTTAAAATCTTCAGGAACGTATTATGTAGAAAGTCACACATGATCACAGTGAAAGCTTCTGGCCTATATTGTATTATTTTATGACTTTTACTACTTTGGAAAAATGCTTTAGGATCTCTTTATTTTACTAAGGGATTCATATTGTTTTTAATAGAAAATACTGAAATTCCATAATCTCAACCTAGTATTGTTATCTGACATGCTCATAGTTCTGCTAATTCTGTGTTCCTTGGAACTGTTTGCAATAATGAATTGTCCAGATTTTGGATTGGTGTCACATGATCAGATAGACAGAAAAAAAAGACAGCTAGAAAGGATTGATGAGCTATTTTGAAGGATGGGTGGGGTATACCTCTGCTGCTCAAGGTACTGTGATGTTGGTGAATGGAAACTGCCTGCTGAACTGAATTGTACCAAGGAATTTCCAGAGCTTAACCTGGTCAAAATCAAACAAACATTTAGGAAAATTTTAAGTAATCATGACTGTAAGCAGAACAGGATTAGCTAGCAGTCACCTCCTCTATTCTATTATTTGAGTGTGATTAACATTCCATTAAGGAATGACAAAATTGCAGAAACAGCTTTCTCTGCATTTATCTCACAAGGTGAAGAGATGGTTTGCACTCTTGTTCTTCACAGCTAGGTACAATTGTGGAACAGTATGCTTGCCTGATTAAAAACTGTGGATTATAAAACTGCTGATCACTGTGGATTAGCAAACTATCACTACTTCCAATTTGCAGAATACAGATAGTGATTTTTAAAACCTGTGAAGGACACAATTTTTTATTTAGAATTGTGTACATTAATTAAATAATTGTATTTGCAAATTGCTAATTGTCATTAGCAAATTCAATTACCATATCAGCATATATAATCAATGTAATTATGCACTCAAATGGAGTACATGCTCACTAAATTGTTTAAATCTTATATCTGGCAAGGCCAAAGATATATCTAAGGTAGTACCTTCCTGTAATTCTTACTACACCTCTCATCTTCTACTTTGCATTAATTGTTTAGATCCAAGCTTCATTCTTTACCTCACAAGATAGTGAGAAAGTTGTCCTATGAGCCTTTTTTCTAATTTCTTCAAACAATTTTTTTGTTTAGTACTTAGTCTTTTTTTTCTTTTTTTTTTTTTTTTGAGTCTTATAAAAATGTGAATGTCATCACTTGCCTGGCATCCCAGCATAGCATGCTAGTTCCTTTTGATTTGGGCTGTCAAGATGAACAGTGGAAGGTTTCCCTAAACTCAAACTATGATTAGTGGGATGCAAATATATAAATCACATATTTGGGTTTTTTTCTCCCTTTGTTATAAAACTGGTTTAGCTTCACTGTCCCTAATGTCTCTATCAAGTATTTTCCATCTTTATAAAAGTGACTGCTTTCCAGTGCAGAGCCAAGGAATTTCTTTCCATTCTTTCTAGTTCATTGATCATTCAATTTTTTCTGAAAGTCATAGTATTCTGAGTATATTAGAAATAAACACTGAACACACCTGTGAATCTGAATTTATACTAATGGACAAATTAATGCTGGAATTTAATGTCTCAAAAATTATTTCTGAACAATTTTGTTCCTAACAGTGTGTGAGGTGAGGGGTGGAGGAGCGAGATCTTCAGTCCTGGTGTTTTTATAAAGCCACAACTCAGTGTTGCATTTATCTGGAATGCGATGCTTTCTGTGAAATATCTTAGTTCCTATATTATACACAATAATGACAATCCAATACATAGTCTTCAATGTATCCAGGAGAAAACATTTCTTTCGCTTTAATCAAAATGCATCTTTCTGTTGAAGAGTTTCGTTGTGCAAAATAGCAGAACTGTTGGCCTCAGTCTTGTTCCCATGAATGCAGAAAATCTTTCCAATATTCTGGTTTCAAGCCAGAAGTAGTTTGAATTTCTTACAAAAAACTTGTGTGGAACATGGAAAGTGAGTTCAATGCAGAAGGTTCTTTTATAGCATGGGTTGCTGAGATGCACACATTGCTTAGACAACTTAAGAATTCTGTAATTCTTGACATTTTTTAATTAGTAAAGTAAAGATGTGGAGATATATTAATATTGCAGTTAAAATTACCTAAGTAAAATGGGTCAATATAACTGTATGTATAAATGAGCACTGTGGTCAACTGGATAATTTTGAACCTGGCTGTGAGTCCCTAGGTCTGGGTTGTATGCGGACTTTTTCTGTCAGCTATAGATGGAATATATCTCTGATACCAAATGGAGCAGATGTCTGTAAGTTATCTCTGATTTTTGAATCATGTGTACTACTATGAGTAAATGTTCCCATTAAATCAATCACAAGTTGATTAAAAACTTTTATTACTGAGCTTTAAAAAGTACTGCACTGAACATAAGGACACAAAATTATTACATTTTATTAAAAGCTGCATGAAGGGCAGAAAGAAACTTAAGACTGAAGAACTGTCCTTGACATTTCAGGGAACCAAATCTGTGACTGTAGACTGGGTCATAGCAAACTTGTTCACTACATCTAGTTCAGAAGGAAGCATAGTAAGTAACTATAGAAGTACATAAGAAAATACAGAACGTTTTTTCTGTAATTTAACTCAAGTGCTGGCTTTACCCATGTCAGATTTCCATTGTACCCACAAGACACCACAGATAGGGCTTTGAGGAAGCATATCTGCAGGTGAAAAGGCTGTCAAGAGACACACAATAGAGCTGAAAGAAAAGGTCTATCTCATCCTCATCATCCTCCAAATGGTGTCTATTTTAGGCTAGCATTAGAAGGGGAGCAGGATAGACTTAGAAAAATTTTCACTGGCCTATGGTGACAATAAAGTCAACTAACAGTAGAATGTAAAGGAAATGAAATCTTTATCTTTTGAAGGAACAAAATAAAGTGACACAAGAAAAATTTAAGTATGGAAAACCAAAACACTTAGAACAATCTTTAATGAAAGATGTTTTGGTCAAGATTCTCAGTGTTCTTGTTTAACTGAGTCACTTTTTAAAATCAAATATCCCATTCATATTCAAAATTATTTTGAAAGATAATCTTTCTTCAACCCATGTTTGGTTGTTCTTGACTTTAAGGCATCTCACAGGAAAATACAAGCAAGTTATCTCAGCACAGAAAGTTCTTGGGTTCATATTTGCAATTTGATCTGACAAAACACACTGGAATGAATCAAGTTTGAAGAAAGGAAAAAAACCACAAGCAGAAAAATAACCTAATGAAATAAATTTCATGTGAAAAATTTGCACATCTCAAAAAGATGTGCATGTTTTGGTAAGATGGATACACATCTCATATGGTAAGATGGATACATCAGTTGTAGTTAAGTTATGACCACCATCAATTAATCCATGCAATTAACAGAAATTGAAGAGTTGTTTTTTTTTTTTTTTGTTTTTTTTTTTTTTGTAATTGAGAATGGTTCAGAGAAAAACTATTTCACCAAAACCTGAGATCCATGAGATTGATATGAGATGCGCTCTTGCAAAGATATATCATGGCTATGGTTCAAATACTAACAATGACTCTAAAAAAATGGTGGTATCAAAATGTTATGAACACAGTCATGCGAATCTAGTTCTAGAGAACTAACAAAGTTCAGTTTCCAGTCTTCCCATGATCATAGAAATATGGGCAAAATAAACAGACTTAGAAAGTCAAACACCCGTGATTTTGGTGTGTTAGAAACAGAAGTCAGCCCCTCTGACAGCACAGAATATGTCTAAGATAAACTAAATGTTTTTCCTTTATTTCTGTAATGGGTTGGACATAAAAAGATTTAAATCCCAAGTTATTGTATAAATTTGTATAAATTTACTTTTTAGTGCTGGTGCATTTGACGGAGAAGGAAATATGTGGAGCTGCACTTGTTCTCCCACAAGCTGTCTGTAACAGTTTCTAACTCACTGGTGATGAGGAGCCAATATTAAGACTCAGGCTCTGCGTCAGTCAGAATGTTTTGTTGCTGGCTCTATGTTGAGCACAAAAATCTCCTGAAGGAAAAGGGAAAGATTGGTTAAACCTGTAATCAGCAGTGAACGATGAGTCTTCAAGATATACTGGGAGTTCACATGAATTTTTATGATGCTATTGTTACTATTAATATCAGCTTTAATACTGGTATTAGTATTGGTATAGATGTAACTATAAGGTCATGGAAGCACGTGAAAATCTTGCTGTTCATACTAGTTTTTGACTTAAACTATTAAGACTTGTGTTGTTGAGCCTGAAGAGATGATGGTTCCACTTCTGGCATCCCCCCTGCTTGTTTTATTGACAGTCCTGAAGAGATGATGATTCCACTTCTGGCATTCCCCTTGCATATTTGATTTCCAGTCTGATTGCATCTGATATCAGTGGTGTGTGGCTTTACTGCATAAGGACCAGTGGCTGTGGGGACAGGTTCAGTGCTTTTAACACAGGAGTGTGACTTCAAGGGAGGAATAAACAGCAGGAACAGATGAAGTGCTAAGCAGCCAACTGCTAAGACTGCTTTCTTGTAATAGTTTTTAGCCATAAAACTAATGGCTAAAACCAGTAAAATAAAAGAAGAGTGAACCAGTGAATAAAACCAGTAAAATAATAAAAGAGGCACTTCTTATTACAGTGAGCTTCAAAGATTTCTGTAAAACAAAATTGACTTTCTTCTGTCAAAAAATATTAAATACAATGCATCAAGGATAAGATCCTCTTCATAGCAATTGTACACATTGCTTTGATAGATTCTGGGGAGTGATGCTTTGAAGAATCTGGAGTTCAAAAGTGAAAAATCCTCCCATACTATGATTTATAGAATTTTTATGCCATTTAATAAGCTTTGCTTTGAGACATATTGCTTTTCCTGTCAACATTTTTTTTAAAATAGAAAATAGCATTTAATAATGGAAATAAGAAGGAGAAAAAAAACAAAACTGGGAGCAGCATGCTTACCTGTGGAATTCTGCCTCAAAAGTATACCTTTGCTCTTTGGCTTGGAATCTGTCAACTTAATGATCCGAGATTTTGCATTTTATACAGGGCAAATTGTTTCAGCTTTCCAAGCCTTAAGATTACACCAGCAGTGAAGGGTCTGGAGTACATGCCTTATGAGGAGCAGCTGGGGGAGCTGCTAATTTAGCCTTGAGAGAAGGAGGCTCAGAGAGGACCTTATCACTCTCTACAACTGCCTGAAAGGAGGTTGTAGGCAGGTGAAGGTTGGCCTTTTCTCCTAGGCAACAAGTGACAGGACAAGAGGAAACAGCATCAAGCTGTACCAGAGAAGATTTAAGTTGGCCATTAGGAAGAAGTTCTTCACAGAGGAAGAAGCTCTTCACAAAAAGGGTGAATATATTATTGGAACAGACTGCTCAGGGAGGTGATGGTGTACCATCCCTGGGGGTGGTTAAGGAAAGACTGGATTTGGTGATCAGTGCCGTAGCCTAGTTGAAATGGTAGTGTTTGCTCATAAGTTGGACTTAAGGATCTCAGAGGTTTTTTCCAACATAATTGATTCTGTGATTTCTTTGTAAAGCTAGCAATATTTACTTTGAAATTTACTTCTTTCAGTATTTCTCAACCCCTCATTTTTAAGAGCTGCAATGCAGATTGTTATATAATTTTAATAGGACACAGTAAATATGGTGCCAATTTATCAATACTGCCAGTATGTGACATCCTGGGTAAAAAAATTTGTGTTGCTTTTGCCCTGTCCCATGGATAGGAATTATTTCTGAAAAGGGTCAAATAAAAATGAGATTTTCATATTACTGATTTTATAGTCTTTGAAAAATTAATATGATAATGAACATCACATTTTTAGAATTAGCAATATAAAGGTCTATACGGGAGGAAAACTCAACAGGAACACATTGCAACATCTTGTTTTTAGCAGCAATATGGGAAGGACAATATGAAGCAAAAACATCAGGGCTGGTCTTTACCACTTTTTATCATTTAGAGAACTCTGCAACATCCTACTTTTTAATGCTGAGAGCAATTTGGGTAACCAAGAATGGAGTGCCAGGGACAAAGAACAACAAACTTACAGTATCAGTCCATCATTCTGCTCTCCACCTTTCTTGAAACAAAACAGTCAAATGAAAAAACAGAAGTTATTTTGAAAATTTATAATAGACAGACTGAGCAATACTAGAGATTTTCCAAATGCCAGAAGCACATTCTTTAGGGAAACAAGTCAGTATCAACATAAGATTGATTTCCTTTGAGCACCGTCTTTTCCCTTGAGAAAATAAAACAATGTGATTGATATTGATTCAAAAGCATGTTCCTTTTGAATAACATTTTAAAGTTAGAGCTTCAATGGCATGTGTAATTAATCAGAAGAATAAAGTGAAATTTTGAATGGAAGACCTTAATGCAGCTGGGAAGAAACAGAAAAAAGCATTTCTTCATATAGAACAATGTGTTTTATAAAAGCCTTGGTTTAGCAGACAGATCTGAGCAAATGATTCACAGCTTTTAATTTGCCAAGTTCATTTTCTTTTCTTTCTCATCATAAACCAAAACAGAGGTATATTTTTTGTTTTGGAAAAGGTATTTATTTCTTTTTTATTATTATTTAATTTTTTAACTGCACCAATAATTTAAAGTTTTCAGGGAGTGCAAAAACTGTTTTGTACTCCGATATTTCCATATTATGTTATGATTGTATCTTATAAATAGAATCATATTCCTCTGTTCTGTGACTTCTTTAAGAGATCTTGGAGATGTCTGTAGTCCTTTGTTTTGAGCAACATCCCATGTTGACTCAATATACTTAATTTCAATGCAACTGCTCCCATGTGCAAATGTTTAACATTTGCTGTGTGACATTACAGTGTAAAACTTCAAGTGTGGGGATTGGGCCTTATCCAATGGAAATCAGTGAGAGTTTTTACCATTGATTTCAGTGGCACTGGATCACTGTTCCTGTGAGCATCTTGATGAGTGAAAACCTAAGTGCATAAATGTACATGGGTCGTGATGACAGACGGGCTGTGAAGAGAGTTGAACAAATACTTAACAGGATTTTTATTAGGAGTCAGATTGATTAACTGCCTAGAGTGACCCGAAGTTTCATTTGGTTAAGATTCTTTTCTTAAGTCCTTCGTAAACTTGATGCTTGCTTTTCTATGCTATCACTTCAGAAGCGATGAAACTGTGAAATAGGAAAATCTCCTTCAGCATGTGACCAGAACAGTCCTGATTTCAGGAAATTTGTCAGTCTCTCTTATCACACAATACAGTTAAGTGTCTGGGTATGATGAGGGCACTTGGAAAGGAAGAAGCATTTTTTTTTCAAACAGAATGATACCTGTCCATATTTTATAATACCACTACAAAGAGGCAATCCAACTATAAGTTTTTTGGAAGGCTTTGCTTTTCCCATTTCACTAGGAGATGCTTCTACTGTTCATGTAACATTTCTTTTTTTTGGGCTTGGATAATAATAAGGGGGTAGTGTCTTACCCAAAGTACTGTGCACTGGCTGGATAGATAGCAGAGAATTTGCTTTACAAAATGATGTTTCTTGGTGACTTTTTCAGACAGTGTCACTTAAAAAGATTATGTGTGAGTGACACATCATGTGCCAGGAGATTTATTTTACTGGTATTTACATACCTTAAGAGAAATCAAAAGAGGCTGCTCTAAAACCTGCTATGGACACACATTCATTTGTTCTCCATTTTTCAAGAAAGGCATCTATCTGCTGCATAATGTAGGTCAGCTGGACTTTCTCCAGTTTCACATCATTCCTGTCTTAGAGATTAAGTTCTAAAGAGTCTTGCTGGAAAACATGAGATGGTTCAGTAAAGACCAATCTCAGAATCTGGGAGAGTAATATTTCCTTTTTTTCCCCTTCCACTTTATGCTTATGCCTCAGACTAGTATCAAGACCTGTATTTTAAAGCACTTTTTTTTTTTCATGTGGAGTCAAAATATGAGTTATAGACTGCATTGATTTACCTGAATAAACAATCAGGAAAGAGCATTTTATCTAAATACTCATGATAGCAAAAGGCTTGCCACTAAACCACAGAATGGAATAACAAGAACCTGAAGACATAATTTTCCCAACTCCTTCAAAGCAAAAAAGGATTTAAAAAGGCTTTAATCATCCTTGGAAACTGTTTACTTGAGTCTAATCAAAAATACTTATATGTAATGAGATTAGCTCGATTGGTTAGAGCATGGTCCAAATAAGAGCAAGGATGTGGGTTAGAGCCCACAACCATTCACTTAGGAGCTGGACTCAGTGATCCTTGTGGTTCCCTTTCAATGGAGAATATTCTGTCGTCTGTGACCTTTTTCTCAAAGTAGCTGTTTGTAGAACTTCTCTCTCCTCTAAGTTCCTAATAGCTTTTCAAACGTTTGGCAGCTAATTGGATTAGTTTTTTCATGGTCAACAAAGATTTCAGACTGAGAAATCAGTCCCTACTATCTCAAATATTATGGATATTCTCATCATGATACTTTAGTGTTAACAGATCCAGCTACAACATTACAAGAGGTTGTCCCTGTCTTCAGTAGCAGAAGCACTTTGGTGACAGCATAACCTGAAACCCTCATCTTTTTTCCCATGTAGATGCAAACCTCATTATTACCTTCACTACTAGGAAGCTCATCTTGTATAACTGGCTGCGTGTGTAGTCAACTGTGAATGTTTTCCATTAGATTTGCAGTTCAAATTGCTGCTGCAATTCTCGTTCCCACTTCAGCAACGAAAACTGAATCTGTGTTTGAAATACTAATACGCTTAATCTAATTGCGAAGTTCAAACTATTTTTATTATTGTATAATCTTGCTTGATCATACATATTAACAATTGGCATCTTCAGTTTACCAGACTAGTATTATAAACTCTTCCTGGTCTATTTTCAGACAGGTAGCTTTACATAGTAAGACAGAAATTTCCAGTAAATGCATCTTTTTGTTGTTGTTGTTTTTCTGCCACTAAAGGAAGACTAAGGATTTACAGAAAAGAAACAAAAATACTGCAAATATTTTTCTTTAACCAAAATAATACAAGATTCCTACTTCACTTCCTGCTTTGCAGAAGTTTCATTGCCAGCTACTATTATAAATTATTTGTGTGTCTTAAGCAAAAAAAGATATGTTTTATTGGTTGTGCTATGGTATGCACAGTCATAGCATTCTTTAAAAGAAAGATTATTTAAATTGACCTATGTAAGATGTGTACTACAGTGAAGCTTTAATGGAATTTAACAAGGTAACATTTGAGCAGCTTTCACTGGGATAGAATTGTCCTGAAAATGTTTAAATCAAGTTATTTCAGGTTTACATAGTTTATTAAGAAATTTACCTGCTAGCTACAACAGGGAATTGTAACTCAACAGTATTCTCAGATTTTGTTGTCAGTGGCAAGTGCTCTATTTCCAGCCTAATTTCATTTTTATGTGTCAGCTGTTGTTTCTGTGTGAAATCACTATATTAAAAACTTGCTACAGTCTTAGGTGTATCATGAGAATTAATGCCTGAAAAGGAGATATTCTCTGTTGACTGATCAATGTATGTTTATTCACTCAGTAGCAAACACACAGCTAATGAAAGCGAAATTGCTGAGTTCCTGAGGGGATGCTGTCCTGGAGCTAGAGAGAGAGCAGGAGCCCTGACATTGGCATCCACATGTTCAGCAGATCAGACTCTGGCAGCAGGCATGCCCCAGTGACAGCTCAAACGAAAACTCTGCATCTTTGCTGAATACCATGATGAAAAGCAGTATAACCTTAAAGGCTTGTTTATGGTGTTTCTTTTGCTTCAAATATAGAAAATGCCAAGAACAATCTATTTTGATCAGGCTGTCAGAAATTTATGCCATAGTATTTGACCATGAGATCTATATGCAGAAAACCTGAGGAGATGTATCTCTTCTTAAAATGCTGTTGGCGAATTTCTCATTTCAAATAACTGACAGGGTACTTCACAATCATTTGTTTTTATCTGCATATAAATTTTCTCTTTATATATATGTTACCTCTTTTAGTTTTAGGTGCCAAAAGAACCAGCTTGACTGATTAGATGGAAAGCTTAAAATATATAGCTTGAATGCTTTTCATCAAAATTATTTGGTATCTTATCATGTGACTTCACAAGGAAAGCTTTAACTAAAAACAGGTCAACCATCTTTACATTCCAGTTTGAATGTCTGGTCACATTCTTCCTTTGTAAAGCTTTATTTTAGCACTCTCCTTCCTTCTTCCTTTCCAAAATTATTATGCCATACTGTTGAAGCACCTGCCATGTAGATTTCGTTTCAGTGTTGGGTGAAAATAGTTCTGGTTCTGTGAAATGATTCATACATGCATACAATTTTTCAAGCACAAAAGATTTCTTAGAAATTAAAATTTATATATAACTGTAACCTCTCATTGCAATGAAATATTACTCTACTAGGAAGAAAACAAATCTTTCTCTTATCTTTCTGAATTTTTTTCTCAGAGTTCACATTGCTGGCACAACTGTACTTAAAGATAAGTAACCCATAGACTGAGCCCAAATTATTATTTGAAATCAAGTAATGAGATCCTTTCATAGCATATGCAGCAAATAAGTTCATGTCAAAAAAAATGCCTGAGAAGTTTTCAGTGCTATTAATTTTGTTTGCATTTTGCATGAATAAGTGAAAATAAAACAAACAACAAAAATGTACAACATCTATTCCAAGAAAAGTATGGTTTGGGAGTTTTTGTAGTTTTTTGTGTATGTGATTTTTTTGTTGTTTGTTTGTTTGTTTGTTTCATTTTGTTTTGTTTTGTTTCTTGTTCATCCTTCAGTATTATTGTGTCTGGAGAAAATTTATGCTTTTTTTAAAGTCAACCTCAGTGTTCATTGCAGAAATTTTAAGAAAAAATATAACTACTGATTCTACTGACCTTGAACAAAACTTATTTATATTTACCTCCTACCTAATCATTTAAGCAGGGCCCAGGTTTGGAGCACAATTCCTCTTTAAATCTAATCCTAAATGTCCAAGCTGCTATCTTGAAATCAGGCTAAGCTGAGATATGTATTTCCTCCTAGTGAGCTTCTTATCTTCAAGTCTGTAATTTCATATATGTCTGTATGTTCTGCTTGAAATAACATTCACATCATAGAGGAATTTATTTTAACAAAGCCTCCAACTCACAGTGGGGGACTGATTTGCTGTGTTGTAGGGCACAACACTTTTGTAATAGCAAGCCAAAACAAGGGATTGTTTTCTTGTCTAGGCATTTGTTCCTAAGAGAGCTTTAGTTTTATTGATTATCTTGTATTAGAGTTCTGAGGCAGACTGTGAAACGACAGAGCTGGCAGAATAGAGCCAGAGGCACTAGGAATACCTTAAATAACTAGGGCCACTTCAAAGCTATCATCCTACAAATAAACTTAATGAGATGATGTGCCTAAGGAATCAGGGATTTTTAAGTACTTGATTGACACTTCCTTAAAAGTAATTTATTTTATAGATCTCAGCCAACTGCAGGTTTTTTACTTTTCAGGGTTTTTTTTCTCTAATTCTTTTCAGATTTAAGATTACTGAAAGCCACAATTAGCTCACATATATATCCAAATACAGTTGGCTGATTAAAAAGTATATTAATAAATCAAGGCTTATACAGTACAACTATTTGGCTTACAACTGTTTTAAACATATTTAAATAAAACAAAGATTACTTTCAAGTAACAACGTACACTGAAATTATGCACAAGGAAGAACTTTGAGAAGCCTGAGGAACAAAAACAAAGTGTTGATTACAATTTCAGTTATTTACCTTTTTAAATACTTGTCTTAATAAAGGATACCTTTTTTTTTGTAAGACATAAGTGTGTTTTCATCATAGAGTTATTCAGTACCAACAATTCCATTTTACATAGAATTTAGTCTATATGCAGAATAGATGAGAATATGAGAAATAATTTTACCAGCCCTTGGAAGGAGGTAGGAAGGAGAAAAATATTTTCTTTTTCCAGGAGGCATCAGAAAGCATCCAGAGAATACACACAGCACAGTTTTCTGTTTATTCCTGAATAATACTGGATTTACTGTACATGGACATGCAGTAGTAGAGTGTACATAGATTGTAACTTTTGCCGGACATCCATGAGAGCAGGATTTCTGAATGTCCAATATCTGGGTAGGAGGTTCCCATCTGCAAATGTTCATAGAGAAACCATAATTCACCTGAAAAAACAAGATAGGTCTGGGAAAGGTGGATGTTTGTTTTATGTCTATGAGAGCCAAGTCACATACAAAGCATGACTGAAATCAGAATGGTCAGCACAAACATAAACCATGACTACCATGTTTCCAAATAAAAACCTGTCAGTGCAAAGTTAAAACTGATCATGTGTGGAAAGGTGACTATTATAAAATAAAGATAAAAGAAAATGAAAATAATTCCTTAAAAAGCTCATTGGGAAGGGAAAAGAATGTGTAGCTGAGCGAGATGCTGCGACTAAGGACACTGCCTGAAACACTAGAACAGCAGATAAAGATTCCTGAGGATTATGACCTACTAATGAATGGAACTGGAATATGATAACACGTTTTTACATCCGAAACCAATATTACCATTACACAGCTGAGAACTCTGGCATCCACACACAGCACTGGAATCAGACTTGCTAACTAGAGACAGGCTTATCTGTGGGACATGTGATTAAAGTCTTCAAGGTGGATTGGAAAGAAACAGATCTAACTCCACAGAAATGTCTTTAAACAGCAAATATGGCTGAAAAGTGCAGAGAAATGCTCAAAGCAGTGCTCAGAGAAAGTGCACATAATTAAAATAAGAAAGTCCAGACAAAATAAATAACAGATGAAAAAGAACACTTGCCAATTTATAATATGCAATGGCAGGAAACTATGGGAAAGGTAAAATGAAGTGCACTTAGTTCACAGGAAATTTTATAAATTATATGGAGAATATAATCAAATCCTACTTTCAAGATGGCAAGTGGAAACAAACTTCAATATACAGAGTCTTAGGACCCAGAGACTTTGAACTAAGTAAAGGGGTATGTGAAATAATGCTGAAAACTGTTATGAAGGGGAAAATAATTTTAGTAAAGCTGAATTACTTCAAAGTGTTATGCTGTAGAAGTGAGCTGCCAATCATGCAATGCCATAATGCAGCTATTACCTCAACAGTTAATTTAATTCCAGCTGGATGGTGAAGCCCATTGCAATGCAATCCAGACACAGTCACAAAGAGCAAAGCTTGCCTGGAGTAATCTGACCAGGTGCTGTGGATGTGTGACAAAATTTTTCTGAGAGTCCTGAGTGAAAACCTATTGTTGATAAGAAACCTTTAAAAAGCAAATAGTATGATTAAGAGATCCTATTAGACAAAGCAGAGTTAAACCACAGAAACAGATGTTCCAGTGTAGTGCTAAACCAGAATATGCATAGTAGTTAGTTCTGTTGAACCTTCTAATTCAATATGTAGAGTATATTTCAAAAAGCTGAAAACACAGAGGCTGAACTAGGACCAAAAAAATCCATAAATTTATTGGAAAGAGGACAAGCAGTTTCAACATCCCTTTGATTGTTAGTATCCTACTACTACGTCCTACCTTTCTCTGATGGCATGTGCTTATAGTGAGGAATTTCACCTTCTTTCCTTGTGAGACACAAGAGCTTATTGTTCTGAGCTGTAGGCTCATGGGAGGATCAAAGGCAGCCCCTGGGCAAGACCCAGCTGGGAAGGCAAAAATTCAGGCTTGTTTCTTCTTTTGTTCTTTTGGAAGTTTCTTCTGCTCCCAACAAAATTCCTCTGTGTTTGTTTCTAGCTGAGTATAGATAACACATCAATATTCTGTTAAGCCACACATAACTGATTTACTATAAAGGCTTTAAAATGACAGTTAAGCTTCTTCCTCCAGATGTGCAAAGTAGCACCTGTTATAACAGATTCCATACATTTATTTTAAACACACAGTCAAAATATTTCAATCTCTTATGCTGGATAACAGTAAAGAGAAGTATTGCAAAACTCTTTGACGTATCTCAGCAGCTTTTATTAATTCATATCTTTTAATACCTCTTTTCTAGGAGGTATCTATTTTCATAGCCATTTAGACACCTATCTACATACCTTTGAAAAACTTGTTGCTTTCAGAAATATATAATAAGGCTGAACTTATTTATTTGAGGAGGAAAGTTAAAGGACTTGAAGTTCTTACACAGATTTTACTTAAACTGCTGATATCAGCTTTCCAACTTTCTGATTTTATTTCTTTCTGTACATTCCTATCAACATACATGTTATTCTGGGTGTGAGAATACACTTGCTTCATATATCTGGATTTTTTTTTCTAATTTAACATTTGAAATCAGAACTGTGAAATTTTATTGGATTCCTCCTTTATTTTCATACTTCCATCCAGTTAAGCAGACTATTGGGTACTATTTTCATCTTTGTTTTTCTGACCTCTTATTTTGGTCTCTATTGTCAGAAAAATCTATCTAATGTTGGTTTATTGTTAATAAGCCATGTGGTGCCTATAATGTAGCTGTACCCAAATCAACAATAAAGAAGCAGGAGTAAAAAGTTATTTCATTCCAGAGGGGTTGTGTATAGGATGCTACCAGGTCAGCACTGGGTCTAGATGAATTCACTATTTTCAATGAAGAATTAAATAATGAATAGTCTTATTGCCTCTGCAGATAAGAAACTGTGAGCAAATGTAAGAACAATGAAGAGTGGAATTAGAATCCATATACTAAAACAGTGTGAAAATGGTTGAAAAAACATCAAGTTCAGAGATAATAGTTTGCAAAGGATAGGTAACTAGAAAGCAAATGAAATTCTTAAGTTAGTTACATTATGAACTAGGTTATGAGCTGTAGAAGAATCAGAAAGTCCATGCTCCTGTGAAAGAGGTAAACTTCACTGAGGATTTAGGGAGGGTGAGGGAAGAGGATAAAAAAGAAAAAAAACCCAAACCCCTGCAGAACAAGAAAAGTAGAAGTAAAAACCAAAATGTTCGATATTGTTATCATGACCACTTTTGGGCCTTGCATTACAAGAAGATATGCATTGCCTTGAGCTAATACAGAGAAAAATGACAAAAATTGAGAAACTTAGCAAACATGACACTTGTAGAAAGATTGAAAATATATTTTCACTTATTTAAAAAAGAGTTAATAATGAAAAAATCTTCAAGGGCAAAAAAGTCTAAAGAAGAAGTAATGGTACATTCACTACCTGTGGCACAAAGTAGTAAAGTAAATAAGGAATTTTCCTGATTACATAAATGTTTTTTAATAAGATAATATCAAAGTTGTTTAAGAAAAAGTAATTTACTGTCTGTAAAGATTATTGTTGATAGATTTTAATCCCATGTTGGGCAATAAGGAGGAAAAGAAAAATTTTTTTCACAGCACTTGCACAGAATATCTCCATATTAGAGTAAAAGATGGGGCTGAGATAAAGGTGGGGTTTTTTCAATTGTCTTATGCATAGACAAGAGAGATTGACTGGAGAAATATCAGAGAATTTACTCTGTAGATTAAAAGTCTGAAACAAGAGGATGTTATGCTGTGAACAGAGCTTTGAAAGTGAAGACAAGAAACTTGGACTTCATATAAAAATGAAGAGTAAGCTTAGAAAAGTATACAAATTTATGTCATGGTAGTCTTTTGTAGTCTTTCTAATTTTTTTGCTAATGGAAATTCACCCTTTAGAATCTTGTTGAGTTGATAAAGTGTTTTACTATGTTTTCACAGCAGCTGTTTCTGTTTCCAGTTATATTACTCACATATTCCCTCTTATGTCTTGTTATGCAGGTTTTTACCTCTTTTTTGTCCTTTGTTTTAGACAGATTTATTACTCCTTTTCCTGGAAGTGTTGTTGGGGAGCTGATGTTTACCTTGGCTTTTTTAGCACAGTTCTACATATTTTCACTTATCCAAATTTCATGTTTACATGGCTACAAAGTGGCAAGTTATTCTTGCCAGGAGATGTTAGCATTTACTATTGATAGCAGCTTTCAGATTGTGCAGCACCTAGAAAGTGTTCCATTCTCTTATTCTCAGATGCTGATTGGCCTAGTCAGTTTTGTTGTTTATCTTCTGAGGAAGAAGATGAGTACTGGTTTTCATCCATTTTCATTTATATTGTGCTTTAAAAAATGTTTCTTAATTTGTTATCACCTTTTACTTAGATGCCAAGTTCTGTATTATAGACCATAATATCAATCATCACATGGAAAACTTCAAGATAAGTTCTATTAATTATGAAAACATAGTTGTACAATTTTTCACTATTACTTTTGGCAATGAAAGACTTGGTGGAGAGTTGACAGGAAAGTCTTGTGGTGCTATGCAGGCATGCTTCAAGACATTTCCAAAATCTTCAGATAACTCTAGGCTTGTTCACTCACCATTTCAGGTATAGGTTATGTGCAGACACAGCTTTTCTATTTTAAATCACTGAAAAACAATTGTGGCTTTTAATATATTGACTGTTTTTCTGCCTTTTAGAACTCAGTGCTATTCTTCCCAAGGGGTAGTTGCCTGACCTGAGGGAATTACAACATTATTTTCAGTAACAGTGAACTTATTCTAAAAATTCTTGGCCAGAAACAATTAAGAGATGTAAGAGAACTGATACACACACACTTATTGACAGACACATCTACAGTTTGAAATCATAGATGTAATTTGCTGAATTAGAGATTTAAGTACACAATTTTTCTTCAAGAAATTAAGATATCAGAACCTTGTTATCATGTAGGTTTGCAATACAATGTTTCCATAGACTATGTATTAGGATGTCTACCTTCCTGTGTTTCTTTAATTTTACTGTAAGAAATTGAGAGAGGTTTTTGATTCCTGTTTTTCGCCTTTGGTCCAGCTTGATTAGCATAAAAAAGCAGTTAAATTTCTTCCATAAAAGTGATTTAAAAAATCCAACAAAATCAATTAATATTAAATGAAACAGAAAAGAGGAATCTTTAAAATTACTGTTCTAATAACTACTAAAATGAATGTAAAATACATGAGGAACGAGTTTGTAACAAAGTTGTTTCAAAATCCATGGATTGTTAAATGAGCTCGCTTTAAGTTATGAATGAACCAAAATATAAAATGTCTTGGTAACTCTCCCTACTCCCCTCAGGGTCTTTCATGCCATTCCCATTAGTTCAATCCTTGGTTGTGCCCACAAGTGGGAAGTCATCAAAAATCCTGAGAGCAGCTACATGCTACTGTATCTGCAATAGAAGAATAGGACTGAGTCTTGCCCACGCTGCCTCAAGAGGTGTAAGTTTAGATTCAAGGTCACTATTATCACTGACAAAGCAGACAGTAACACAGAGTGGCAAAATTACAGGGACAGCAAATCTCTACCTCAGAGATAAAACAGGCTGGAATCCCCTCCAGATACTGATGGAATTTCTGTCTGACTCAGAAGCAGTGGCAGATTTTTTCTTACAGAAACAAATTATTTCACCTAGTTTAAGGGACTGAGACTTCGTTAGATCCTTGGACCCAGTTATCTCCTCCTCACCTCTACTTGCCTCTTCCTTCTGTCCATTGCTTTTATTGTGGCTTGAGAGAGACCCTCCTGTTAGCCTGCTGCTGCTGTAAAGTGTACACATCCCAGTGTGGTCTTTAGTGCTTCTTCAATACAGCCCTGCTGTGACAGGAGGGTTTTACATGGGATAAGCAGAGTATGACAGAAGGCCAAAGGTGTAGTCAGTCTTCAATCAAGAATATTGATTATGACACTGATTTATTTTTTCAGTCCAGAATTCCTTGGAAAAGCAGCTAAAGTTCTTCTCACTATCAAAGCCTCAGTAACAGGATATCTCATCTTCTGCTTAAATTCTAAATTCACAGCAAAAAACTATAAATATAAACTGTACAAAGGTCTGCTTACAGCAGACAGATGCACTACCAGTGTTTCAAATTGGGGTGGGGAGGGAATAAATATTAGCCAAAAGAGCATAATCCAGACTCAGTTGAGAGGTTTTTACAAGGAAAATTAACTCAGTGAGGTTGTGTCAATTTTTAGTGCAAGCACCCAGAGGTAAAACAGAAGAAATCCTTCTCCTACATGCAGCTTTCCCTTTGAAAGGTTATCAGCTGGAATGACATGTTCACAGATACTTTTGCCCCTCATGTGCTTTCACACATTTTTGAAAACACAGAGGAATCACAATAACAATGCAACTCATATTGAACACGACAGTAACTAGATGCTTAAAAGGTGAAAGAGTAGAGGGAAGAAGGAACTTGAAAACATGCTAGACAGAATAATGATTTTCATTGTGTTATTTCTTTCTGAGGTACAACAATTAAATTATAAATTATTTATTTTCTTTACATACAAATTAAAGGAAATATCAGTAAGAATACAGAAGAGACAAGAGATCCAACCTTTCTGTTTTCTCTCAGCTTTTGAATAAATAGTTTTTAAAAAATTATTTTTTTTTTATTTTTCTCTTCAATGACAGTTTTTACTTTTCCAAACTAAGCAATGTGAAAATAAAGTTGCATGCAGATATGAAATGCATATATGAGGCAGAATAATAGCAAAGTTTGTCCATTTAATAACTCTTTAGATTTGTTATGAGTAACTCTTAAGATTTGTTATGTTGCGTTTTGGTTTTCAGTGGCTCTTTGTTTTATTTTATCTTAGTAGCTAGTTTTCCCATCCTTAGTCATACTCATCATGCCCATAGTTAAATCTATTTGCTTTTACCAAATCTGACCACAAAATAAAATATTAAAACACACACAGGTATTAATGGTTGTCAGCCCATTTAATCTTCTTTTCCCAGTTCAAATAAGTTTCAAGAATAGATCTCTGTACATTTTAGGGGATGGTATACTGTGCTGGCTTTGGCTGGAGTTTATTTTATTTTCTTTACAGCAGCTGGTATGGGGCTGTGTTTAGGATTTGTGCTGAACACGGGGCTGATAACAGAGAGATGTTTCTGCTGTTGCTGAGCAGGGTCTACACAGAGCCAAGGCCTTTTCTGCTCTTCGCACTGCCACGGTGGTGAGGAAGTTGGGATTGAAGGGGGTATTGGGAGGAGACACAGCTGGGACAGGTGACCCAAACTGACCAAAGGGATATTCCAGACCATGTGGCATCATACTCAAAGTGGGGGGAAGAAGGAGGAAGGGAAGGGCACTTTTGGAGTGAAACCATTTCTCTTCCTAAGTCACTATAATGTGAGATGGGGCTCTGCTCTCCAAGAGGCAGCTGAATACCTGGAAAGCAGGGCTTTGTTTTCATCTTCTCTCAAACTTCATCTCACCCCATGAGTTTTCCAGCTTTTATCCTTCAGATTCTCTCCCCAGTTCTTCTGGTGAGGGAGTGAGCAAGTGGCTGTGTGGGGCTTGTCTGCCAGCTGGGGCTAAGCCATGATATATGCTTATGGTATGTTTCAAAGATTTCTTATTACTATGATGCTATGAACCTTAAACTGGAAACACAGTCAAGACAGGTGTTAGTCATATCTACACCTGTATAGTTTTGCAGGATTTTTTTTCAGAGAGTGTTAATAACTAACATGACTAACAAAAATTGAGAGGGGAAAATATGCAATGACAAGTAACTATTGAATTGAATGAAGTTAACCCAAAAGAAATAAAGTAATCCAAGTGACTAAGTCTTTCACTAATATTACATTCACTAAACTCAGTGTAGAGATTAACAAAAGATATTTATACCTCTGGTAAACATATTTCTACTTAACTAAGATCACAAACCATTCTCATGAACAAACACACCAGAAATTATGTACATTTTTTCTCTACTCTGATCTGTTATACTACATCTCTTAAAATCTTTTCAGTGTATCACCATCTATGGCAACTGTACCTTTTCATGGAACACTGACACTTCTGTCAACAAGCACCAGAGGCCCAGGATGGTCATTGCTTTAACTGAGAAGCAGCAGAAAGAGCAAACAGATTCTTACAGAAATTGGCACATGAATTTGTCCAACTATTATTCACATGTCCAAATGTACTGGCAAATACTTCTCATCTTTACTGCACCTTACAATAAGGGTTCTGTGGTAACTTCTTCCTATATAAAGACTTCTAATAACTTCTATGTGTCTTATGTCTTCTGTGATGAATTTAATTTCATGTAATGAATGATACATTTAGGTTATTAATATCTGTTGCAGTGCAGATTTTAATCTAACAAGATAAAAGATATTTTGTCTTGCATGATGACATATTGAAAGCTGAGTTTATATAGTTTGAAATAATAATTATGATACTAAATCTGACTTATGCTTTCTCTTTGACACTTCAGCATATTTATCAGTAGGCTGAAGAAAAGCATTGCCAACTTCTAAACATAAAGTTATCAGCCATAGTCACCTGGAGAATTCTTTACATGTTTGGCCATTAGTCATACCTTTGAGACCCATGAATTCATGAAGCAAGAATAACTCAAAAGATGTGAGGTTTCTCAATGCTATTCATCATATTGCTACCTTCAAAGTAGAGTGTGAATGGTCCATATAGAACTTTGCATGAAAAACTGGGTAAGTGATCAGATGAAACCCACTCGCTTCCTCAAGAAACATTCTGTTTTAACCCTGGATGCCCTTACAAGTTTGATGAAAGAACATTTATTTTTAAGACAGAAGTGAAGAAGAGGGAACTTTGACTTACTTTTAATGCTTAATAGTGCTGGCTTTTCTCAGCTGAAATAATTATTTCTTTTTTAGTTTATTACAAGAATGTTATAATAAAATATATTTAGAGACTAAAAGACACAGTGACTATAATTTCTAGTGGTGGGGAGTCTCTCCTCAAGGTCTCTAGATTTATACATTTATTATTTGAGGGTTATTTATTTGAGGGTAAATTGGAATAGGAAAATTTAAACAAAATATGTCTATATTATATATTAATTAGCTTTCTGAATCATGATGAATTTAGAATAGATCTTTATGTATAGAAAAGTTTCATTTATAAAAATATTCCTAGTACCCTGGTTTGCCACAATTTGTTTTTTTTAACTGTACAAGTTAAAATACATTATAATTTCCACAGGTCATTCATCTTTCCTGCTGGAAAATTCTTCTTTGGACTGCAGGACAAAGCCTGGAAATAGGACTGGAAAAGAACAAATAAAACATAGAATTTATGCACAAAAAATATTCACTTGGAAAAAAGTTTTCAGGCTAAGAGTTTACAAAACAAAACAAAACAGTTCCCTGAATTTAGGACATTTGTTACTGGATAAGCAGTGATCTTTCCATGTAAGACAATATTAACTGGTACAAGCTGTTTTTTGGGGTTTTTTTGGTTTTTTTTTTTTTTGGTTTTTTTGTTGTTGTTTTTTTTTGTTTTTGTTTTTTTTTGGTTTTTTTTTTTTTTGTTTGTTTTTTTTGATTGCATTTCAAACATTTTTTTAAAGACATTTTCACTTACAGCCTGTATGGGCTTAGGTATTATATGTCCTCTCCCAGCTGTTAGAAAACTGGCATAAAATCAGAAATCTGGCATAAGCTCTGTTTCAGCTCACTCTTGGTTATTTGCTAGAAATGCCCTGATGATCTGGACCAAATTTGAATCACATAGTCTATGTCTATGGGGGCAGATTAAATGTTCCTGGTCTTGCTTTATGTCACCTCTAGAAAGTGAACGTCACAGATTACAGCCTCCTGGACACACTTGCCTCATCTGTACTTTTTGTGAAAACAGTTCCTGGTGTTCAGGAATTCCCCAGGATTGTCCAAGTTCCCATGAAATATAACCATGCAGAACATGTGAAAAACCAGCAGGACACATGTACCAATGTCTGACCCCCTGCCTTGGCTCTTTGGGTTAGTAGGGTACAGAGATCTTGAGATTATCCCTTAGCACTGAGATCTTTAACTCATGAATACAGAAACACAGTCTCATGTTCAGGATGAAAGTTCTGGTCTGAGACCAGGTCCAGGCAACATTTGGCACAGATTTAGGACATGAAATTTCATGTTCATGTTTCAGCCAATATGTAGCACTGCCTGAGTGATATCAACATCAGCAGTGGGTGACTGGAGATTAACATTTTCCTAACAATAATTCAAAATATGCTGTTTCAATTGACATTGTTGGAATGAGAATCTTGTCAGGTTAAATATGTACACTCTAAGAACTGTATCTAAATTTCAGATACAAAATTAATGTTTAATGGAACCCTCAAAACAAGTGTTAAATTTTAATATGCATTACATTTTGAGATCTTGGGGATTTGCAATGAAATTTGAAGCTTTGAAAAACTACGCTGATTTTGGATTTCAATACAAGATTTAAAATAAACTCATTCTCAGACTTTATAATAAATTTGGCAATTAATATATGGATAATTTTCAAATTTTTCTGCTGCTAAGGTTTTTTTTTTTTTGTTTTTGCTGTTTGGGGGGTTTAATTATTATTTTTTAATTTGATGAAATAAAGCTCTTTAGACTGAACATTATGAAAAAAACTCAGAGTAAAAGAGAAGCTGCATGCACATTTTAGCAAACAATTATGCAAAGTTAAGGTCAGTGGATTTGTGTTAATTTTTATCAGTTCTGATAATTAAAACAATTAGTACTATGGATGTTGAAAGTTTGCTAATATATTATGAAAAGTTTAAAAAGTCAGATATTTTACAAATTTAATTCATTATTTTTCAGCTTAGAAGAAATGTAATATGGAACAACAGAAATAAAAATAATAATCAAGTGTACTGTTAATAAAATGAGAGTTTTGTCTTGGTATATTTCACCAAATCAGAATTGGTTGTTGAAGTATTTAAAAACAAATAGAGAGAAAACAATGTCTTTATGATTTATCTCTTAGAAAGAGATATTTCTAAGGCTACAGTTGTTCAGAAAAATTGTTCTCCTTAATTAACATTTAGAATACATTGTTGACCTCTACATTTGATAAGAGTAAAAAAATGAATAGAGAGAACTGTGGTCCTATAAAATTCAATTTTAATGCTTCAAGGCAATGCAAAATTGAGGCTGGATGCTCACACATTTCTGTTTAAAACTTTCCATTTTCATCTGTTTCAATCAGTTGTTATTACTATTTATTTAATTTAACAACCCTCCTTATTTTACAGTGTGGAGATAAATTCTTTGCAAGTACTTGGAAAGACAACCTCTCTGCTCTAGAATTTTTTAAGATAATGTTGTGCAAAGGATGAAGGAGAAAGATGTGTTTAGGTATCTTGTTGCAATTATACAAAATATGAAAGAAATATACCAGTTTCAGAGAACTTACTGTTACAAATAAAGCATAATTGTCTATCCATGCCTGCTTCTCAAAACACCTTTTTTGCCTAAATTTTAAAGACCCACAATTTGTTTATTGGACCCTGTAGCACCTGCAAGTGATACAATATTGCTGTATTTCCTCCTTGCTCTATTTTTCTTAGCGTGTATCTGTTGTAAATTGCTCTGTCTAATAAGGAATTGAAAGAGAAGGGAGGCACAGATTACAGCCAATATTTCTTGGAACATCTTTATGCATTAAGCTATTATTATTAATAATAGAATCAAACTGTTGCTTTTAACAAACAATGGCACAACACACTTATGTACTCACATAGTTCATTGTCATCTTCTCCTACTCCTTCCAAGCTACCAGAATGAAGAAACAGCAGGGAGGTCAGCCCCAACAGGTGATGCCTTTTGGTCGCTCCCCTAAAGCAGTGGGGCTGGCTGAGATGTGCCAGGGCCTTTCTAGGGAGGTGTTAGGAGAGGCCCTTTGGGGCCTGTGGGTACAGAATCTCTCCTGTAGACTTTATATGAGCATGCTTTGCCAGCAGCCACTGGACATATGGCAGAGAGCTACAGTGGGTTCCTCTGTGTGCTTGTGATTTTCCACAGAGGCATCAAGTTCTTCTTGTCCTGACTTTACCAGTTCTACTGGGTTCAGCACAGTTTTATCACTCCTTGGGAAGCTCTCACACAGTACCTTCCCAACGCACACTTTTCCTCTTTTGGCCTGTTGTTACTGGGCTCTATTTCTCCTTGCTTACCTATGGAGCCCATTCTCATCCACTGGCACTGATGGGGATTTTATGATGTATGCATTGAGAGAAAAAGCATTATTAGATTACTATTAGAGAGATATTTTTAGATTACGATTAGATTTTTTTTTCTCTCAAATAACTCTTTACATTTTTGTTTTCCCATTTTTTCTCTCTTCCTGCAGGCTACACACTTCAAAATATGAAATATTTACTAAATAATACTTAGATGTCTTTTCTATCATATTCTTTGACTTTACAAAGTAGATTGTTTACAACTGTGCTGCCCTTCTGCTTAATGGACACCCTGGGGGAGTGGTGTTGGCTTTGAGACTCAGCTACATATTTTCAATAAACAACTCCTGAAGCCAGTGAATGCTGAGAGCTGTGAACATTAATCAGTGATCTATGTGAATGGAATACTATCCTGTTCTCCCTTCAGGGGATGGAAAAAAAAGGACACACATCATGATGCACTATTCACAGTCACACACAGTCAAATAAGCCCAAAAAATATTTCAACGTTCTCTTGTATTGCAAGTTTTTTGGTTAGCTTGAAACTGTGATAGCAAAGCTGACTGCCTTATCAACAGATTTTGCCAAATAGAAAAAGAAAAAAAGCTTCCCCAGGATAAGGAGCAACTTCCAACTATTAAAATGTTTTAGACTGCTGGTAGATTGTATTTGGAGTTATTGCATTTGCCATGTCCTTTTGTCCTTGAGTCACATTGCTAAGATGATATCTCTCTGCCTTTGAGGGAAAGCTGCTTGCTCAAGTACTCCCTGAATGGCAGGCTGATTTACATGCAGCTGCTGACATCTTCTTTAGAGGAAATGCCTACTCTTGTTTTTAAAACATGGGTCAAAGGTCCAGTTTGGCAATTTCAGGGCTTATGGTACTGGAGCAGAGAAAGACAGGAGAGTTAAAAGAAAAGAATCAACCTGAGAAAATCCACAATTCTTTTTAAAGTCAAGTCAGCCATTCCATTATTCAAAACAAATACAGTGATGCCAGGTATGCAGTGGAGCCCTGTGTGAGTCTTTTAACAGAAATGTGTGAATTCTAAATAACAGTAGTCCAGCTGGATATGTCTAAAGCACAAATCTCTAAAATGAAATAATAATATTGTCTGATTATCTTGGCACTTCCAGTCATTAGGAATTTACAGGCCCAATGACAGCACTGATTTTCAGCTTTACAAGAACTGAGACTTTAACTGAAACTCTATTGTATATAAATCAAATTTCTACTTTTACTTTTCCCACTGAGAATGTTAGGTAATGTTGTTTGTGGCCTTGCCTAGCATTCATTTGAAAAATCTCTAACAGCATGGTGTAAAGAACTCTTTTTGGTCCTAGGTATTCTAGAGGTCAAAATTTCTGGTGAAGTTGGCAGCATAGGATTAAATTATATGCCCAACTACACAGAATTTCAAATCTAGGGAAATTCCCCACGTTACTGGAGGAGGGAAAAAAATGTAGTTCCTTTCTCCAAATCAGTACAGTTCTGGAGCAGGAGGCTGAATGAAAGGGTGCTGCAATGCCATCCCATGCTATGAGAAGAGAAAGTAAGAAATAAAAATTAAAGACTGTGAACCCACTAGGCTTTTAAAGGACTGAACAGCAATTCCAGAGAGTAAGTATAACACAGAGCATAATATCAGAAGCTCATGAAAGTAAACATTTGTAGCACCTGCAGTTGTTTCTACATACTGCTCGGAGATCTATTGAGCTGGCACTTCCCTGATACACAAGTGAGGTACACTGCTAAAACAAGCCTGCCATGCAGAGCCTTTCACCTTTAGAAGGCAGTCTCAGCCTGTTCCAGGTGGGTAACTATCAAACATTCAGAAATGGAGATTCTAAGATCAGGCTTCAAGTCCATTTAAAAGTAATAAAAGAGCAAAGGAGAGGAAGCAGGACAGTAGCTATTAATATCTAAAGGACCAGAATGATTATTTTGGCTGACCTCATGCATAAAATAAGTCATAAAGATATCTAACCCATCCACAAGGTTATAGTTTCTGGGTAATTCCTCTGTGAATTCTTTCAGGATGATTGCCTTACTTCCACCTGTAAGGAAAATCCAAGTCCCTCCTTTTTGAAGACAAATTTGCAAAAAAAAATGAAATCAAAGTTAATTCAGGAAAGAATTTATATATTTTGTGGAGTCTGATTCATTAAGAAATGCTGAAAGTCTTGAAAGAGAAGTGGTTATGAAGTCTTTAGTTTGTTTGGTTCCTGTTTGGACTGGAAGTTCTGACAAGGGTAAAGATATGCTATTAATACAAAAGAGTCTCAGAATGTAAATTTGACTGCTTATTGAATTCAATATTTGAGTAAAATCTCCAGAAGAGATGGATTTTAATTTAAGAGATGGATTTAAAAATAATATTTTAATTATAGTTTGCTCCTTTTTTAACTGCCAAAAAATCAGAAAAAGTTGATCTTTCTAATTTTGTCTTCTGCACATCTTTTGCTGACTGTTGTTTTCCTTTCATACTGCAGGGCTACGAAGGATAAATTCTAATGTTTTGCAGCAGTAAATGTGTACAAATGCTGGAATCATTTAAATTTCTGTATATGTTTATAAAGTCTGATACTATGTACTTTGATAACTTTGATAACTTGATGGTCATTATTTTCAATATTTTCATCACCCTTTTTCCTCACTTTCTTTTTCCATTGGTGGTTTCCACATTGAATTTAAAGATTTAATATCCAGTACTACAGTGGTGTGAGCTCTCCTTCTGAAAGGTTCTGAACCAATTATAAACAAAGAAGTCTCAGTCTTTTTTTTTTTTTTTTTTTTGCTTTTGAACTTCTGTTATAGCTTTTGCTATTAATAGCATTGACTCCTTCCTGACAGTCTGCCAAATGGACAAGAATAATACAAACCTCATAATGACTGAAGTCTCAAAGTTGATGAATAAAGGAAAGAAAAACTTTGATGACTTTTTCTCTGGCCAAGAATTTGTTTCATACAGTGTGACAAGATTTTTACAATGTCTGTCACTAAGGCATTACAAACTGGTACTTATTTACAGAGCATTTTAATATTTTCTGTTTCTGACAGATTCAGAGAAACATGCTCATTAGTTGTAATTGCTAACAATACATTTTTTTATTGGAGAAGAGGAGGTTGCATATATTCATAAAAATAAAAAAAATTTAAAAGTGATTTTATCCTAGGGGATGTCCGAAAAAATTACATGCTAATAAAGAGGTAGGTATTGTATCTTTACAGTTGAAATCTTTAGTTGGCATCAGTTTTTAAATAATCCATCTATAGATACTCTCTTGAAAGAACATTTTCAAATGAAATAATTTCCATTAAGGGGTAAGCAATTGATCTATTCTATCTGCTTTGATAAACTGTCATTAAGCAGGATGACTGTCATTAAGACTGAATGATCTCCACAGTGCCTCCCAACCTAAAATATCCTGCTATTCTGTAAAAAGAAAGGATCATATGTAAGAGTTTTTGATTGGCTCAAAAATAAGCAGAGATGAAAGTTTCCACTAACCACTTTAGTCACTTCATTCGAATAGTGCATAATTTAATGCAACTTCTTTTAAGATCGGTGGGAATGCTTGTATTAATTCAACAGGTGGATCAAGTCTTGAGTAAGACCTAAGTTTTTTTCAGGAAAAAGCCTATAAACTGTAATCCTTAAACTTTAATGAAATGTTGACATGATCATATTGAGGAAAAAAACCCAAATAAATATAATTTAAAACTCTCTAGTGACACTAGATTTTCAAGGTGAATTTTCAGTTTTCTTTGAAAGCTTCCTGTCCAAGAAATTAAATTATCCTTCAGTTTTTCTGTTTCTATCATGAGATCTCTTTAGACATCAATTCATACTGTCCTTAATATTGTTTGTTCTATTACATTAAAATAAATTACAATAAATAGTATAGTATAACATTGTAGATGTAACACAAAATTTTCCCTGGAATCTCAAAGGTTAAAATTGTAATAAGTAAGCCAAAAATCAGTATAAATTCCTGGCCATGTCAAAGTCCATGGGACACACTGATGGCCCTGGCATGAAAAAATCTAATTTTGCGTCATTAATATTTTTTGTCATCTTGTCCAAAACAATGAGCTGGGTGAGGCTTTTCCTGACTTCAGTGGCACAGCAGCTGTTTGGGATTCATGAAACAATGCAAAACAGGAAATGTGTGTGGCAGACTTCTGATATTCACCATCGTTGGGCCAGAGTTCAGCAGTCTGTTCAGCTGCCTGAGTAATATAACAGATACCTTTTTGCCTTCCTGTTCAGGCTGTTTTCCTGAGGTGCTGGATCTTCCTCATTACTGTTCCTTTCTCTTTTTTTTAAATTTATTTTATTTTTATTTTTTTATTCTATTTTAACAGAGTTCTTTACTTTCAGATGCAATAAACTGAAGAGCAGCTGCGGTGAATCACTTCTACAGATCTCTCAGACTTTCGGGTTATGGTCTGATTGCCCTCTGAAATGTAGCTCTAGTGAAATACTTTTAAAAATACTTTGAACTTGGTAACACCTTCTTGCCTCTGCCTCAGGATTCTTTCCATTTCACTTTTCTTTTATTATCGTCATCTGGTTGGAATCAAGATCTTTTGCAGACATCATTTTCTGCCTTCCCCAAAACTACAGTTTTTCTGTTGGCAATATTCTGAAACTATGCCTTTCTAAAACAATGCTTAAATATGTTTTCATCCTGGGTTAGCAGAAGGGGAGGATAAAGAATTAGGAAAGAAATTATATTTCCTTAAAAGAAACTATATTGCCTTGGATATTTTTTACCCTGCTTTAAGCCAGTAGGTCTTTGGTAGAGATACACTCCAAAGACCTTTTTCCTCGTTTTAAGTTTACAGCATTAGTATTATTACCAAACCATTATAAGCAGAATTATCAATATTCATTATTACTGAGCTTATTATTACTCAGCTCATTATTACTGAGCTTATACTCAGCTCAGTTTTTCTGGCATTTTTCTTTTATTGATCACAGTTACCATTGTGGCTAATTGCAATAATTTTTGTTCATTGGAACTGCACACAGATATTAAACTTCTAGTAGTACAGAGGCAGTGGAATGAAAGAAATGTCATGTCTTAGAACAGGCTGCACTAAACATCCTCCTATACACTCTCATCTAGTCTTCTCTTCACTGTTTTATTTTTTCCTCATTTATTTGTATTGTTATAAATTAGGAATGGATTTTATATGCTTTTTAAGTTTTTTGTAATACATCCTTTAAAGTTAGTGACAAGCTCTCCTTTGTTTCTTCACCTTGATAATGCTAAGCACACACTTCAATTGAGAAACAGTCAGTGTGTTTTACTATACAGCATATTCTTGTGAGTAATGTGAAACTGTGGCTCAGTAACAGCATAAAAAAATTAATTTATGCCACAAGCCACTGGAGTTGAACAATGTCCCTACTCTCTTAATGCCTGTATGCCTGTATACCCGCAACTCATCTGTGCATTTGTGAGACCTGAGTGTGCATCCCTGTACCATGGTTTCCTTTGGAAGGCATGTTAAAGTGTGTATGGACCATGATCTATCTCTAAAGGCAAATCTACTTCCCTGTTGTTCCTGCTTTAAAAAAGAGCTTGGATCACAGGTACAGCAAGATGTTCCTTACTATCAAAATCATTGCCTGATGAACTTTAAGCAGATCTACCAGAGTGGACAATTCGGTGACCAGTTAGCTCAGCAAGGTTTGTATGAAAAATGCTCTACAGCTGAGTCAACACTCCAAGCACCTAGACAAAATGCATCCAGAGGAAGTACCTTGCTATGAGGGGAACATTTATGGGAGCTTTCTATGATACCAAACACAGTGAAAAGATTGTACAGTATTAAAGTACCTATTGTACTATTTTACAAAGTAAAGAACAAAATAATAAACATTCCCTAAAACCTTCAAGGAATTTTGATCATTTGACATATTCAGAAATTAATTCCTGCCTGCACTAATGTAGAAAAAAACTTAGGGTAAGATAAGCCAAAGAAATTGATAACTTGAAAGACAAGTGGCCACTGATGCTGCAAGCCTAAACAAGGTATAAAATTTAACAAAAAATATCTTTCTTCCACCTTCTTGAGCCATAATATCTCATGCAAATTTAACTTCTAATATATCCATACACTATGAGGTCTGCTGAAGTGGCCAGAATGATTTCCAAAGCAGATGATTATGACTCAGCAGTCATTACCTTGACTCACTTTACTACCTCAACCAAGATAGGCATGATGTATAAATACACAAATTTGGCCATTAGAGCCATTGTGAACGCACTCTTACAGACTTCCTGTATGGTGTACCTATGAATTCACAGAATGATGATCATACTAAATATTCTGTGAATTCAAATAAATATATAAAAGAGATAGCACTTAGTGGTTTATTTAATACCTTTTCAAATTTAACTTGCAGACTTCTGCTTAGATTATAAGCCTTACTGGATAATTTAAAAGAGTACTAACAAGTTTTCTTGAACTGCAGATAAGCAGTTTCTTGACCCTTCTTTCTATCTTTTTGCCTTTAAAATAATTCATAATTTTGAATCATACCCTTAACAATTAGAGTTGCAAATCACTGACACTTAAGAAATATTTTAATGCTGAAGTAATGCATGAAGAAGTGATGAAATTTCTTTGAAAATTAATTATACACACAAAGTCTTGAAAAGTACAGATGCCCTTTTATGATACTGATGCTTCCATTGATATGAGTCAAATATCCCCTTGATTTAAAGAAAAAATATGCCTATTAGAGACATTTGTAAAATAAACATCTCCTTGATCCCTGCCCTCATATATGATTCATCTTCTTCAGCTTTAATTTTGTTGCACTTACTGAACAAGTGGCACTTAATGAAACAATTTGCTGTGCTGATACAGAATGTCAAAAGGAAAGGACATGCAGTTTCTACATGACACAGATAATCCTGGCTCATAACTGCAAAAGCAAGCCTGTTTTTTGCAAAACTAAAACCAGCAAAACCCAACCTAAACAATTACAAAAAGAAAAAAAAAATCCCCAGAAAAGTAATGCACAATATCTATAAATGCTTGAAAGACCTTTTATTTTTTTATAAACCAATAAATCTTTACACACAGACAAAGGTATTTAGGGAGATTTCTTCCCAGTTTTACAGATAGAGAATCTAAGAAACAAAGTAATTTAGTGCTGCTTGCACATCAAAACACTAAAAATAATGAAGAAAATTATGGCATTTCTCTTTAAGACACTGAGACACCTCCATTTTTTGTTTTTGTTTTTGTTTTTTTTTTTTTTTCCTCCTATTTTCTGTAGAGTCTGCTGCTTAATCACAGGAGATGTGACTGAAAACCCTGAATTTCTTCTAAATATCTGAAGATTCAGATGCAATTTCACATGATTCCTATCAAAACTTAATGAATTTACATTCATCTTCATCTTTACTAAGGAAAAGAAAAGATTATAGGCCATATATCTGTAAAAAGCCTCAAGATTAAATCTGCAGTCATTGGCTATCTAGATTGAAAAAAAAAATCAAACACACAAAAAACAAAACAAAACTCCAAACCCCAAATAAACTTTGTATTAGGAAAAAATTAGGCTAACTATCACAAAATTCTATAAAATATTCTTGTTGAATTCAGTCAGAGTCGAGTAAATCTTTTAGTATAGAATTCTAATATAGTAATGCCATCATTCCCCCTGATTCCACCATTTATTTCACTTCCTCACTTGAAACATGTGGATTTTGAATCTGATTAATCTTGCAATACACAAGGGTATCACAATCAAACTGGACTCACTAGAAGGGAAGGAATAGGAATGAGGTTGAGGAGGACAAAAGGAAGCAGGAATTGAGCTCTTCAGCCTGGACAGGCTGCTCATGAAGTCTGTAGAAATTATTTTAGACAACTAATCCATTAAACCATGCATTATACCAGCCCTGGCATTTAATAGGAGATTGTGGAAGATGATACTCGTGGTGGAAAGGCTGCTACACTGTTACACAGCACACAGCCTTCTCTGCAGAGCCACGCCAAATTCTTATCTCTGGGATGTAGACAGAAAGAGTCCATGTGCTCTTTAACACAGACACTCTTTGGCTTTTATATTGTCTATCAGCTTCATTGGAAGAGGGGAATTTGGCCTTCAACATTCCTGTCAAATTCCTTAAACCTCAAATTCCTGAGATTACTTTAAGATAACCAAGGGATTATCCAACATCAATAGAAAGCCAAGAGGAACCCTTACTAAATACTTGCTCACAAAGCCTTTTATCTCTCAGAGAGTTAGCAACAATACTCCATGGACATCCCCTTATGATTTGTCTCTCATACAGCAAAAATTATTAGTTAGAGAAAAGTTTTTTTTTTTTTTTAAAGATCACTTGGTTAATTTCCCCAAAATATCAACCCAGATAAAATGAGTCAACATGACTATTATGATGATCTCAAGAGGTAGAATTGCTTGAAGATACTATATCTCAATTTCTTCATATATACTAATCTTTCTGGAGGCATTTTTATTGCATATTCAGTGTTTTTTTAATAACTTTTTCGGTATAACTCTTGCCTTATATTCTGATGGTATATTTTAGGAGAAGCTGACACTTGTGCTGTCTCATCCTCACTTTTTTTATGATTAATCACTCTGGTTTCCATGCCAGCACACATAGTACTTTTAAGCATGTTTTCTATTTGACTTTTTCATCAAAGCAAAATATTCTAAGGGTTAGATCTTCAAGTTTTTCATGAAGTCACAGAAAGTTTTGTCCATCTGAGAAACAGAATTACTGTTGGAGTACATCTAAATCACATTTTTTTCTGTATAATTATTTGACAATTCTTAAAATTTAGTGATTGCTAGGTTTCTTTACTGTCTGTTATATACTTCCTTCCTCCTTACCTTGCTGTAAAAGCTTTAATAGATTAGTAATAGATATTCTCAACATAATGAAATATAATTTGTCATTGATTTCCCAATCATTATATTTTTAGAAAGCTAATACAGTATAACCTTGATTGCCAGGTTTTAGGTCTCATTTTTTAAAGAAACCCTCCAGAAAAATAGCCTTCAGTATTCTACTTCAAGTAGAATAGAAACTGAAGGGGATTCATTCAGTGAACATGGTTAGGGAACTGCATTTCTAGACTAATTTACTCATTTGTTTGTTTGTTTATTTGCTTTTTTTTTTCTGGGAGTGTGATTTTGTTTTGTATTGATTTGGTTTGGTTTTTTCAAACACCATGGAAGTTCTTATCCCAGGCAGTGAAAGAGCAATGCACCTCAGGAACCATCATCTCATCAGCTAACTCACCGTGCTATGTATTTGCTACTTACAATCTAGAAAAGAAGAGGATGATAGAGTGGTTTTGAAAAAGCAATGTTCTTAAAAGCCCCACATTACTGTCCTTTTATATCTACCGCAACTAGTAGGTCCCAATTTTAAGATCATGAGACCGTGAATGGGGAGCCAGTTGATAAAGTGTAAATGAAACACTGCCATCCAGGGGGACCTACAACAATCAAGAAAAGAGCTGAGGGGAACCTTATGAAGTTAAACAAGGTCCGAGGCAAAACCCTGGCCATATGAAGGAAGAACAATGATACAGACTGAGGCTTGTCTGAGGTAGAAGCTTGGCTAAGAGGATATGTATGTCTCTTGGTAACCAGTGTGTCAGTATGAGCCAGCAGTGCACCCTGGCAGCAAAGATGGCCAACAACATCCTTGGCCAGAAGCACAGTCAGTTGACTGAGCAAAGGGATTATTCCTGTCTACACAGCACTTTTCAGACCATGCTGAAAATACTGTGCACATTTTTGGGTATCCCAGACACAAGGAAGCCATTGATAAACTTCAGGAAACAGATGAGAGGCCATCAAGATGACAGAGGAATTGCCCTGTGAGAAGAGACTGAAGGTCCAAGACTCAGCCTGGAGGAGAAACTGTCTTTGTCAGGACTCAAAAGCAGATCTCAGTTTCTATGAGAAATATATATCAAGAATTTGGAGACATACAGTGGTGTGAGACAGGAAGGTGCAGCACAGCATAAATTGAAACAGGAAAGCTTGTGCCTGGATACAAATGTAAGGATATGTGGAATTTAAGGGCGTTCAGTTTGGGAATAGAGACAGGGGAGGTAATGCTTTAAACATCCTGACACATCTTCTCAGGATCAGTAGATAACAGTAAAACCAGAAAGGTCCAGAGCTCTCAAACTACTGATGAAACTATTGAAAGGCTTGAGGAGTTTAATATAGGACTTTATAACTGCTAAAATGAGACAAGACAACCATGGCTTTCATGTGAATTGACAAATGTCTTATGGAATATTTGAGGGGGCTTGTCTAATTGTGAAAATTACACAAGCCTGTAATGGGATTCTGTGTGTGTGTATGCTTGTGCTAGTCTTACAGCTGGCCATATGTACACTTTATGTGATTTTCTGTGGTTTTGTGTCTGTGGTTGTGTGTGTGTTTAGAAATTCTGGAGAAGAAGTGCTCTGAGTTATAATATCCAATGGATTCAGTTCCATTAACATTAAAGGAAAATCTGTTTCACCAGGAGGACTGTCAGAATCTGCAGCAGGTTACCCAGAGAGGCTGACTGACCTCTTTCCTCAGAAGTTTTCAAGACCTGACTGGACAGAGCTTTGGCAACTTGCTCTATCCTTAAAGCTGACCCTGCTCTGATCCACAGTTGGACTTGAGGCCTGCTGAAGTCTTTTCAGACCTGAATCATCCTATCACTTAGTATTAATGATCCTACAATTATTTTTCTGAGAGGAAAGACTGTAGGAACTAAAATTGTGTCAGGTTAGCTTGACAGGTAGAGTTCCCCAAGTTCCTGAAGTATTATCTGCACAAAAGGATGTATGTGGGCTGAAGGATATGCTGATGGGTTCAAACAATGGCTCTTGATTAAATACTAGTCCTTTTATATAGTTTTATATACTATTAAAATATTTTTTGCAAACTTCCTTTCTTCTACCCTCATCAATCTCCGTTTCAAAAAAATGGAAGAGAAAAAGGTAAAGGTTCTACACTTTTATAGTTCAGCTTTAAAATGTCCATTTATTTTTATTGGTACTTTAATTTAATGGATTCTTTTCTTGGTTATATTTTCTGAGCTGATGGGAGTATGCACAGGTTTACAAGATGCATCTCGGCCTGACTGCTGCCAGCCATATCTATGTTAACACAATGAACAAAGACAGACATTAATGGAAATTGGGTGTGAACATGCACTTTGTTTTTCTTATAAAGAAATTGAGAAGAATAAAAGGCTAAAAGTCAAGACACCTGCAATAAACTGGTGAAGAGGAAAACAGAGTGTTAGAGATTGCAGACTGAAAAGAGGAAAAGTAAGAGGGTTTTACTTGTACATCCTGCTTTAAAAAGTTAGGGAGTTGGATTTTATTAGTATTGTGTTTTCCTCCTAGAGCCAAGTATTTATACTTCAATTCTACAATAAGCAGGAGAAAGCCTAACTTCCAATTAAAGTACAGGAAGCATATTCATGCATTTTATGGAATAAAATTGTGTCTGACATAAATTTCACAGAAGTAGCTCACTCCGGCTCTGCTTGCAGCAACTGTTTTGCAACCCTACAACTCATTCTCCTGCCTAAATTCAGAGGGCCAAGACTGCTCGGAGTATTCAGGCATATCCTATTTATAATCATGATGGTTTTTACAAATAAATGTGTGACTTTAATTTACTTATGTTATAATAATGTGGGTTTTTTTTTTTTTCTTCTTTATATAAGATCCCAGCAGTAAAAGCACTGGTCCCTGACATAGAGATTGAAAAAAAAATTCTGTGTGCCTATTCATTCTGTGCTTCAGTGTGCATGGCAAGCAAACAAGAATACAACTTGAGCTAGATAATTTGGACTAAATGACTACCATTTCAATTTTCAAATATGCAGCTTTTTCTCTCCAGTGCTAAATTTGTATTCCTACTCCAACAACAGAAAAATTCATTTGTCTTGAATAAATTCAGATATGAATTGCAGTGATTCAAGCATGTTGAACATGGACAAAGTTTTTGACATCTCTCCTGTAAATGTACAGAGTTAAATTAATAGGGCATTCTTATTGCTTAATAATAAACTATGCACCACTAGTCATTCTAGAACAATTTTTACATGTTAAATTATCAGAAGAATTGAAGAATACCTTTCCTAGTTGAGAATGTCTTTGTAACAATGTCTGTAGCTCTTAATCTAAAAACCAAAATGGTTATGAAATCTTCCTCAGTGCTGAGGCTGTAATGACAATTATTTCCTTTCACTAAGAGGGTCCCAGCACCCAGCTGGAGTAATTTGGCATGGCTCTAGTAAAGTCACTGGAGCAATACAATATTGTATGAGCTGGGGTTATAGTTCCTGAGAACAATAGGGAAAGCCCAGCTGTATTATCGACAGACTTTTGAATACAGTTAAGAATAAAATCCTTTACACATGCACAAAAAAATAGCCACCCACTGGAAAAACACATTTTCAAGACTGAATTGATTTGTGAATACCATGTGTTACCAATCATAATAATTACATATGTTAGCTAAACTTAATGAGAAAACTCATTTTTTTTATTCATTGACAAAACACTTCTTCCACAATGTACTTTCTTGTTGTTATTCACAATTATATTCTTTATAGTTTTCTTTAATTGCCAGTGTTTCCTATTGACTTTCTTCCAGGTGGAAAAAGGGGACATTTGTTTACTATAAAACAACAGAGAAAGTAAGAGGCAAATAAAACATTAAATAAACATCATATAACATTACTTTTTAAATACAACTCACAATTCATTTTGGAGGATTAAACAAAAATTTGACTCTAGATCAAGACCCTGATCAAGACCTGAAGATTTTTTCTAAATTATTTATTTCATGGCAATGATATGCTTTGAGATAACCAGACTGGAAAATTTATTTAAGGGCAAATATTATTTTTCTTCCTGTACGTGAAAAGACTTGTTCATACCTGTTACATTGCACATAAAAGACTGATTTCCTTTCTACTCAGACATTATATTACAGCCATGACCTTAGGCTTAACACAATATTTTTAGTCATCATCATCATCTCAACAAATTCTAATTTATAGATGTCCAGACCTCAGAGCTTCTTGACATCTTAGCAGAATTAAGAAAATATTTTTCATTTTCCACGAAAAAAAACCCAAGTGGTTTTAAACAACACCCTTAATCCCACCTAGTCACAAACCATATCTATAAAATATTAAAGTACGAAATAAATTTAAATTCATAGAAAAGAGTATTGGGATTTGGACCTAAAGAGTATACATAAATGGCTCAAGATGTGATCTGTTTTCATCCAAAAAGCTGTTTTCATCATGGTTTTGACTTTTTTGTTTTCTTTTGGTTTTTCTTATTCATTTTAATAATTGGTTTTTGCATGGTATGTGAGTCTAAGCAAGGAACTCAATAGATATTTAAGGAGTATTGTAATAGTATTTAAGGAGATTTGGATCTTGAGCTCTGGTTGGAATCAAGTCTATATCATTTTCTAATATAATTTCAAATAACCAATGGCTGAGAGATTACTAAGTATGAACCATCATACTCAGAGAAGTCCCCCATGTTCCTCTGTATCACACATAAAATTAATAGACTTTTTTCTGTTTATGTTACATTTGATGGACACATTATAAGGGCAGGTGGACACACCATAAAGCAACACAGACACCACACATGATTTTATTAGCAACATAGGGATTGTAGTGAATGGGCTGTAGCTCAAGTTAGACTTTGAAAAATATGACTGTCTGTAAAAACTAGTCATCAGTGTTAAGCTGCACTTGCTCACTGTTAAAGCTTAAGCCCTGACTCTGTGCATGACTGTGTCAATATTTGTGAAGAGTAAAATTTGAAGTAATCTCAAGTCCAACCCCCAACATATAACACATTCTAATGTCTCTCTATTTTTTACCCTACAATATTGTGTAACTATTTTGGGTAATTGTCACAAAGTATGCAGAAGTTGACATAAAATTAGGATGTGGGAGGGAATAGTGTAAACTGGTGGAGGCTGAGAATCACATTGTGTAGGTTAGACCAGAAAGAAAAATACTGACATAATAATGTCATGATAAATATTGAAGTGAAGAAATTAAGATTTTAGATATAAACAAAAGATAGCAACTTGTAGTAGAAGTAGATAGAATCAATTTCCATATGTTTAATCTCACCATTCTTCTAAGTCACTGTTTGCCTGTACCCATGTACAATAATTGAGTGTGAGTTTTTATTCATTTTGTAGTAAAACAAAAATCATTTTAGAAAAATGTGTTGAATTGAGAAAGCTTTTATAAGCAACATATTTATTTTGAAATTAAATGTCTGTTCTACAGTTTGCAAAATATACTATTTTACCTATTCCAAGATAAAAAAAGAAATAATACAAAATACCAAAGCTGATGGACAGAAACATTCTTACACTCCTGAAGAATCAGTTCAGATTTAATTCTATTTTGTTCATTTAAGCACAAAGGGCAAGGGCTCCAAGGAAGAAAAGAAAAAAGTTTATGCAGTTTAGGTATCCATTGGCAAGTGAACAATAGGAAAAACATTGTGGTAAATCTTGGAATATCAATTGGCTTTTGGCATTCTTAGAGTAGTACATTTATCTAAGTGGAGATGGCTTTGTTCAAGATAGGATAAAATCAGTTAACAAACCCACACTGTAAGGGATGGGTTTGGTTCTCTTTTCAGTTGTATCCCCATTTACAGAAAAAAAAAATCTCTGCAGTGTGCAGGTCTTCTCTTATGAAACAATTCTGTAACGGACAAATGAAACTGCATTAAAATGAAAGAATCTGTGTACCAAAATAAAACAGCATCTACTGCACTAGAGGTTTTTCAGACTCCCAACCAATTCCATGAAATATTTAATGTCTCAGACTGTCCCACTTGAAGGTATTTAGTCATTAAACTGTATGGTGACAACACAGAGATTATTTCTAGAAAAAGGACTGATAATTGCCTCTGTGGTAATATTAGTTGAATCCCTTCTCCTATGTAGATTCCCACTGAAATCTGGGAGGGATAATATAAAATGAAAGGAGATTGCCTGCTGTGCTCAGCACTGGTGAGGCCACCACTCATATCCTGTGCTCGGTTTTGGACCCCTCACCACAAGGACATTGAGGTGCTGGGGTGTTCCAGAGAAGGGCAATGGAGATGACGAATGGTCTGGAGCACAAGTCTGATGAGGAGCAGCTGGGGGAGCTGGGGGAGTTTAGCCTGGAGAAAAGGAGGCTCAGGGGGGATGTTTTTGCTCTCTACAACTGCCTGAAAGGAGGCTGTAGCCAGGTGAGGGCTGGCTTCTTCTCCCGGGCAACCAGCGACATGGCAGGAGGAAACGACCTCAAGCTAGAAGGGAAGGTTCAGTTTTGGCCATTAGGAAGAAGTTCTTCATGGAGAAAGAAGTTCTTCACAGAAGGGGTGAGTAGGTATTGGAGCAGGCTGCCCAGGGAGGTGGTGGTGTACCGTCCCTGGTGGTGAGGGTTGGCCTCTCAAGTAACAAGTGATGGGACAAGAGAAATTATCTCAAATGACACAAGGGGAGGTTTAAAGTCGATATTAGGAGAACTTGCTTCCACAAAGGGGGGGGATCATGCACAGGAATGGGCTTCCCATGGAAGTGGAGTCACCATCCCTGGAAGTATTGAACAGACATGTAGGTGTGGCACTTGGGGACATAGTTTAGGGACTTGAGGCTTCTGGGTGAACAGCTGGACAAAAAGATGTTAAAGGCCTTTTCCAAGATGAACAGTTCTGTGGTTCTCTGAAATTATTTTTCCCCGGAGACATTTTCTGCAATAAGTTTCTAGTATGTAACGCTTTGTTGCATTATTGGAATTATTGAATTCTGAAATGTGTTCTATTTTACATCTCTTAGCAATCACAACTTCCAAATAATAAGTATGTGGACTTATTAAGTCAGTGATCCCTGAAGCTACTGACAATTCAATGTCCTTTGAGCTGCAGATCTCACTTTGAAGAGCAACACTACCTTTGAGAACGGATGGAAAAATATATTAGATTAATATGGTGTTTAAATAAGAGTTAATAACAATAAGACATCTTTTAGCTCATTACAGTCTAGTAAACAACACTCTTTGACCTCCTTCAGCCTACTGACTATCAGTCTCTTTTATGTCTGTAGAAGTCTCCTGTGATCACTCATGTCTCAATGAAAAGGATTTCTGAAAATGCCATCAGGCAATTAGGGAAAACAAATGCGTCTGACTGACCAGAGCCTGCCAGGATTGTGAGGGTGGCAGTAGGAAATTAAGCAATGAGTGTTCCTGCCAGACAGAACATGCTGTGAACATGTGGCTGCTTTGGATTGCTAACAATGGGGATAAACAAATGTGAAAGTGTGAGCTTTTACAGAAATTCATACATTATATATTTCTTTTACTGGAAAATGAAACCTTATAAAAGAGGAGAAAAAAGAAAGTAGTAGAAACAGCTGGCATAGAACTACAAGAGTATTAGAGGAAAAGGAAAATAAATAAGAGGCTAAAGTCTTTCACTTACAAGTGAAAGGAGGAAAAATACTGAAATTTGCCAACTGAACCTGCTGTTAATAATTAGACTGAGGTTGCTGAGAAAATGAAACACTATTTTTTTACTTCAAATTTTAATTCATAAAACAGGCACTAATCTCACTCATTAGACCTGCCGGCTGGAGCCACGTGCCTGGCTGTTGGTTAGCAGTGCTGTGCTGTCTACATTGTGTCTGGGGACTTTTAAAAGTGTCTTCTGGTTTGTGTTCTTAACAGACATGGAACTTAGTCTCAAATCACAGGCCAAGGCATCTAACTTTAAAAAATTTGGTAGGGTTCCTGCTCCAAGTATTGTAATTAAGTAAACTCCTTTGGATAGACATTTTTGTTTATTTATTTGCTTGGCTTTTAGTTGTTTTGTTTGTTTGTTTGTTTGTTTTAATGGTGTGATGGCTTTAAAGAACAAATATTACAAGAACAGCAGAGAATCCCAGAGTTGGGCTTTATCAGATCAATGGTGCAATTCATCCTTGGGCTCATTTATGGATTTTATTTGTCTCTCTGAGTACAAAACAGGAGAGTTCAGGAGTGCAGACTACTCATTTGGCAGATTAAAAAACACTGAGATACATCCTAGTCCCTGTTTCAGATAGAATCCTGTTTCTAGTTGTCAAATTTGCTACCACATATTACTGGCAAGGCAGTGAAGGATAGGAATAACTAGTTAGATTCCCTTTGTATTGTCAATGCTGTGGTAGTTTATGGCCAATTTATTCTCAATAATAGAATCAAGATTCTAGCTCTGAGAAGACAGTAATTTGCATTTTAACAGAATAAAGAGCCGGATGATCAGTTAACCTCAAAGTAATAGAGTTTTGTATTGGGACATTTCTTTCTGTACAGAAATATATTGCTGACAAAAATAATAAAATTCCAAACACTCATTGCTGTCTGAAACACTGATTTGACATTTAAGTCAAGATTATGTATTTGAATCTTAATTTTGCTCAATATATTTCAATATATTTTCTGGAGTCATTACAAAGACATTTGGACATATTCAAATATTTAGATTGGGAACATCCAGAAAACAACAGCTTGCCCTAAAATATTTATTTAATTTGAAAAGCATTCACACAGCAGAAAATGGAGGTCAAAGTAACCTTCTAGTATACCTTAAGTATGAGTGGAATGGACACTCCTGGTGCACACTCCTTTATCTTGCAATATATGCAATTTACAATATGTGCAATGTGGGAGAAGAGAGAGAGAGAGAGCCCCGAAAGGTGGCAAATGCTTCATGCCCAGAACCATTTAAGGTGAATTTGGACAGAGCAACAGTTTCAACCAAAGTATAATTCTGTAATAATTCTATAATTCTGTAATAATTAAATAATTCTATGATTCTATATATGTAAAATCAACTTCTACTGTAGGCTTTTGTCTCATGTTCCATTTTAAGGCACAAAATCTTTACTCTTGACTGATATTTACTGAGGAGTTACGAACAGTCAGTAGGAGTGAGAGTAATCATTCCTAAATTTAGCCATCTAAAGGTGTAAGCTATTTACCAAGACTCCAATTATAGTCACTGAATAAATTTAGACACCCCCAGATTCTTTTTTCTCTTTCTTAAGGTCCTGAATAATTAATCACCTTCTTCAGGAGCCTGCATGTCTTTTGCAGTATAGAGACCCATTGCAGGCAGCTTACAACTGAAGCTTAAAGCTTATGTGGTTACAGGTAAGTAAGAAGATTTTCATCTTACAGTCCAAAAGTTTTTTCCTGGATATCTGTATTTGATCTGTTATATATTAGAGATTTGTAATTTCAAAGACTGCATTGGATCTGAATCAATGCCATGATAGCTTAATAAAGATATAGTTAGTTAACAGTATACAGAAAGTGTGGAAAAAATCTGTAATTTAGAGGCATCATGGGCTGGTTTCAAAACAAGGATTAAAATCAAGTGAGTGAATTGCAGTTTAGATGTTCCATTGCAACATGTCCATAACAAGAATTTGACATTTAGTATTGCAAAAGTCTGGCAGGGGCTGAGATGGCTGAGTCTAGAGATATTTTCTAATATCACTTACTGAAGGGTAAGAAATCCAGCACATTTAGTGACCTTGCCTCTGACATCATAAGTTGGAAAATATTTTGATGCTCAGTGTCCTGGGATTTTTGCATCCATAGAACAAAGAACAGTTCTTTGTTCTATGGACTTGTTTTCTAATAAAATCAATTAAACCCATCATCATTAATCACCTTGTGTTTTTGGCATTCTGCTTTCCAGACAACACCTTTGGCTGTTATACACTGGTGACAGTTTAAATTATTGTTTGAATATAAAACACGTATGCATGTGTGCATACGTGCCTGCATCTCTCTATATATGAATTTCACAATGTGTTTACTGGATCGTGAATGAATAATATTCTTAAAAGTATAGACCATAATATCAGCTGCTAAACTCAGCATCAACATTTTCTCAATGTTAAGATTATGTATAAATTTGATCATATTGCACTTAAAGCTCTAAGGCCAGAGACTGGGGTTGTTTAACATAAGTTCATTGTCAAAGTTATCTCTTTTTTCAAAGGACAGAAAAATGTAACTTCCAGGGATGAGTAATCCTTTCTGTTTCTATAATACCGGGGAGGAGAGGGATTGTCTTCTCCAAGTACCTGTCTCTTTCCACTGACTGTAGAGGGAAATAAAACAGCTTCCTGAAGTTAAGCTGTTGTTGTACTCAATTCTTAACTAGCAACTAGCAACACTAAGTCTTTGTTGTGATTTTCTTTTTGAGCCGTCTTCTGACTCCACAGTCTACTTACTCAGAATGGAAACACGGGCATGTACTTTAATAGAATGAGATCCAACTTTTGTGAGTGCTGCTGGCATTTCAGGTAAACAACAATGGTAAATCTGGATCAAAAATCCTTGGCCATGCAGTCAACAGTTGGTCACAGAGTAATTCTGCTGCAGGCTGGTTTTGAAATTTTGGGGCAATGCTTCACTGTTGACTTAAAGGGAGTAGTGAGACCTGCAGGATGACTAACACCTGGTGTTTTGTTTGGGAACCTGCCATTTGAGTATTTGAGAATAGGCCAAACCTTATTCTGATTAGCTCCTCTGATGTGGCACTACAGTGATGCCATAGGCAAAATCAATACCTTTGTCAGCTATAACTTGAACACATGTACTGCTAGGTAAAGTCTTCCAATTCTGATAACAAAGAGCTCTATTGCTTGACCCAGAGTAGACTTTGTGGTCGTGAGTCTATCAGACTAGTCAGTCATTAGAAAACAATCTAGTTGTATGCAGACAGAATAATTGTTCTGGATACGGTTTCAAACAGGTCTCGGGAAGTGAGTCACTCAGCCCCCTTGAAAACTGAATGGTAGCTGGAGACCTGTTTCCTGAGACACCTTTGAAATCTAAGCTGTTACAGTAAGGCTGCTATCCCATCTTAACTTGGGACATTGAAAGGGTTTTCTTTCTCTTTTCTTTCCTTTTTTATGCCACATTAAAAGTATGAGAGCCTAAAGTGCATTTACACCAAAGCAACTTTCCACTGACTTAGCCATATAAAGAAGCCTTGTAGTAGGTATAAATATGATTTATACTCACTTTAAGACATATTTCCACCACCTGAGTGGTGTGAAGCAATCTTTGTTGAAATCAGCTTCAGGTCTACACATTCCAGAAAGCAGACAGGTTGTATTGCTCAGACCTGCTGCAGAAGCAGAAAGTGTTCTGCTCCAGTTTGCAACAGGGCAACAGGGTTGCCTCACTATCCATTATCTGAACAAATTGTTTAGACTGTCTGTGTCTTCCCAGTGTTCGTTCAATTTGAGAAAATTACATCACTGTCCAAGAAGACCTTTTCAGTCTTTGAGAGACTTCTTTTGATTTGGCGGAATAGAAAGACAGAGAGAGGAAAGAGAGAGCAGATTAGGTACTTGGGTACTCTTTCTTAAGAAGTCATATAAATGATAGGGAAGTGTAACTCAGCTAGCAGTTTCTTAAATTTGTAATAGAGGATTTACAATTGGGAGTAGATCTCATTTAAAAATATCCTTAATTCCCACACAGTATTTTTTTTAAGACTGCAGAGTGTCTTAGGAAGCATAAAAGATCCAAGTTGGATCCAAGTTACCTCTTCTGAAGGAATACCATCTGGGTTAAGGGACCAAAATAAGGTTTTATCTTTGTTTTAAAAGGGAAATTACTTTATGTTATGACTCATCAGAACAAGTTAATTTTCCTATTAGCATGTTTTACCTTAAAGCTATAATTTTATTTAAAAATCCATAACAATACATCTGGTTTGCGTTTTGGGAATGAAGTTGATCTGTAAATATGACCTGAAGCTTTTAAAAAACAAAAATAAAATATCCTTTTCCCTCATATTTGAAAGTAATGAACATCAATTAAGTTCTTTGGCATGCATTATTATTACTGAGTGCCTATAAGCGATTTCAATAACATTATCTAATTAATCTTCCTGAATTTCCGAGATGTAGTTAGAGTTATTTATTTAACTTCTTTTGCAATTGAATGACAATTAGAAACAGCTTGAATGACTTTCCCAAAATATTGCCAAGCATCTTTTGCAGAGGTAGATATAAAAAAAAAATATTTCCTTAGGTTCTAATATAATCATAAATTTCTCTTGTCATAATTATGAAGGAATATGTCCTTTCCACTGACCTTCTTTTCCACATAAAAATAAACTGTGCTATGTTCTCATGTCTCTGTATTGTGCAGCTCTTGAAAGTTCTGTGACAATTGTTGTATCTCTTCAAAATTTTTAAAAGATGTCTATCATGAGGGTGCTTGACCTTTGCCAGTAACCCAGGTACTCAATGCATCACCTCACTGCCTTCCTGACACGCATATAAAACAGTGTGACTTTATATTTCCTTTTCCAGTTACTCACAATCTAATTTAAGCTGTGTTTTGCAAGCACTTTTTTATTTTCCCAAATGACAAGTGTATTAGCTAAGACTGTCAGACTAGCTGCCAGCTCCCCCAAGAAAGCCCAGCATGCTGTGACCTCATGCGTGCAGCACGCAGGACTGACTAGGGGCTGCTAGGAAATAGATGAGAAGCCTGAGCCCTGTCTTAGCTGCCTTGGTAAGCATGTTTTATGATAAACTTTATCTCATTATGGGAGAGAAGGGGGAAATTTTGGTCAAAGTCCAACTCTAGAGCTTATGTTGAGGCTGAACTTTTCTGCTCTCCAAGTCTGCCATATCAAATTAGGGAGAATAAAACCGGCTGCTTGCCTGATTATTTATAACATCACAGGAAACTTGGAATGACTTATTAAGGATGGAAATAGTTCTCTTTCCTCAGAAACGGATCTTGCTTTGCCAAGATACACAGTGACTGACTGTGTGTAAGAGTGGTACACAAATACCTTCCACATTGAAGGTTATTAAAATATACCTGGCCTCGTTTATCAGCACTTACATAATACGCGTTTATCCACACAAAATACTTTTAAAAAGGCTCCACAGAGCCCTGCTCAATGTCTTTAGGGGCAGAAACAGATCTAACAGTAAATAGAATCCAACAAACCAAACCCACAAATCAGTAAGCTTTTTGTATCTTTAGCACGGAACTTGACAAATATTTTTGTACAAGTTAATAGCTACTGACCATATTGGCTTTTCATTAAAAATAAAGTTGTTAAGTCTGTCCCTTGAATATTACTAGAATAGATCTTGGAAATGCAGGACAGCCTTAGGAGCAGGAAAGTTTAGTCTGAGGGTCATAAAAGGAAATTTTGTGTTGGATTTAACTTCTAACTCGCTTAGTGACCATATGGGTAGTTGTCCCACCTCACTCTTCCTTAACACAGGGCAACAAAACTGACATATAGGTGCTGTGAACCACTCTTTATCAAGAGTTTTGATTCATAAAATGTGAATATCTTATTTATGAAGAGGATGTAAAATGGGAAAATAGCACATAGTATTTTGAAAGGGAGATGCATAGGATGAGTGGCATAGACCAGAACTCATGTCTTCATAGCCCAGTAATTCTGGCTTGGTACTTACTGATAGATAATTTACAGGTAAAGTCTGAGAGAGAAAGTTGGGAGAATCTAAATTTCATGGATGAAATTAAATTAATCCAACCCATTCAAAAATTGTCACAATACTGCAACTGCCTGCATTTCAAAAACAGTATTCCAAAGAGCAGAGATTTGGACATCTGCATGACTGACAGTCCAAGTTAGACTACAATAAAAATTGCAAGATGAGTGCAAGCCTGTAGGGTTTTAAGGAAGTTAGGGAAAGCAGACATTGAGTTAGATATCAGGAAAAATATATTAGCTAGAGATTTAATTTTTTCTTGTTATATAACTGTTAACTCCTGAACTATCCGTACAAATTAAATGACTGTTGGTTTGTCTTATCACTTCATCCTTTCCTTCATTTGTTGGTAGCTTTGCAAAACAGAAATATTTCTCAGCGATGTCAATCTCATGGTCATCTTTGTGAATGAAATGAACAAAACAGATGATTTGTGCTTTGACTTTTGTGTTCCTGATGAAGCTGAGAGAGGAAGAGAGCTCTCACAGAGTTTAGACTAGAAGAGGCAGGATCCTTTATTTCTACATTTCAAATGCTAAATAGAGCTCTTTCTAGGAGTACTGATATCCTTTAATTCCTGACCAAGAGTTTTTTGAAAAGACTGTGGAAAAGCAGTTTCTACATTTTTCAAATTATTTGGTGACCATTTGACAGCACTAGGATCTAACTTCATTTTTTTAGGTATTCAGAAGAGAAAGGCACTGTGCATACCCTGATCCATAGGGCAAGGTTCAATACACTTTATCTTGAACTTTCAAAAATGTGGTTAAGGGTTCAAATCATAAGAAAAGTACTGGAGGACTGCTCACTGACTCAGTGCCTCAAAATCAGATGCAAGCTTGAGAAGTGAAATTCATAGTGCAACATGGGACATCTAAACTTTCCAGTACAATCCTCAAACATAATTCATATTAGCTAATACATTTGATGGTGGATGTCTAATCTACACATTTGAAAATGTCAGGGAGGGCATCTAAAATTTTGTTTCTTCTGAATTTAGGCACTTATCCATAGTCCAAATTAGGTTCTGTGCAGCTAGGATTTGCAAATGCTTTGCCTGTGGTTCTAGATGTAAGTCATATGAGGTGTCAGCAGACAGCTCTCTCCTGCTTCTCTTTCAGAAGATAGCCAGAGAAAAGAAGGAGGAGGAGGAGGTGATATTACTAAAGAGATTTTGCATAACAGTCTTGCTATGCAAGTACTTTCCGCCTTCTCCTGACCTATTTTTGAATGGAAGTGGCTGTGGGAGCTTTGCAATGTGCTACCACTGCTGCTGTCACTGTGCGTGAAGTGAGCTCGGAGCACACCTACGGAGCTGGGCCACTTGGCAAATTGAGCACGACACACTGCTTTGCATCCCAGATGGACTAGGTGTGGAGCATGTGCATTTCATTCAGCTGAGAAGGTGACATATTTTGATGTGTGCAGATACACACCAAGTTAGAAAACTTAGATGCCTTAGACATGTGAGTACATAGAGTTCTTTAGATCACCCTTCAGGATATGTTTAAATTACAGTTTGAGTGTATGGTAGGTGCTTAAGTGTTGTTTTGAATTTTACCTTGGATTGTTTGGACATTGTCTCTGTGCAAGAGTTTTGGTAATTTTACTTTTTGAGCATTTAAAGAGAATTGTGTAAAAATGTGGTGTAGCAGAGAAGCAATAAAAATTCTGATTTAAGGAAATTATTTTTTCTCTGTCTTCTGGAACATGATAAAACTTTTAAATTAGCTTAGATTTTACCCTGAATAGCAAGATATACAGAAAATTTAAGAAAAAAAAAAAAAAAACAACATCATTTTTTAATCCCTGAGCTCCAAAATTTCTGCCTATTCAATTTGGAGATGTTTCTGTACAACTTACTTGTGAGTTTATTTGTTTCTTTGTTTTGTTTGTGGCTTGTTTTTTTTTTTGTTGTTGTTGTTGTTTGTTTTTCTTTCAGATGTTGTACATCATTGTTTTAATGTTTGTCACTGTCTAAATGGGTAAATGGTATAATTCTATTTTTCTGAGCTATCTCTCAAGAATGTATTGACAAGAAGAAAACCCTTAAGACACAAAACAGTGTATGGAAAAATTATAGAAATATGTTTGAGTTTCCCCATGGCTTAAAAATGGTCTTACAGAGATTCTCATGAATATCTTTATAACTTTTTAAAAGGCTGTAAGTACAAAGGGTAAATCCTTAAAGGCTAACAAGATAGATACTGAGGTAGTAAAAAAGATACAGCTGTACTTGTAAACCTTCTTGCCAGCAAAGGAAACAACTTTTCCTCTCCACTGCCTCAGTCCAATTGATTCCCAAAATACTGAACCTCCTAATTCAATACATAAAATCTCAGCCATTTTTTCTTTTTTCTTTTTCCCTTTTCTTATTTTATTTTTTCTTTACGCACTTTTTAAGATTAAGCTGAAGACATGCAATTTCATTAAGTGCAATTAGAGTGCCTTGAGTGGTTTGTCATACAGAACTCTCAAGTGTGCAGATCTCAAAGGCCTCAATCCTCTCAGGTCCCTCAATTCGTAGGCATGGTGTCCAGCAGACAAAATGCAGCAGATGTTGAGACAAATAAAGGCAAGAATATGTGATTGCAAGCAATTGAGTTATCCGTGTTAAATGAGTTCCCACAAGCAGTATTCGTGATTTTCTGCCTCCATCATAATGGTGTTCAATACTAAATATGCAGATACATGAAGAAAATAAAAGTCTGATCATTTTCAGATCTGTTCTCCTTGTTCCATGTTTTAGACACATCATATACACAAGAATCAACTCTGACTCCATTTTTAGTGAGGTTCTTTTTCATGCCTCTATTGATGTCTGGTCAAATGTGTAGCTTGTGGACAATAATCTATTAACCTACCGAGACGGTGGTGTAGATGGACTTCTTTTGATGAAATAAGAACTTGTTTAAACTACCTCAGTCTTGAAGTGAAGCAAGTCCCAAATTTTCCTGGAGATTTTAAGACAGTTTTTAACTGTTAAAAAGTTATATAGAGAGAGAAATTTATATGCATGTGAATAAATACATATTCATACTCACTTTTATTTTTGCATTTTTGAGTTCCAACTGGCCTTTTTCTTGGTATATCTTATCCAAACAGTAGAAGGAAGTTTCATAAAGTTTTCCTAAAAGCCAGCTGTCACTGCATTTCCTGAGCATCTCCACTGTGATCTTTTGGGTCTCTGGAATACTATGTGGGTCACAGGGGGACATTCCATACAGGGCACTGCACTTCCTGCACAGACTATCAGCAATCTTTATATTGAGTCTTGTTTAGATATATTTTTAGATATCCATAAGATTAGAGGACGGGAGTGAACCATATTTTGTTATCTCTTGTGCTACATATATCCATTTCTGTAGCTTGAAGCTAGGAAACTGTAGCTAAGCCGAGGAAAACTGAAGGAAGCAGTCTAAATTTTGATGACAGGGAATACAGTGACTCTTCTAAGAGGATTTTAACTTTGGTCTTTTTTCCATATTTCTAAAAAAAAATTAGTATGTATATGTTTTTTTGTCCACAAATGTTCATTGCCAAGAAAAATATACCTTTAAATACTCTAGTTAATCATTCCCACTCTATTTCTTTTCAGATTTTTCCACCTTCTGTTGCAGTCATCACTCTTAGGTTATGTCTAGAGAGAGAAAAAGATAAACAAGAGGAGCTGGAGATCTGTTGATGTTGTATGATGACACATTCACACTTATATAAGTGTCACTGTGACATTTTTCTTAATAAAGGCAGTGGATTTGTTGGAAACTGTGTTCATGCTTACACCAGGGCTAAATTTGTTTCTAATTATCTGGCACAATTGCCATAGCAGAGCATGCTGTGTATACCAGCACTATGTAGATAGGGAGTTTGTGAGAAGAAACATGCTCTGGATTTAGAATGTGAAAACCAGCTGAGGAGTTCACCACAAGGCAGGGGTGTGAAAATTTTACTTAGATGTTGTTTTTTTTCCCACTGTGTCCTCCCTGCAGCTGATGGAGTAATAGAGTTGTAATGGTTTGCTTACAGGCAGTCAATTAGGCACCTATAGTTACTCCACAGGGTGTAGATTTTACATGAGTGGCTTATTCATAAATAAAAAGAATTACTGCACATTTTGCTCTAATGTTTTCCATTTCTAAACATCAATACATTATTTATTCCAAATCTTGTCACACTTCTATGCAAGGTCTTTGTTTCCTTTTCTGCCCTCTTTACTATCAGGGTAGATTGACATCGACTGATTTGTGATATCCCACTCTAACATGCAGCATTAGTTGTACTAGAATTCACAGGGTCAGTTTGAAAGGGTCAGTTTGAATTGAGCACCTTATAGGAAAACTATGAATCTGAAAGAATTAGTAACGTTGAATTTGTATTATGGATCCTGAAGCTGATATTGCACTGTGTGGTTTTGAAGGGACAGCAATGCTGAAGATGTTTTTAAAAAGAGACCAATCTAACCTTCTGACAGTTTTTGAAAACTGAAAGTCAAATATTATGTTACAGCTTTTCCATATGATCAAGGAGAGAAATGTACAGTGCATATGTACAAATTATTGAAAACAAGGAATGATGGTTACTACCCTTACTTTCCCCAAGAATTTGAACACAATTCATACAGTTGCAATTACATTTATACATGGCCTATTCTGGAAACAATTTATTCTCTTTTCTGCTCTATGTAAATGTATACACATACATGTATATATACAAAGAGACAGCAACACAGAGATAAGGAATAGATAATATTTTATATTATTTTATTATTAAAATATAAAATAACATAAACAATCACAGATAAAATCAGGATTGTCCCATACATCATGTCTTAACTCAGTTTCTCCTGTCCCCCACATCCATTTTACATTCCAGTAATTGTAATCTCTTATCAACACTTTTCCTTCTTATCCCCACCCCCATGTCCTTCCTCTTCTTTCTCTAGTCCTTCTCCCTCTGAGGTCTTTAGAGTGGAATGTGGGTGGGATTAAGTTTAGGCAGCAGGCAGGCAGCCGGCAGGAAAAGGCTGTATATACAAATGTGTCCCAGGTGTCCCAACATGTCCTTGCCACACAAATGGTCACACTTGCTGTTGACAGGATGACAAACTTCAGCCCAGAATCAGTGCCTCTAATAAGACAATGATGTCACTGGCTTTACAGACTATTGTGGAAGAGGGAGTGTAGCTATGATGTGAGTACAAACATCTGTAAGTATTTTATTTCATGTGAAAGATATTGTCTCTATCTTTTCTGTCTCCTTTACAATATTTAATATATCTTCTTTTTACTATTGATTCATTTGCAAATAATGTCATTCATATCTATAACTCAAAGTAAATAAACATGTATAAATACAATACATCTGTTCATAGTCTCTAAGGGTTCTTTTTAAAGAGTAATAATTATCTCCAGCTTATAAAAGATTCAATGTCTGGCCAAAATCTTTGGATGTTGACATATGGATGTTGGCACATCTATTGTTATTACACCTACTTTTGCCAGGTTCCATAAAACACTGCCAGTCTCTACACACTCACCATGCACTCAGATCTCTCTTCAGGGAGAGGTGGGATTTTATAGCATCTATTACACAGCAAGGAACACATATGAGAACTTTGACAGACAGATATATAAAAATATATATGTTTATACACATATCGACACAAAATATATTTATTTTGGTCATTTATTAATTACAAAAAAAAAAAACTTCACAAGGGAGTAATATAGAAAATATGTTTTCTGGACTAGTTGTCACTTTGAGGTTCATTATTTAACACATTTGTTTGTTTCAGAATGGAGTGTATCTACAGAAATATAGCTGTTATTTTACTTGAATATTGCCCCATACTGTATTTTTTTTAAGATACCCACTCATTAGCTGATTTCAACAAGGGGATTCAGAAAAAAAGATGTGAAGGGGAGAAAGATAATAGTACCACACTCCAGTCCAGAAAAAATATATTGGATGTAGGAGTTAACATATGCTACACATTATCAATGTTCTCCAGGCTGCTTTTGTCTAAGTTCAAAGCAGGAGCTGCATTTCATAGCTACTATATATGCTACAGACCTAATGCACATCTATGAAATGGTGGCTTGGACAGAATCCCCATACCATGGCTGTCTGGAATAGTAGGATTGCATTTCCACAGATTTATCTGTCAAAAAAAAATCTCATTTTCTTACAAATATACTTTAAGGCTTTGATTTCTAGGACAGATCAGCATATTTTTGACCCCTGTAGGGCACTGCCAGTTGCAGGGATGCTGGATTCAGGCCTGCTTAAAGATGGAATTTCTGCAGAACTTTAAACCTTTTCCAGGGAAAATCTTGCTGTGTGTACTGGTATCTTAGGAGTGGCATTTAAATAAACGCAGACACAGTTAGAACCTAGCAGAGTAAATAGGACTAGCAGGAAGAGGGAAATGTATGGAAAAATGCTTTGCTAGTCTATAGCCCATCAGCATGTAGGGAGACTGAGAACAGCTCTAAATGAAGTTACAGCTCAGCATCTCATCTGTCAGAGTGATGGGTTTAGAGCTGCTGTATGAGGAAGTACATCTTGAGGGTCAGAGGTGAAGATGATGATTGCAGTATGTTGGAAGTATCTTTGTCCCAAAAGTAAAAAATATAGAAAAAAATCCTCACAGACACACTTTTTTTCTTTTCTTCCTAACAGTATATAATCTTTAAGTTCCTAACACATATAGCTTTAATATGTAACAATTTTATTTTACAACATATTTAAAAATCTGTGCTTGAAGATTACTCTGCATCTCAACAGCTTTCTGAGAAACCCAGTCCAGTCTGCAGAATCCATAAGAATAAATACAATTTAATTAAAGGGGTAAAGTCCTTCTGGTTTGAAATTATCTGCCAGAACTATCTCAGTGTATGAAACTGAGTTTATAATCAGCTTTCTTAACTGTTCTGAGAAATGTTAACATTTTCTACAGCATATATTTTATCCAGTTCAAAGAGAATCTTTGGAACCAAATATTCAAAGCTATCAAATTTTCAGCTAAAAGCAATGCCACCTCAATTTTTTTGATTTAGATAAGAGAGCAGGTTTACCAAAGTGTTTTGATTTTAAGTTTTTAACTGAAAATGAAAGATGTATTTGGAAATCACCACCTAGACCACCTCTGTCTTCCAGAGACATTCTACATTGTCATCCACTGAAGAAATGATAAGGCAACATACACCTGAAAACTCTGGTCCTAAGTTTTTACACACTCGTAGGATTTTCTGTTTATGCATAAGAGCTGCACAGCTGTGAATTTTAAGTTGAAACACCCAATTACGCTGACTTTCCATAAACTATTTTCTAGTCTATTGTGTTCTGATAGAGGGAATCAAACCAGATATCCTTTCTGGACAAAAGCCCAACCAGAGCCAGATTGACTGACAATAATTCACAGGTTTCCAGTGTACACTGTCTCTTACACACCAGTTTCACTAACAACTTGGCATGCATTCAGTGGTGGCATCCTTTGAAGGGACAGAGACTCATAGGAAAATTTTTGTGCTAGATTCTGTTTCCTGAAACTGCTTTGCTTAAGGGACCAGTGCACAGGCTTCCTGGAGTTTCCTTTAATTGTTTGTGGAGATCTGTGTTGCAGCTACTGAACAAAACCACTGTGAAACAGATTACTTTAGTGGGCTTTGATTTATTTTGACATTTTATTTTATAATTTATATGTGCAACCGATGAATGATATTTAACTCTGTTGTGACTAGTCTATGTGTAGCAACTTCCTAGACCAAATGCAACAGACTGTCACCACAGACAGCTACCAATCAGTTCTTTGGCAGATCAGTCAGTAGCAGTTGTACTTCTGATACTATGATTGTAGGCATTATATCTGCACTGCAGTCATGGGTGAGTTCTGTTTTGTGCATAGTTTGGAGGCAAATTTATTGAGCTGTCAATGTCGTAATCTAAGTGTACCATATTAATGTCAACTCTGTTAGGGACTGATGTTTAGAGGGAGCTATAATTTTTGGGAAAGACTAATTTGCATAGTCAACATGCCATCAGAACGAGATGTTACTTTTGCATCCTTCTTCAATGTGTTTAGAAAACAGTTTGCAGCAATCATACTAAGCAATACAGTGAAATCTTTCGTCTTGTTTGCTTAATCCCACTCTTGGCACAATGGCCCTTTGGGTCTTGTGCACAGGGACCAAAATCCATGCTAAATAGCAATGTCGAAGTGAAATAAAGGAGGAGGATTCAGATTTAGCCAGATGTAGGGAGGGATACAATACAAAGATTTATGTTACTAATACCCACACATCTCCTCAGCTGACCATTTCATTATTCTTCTGCCAAGGCTTTAAGCTGCTGACATACAGCTGGATATTTTATTTATTTAAATGTCTAAACATTTGAGATTATGTTTCAAACTGCAGCTTTGCAATTTTTTTGCAACATTTTTCAGCTGGCTTCTATCATTGCAATATTGGTGCAATAAGTATGTCATCCACCTTTAAAATTGTTAAAAAAAAAGATAAAAAAAACAACACAAAAAGAGGTAAAGATTTCACCTCTTCAAAGAGCAGATTATTTCTGACTCATGCCATCATGTCCCACTAATAGTACTACAATTGTTTGGAGAGGGTTTGGCCAGCCTTCTAAACAATGATAACCTACTTTACTAGCATCAAGTAGACAAGATGTGAATTGAAGTACCCCTAGAGATTACTGCCCTAATCTTTTTTCCCCTTGGATGATCTGCTATTAAAGCACTTAAGAATGGTTCTTGTCACCATAACTCACTGGCTTACTCTCAAGGACCTGTCATTGTCCCAGAGTTTCCAGCCAGCTTTCCTCTTGAAAGAGAAAAATAGATGGAAATACCTGATCGGAGTTTAAATTGTCTGAAAAAGATGGCATAAATATTATTTTTGTTTAGTTTTAAGAATTGCCTACTTAGAGAAAAGAATATATCTCATAATTTTAAGCCCTTGTGAATGTGAACAAAATTATGTTCAAGGCAAAATATGATTAGCATGGTCCTGTGTTGACTACATATAAAGAAAAAGTTACCATTTACATTAATGTCACAGGATTAAGTTTTACTTCTCATTGACTGCCATTGATTTAAAGATAAATTCTGCCAACTTGACTAACAAGGAATACACCCCTATGAAAAGTCAAACAAGTTTTATATAAGCTGCTAAGATAGAGCAGGTAGGCAGCAATAAACTCAATTTTGCTGTTCATTACAAGATCCAAAGAAGTTCTCCATGTTCCTATCACAGGACAATGCCCAATTGGATAATTATTCCTATGCAGCATAATACTGCAGACTGTGCTGCAAAGATCCCTGAAGTGATGCCACCCTGATCACATGTACAAGATGAGAGACACAGTTCTGCTATTAATTTATATCTAAGCAAGTGTTTTTTCAACAATCTTTCAACAAGAATACACTTCCTCCAATTCTTTTATATATGTAGAGAAAGGGTGTAAAGGTTATTAAATCTGCAAATTTGGGTTGGTTCTCCAGCATATTATATGGCTGATATATTAAAACCACCTGTGCCTGATTAAAGAGAGGGAGAAATGGTGAATATCATCCTGGCAAAAACAATACATAGAGGACTAAAGATAACAAATATATAGATATAGATATAGATATAGATATAGATATATAGATATATACACACACACATATATATATACATATATATAGTTATTCAGATGAGAAATGGACAGAGAAATACAGACAGAAGATATACAAATGAAAATATTTAAACAAAAAAGCATCTATTTAAAAGCAATTACAAAAATTTCTTGCAGACAAACTGTTACACTCATAATTGAATATAAAAATGTTTAAGTAGGAAATATATTTGTGATACACTGTTAGCTAATTCAGAAACAGAGGATAAATTTAAAATATTTAGTAAAAGTGGCTTACTAATCTGTCATAATTTTACTAATGCTTTTACAAGCATATTTCCAGTTCTACTTTGTGATAGGGAGAAATCTTCCTCTGACAGGCTCAAATATAAAATGATCAGGACTTTCCTTCATGATTATTGATGGTATTGAGTACTTTAAATTTTACCTATTAATGGAGACTTATTATAGGTTTTTATTTCTAGCTTCATGGTGTCATTACAGTGTAATGGCTTAAGGGGAAGAAAGTTAACATTTGAAGAAAAATATTTGTTTAGTTGTGGGTTTTTCTGGTGGATAAAACAATAAAGATAGAAAAAAGTGGACAAGCTTTAATGATCAGTATCTTGCTGAAAGCATATTTAATCAGAAATACTGTTCCTTTTCTCTCCCTGCAAGCCTTTATTCTATTGGTTTTAAGTTCCACAAGTAGCCAAATGACCAAGAATGTAGAGGACCAGCCTTTCCAAACAGTTCTTACCTTTCCAAACAGTTTTGCATATTGGTAAGAGTCCTGAAATGGTCATCTTCAGTGCATCAGTTCAGTGACAGTGTTTTGATGGTTCATCCTTGGTATTTCATGACAAGTTTGTATATATATATATATATATACATATATATATATATATATACTTGTATATATACAAACATACATATACATATATATATATATATGTGTGTGTGTGTGTGTGTGTGTTTGTGTGTGTCATAGTGTCATAAAGACTTGTTATTCTCTACCATAGATCCAGATATGAAAGTCTTTTGAGCAAGAACTGAAGAATGTAGGAGTTTGCAGTAGCGATATGAGCAATTCCCTCTGTGCTGAAGACTTGTCTTTTCAGTAGAACTGAATGTATCTTCTTCATACTCAAGAACTTCCAAAAAAGCCCACATTTACATGACTAGAAAATTGTGTGAAGCTGCATTTAAGTAGAAGCAGTCTTTCTGAGAATAAAGGAAAACAAGATGTTAAAAGCTAACTATTAATTTGTGACATACAGTTAAACAGTCTATGTTTCTACTTGTTCTGTGATATTTGAAGTTGGCTTCCTTGGACATAGGATATCTGGGTTGATATTTAGCCATAATGGTTGCTAAAAGAATCCTAATCTTTATGTCTAATTTCTCAGTTATGTCATTTGAAACTTAGACACTGCTTATATTATTCATCACTGGTATTGAAAATAATTGAAGTATTTCCAGTGAGGTCTTGGAAACCAAATACCAAATCTTGAGGACAGGGAACAGTTGTTTGCAGATTGCAGGGATGCAGCATCAAGCTAAAGAACAAGGGATTAGCCATTTTATTGTGCAGTACACCAGAGAAGACAAGAAGAACAGGAGAAAGCAAAAGTCATTGCATGTTAAGTACTGAACAAGTGAAAGTTGTCATATCATACTTTCTGAGAGGGATGGGGTTGGCTTCTACTTTGCATCTGTCATACAGTTAAATCTTTTTGCTATTGTACCTTACTTATGAAAATCTAAGTGGAAATACATAAAATTCAAAATTCTTTGTAAGACTCATTTCACAGAGTTCTTTTCTTCCTAAGCTAAAGAAGTCATATATTGCATTTATCTGCTGTCATTACTGATTACTTCAGCACTCTAGATAACATTTAAAATCAGGTAGTTTATAAAATAGAAGTGGCATTACCTCTTATATGGGCATGAAAATGCTTCCACCTATAATTAAAAAAAAAGGTAAGCAGGTAAACAATACAAATACAATTATTTAACCCCAAGAAAATTCAACCAAGTAGAGAGAACTAATTGCTTAGAAATTATTCATATTTATATTGCTGTATGCCAGGCATTCCCTACAATACTGAATCACTCTTTCTATTATTTATTTTTATATTAGTGCAGCCCCCAAAAAAACCTATTTCAATTTTCCATGCGATATTCAAGTTTCATATTGAAAACAAATGTGAACCCTCTTTAGAATAACAACCTTATGTTACTTTTTCCATAAGCATTTTTTTTCCTTTCCCCTTTTGAGTCTGTAATTCTTTCTGTCTGATTTTATTAAGTGTGTGAAAAGGTAGGCAGGCTGCCCAGGTCTTGGAAATTAAAGTTCCCTAAGTAGCTCAGGTGCTTGCATGAAATCCGGAAGCATGACAGCTAAGAAAGAAACAACATATGACAAGAAGATCCCACATACAGGGAAAAATTGAGGAGATCCCCATCTACTGTTATCTCTGCACACTGGATTCTGAAGCTTGTTTATCATAATGGCAAAATAAGGGAAATTTATCTTAAAAGCTGGGCATTCTATTTTGCATACTGCAGAGAAAGGAAAAGTCTCACAGTCCCTTTTGTGGTAATCAGCCAAACTCAGATCCTTAACCTTTTTAGTTCAGTGTAAACTGTTGAAAGGAGAGTGATTTTATTTCTATTTTATTTTATTTATTTTATTTTATTTATTTTATTTTATTTTATTTTATTTTATTTTATTTTATTTTTTATTTTATTTTATATTTTATCATTCTTTGCCTTTTTATTTGTCTTAAATGAATCATACATTCTAATAATGTTCACAGAAGTTAAAAATTACAAGATTTTATTTAATGAGAAACAATAACACCAATATGCAATAGTTTAATAAATAAACAAGACCAAAAACATGTTCAAAAAATGAACAAGCTTCAAGAAAAAGTAAGTTTCCTATATTTTTCTCTCTGACTTCTAAAAGTATTATTAGATCTTTCTCTTCATGTGTTTTGCCACTTCCAACCAGTATATATTTTCATTTTCAGATTGAGTCATTCTGGCCTGAGACTGCCTCATTTGAATTGCAACCTTCTGTAGAGTCTTATTTACTTTTTTTCACCATTAGGTTTGATAAATGAAAATTATTGAAATAATTCAGTTTCAAGTTCTGTAAAAGTTAGTCTGATGATTTACTTGACCTCCCAGTGTCCTCTAAAGTGCCATACATCATTTGTTTTCAGTTATTGCACTTGAACATACATACAAGCACATAAGATTGATTCAAAATCACCAAATACAGCAAAGAGATAGAAGTGCATTTTAGATGGCCTATGATCAGGGCCACAGGCCTGTTTGTGCTAAAAAAGGGATTCATCTACATGAAGATGAGCCTTTCTGGAAAGGCTCGTATCTTTATGTGGATGAATCCCTTTTTCACTTAATTGAAAATGCATACTGATTCACCATGACTTATGATACCAAGTTCACAGCATGATCTGGACTGTAGACAACAAATCTCTGAAATATGAATTCTGATTTAGCATTTGTGTATATTTGTATGTATATATATATATATATATATATATATATATATATATTTATATATATGAATGTGTGTCTGTATATATATATATATATATATATGTCTACAAATACAGAACTAAGACCACTTAGTGATGGCAATAGAGGCATAATAATGAAGAATGACCCCTTTCTCAATGCATATTTTTAGGTTACTCTGATTATTTCTATCTGTTTTCTCTGCTTTAGTGGTTGGGCAATTTATATGTCCATCCCTAGTTTACAATCTCAAAGCTCTCATACTGTGGATTTCATTGTCATTAACTTTTGAATATTAAATTGCAATATTTTACGGGCTCCATCACTGAATTGTAGAGTTGTCACACATTTTATTATCATTTCTTTCACATATTCAGCTAATGAAACTTATGAATGGTATTGAGAATTAAGATAATGGTAAAACAAAATAGTAGTGCAACTATTTCATATGCCATTGTTCACCCCACTAGAGCTTAAATATTTGAGATATTTCTTATTCAAAGAGGCTAAAGCAAGTTAGAAGAATATTGACTACCTCCCCTTCACAATCTTCTCTTTCAATTAAAATAAAGGTTAGCAACATCAGCTAACTTTCTTTCTGTTTTTATCTAGGTGGACATGTTCTGAGCAATAGAGCACATCATCTTCATGCCATCTTAATTTACAATATATGACAATGAAGATGTGTTAGATTCTTAGAATTACAGGAAACTGTTCTTGTAACAACAAGCGATTAATCTTCTGGTTTCACTACAGTCTCCAACAGAAACAGAAGTAAGTTTTATACATAATCATAAGAACAGCTGCAGAATTGCCCCAAAGCTTCTCTGAAGTGCCATTATAAAAATTTCCTACAAAGTGGTGTCTGATTCCAATCTGAAAGAAACATCACCAAAACTTTAATGATATGGTTTAAAGACAAGTTTTCTACAGTAAGGAGTGAATAGGACTCAATGTGTTTGTTCTTATGCATTATGTATTGTTCCATAAGGCTTATGCATAATGCATAAAAACATACCTATTCATATCGATACATACTAGTTTGAGTCAAGTGAAAAACAATAAAACTGTAAACACAGATGTTTTTCAAAAAAACTTATCCAGATGCACTAACAAAAATTATTTTTAAAGAAAGTAGAGAATAAACACTTTAGTGATAAATACATCTTCACAAGACTTAGGCAGTCCACAGATCATGAATTTTTGAGACACTTAACAAAGGGAGAACTTTATGTCTAGATGTTTAGGAATCAAATGAAAACTTCATTAGCTAATGATGAGACTAACAACAATCATAAAATCAGTTTTTGTATGACTAGGGATTTCATCAAGATTTCTGAACAAGCTTTTATAAAACCTGCTAGAAATATGAAAGTCACAAGTGGAATTGAGCAACAAACTTCTGGCAGGATAGTTATAATTTTGACTGAATTTGTAATTACTTTTGTTTGAATCCAAATATTTGTGTTAGAGAAATGTAAAAGCAGTTCATTTCAGCATTTACGCCACAAACTGTATTGACATTTTTGAAACATTATGTTTTTAAAGTCTTGTCAACACAGACAGGGACAAGCAAAAGAAATATTCACATACTGGCTGGAAGAATGAGTCCTTTTCCTGCCTGAAAATCCATTCACAACACGAGGGGGGCAAGTTCAAATCTCCCCTTTGTTTCAGAGGTTAATTTTCCTTTATTAAGTTGATCTTTAATTTGGGATTATATGTTCCAGAACTGAGAGCTGGCAACATCTCCTGATATTACTATATTTTGGGGGGAAATGTATAAAAGTTTTTGGAGGAAGAGAGGAAGAATGAGCAGCTTCATGGCCCAATAGCTGACATCTTTGCCTTGTAGTCCAATTACTTTCTGTTAAATTTGTTAGATTTCCATCTTTTTTTTTTTTTTCCAATGGACTGTAGAGGTATCAAGGAGTGACTTGTACAGGCAAACACAAAGCTAGTGATAAACTCACAGCTAATAACAATCAATCTCATTCCTACACATTAAGTAACGTCCGTGGTTTGACTTGTTTGGAGTGGCTTGCTGACAGTTGTATTTCAGTCAGGCTAGAAAGATGAACATATTTGTACACAAAGCTGATGGCTATGAAACGAGATATTATTCACACAATCTGATAAACCCCAAGGCTGTTAAGGGTTTTGAGTTTACCAGAATTCTTTACAGCATCATGGATTGCAACAGTGATGTTTTCAGTATTTTTTCAAGTATCTCATTCATGGAAATTAAATTTATGCAAGATCTCAGAACGTAATCAGACTGCAAAAGTTCTTAATTTTGTTTTTGAAGTTAAACATGAAGTTAAATTTCCTGTCACAGAGCAGAAGCTCCAAAGTGCAGGTAAAAGAAAAGATTGCTTGGATAAATACTAAATAAAAATCTCATGCACATTAGTTCAAAGCACTTATTAGAGAAAGACACAAAACAAATAATTTCTTTTTTCCTTTACAAAAACGAAGGTGCTAATGACAATAGAGAAGATTTTGAGTCAGGCTTTAAAAACATTTGATGTTTGCCATTATGAACTGCAACAATTTTAAAAAAATCATACAGTTGTGGTGTGTTTTTTCTCCTAATGGTGTGTTCTGTTATTGCCCAAGTTAGCGGTTTGGTCCAAATTATACCCTCCCATCCCACTGTCAATCCACACTGAGTTCCCTGTCAATCCTAGCTGGTGCCAGCCCCCTGTTTGGAATTCCCCTTCGGAAATCCCTTAAAGTAGGACCTCCCATTAGTCCCATGAAAGACCACTGGCTTAGCAGACCAGCTGCTGGAGAAGTTCTCTGGACTTAATAATAATGAGGTGAACTTGATGTCTTTTTACAATATTCTCTCATCTAGAAAGGAACATCAAGAACTAAAGTCCAAAAATATAGGATGAAAATCTTTACTCCATAGTGATGCTGGAATACTAATAGAAACACTCAGTGCCAAGCAATATAGTCCTGAATGAGAGATAATAGAGAGGTTGAGAATTGAGGAAAAGAACAAATCTGTGTTTGGTCTGCTAGCAAAATACTGCCAAGATAGAGAGACAGAACACAAGGTATTATAGTTAAAACAAGAAGCAAGGATAACTGTCTTTTCCTCGCCCTTTGAATAGCACAATTATAAATTTAAAAATTTGTCATAATAATGAAGGCTCATGCTTTCTTATTAAAAAGCAGTTTGATATGCACTGAATAACTAGATACAATGCATGTGCAGCATGATTACATAATGAAGGTCACTATAGTTTCCTTCGCTTTCAGTGACAGAATACTTTTCCTTCTCATATTCCCAGTTTTTTAACTGCTGCAAAATGAATTTAATCTTTTCTTCATATGTAAAATTTACTTATAGTAAAACTATGTGCAAGTGTTTGGAAAAGAACTGGCAAAACTGGCTGTATATGCTAAGTTTCAGTATCCATTTTCATTAGTAGCTGATGTACAGTGTAGTTGGAAAACAGGTTAGAGTTGCAAAATGGTGAAATTACATTACTTCCAAGTCTGGAGTATTCAAACTTAGTCATGTAGTGTGAGGTATGGAAAATCGTAATGGAATTATGAAAAGTGATTAGTGGTTTATGGAAAATGATAGTGAAATTCAGATATAAGATTTTGTCTAAAGTTAAACTCCTACTCTATATCTACTTTCCTTGCTTGGGATTAAGTTAGGCAGAAATTTCCATTTCAGCATCAACAGTGAAGTTAACATGATCAATTTATGCCATAAGAATATAAATTTTCTCCCCAAAGTAAAATTATAAGTGTAATATTTTTATTTTTATGGAGGAAACCTTGCATGAAACTTCACATACTGCTTTTGAGTTGATTTCAAGATGAAAGACTGAAGCCAAATTCTGAGATAAAAAATAATACATTATTTAAAAAAGAAGGGAACTTTCATTCTGAAAATACTGGCTTGTTTGGACCTATATCGATATGGTCTCTTTTTTTTTTTTTTTTTTTTTTTGTTATTTGTACCATGAACTGACAGTAGATAGAAAGATATAGAAGTGTGACAGCAGAAATAATTTTGAAAAAAAAAAAATTGATGGGTATAATTTACTGAAAGAAATTTTTATAGTATTTTCCCAGCATTAAGTAATGAGACAATTCTATAATAAATTTATCAAATCTGTAAATCTTTTTGTTTTAACTTAAAGCAAGTAAAAATAGTAAATTAGTAGCAAGAGCTTACTTTATTTGATTCAGTAGATGAAAATAATAAAAAAAATCTTCCTCTTTATGAAAATAATCCTCCATTATGAGAATATTTTTGTTGCCACTGTCACAATAAAGAGTATGGATGGATAATAATAAAAAAAAACAACAAAAAAAACCAACAAAACCTAAACACAGGAAAACAAGGAAAAGTCACACTTATATGCAGAAAATCCCATTAATGTATGACTATTTAGTAGGTGAAGAAAGGTCTTCAGTAAAAAAAAATCTTACAGAGCTCATTAATAATATAAGAGAAAAAACAGCTAATGGATTCCCTCTAAACCTTATTAGAACAGGTCAACTCACTCTCCTGAACCAGGCAAGAAAATAGTCACCAGCTGAGTAAAGCTGAAGGCTGACATAATGATGGATGGCCAGATGTCTTTACCACAAAGTGAATAACTTGTCCCCAAACAGTAGAACTAAGTTCTCAAGCATTGACCCAGCCTACAATAGCAAAAAGAGAATAAGGCAGTTTAAATTGAAGGCCTTCACAATTACTTTTATTTCATATAGTCTCAGTGATTCTCTCCACTGAGGAATAGAGAATGTGAATAAAAATGAGACCCATGCAAGTTCTTTTGCAAATGTTACTTTTCTTTTTCCCCCCTAAATGCATCAATGACTATTTATATTTTATATATTTTTTTCTTATATGCACAGTTTTCACAAAAAGCCATGTTCAAATATCTATCAACTTTGGAAAGAGTTTAGTTCCAAATGTAGTTTTGAAGTCCATGTGTTTTCTTCTGTCAGGAATACAATCATTTTGGAGAAAATTTTTTCATTAAAACTAGAGAGTTCATATTATTTAGCACAATATTCTCTTTGTGGGAAAGAGATAACTTGAAGGTGATTATTTTGGTAGTTCCAGAGCATGTTTTTCCATCTATCACTCCCACCTTAATAAGCTTTGAAACTTTTACTCAGTCCTCAACAAAAAGTACATGAAGGGTTCCAGCATCATGGATATTCTGTTCTTTTTCATAAAAAAATGTTAAGATGGATACATAAGATAACTCTATTATTTGAGAAAAATGTAGTCTAAGTTCTCAAGTTCTGTTTGGAATTTTGGGTCACCAAAAGCAACAACAGTATGCCCTACCTCTTTCCCAGATGAGGATCTGATGATACAAAAGGAAAATTTGGGATTTACAGGAAGGGTTAATGAAACTGTAATGGAAAGAATCATAGAAATTACAGTAGAATAATTAAAGGCAAAAAAAAAAAAGTCAACTCGACTCTTGAAGTTATGTTAAAAGACACAGATGCCTAGAAAATAAGAATTAATTTATTCCTCTGCTCATAGCACATTTTGCTCTTCATTTTATTTTTCAAAACTAAAAACAGAATAAAAGATAAACCACAAAGTTTTTTACAATAATTTTTTGGTCATCTTTCTGAGAATTAGACTGACTTGGAAACAAAATCAAGATTTTGAAACCAAAACTTGAAATAAATTTGCAGTTAAAAAAAGTCAAACTTATGTTTTTCTCTCACCTTCTTTTTCTTATCAAAATTCTTTTCCAAATCTAACTGATTCTAGTTATTTGGACAGAATCCAGTCTGACCTTACACAAATGTGACTCTAGAACTCTACACATATAAAACACTGCAAGGCGTCACCTTAAAAGAAAAAATAAAAGAGTAACAATAGGCTTTAAGTGTTAAATACATGCATATGTTCATATGGCATAAGCATGCATACAACTGACAGATGAATGCTTTAGGAAAAATTAATTGAATCATTTTTCATGGTTATATAACTATGTCTACATTTTGGGGAAATTTGAACCTTTCTTGTATTATCTGGAATATATCTTTCATTGGAAGTTTTGCCAGGACTCATGATGAAAGGTAAACAGAATCCTCTCACTTGTTTTACTCTCTCAGATCAAAATATCTTTTTCTTTCAGTCTCCTTGAACTCCTGATCTCTTTCTTCCCTCAGTCAACTACCATTCCTTGTTACCTACTGATAGTTTTCACCAACAAATTCCACTCAGTTTCTTCCTAATTCTTGTCTACTTGACTTCATTTTGCTAGAAGCCTTTTTAATACACTGAAGAGAGAAAGAAACTGTGTCTCCCCTTCAGCTCAAATGCTTCACTTAGAGTCATAATCAATATATATCCACAGAACAATGAAAGGAAAGTGAATCAGGGACTGTTGAGTGTGTCTGAGAAGAGGAATTGGCAGCCAGAAGAGAGGAGAGAAGATTGGAATAAATTTCTTTTGGGGCGTTCTGTTTGTTTGGTTTGTTGTTTTTTGTCCTCTAAAAAAAATCCCTCTGGCAGCCCTGAATGAGTTAAATGTTCATTAATTAGCATAGATAATGATTGCTTGCTTTAGTGAAGGACAATTCTACACCATTAAGACAGGCTTTTGATTTTCCCTCCCTAAAGCTAAGGCAGGGAATTTAGATACATCAATTGTAACTTGTGATGGAATGAAGAAGAGCCTACTTTAAATGTTACGGAAGTGTAAAGTAGAGAAGCTTTGTGGTACTTTCAAAATCTGCTGGATATGTGTATTTCTTATTTTATTTAATGGGACACAGGGGAGAGAGTAATTATGATTTTTTTGCAGCTTATCTGCAACAACATCTTAGCCACAGATTTATAGGTGGTTCTCAGATCATTCTGAGGCCCAGAATAGCTCTTTGTACTGTTAGTACCTTGAGATGTTGAAGGTTAATTCTCCAAAGTGAAGCAAAACAAAAAAAAAGAGGTGTTTTCCCCATGTTAAGAGTACTCTAAAAAACAACCTCAAAACAACATTTAAATATACTAGCCTGAAAAATATTGAGTTTTTGTGAGACATTTTCTGAACTGTAACTAATATATCAGCTGAGATTAGCACGTAGTGTAGATTTTAATTATATCAACCTGAAGCTACTGTTTATACTATGCACAAAAGGTTTTTTGTCTTCATTTTTGAGCACATTCTGGCTTGAAAATCTTTCTTAGAATTATCTTCACATGTCCTAAATTACTGTGGAGGAGTTTAATGCACTCTGCAAGATGTAGAACTCATATCTACTGCTCATGTTTTTAGTGTGATACATATATTAAATCACACTCGTTTAGAAGCCAGAAGATACCTCTGATAGGTTTCTGCTAATGCAAGCTTGATTCCATGCCCATGTTTTTCTCCAGTGAAGCAGTAAGCCACTGAACTTTGTTTGAACTCAGATTCTCAGAACAGTGTAGTACATATTTGATGCAACCCATCCTGTTCATATTCAATTTCTTTTTATATTCATTAAAAAAAAAAAGAATTCACTTGCTACCCAGCTAAGCAAGAAAGACTGTGAAGACTGTGATTGGTTCTGTTATTTGCTCAAGAATATGAACTCTATTTAGATATGTTCCAGGAAAAGCTATCTCACAAAATGCTACTCTACCCTTTAACATTTTTTCCACAAATTCTGAAAAGCGAGAAGACAAAGACCTCTGAAATGGAAATTTTATATTATGATCAATAATAATGTTATTTCAATAGCAAGATTCATGACATTGGCAAGTGCTTAAAAAAAAGCATATTATTTTCTCAAGTGTATTGAATTTGATATCAACTTATTTATTTTAAAAATAGAATTTATTTCTATAGATTTTTTTCCCAAAAAAATCTGGATTTTGTTCTGCAGAAGTTAAAAAAAAGCAGTTGTTCTAATAAGTAGCAACCTTATTATGGAACGAACCAGTGAACTCATGTTCTAGTAGACTGTGCTGTGGGAGGGACACAACAGACTTATGCATGTTCAGATACCAATACCTTCTTTCAAGCATTATAAGAAGTTCAGCTCATTGAAAACAGGCTAAATATATTTTCCAACTTTAATTCATATAATTTCTTTCTTCAGAAGCCCATCTGCTTGAGTTGTACAGGATTTTCAAGTGCTTGTTGTGTTTAGTTTTGGTGTTAATTTCAGTGAAATGGTCTCCAGTATAACTTTCTACTCAAACACAGAAAATAATGTAGTCAAAAGGCATCCAGGTTCACCTCAATAAAAAAGGTGGGAATACTTGGATATTAGTCATCACTTTTGATCTTTACTTAAGAAACACAATTTCTTTACAGTTTATGTACTGAGGAAACCCAAAGTTCAAAACCAGATACAGTCTAGTATCTCCTAAATGCTTTAAATTATGTGAGTGGACAATAAAGTAATGTGCTTTAAAGAGGTAAATCCACAAAGATACTAAAAAAAAACTCATTGGTGCACTGACACTTGAGGAAAGGGAAGGAAAGTAGGAAAGAAGGTAATTCAGAGATGACTCAAAGTCTCAAAGGTAGACAGCTCTGCTGGAAAAATAGTGTGTCTTCCAAAATAGAGATGAATAAGGACTAAACAGACATTTGCAGTTATTTATACTTGTTGTATAATTATGCTTTCTATCATAATTAACAGGATAAGGAGCCAGATTTTGCCCTCATGAGAGAAGATTTTAGCAGAAAAACACTAAGTAGAAAATTTCTTTCTATTCTACAAATACTGAATTGGCCTTCATGAGCTGGCTGTAGTGGTGCTGAGGTCTTCTGATGAAGCTAAAAATGAATCTGTGTTAATATATTTTTTATGGTTTTGTAGGTCAAATCTGAACAGAAAGTAAAATAATTCCTTTTATCCTACCTTATTTTCAGGCTTCTTAATTATATCTGTAAATACATTAATATAAAATACCTGCAGTTTTCATCTCCTTTTCACTGTACTTTCATATGCATTATGTTATTCTATTTCTTTTTATCTGAGATATAGTACTTATTCTGACTAATAGGAACTGTTAAAATTATTTGTTAGCAAACTGATCAATGTAGAGCGAAATAAAAAGTAATTAGCTATTTAATATAGGTTGTATAATTCTAATTCAAATAAATTAAGTTCAACATTATTTTAATTCAAACAATCCCCTAGAATGATTATTTTTTCATATTTGTACAATCTACAGTGAAAAATGTAAACATTCTAAGTAATACATGAAATTTGAGGATATGTGCAAACCTTCAGTAAACAGTTTTATATTTTGAATGGAAAAAAATATTTATATTTTTTGGAGTTTTTCTGTTTTTTTCTTTTTCCTGATTCAGTATGGTTCGGAATATTTTCTAGAAGTTTTTCAAATACTATTAGTTTTGGACTTGACAATAGTTGTTATGCTGATCAAATAGGAAGAAAATTGACCTAAATGCAAGATGTAACAAAAAAAAAAAACCCACACAATTTCATTGTAGTGGAGAAGACAACACCTGTAGCTGCTATAGCATTTTTACTTAAACAAATGTCATGTGCAACTACTGCCAATTGGAAAAAAAATCCTAGCTGTTTTTGTAAAATAAAAGTACAAAATTTCCAATGACAACACTTTTTGTGGAGCCAGATATTCCCACAAATATTTTGATTGCTGACTTTTGTACATAATAACAGGTATAATAATAATTTTGTGAGATAATAGATGCTACCTCAATATTGGAGGTAGTTGTTACTGTGTGTAGCACATGACAATTCTTTTTTTCAAGGAAAAAAAATACATTTTCTTTTATTTTTATTTGTTTGGTCCTGTCCTTCTGATAAATTCTTTGGGTCTAATTTTTGTATTTCACCTACAGGTGAGCTGTTTTCAGCAGCTATTGTTGGTGGTGGTTTTAAGGCCTCTACATTCAGTTGCTCCATAATCCTTTCGCAGTGAATAGTGAAAGCACATATTTGGTTATTTAAGGTTGATTTGGTCGACACTGGAGAACTGGTAGTTTATCTTCACCTAGAGCTGATAAGCAGCTTAAGGTGTGTTAACACTTTTGACCAGAAGAATCACAAGACTTTGGTAAGACCTTCACATGTATAGACTAATATGCATTGGTAAGGTAGAGAAAGCATTGTACAACAGTTATGCAGGAAACTGAACTAAATTGAAGTGAAGCCATGTCATCATTGTAAATCACTGAATCATCTGATTTCTCTTTCTAAATTTCCAAAAATCACATTTTAGCAAAGGAAAAGAAAATGTGAAATTTGAATAGAAGAAATTTTGGATTTATCTTTGAATAAGTCCTCTTCAGATGTATCCTCTCAGGAATTAATTACTTGACAGGCAATCAACAACTTGTATTGATAACTGAGACCCACTTTGCTCACAAAAACAAATTATCTCAAAATGAATGTGAAACTTATTGAACATAAGAAAACAAAGGCTATGGCAAAGAATGCTGTTGAAGTAGGAATTGGTCCTTTCATTGAAACAGGACATACTATATTCCAGCTGAAAGAAGTATGGCATTTCTCAAAAAATAATTTGCTGCTTTGAGCATAAAAATAAGGTATGTCTTGACCACTGGGTGCCACTATTTTTGCGTTTGATACTTTTATTTTGTGGAAATATTTCTAGCAAATTATACTCTTTTGGAATACAGCAGACAGTTTGAGTGGAAAAAATAATCCATGAATATAAACACAATCTGGCCATTGTCTCTGATTTTTCCTTTGCTGTTCACAGAAATTGGGAGATGTTAAGTATTTTCAGAGGCTTGAAAGAATACAACAATCAGCTCTTCACCATTTACTGATTAACTTTAAAGTATTGTCACAGAAACGAAAAAAAAATCCGTTCACTTAATTTTGGCCAATCTAACTGCGTCATTCAGCATTTCTTTGTTATCATACTAACCTGATGTGAACCTATGAAATAGTGTCTCATATTAATTATTTTTTGCCATGCACTATGTTCTGTAAAAGTCAATGAAAGATACATAGTTGTTTTCATTGCTTGTGACTTTTAAATCCAGTGTAAAACAATCCAGTCAAAGATGGCAAAAGACATTAAAATCATAATTAGTGTGAGGGGATGTAAAAAATGTTGGAGATTTTAAAAAGTATAGGTAAAATCAGTATTTGCCTCCTGTCATGTCTTTAAGAAGGAGGAAAGAAAGTTTCTAATCTTTCCAAACAGTATTCAATTTTTTGCCTGTATATAAAAATCTAGACAGGTCTCTACAGCTTAATGCACAGGTCCATGGATTTTAAGGTCAAAAAGAACTACCATTATTATTTTATCTGACCAACAAAATAACTTAAGCTATTAAATTTCACCTTTCATTCCTTCAATGAGGTAATTATTCTTTCCTGCTATGTAAGCGAATGTTATTGAACCACATGTGAATTGCTTGCTTTGTCCTTGGAAAGACCCTCCAGAAGAGGTTCTACTATCCTGCTATAAACCAATTCAATTTATTAAATTCATCTGAGTTGCTTGCTTCCTCACAGTGAGATTGCTTCATTCCTTTAGGTTTCTGCCACAAAATATGAGCAAAAGGATTGCCTATATCTCTGAGGAGAAAGAAAGCCCATGCAAAGCTGGAAGTTATCTGATTCCATCTATCCTATTTCCTTCAGACTATCAGCTCAGCATAGCAGAACTCTGAATCAGACCTGCAGTGTTAGAATTTGTCTACATTCATGTCTTGTCACAGTTCAATGATATTGGTTTTAAAAAAATACATTTTCTATTACCAGATGGCTACTTCCAGAATTTTTAGATCTATGTAATTCCATACGCACAATATATGTGTTTTCAGTCAAATATATGGGTTGTTAGGTATATATTTCCCAAATGTTTTGTTATTGTTTTTATATGGCTTAGAAGCCCTAAAATTTTAATATATAGAAGAGGGGACAGGAAGCCCTTGTTGCGTTTTATCCTTCTGTTTTAAGATGACCAGTTAGGCAATTTTCTATGAGCTTGACATTTTTTTCTAACAAAACCAGAAACCTTGGGCTGCTAGATCACAGTTTATGAAGCTTGTTGATCTGACACAGTGGACTTGGTAATTACAAAAGTTTTAATTCTTTCCTGAAGATTTAAAATTCGGCATTTCCGGGATTATATTTGAATGCAAAAATGTAATTTCTAGTGCCATCCCTTAGTAAGCTGTTGTGCATATGTATAATTTCAAACATATGAAAGGTATTAATGAAGTCCATGTTTATGCATTTTATGCACTTCAAATTACACCTATGCCACAATGCCTTGCAGTGCCAAAACCAAAGTCTAGATATTTAGGCACAGGACCAGCAGGTAAAGAATGATACAGACATTTCACAAGCAACAGATATAACAGGGCCTTGTGTTTATTTGTTTAAAATATATAAAAGCAAGCACAGCCTCTGCTTAATACACAGACACAGGGAATCTCCTATATCTGCTGGTATGGGAAATCCTGGTAAGATTTCCCAGCAGAAGTTTCTTAAGCAGGTTTCTCTAACGTTGGACACTTGTGCCATTGACTAACTTGGTCCTGAACTCAAGCAGTCAAACCCCCAGCACACACTCAGAATTCATCTTTGACTTTTTTAAAAAAATAAAAACAATTCCCTGAACATGTTATTTTTTGATAGTTACTCAGTTATACTCAGCTTCTTGCTGTGTTTTCCCAGTCCCCGTGCAGCTTTGGCACTTAGAGTGGTGCTGCCTCTCTCCGGGACCCGGGATCGCCACGTGTTTCCGAACTCGGCTCCGTGCCGATGTCCGGGCGGGGGTGCCAGCAGATTCCTCACCACTACAAGCAAGAGACACCAGTAAAGAGTGAAGGAACGTTCAGATTCCCCATGTGTGGAAAGCTGAAAGTCCTTTATTGCTGCGAGGAGTTGCACTGAGGCACCACGACCCGCTCCTAGCTGGCACGTGAGGAAAATGGTGACGAGCATTCCGAGGCCCAGGATTATATCGGGGGCGGGGTGAGGAGAGCAGGGGCCCTCCTGGCCAATGGGGGCAGGCGCCATGGCGATGACGTGGACCACAGCACCCAATGGGGACACGACCGGGGCGGACCCCGGGCTCTGGGGGGAACGGGGGATGGGAATTCGCAGTGAGGGGCACTGAACCCTCCGGGCAGGATGGGGAGTGGTCACAGGAGTGATGGCAGAAGCTCCAACAGTCAGGGACCCGGAGTGAGCAGCTGCGGTGGGGAACAGACACAGGGGGTTGTTATAAATGAAAAATGATCCAGCCAAATTAAAAAAATAGAAATAATTTATTTTAGCAATAGAGATCTAACTTAGCCAGCCACACGGAAAAGGACAGTGCCGAGCCCGGGATCGGCGCTGGGTGCAAGACACAGAGATCAGCCTCAGCAGAGGTTTCACTCTATGCCCCCACACCACCATCCTGGTGCAAGCGATTTTTATAGGGAAAATTTTGCCTGAGGCCAGGATTTCGGCATTCAGTCCTTTGTTTCATTCAAAGTCCCATAAGTTGATGAGATTTCCTTCTCTGTGACAAGGTAGAGAAATTCAAAGTCTTCTGGTGTAGTGGAAACTCTTGATGAAATTTACGAGAACAGAGTATTTACATGTATCAGCCCGGGGGGATGTTCCTGATGTCCATCTCGGGTCATTCACGCAATGATCAGCGCCTGGGTGTCTCCATATCGCCTCAGATAAGGCCCATCTCCTGGCGAGCCACATCCCCTTGCTTGTAAATCAGGTTTCAACACACACTTAGTTTTGCCTGAGAAGGGGGTGGGCTTCTAATGCCAAAAGGTACATCCTAACAACTATTTAATATTATATATATATAATGCAAGAAAATGGTGCGAATTATACCTGTTGCATATAACAGGGTGCATGGGGGAACACAGAACACGGCTAGCTAACAGATCAGAACCCCTAACCTAAACCCCAAACCGCAATGCAACAGCAGGCAGATAGGTGAGCAATATCATAGCTACATACCATTAATTTAGGGTAAATTGAATGAAAATAAGAAACATGACTCATCCTGACTTAGGAATCATCTCTCTACCCTGATTATCTGTAGTCCTCATCTTTATCCTGTAGCTGGACCAGCCAACCCATTCACCCAGTCAGACTGGGACATATCTGTTCAAGTGCTGTCTTGTACTTTTTCTCTACAGCTTAAATTTTCTGGTATTGAGAGTAGTAAATCATCTTTATGTGATATGTTTTTTAGTACACACCACCTGGATACTGCAGAAAGAATGAATGACATCATATTGGCTTCTGTTTCAATTTTAGCTACCCATTTTATCAGCAATTCATGTAAAGATTTAAAGTCATAAAGATGTAAAAGTGAAAAACAACAAAATAGTGAATAATCTCCTGCAAAACCAAAATACTACTAGTTCTTTTGGAAATTTGAATATCAGTAGTTAAACAATCATTCTTCTTCATCTGGCAAAAAAACTCTTTCACCCTGAATGACTAGAAAAATTCAGGTATACCAATACAAAATAATTTTGGAATTGAAACTATTGGCTGAGGAAAATTAAATTCTCAGGTTGTTGTAATTTCTCCACCAAAATTTATCACAGCTGAGGAAACAGTAAACTAATGATCTTGTCACTAGTCTATCAGCTGTGCCTTTTTAGCAGAAGGACAAATTAAATCATGTTAGCAAATACCATGATTATAGTGAAAGCTCAGGACAGTAAAATAATTTCTAGTCAGAGGTATTTATCTCATGAAATAGTATCACCATTTTTTTTTTGCATTATGTGACTCATACTGTTTAATGTTACTAAAATATTATGGAAAAAAGAGGTATTTAAAAAATAGTAATGCAGATGCATAATTTGACCATACTTTTCTATTTATAAATAAAATTCAGTTACAAAATTTCCTCATATATTGCTTGTAGTCAGTTATGGAAATTATTTTCTAATTGTACAACATAAAAATAAAAATTAAAAGATGCTTTAATAATGTAGAATAAACAAAGTTAAGCCTAGTCCTTCAAAAGTACTGAAAGTGAGGATGACTTTTGCAGTTCAAAAAATCTCCAGAACAGTGTTTTGGTTTTCATTTTCATTTTCTTGCTTTTCTTGCATATTTGTCCGGAACAGTGATCAAAATTACCCAAAATAGAACAAGATCTCTTGTTGCATTTTTTCCTGATAAACACTGAGGGATATTAAAAAGCATTCTTTAATTTGAAGATCCAGGCTGAAGTCTAAGGAAATTTTGATTAAGTTAGAGGTGAGTCAAAACCTGGGGTGCTTACTTATAGTTTCTACTAATGGATGTGCATCCATCCTACACATCTAGTTGTGAAACCCTGTGAGCTGGAGAACACACTGCCGTAACTTTGCTTTTTCAAATAGTCATAATGGACATTACTAATCTTCTAATCTGCCTTTCAAGGGCTTCTGATAAGCTCACAAAAGCCTGAAACACAGACAATTGTCTGCAGTTTGGCTATTACTGCAAATTTTTGTTGAATCTTTTGGAAGAAAAGCCCTTAAAAATATTGAAAAATGGAATGGAAAATTATTCCTCCATTTGGGAGCAAACCATGAGTCTGGTTAAACATGCATCTATTTTTAGAGTTGTGTGTTCTCTGGAAACACTGGTAGGAAATTTTAGTAACAATTTACCTTAATAAAATAAATAAAAGTAAAGAAATAATTCAAAACTTGATATCTTAACATTCTGAAAATTTTATTCTGTTCTTCCAGTTAGGGAAAGCTATATGAGTTGTAGAATTAACTGGATGCATGCTATAGAGAGTTATTTTTGCTATTTTTTCTGGCCATATCATTTATTGTAAAGAGAAGACGACTTTCCATTGTAATTTCTTCTTTAACATAAACTTATGTTTCAGCTATAAGAAAGGAGTTCAATTTCTTTGTGCATCATTTCTTTCGCTACAAATGAGCGTAATTTTTTTCCTTATTTTACCATACTGTTCCTCTCAAACTAGAAAATATTTGGAACAGAGGACTCTTTTTATGAAAAGAGACATATTTTTCACTTGAAGCTTCTATTTTCAAAAAGAACAGTAATAATCATCATCACCATCCAAGATCTATTATCTTGATCAAGAGTCGAACAAGTAAAACTTTTTAATCAGTTTGAATGTCTCCGTAAGGATTTCTCCCTGAAATTGTTTGTCTTAAAAAAGTTTTAATTATTTTTTCCAAGATTATTCCTCAGGGATTTTTCACCCTTATGAAAAGTAATCTGTTGGACATCTCCTGCCTCTCTTTCCTCATTTTATTAAAAGACCTGGTAGCTTCAGTATCCAGAATCCCCATGACTGCAGAGGGAAGAGATTGTTCAGCATTTAGGATATTATTACTTGAGCAAACAATCATTCAGCCTGAAGTTTGCCACTGTAATTCTTGCTTACTATAGACCCCTTTATGTGAACTTTTTTTTTTTTTATGATTTAGTACCACTTGACATCACGCTGCTGTGCTTGGGGGCTTGGTGGGAAGGAGATCTTGCAGGGGAAGGTGGGCATTTAAGGGATTGGCACTGCAGGTGCCCCACTCTGTGAAGAAGTGTCTGGCTCTGGGAAGGGTGTGAGGGTGTGAAGGATGTGCCTCCAGGAGGGCAGGAAAATGTCCCCGTCCTCAGGGCATGGAGATGATGGGTCATAGCCTCCTTCTGCAGGGGAGGGGGTGGTGGATCTGGTTACAGGCAGAGGGCTCTTTGGAGTGCCTGGAGCCTCCAGGGCCATGGAAACCATGGCAGCTTTAGATGATTTTCATATTGTATTTATAATGCTTGCTTGTGTGTTTAATATTCACCTCTGATGCCTACTCATACAAGCGCTCATATAAACTGCTGCAGGTAATGGAAGGGGGTGATAAATACAAGGGCCAAGTTTTTTCACTTCCACATAGCTCACAATGTTGTGCTGTGTTTCTCTAGGTGTACTACATTTTTCTTACTTTTAAGCTGTTTTTCTGGGCTGCTGACTGTCCATGCCTGTATCAATCTGAAGTAATTCCTGAAGTGAGGTTCTGCAGGTGACTGTACATTTACGAAGGATGAAATATGTTTAAACTTCAGTACAGCAATTTTTTTCCTTTCAGAGTCAGTAAAGTCCTCTAGGAGAAAAAGAAAAATATAAAATAAATCACAGTTTTTGTGTGGCGCTTTATTTCTTTTCTATATATGCTCTGGCTGCTCATAGTTCTGTTGTGTCAGTGAGGCTATGGAATAACAACAGTGATATATATACTACTAAGGAAGTATTTTACTTCTTTTTTATTATTACTATTATTGGTTTTTTTCTTTCCTCCTTCGTAGTTGTGCTAAAGTGACCCATGCCTCAGCTTCTCTTTCAGATACTCTTTCTGTTGCCACAATGTGGGTGTACTCCTGGTCTGCTGATAGAGTTTGCAGGGGCTTCCTGCTGCTTAGCCAATGGAAGACACTTGTTAACATAGCTGTTTCTCAAAGAAATGCTGAGGATGATTTACAGCCCATGAAATATACTCTGAACAGTCATATAATGCAAGAAGATTGTGGTTTTTGACACATCTGATGCTGTGCCATCCAGGTAATGGGAAATTTTGTTACTGATTGAAGAAAGAAAACTTTCTTTTTTATGTGAAACAGAGAAGTCATGATATAACTATTCTCAAAATTTCACCTTTATCACCTTTATTTGTATCACTGTAAAGCAGTGTTCTCGTTACTTTTTTTGCTTTAATTCTTAAATAACACTTTTCTTAGGAAAAACACTATTTTAAAAGCACTTATTTTAATTCAGAATATACAGAAACAACACTCTAAAGAAGTCTGAATATACATATTAAATTGATCAGTAAAAATAACTAGTGTAGTACTTATTAAAATAGACTGCAATCTATAGCTGTATTAGCATTGTTTATACATCAAACAAAATTTGTCCTGATACCAGTATCTGGATTAACAGACACCCACTGACAGCTGGGCAGTTGACTATATTTACATAATGTAGGTATCTACTTCTATGAACATCTGCCTTTGTATGCTTACAGTATAGCTCTTTTCATTAAAAAGCCACAAACTAAACCCCACCTTTTCAAAATAACAGATTTTGAAAGCTATATATCTAAATAAGGCATTTTGAGTAAAAAGAGGTAAAAAAATTTAATTTCATTTATTGTTTCTAGTGAATTAAATTGACTTGTTATTGTGGTATGTCTTTTAGCCTAAAGCTCTTCCTTTGTCTCTCAAGCCAGACCAATAGCATAAACATTAAAGGACCATTTTTATAGCTAAAATTTAAGTCATAGAGGGTCATGCAAAAATTAAATTAGTGCTGCTGTTAACAAATCCTTGCAACAGAAACTTTACTCCAATGCAGTTAAAGACATTCATTAGGGAACTAGGTATAGACAACTGTTTCCAAGGGAGAGATGATTCTAATCATGTGCTTCTCTCTCTCTGCATTATATTGCAAGAATTTCAGATACCGTTGCCTGCTTATTAGTTTGGAAACTGATGATGAGATCTTAAGACTATTTTTAGTTGTGTTCTGTTGTGAGGTGGTAGAAATACAGAGAGAAGAATGTCTTAGTGTACTTGTATAGTAACTGGAAACAAAGAGAGGCAGATAAAACAAGCTTCTCTGAAGATGTGAAACATTCACATTTCTTACTACTTTGGGTAAAATCTTTTACACCTTTCTGTCAAAAAGCATTTAATATTTTTCCTGGGTTATTTGCTGGGACATGAAGCAGTTTTCCTAAAGGAAAACATAACAAAGCATGTGTTAGCAATCAGTGGAATTAATAGGAAGTAATTAAAGAAACTAAATTTTCACAGAGAACTGGATACTCTTCTTTCTCCTTAAGATAAAGGTCATTGTCAAAATGGAGAAAAAAAAAAACTTGGCAAAACAGGAAGACATTCTTGCATAAAGTAGCATTTTATTATCACTTTGATTTGTGATATCAGTAATCTGATTATATATCCTTTAGCATGCAATGCACTGAAAGGTAAAGGAGAGGTGATCTGTTCTATGGACAGTTCTAACTCAGTTTGGAAGTTAGGCATGTGTTCCCCCTACCACTTGCTTCTGTGTTGAGTGCTGCCAAATTCATATGAGGTTTCCTGTCTTCAGATCAATGAAATTAAGATGGCTGGGTTTGTGCATAAACACAGGGACATTTGTTTGTTGGCTATTACATATTTGATTTCCAAAGAACAAGTAAAAACCAGAAGTCAAAGAGATGAAGTAAGTAATCAAAATTCAAATCATAATTTCCACTACCTCTTTATTATATGCAGTGCTGGGATGTCCTGGTTCCCAGTGGCAAGAGGTGAACATTAATGGAAGGAATTCACAGGGCAGTGTGTTCATGTAATTCTTGAAGTTAACTGTTCAGGGCAAAAAGTAGGAAAGAATTTGAGGCACACACAGGTCATTCTTTTATTTTGGCTGTTTTACTGAAGATGGAATTTGTATTTATTTTAATGAAGATATTTGTGGCTAGTAACTTAATAGTCAGTAAATAGAAAGAAACCTCTTCAGATGGCATGCCTCACTGAATTTATGAGACAATTTGGTGAAAAAATGTGAATATAATAGCCTTGATTTCAGTAGAAGAAAAATCAAGCTTTGAAATGCAGTAAAGGTGGTGGGTGTGTATGTGTAAGTGACACAGGTTAACAGAGCTTCCTTTCACTCAGGAATTTCCACAGAAATAAACTCAGAAAAAGAACAATGAAAACATAAAGCAAGAAATGTTCTAAGTATAATGATATATTTTATTAAAGGAGCAAAATGAAAGGCTAAGAGTAATGCCAGTTATCAGAGAAAGGGATTAGATTCATTGTCTAGAATATTTTAAATGTCACCTAATTCTGTTGAAGAAGGAAAAAAAATATCTTCCATATGTTCATTGTTTAATTTACTGCTTCTTTCAAACATCAAGGCTATTGGTTTATTTTTGCTATATTTATGTAAAATATATACAGTCCTGGCTGCAAAGCTGTAAAAATGTGAAAACATAATATGAAACATTCCTCAATCTACCATATCAGCTTGATGCAATATAGATGCACACACACAGCTGGTACTCTTTTGAAGCCAGATTAGCTCTTTGGCACTAGAGGCATGAGTAAGTGTTGTTGAAAACGAGTCTCCAGTGTATCCAGAATGACTACACCTGCACATTCAGTGAAGTTCAAGGAAGATGTGCTTTGTCAAGTGTTTAATGCTGGAGAGAACATGTTTCATTCACGTGACTGGGAGTAAGACACCACTCTGTTATTGTGTAGAAATGAAAAAACTAATAATTTATGTTAATTTGTTTACAATGGTGGGGAATGAACTCAGCTAAGAGAAAAACAAGACCATGGCAACAGAGCTGTTGTAACAGTACTCAGAAAACAGATATGAAGGAAATGCAGTAGCTGAAGTTTAATACTGAGTTATGGTTCAGGGTTCTGGGACTTTCTTTTTGCCTCTGACATTTTCTGGAAAATTTTCAGTGGCAAACTAAAAACAAAATGTTTTTTCTGTAACAGCATTTTATCAGAAATTCACAGCAAGTAATAAAAAGTCGATTTAAGAATGTTATTGTTTGAAAATTAAGGTAGAATCACAATAAAAAAATAAATGAAAACCAGTATGTGAGTGTCATACTTATTTTCCCCCCAAAAAATGGAGTATGAATCAAGCTAGATGCAAAAAGAATTTATGTTAAATTGAGTGTTTATTTTAAATCTTCTCTGAATTTAATTTGAGAGTTCTTGATAAACCAAGCAACCCTTTCTTCAATCAGATCATGATGGGTTAAATAGCATCTGCAAACCCCAGAGTTAGTCCAGGTATGCCAGCCCAAGTATCCTATCTGGACCTTAAGCAAGCCCTAACCCAATGGCATACACATTTCAATGATGTTTTTCTGTAACCAGCTCAGCTGGGTCTAGTCTTCAAAGCTCCATACAGTTATCTCACAACTTATTCTGAAAAGAATCCTAATGCTGCCAAATTCACTGAAACTAGCCCTGTGTTTTCTTCCAGACAAGGAAAATCTTCAGAGCAGAAGCATTATCTAAAACTCAATCATTTTTTACTGATCTTTCCGGAGTCATATTTGAATCACATTTTCAATCCAGCTTCACATTTCCTCTTACATAATATTTCCTTCCTGTCCTATGTTTGTACTTTACCAAGTAGTTACTGTGAATATAAAACCTAAGTACAGGCAACTTTGCAGGACCTTGCTTAAGCATTAAATCACCAGCTATCCTCAACAATGATTCCAACCCTAAATATACCAATTTCTGCTGGTTCCAGAAAAAACTTAATGAAGTAAAAACTGTGAATCAAGCCAATGGCAGAATAAAACCCTGATCTAGATGTAGAATTATGCTTCCATTAGAAAAGGGGCAGGGTTACGGCTTGAGTTTGGTTTCATAAGCCACTGGTCTTGAGAGTGTTAAAAAAAGACAAAAAATGTAATGTTGTTTCTTGCTTACTTACCTTGTCATTTCCTAAGCTGGTTATGCTATATTTTTATAGCTTATCTTTATTCTTTCTTTCTTAAAATTTGCATATTTCCTTTCCCTACTGAATTACATTTATTTTATACTGTGGGAAGCTCAGAGTCCATAAAGACCACATTCTGTGCCAATTTTGAGAGAGAGAAAGATCAAAAATTAATTCCTCCTGGTTATTTTATCATTAGTTCTATTCTGGTATAAGCATTTCACCCTCATTTTTATGCAGGTTTTTTCAGTTTTTATCTTATTTAGGTATCAGAAAACTCTGCCAACAGTTTGAGAATTTACATAGTGCAAGACTACTTTGCATCAAATGTCATGCAGAATAATGAATTAATGCTGCTTCAAAACTAACTAGAAGCATTTTCCTGATGAGAAAACTGTCCTGTAGTGCTGTTACACATTCCATTCCCTGACACACTGTAGAAAAAAAAAAAAGGAGTAAAAAACAGGAACCTCCCCCAGAACCCCCCCAAAAACCAAACCAAAACAAACAAACCAAAGCAACAGCAACCATACCCCTCCCCAAAAAATTCCAAACAAAATACGAAAAAAAAAAACCACCAAGCTCCAACAATGAAAAAATAAGCCCCTTGGCAATTTTTTGTCTTCATGGTCAAATGAGGAGATTTCCACACCAAACTGACAATTCTATCTTCCTTCTTTCTGTCAGGAGTTCAAAGGCCAAGAAAGATCCCATGTGATGCGAACTTCATTTATTAATGAGATAAGTAGGTAGGGTGAATAAGACATGGCAAGTGGATGGTCATAGGGCTAAGCAGATATTTTACATTGTTTATACATGTTTTATTGCAGGAGGGAAATGGGACAAAAGCCTGGTTTTGTCATTTTACAAATGTTCCCATAATTTTGATATTTAGGCATTTATTTGGAGTAATGCAATCAATTAAGAAAAAGAGAAACTAAAGTTCTCCTTTAATGTCATTGTACATTGTGTATTTCAACAAATGGCAGGAGATATTTCAAAAGTCTGTGTAAATGTCAGACTTCTTGTATTCTAATGAAAATTCTTATCCAAACTGCAAAATAATAAAATCTTACAGAATTGTTTGAGAAATGTGTGTGTACTGAGTGTATGTTCAAGTGACTGGTCCTGGCTGGGAGTGGGGAGGAAGGGGAGGAAAGATTTTGGATATGCACAGGAATTTAGAATAGTTTATATACTTGATGATCCAGAGTTGATAAATAAGAGAACCTACTATCAATGACCCTGTCATTCTACTGTGTTCATTGTTTTTCTACAAAATTTTTTTACTCATGAAAATGTTTGAATACTACTAGATTTTTATACCAATACTGAGCTTTACAAACAAAGGTACTCATATTCTGGTCAGGATTAAAGGAGGACAGAGGCAGGTGATTTTATTGTGCGGGTCTGCCCAGAAGACCAAGACAATGAAGCCCCCTACAGACAGGCACAGCCTTATGTTTTCAAGACCTGTCCCTCACAGGCAACTCCAACCATGCCAACATCATTTGAAGGGACCACAGGGCAGGACACAGGCAATCCAGGACATTCCTAGAATGCATTGATAAAAACTTTCTTCTCAAAGCTACAGAGGATCACACGAGGAAAGGCTATGCTGGACCTTGTTCTCAACAACAAGGAGGGGCTAGTGGAGAATGTGAATACAAAGGGTAGCCTGGCCTGTTGTGACAATTAAGCAGTGAAGTTTGAGATCTGTGAGATAACAAAGAGGATAAAAGCTCATTATCCTGAACTTCAGGAGAGCAGACTTCAATGATGTCTTTGACAGACTGCCATGGGGTGGTGCCCTGGAGGGAAGAGGGGCCCAAGAGACCTGGGTGATAGTCAAGGATATACTCCTCAAGACTCAACAGTACTGCATCCCTACAAACATAAAACTGGTAAAAGAGCTCTTGGACAAAGTTAGACACAAATAGGTAGCTTAAAGAAAGTAGAAGTGGTGAGAGGTAGCCTGGGAGGAATACACAGGAATTGTCTGAACAGCCAGGGAGCAGGTTAGGAAAGCTAACCTGCAGAAGTAAAAAATGAAATGTGTGGCCAGTGAAATCTGGCCAAAAAGATTCTTTATGTAAATCAGTGAGAAGAGAAAGAATAAGGAAAACGTAGGTCCTGGATAGAGGAGTCATGATTAGTTGGGATAGGGAGAAAGCTCAGATGCTCAATGTTTTTTTTTTGTCTCAAACCATTCTATGATTCTATAAATGATAATTTTATTAATGGCTAGGAAACTGAAGAAATATAAAAATTATAAGAAATTAATTATTTTTAATTTTTTAATTAATTAAAAATTATAAGAAATATAAAAATTTTCATATATTTTATATGCTCAGTAATACATGGGTGACAACTACTAACAGATTATTTAACTAAATTTCAAATTTTTATGTGTCAAGCAGAAATATGTATGATGTGTACCACATTTTTATTAAGTAGCTTTGAATAAACTATAAATTACTTTTAAACAGTAATTTATAAAAACTTTCACAATTTTAAAACTTTTACAATTTTTTGGTGTGTGTACACTTGGTTTCTGTTATTCTCAGAAATCTGCAAATCCCTGGTGACCTGGTATTTTTCCAGTACCTACTGGAACAGTGATAATCTCTCTATTCTGTTCAGTGCCCTAGCTTTTTTTTTTTTTTTTTTCCTTCTTTTAAATTTTAATGAGTAGTAACTCTCCAGGGTTTATATTTACTGTTGTTCTCCTTCATGGTCATGTACAGTCTCCCATGTCCAGGAAGGAATTTTATGTATGAATGAAGTATTTATTAAATGCCTTCTGGGAAGTTTTTTCTGTGCAGTATCTGGTACCAAAAGAAAAGGTATGAATCAAAGCTGACTGCTTTTCTACAATGGCACTGCCGTTCTTGTGGGGCTGTGCACTGAAGGGTAAAAGTTTGGATCTCAGATCTGTGAAGCATTATGTCCCAGTCCCTAGGCATTTACCCAGTGAATATATCTCAGAATTAGGGTCAAAGGTGTCTCAAAGAAGTTGTCTGATGATTTGACCCTAGGGAACAGGACAGATTCTGAAAAAGTCTGTCAAGTGCAAAATGTTCTTAAAGAAAACATTTGAGCTCAAAGAAAAGTCCTTTGTTTCACTCAGAAATTTCTAGGGGTCCTAACAGATACTGGTTGGTATGGGACCAAGAACAAAAGAGCAGTGTTTCAGATGTATGGTTTTTTTTTTTTTATTTTGTTAGTTTGGAGGTTTTGGTTGTTGCTTTTGTTTTTGTTTTTATCCACCAGCAACTTATCCAGCAATTAAGCACATATATAATGGTTTTAAGTAGCTGAGAGGAAGATCAGTGGGGTGGACTCTATGACACTATTTGTGTAATGGAAAGATGTACCTAAGACAGCTCCCTGTGCTCTAAAAAACTATTTAAAAGATGGAAGTGTCACTAGGAAAAACTTACTCTATTTTTCTTCTTTGGGTTGAAACTTAGGAGCAAGTAATAGAGGAGTGAGCCGGTGCTCCCAGTGAGCCGGTGCAGAGGGGTGGTGTTGCTCTGCCGACAAGAGAGCGTGCACATTACAGGTGCACCTGGACGTGGCTGGGTCAGGCTGAAGTGTGCTCAGCACTCTGTGAAAGATGAGCTGTAACACCAACTCTATCACCAAGAGTGCTAATACAGTTTAAGATGCTTTCTGTGGGAACAACAACAAAGTTTCTTAACTTTATACAGATGCACTGCATACTTTTAGTCTGCTGTGGTTAAGTCTGTGGTAAAATGTAACATCTGAAAGCGGACATGCTTCACAGCTGCTATAGAAAACAGTGAAATACTTGCCCCTTTTTCTCCCTTTCAACTAGCTATTTTTGTTTGTGTTACTTTGTGTTTCCTCCCTTTATTTCTACTTAAATCAATAACGAACTATGCTTTCTATTAATTAATTTATTTACTATTTATTTGTCAAACTGGATTTTTTTTTCACTGAAAGACTGGCATAGCAGGCACAAAGTACCTAGAAATCCATCAGCAGTAACTCTGCAAGCCATACAGATCTTTTGTTTGTTTTATTTGAGGTCTTACCGTGGGACTAAGTCTAAGGTTAACAAATTAGTAGTTTTTAGTATTCTTGCCACTGCCTGTGTATGCAAAATATGATACCCTACTGCACTCAGGAGAGAGCTCTGATTTTGTAAATTCTTTAATGCTATGCTAACTTTGATGTAGAAGGGTAAATCAAACTGACATACTCAGCAGAAGTTTATTACCATTAGTAAACCAAGTATTTTATTAATGTTATTTTTTTTTAATTTATTATTTCCTCTTATTCTACTCAACTGGTCATTCTTCGTCAAAGATGAGCATTTCTAAACAGAAGCATTGCTAGTCTCCTGTGGTGGTTCTGGGTGCACCCTGGGTACAATAATTTCAAAGATACCCAAAGGCCACAATATTGTAAAAGCAAGTACAAAGAAACCAGTGTGAAGAGATCAAAAAATAAAGTTGAAAAATCTCTGAGTTGACATGTTTTCTCTTCATCATTAGCAGTACTGTGCTGTCTGTCAACTGGAGAAATCTCAAAGCCCTGGCAGTAGCACTAATTTAATCCTGTGGTAATTTATGTGCCATTCAAGAAGGGGTCTTTTTTTAACATGAAGAAATTACTCTGATTACATAATTGAGTGGCAGGATTCATTACTGGGAAATGCCACCTGTGGAGAAAGATTTGCTCTAAATCTATTTCAACTATGGAGTAGCAGATTAGTGTAGCATAAGTCACTCAAGAAGCCATCATGAAAATTATAGATGGAATAGACCCAACAAACTATGTAATCCAATGCCATCAGAGTATGATTGTTCTTTATAATGTATGTTGTATTGCCAGTGCAATATGAAATGGCTTAGATGATGAGTATTTACCTACTTTTATAGGAAATAAATTAAATGGCAATATGCTAATGACAGATTTTGGTTGTGGCTGCTAGCAATTATTAACATTAGGATTAGCTAGTGTGTTTTCAGTGTAGTGAAGTTTAAGAAAATAAGTTTCAAATATTCTGTATAGTGCATTCTGAACCAAAAGGACAAGGAAATACTCATTGCTGACTCTTTCAATGAAAAGTCCACAATTTGAAGCGCCTGATCTATATGCAAAAAAGCATCTGTTTCTACCTAAAATGATAATGCACTTTGACTAGAGAAAACAGATACTTTAATTCTTCATATCCCTCTCTGTTACGGAAGTCACCTAAAATTCTGGTTAATAGTCAACTCTAGGTGAAATCAGACAGAGATTGTTTTTTACCCTGACTGAGGGTTAAAGTAGGATAATCTGAACAACTATTTTTTCTATTTAGATTTACACTTTTATTTATCCTGCTGGCTTGAGGAAAATTATCTTCATTACTGTTTAGCACCTTTAGTAAAGATAGTATTGAAAAAAAATTATTTGAGTGGCTTTTATGTATATTTTCTGTTAGGGTAAAATAAAAGGAGATGTAGAAATGTTGTTTTGACAGTTTTTAAATGAAGCATTTCAACCTTTTTTTACACAGATGTACTTTTCGTTTCAATCTGAATGAAATTAAAAAGGCTAGAAAAAAACATTAACTTACCTGGCATTAAGAAACCACTACATTTTTGTTGAGCAAAATGCTTAATTCCATTTCAAATATTTTTCCCATTTGATAGAACATAAAACTTCCCAAAATACTTGCTTGTTAAGTTTCTTTCACTTTGTTTAAATCCTCAGCTATTTAAGTTCAATGCAAAATGAGCTGATTTTTAGGTCTCCAGTAATTTTAGCCAGACTATAAAACCCATTGAGGGACCAACGGTACAACTAATTTTATTTTAACCTTTAACATGTTTCATAAAATTATTATCTCAAGTCATGCTGCTTGTATCTCTCTGAATTGAGGAAAAAATATGATATATTTTTCTACTGTAGAGCTTTTGTCGAAGTTTCATAACTCTAAGGTAGTAATCATTCAAGCTCTACTATTAGATTAATACTAACTGTACATTTTACAGGTTGCAAAATGGAGTCAGAAGAAAGCAGTAGTCCAGGAGAGATCAGTTTATGTCTTATCTTTGCATAGTGTGAATATTCCCCTTAATTTCTGCAGCTTCTCATTGCACATGTGAAAAGAAAGGGTATGAATCTAAAGTCATAAACTGGTATATAGCAAAGATAGTAATAGACGTAAAGTCCCTATATAAGTCTTGTTGTTTTTAAATACTAGATCAAACTGAAAAATAAACTTTTTTTAAACTATGTCACTATTGATGGTATGAGTAATGAAGAGTAATTATAAAGAGTCAGTCTTTATAATTATCTATTGGGAAACTTAAGTGTATTTTGAATAAATTTGTTAAAATTATAAGGTATACAGCCTCAAAACTTGAGAAAATCTAAGTCATGGAAGCACAATAGTAATGAGATCCAGTACTGAAGAAAGCCTGGCATTTCAAAGACAATTAGATTTTCTCTCTTTTTTGATCTAGAGTAAAAAAAACAATGCACCTGTCACTCTTAGAATGACTTATAGTAACACTCATTTTGAAAACTGACTCTATTTTTTTCCAATATTCATAAAATTTCAAAAGTGAAGGAGAGAGAGTGATGATAATTCATCTGAATAATTCTACTAAAGTGTTTCATAACTTTTTTCTTTTTTTTTTTTTAATGAAGGGCTTTGAAGCAAATTTGAGGCTATGAAGTCAAAACACTGTCTCCAGTCTCCTGAAGATTTGTTAACTACTAGAAAAATACTATTCTTGTTTTTTGTTGTATATGGTAAAAGCACATATTGCTACTCATGACTGCTTGTAATGATTTAATGTAGATAACTTCAGCTATCAAGAATAATTGGTGCAATCTAAAATGCCAGCCTAGTGGAAGAATTTATGACCAGGTGCTTCAAATGTAAAATAATGGGCCAAAATCAACTTATCTACCAAATGAACTCCCCTCCTTGACATTACCTGAGAACTTTTTAATAATCTGCAAAGGAAGTTATTGGCCTGTCTCCAAAACAATGCTAATTAGTCTAGAAGAGTGCTAGACTATCACACATCTCAGATGGGTTGTTAGAATTAAGGTCATTGGCACTCCCCCAGATAAAACACACTCTTGGAGCAGTCCTGGTTCCTAGAATATATAGCTCAATACAGCAGTGGGCAGCACAGGTACCTGAATGAGGTGCTCTAAGAAACAGCATGGTTACTAACAAGATGCGGGAGCTCTGGCAATATGCACTTAGAAGGGATGCTTGAAGATTTAGGTGTCTTCACAGTAAAAAGAATGGTGCCTTGAAAATAATGTTATTTACTTGCAACATACACAAATACGCTCAAACATACAGAGGGGATGTGTAAAAATATGTGAATTTATGAAAATAAAATAAATATATGTGAATATATGAAAATAAAAATTCATTAGCCCAAAGTGGATTCATCTGGCAAATTTTTACAGTGTTGTATTGGTTTGATAAGGCCATCTTGCCATAGTAATTCTCATTATGTAAGATGATAATTTAAAAACTATAAATACATTTTAATGCTTCAGACACTTCCTAGACCTGAAAAACCTCGGTCTGATTGTTAAACAGATGTGACATCAGCTCCAGATTCTGGAATCTAGGCTTGGCTCTCTGTTTCCTGCTTGCAGGGGCAATGGGAATGAAAGTCTGAGACAGAGAAAGAATGGGAAGGAAGTTTATCATAAATTGAAAAGACTGGCAAATTTCTGTGAGAAATTTAAGTGATTTTGGAGGAGCTACTCGCCTGCTGAGATTAAAGATAAAGCAGAACAAGAGTGTTTAAGAACTCTTAAGCAGAACAAGAAAGTTTGCTGACTTGATCTAGTTCCAAATCACTATCTACCACTCTCCCTGAATACTGCCTCTCCCAGTAAAAGTCCACAACAACATTGCTTCCAAATATGACATCATTTTCTCTATTCAGAAATCCTATTTTTAGTTATTTATTTGATGTCAATGGAGATAACAGGAATTGTCTTTGCCTAGTAGATATCTTTGCAAAAAAAAAAAAAAATCAACCAAACAAAAACAAAACAAAACAAAAAAAAAAAAAAACCCAAAGCCACAATAAAGCAAAACATCAAAAAAAGGAAAGATTAGTTAAATATATCTCCAAGATGTTGCTCCACCCCATCGTCATCCTGCATGTGTTTATTCTTTCTCCATTGTTTCTTAAGTATCAATTTTCTAGCTCCTTAGAAAAGGTTTCCTTGAGGAGTAAAAAATGCCCTTTGAGGAAAGTATAATATTTTTATTTATATTTAAAATTTATAAATATCTACGTACATTTATAAATATCTACATCTGTGTCTGTCAAAGTGAAAAAAAATCAATAATGTCTCAGATGAATATTTTTGTACTTTATTTGTATTGCCCTACATCAGTAATACTTCAATATTCTATATATATCTCTACATATACATATATATATTCATATAAAACTAGAATGATTTTCTAATTGTTTTAATTCTGAAAGATATTTTTTGCTGCAGTATTGCCTCCTGTATGTTTCCCCACCTCTAATGTAATTAACAATTTAATCTGTTTTTTGTCAAATTCAACTTGGAGGCTGTTGTAGTTCTTAAATATCTTTAATTCTTTGTATTAATCTTTAGTAAATTTGAAGGTTATTTTTGAACTCTCTGGGAGTGTTCCCCAGATTAAAATTAAATACCTGGCTGTCACTTACCTAGGTCTACTGAGGGCTGTATGGTTTATCCAAGTAGCAGAGGTCAGATGTAAGCAGAGGCTGTTAAGAAACTGGCAGCTGGTGGTGTTCCCAGAATACTCTTTGGGCAAGACCCCAAAGACTGGCAGATTTGGAATAATTCAGAAAAATTTTCCACCATTTTCCCCTGTTACGTTTGTCCCCCTTCTCCTAGGCACACTGACCTTTTCATCCACCACTTCAAGACACCTCATGGTTCTGTTATATAACTCTATCTCGCTAAACTAATTCCGCAATATTGCATGGCTCTCACCACCCCATCTCTACTCTGCTGTCTGATTTTGGCTGGAAACTATTTCAAATGCTGGGGAAAAAACCCCAAAACCTTCAGTACATCTTTGGCCTGCACATGTTGTAAAAGTTACCTAAGAAATACAGTTTGCCTGTTAGATGATATAAGCTCCTCACTGTAAGCCTCATGAAACCTCACCCTATTGCTCTAACACAGAGATAAAACCATAATCATTCCTACAAAGACTAGGCATGTCCTTAATCAATGTATTCATTAAGTAAAACATTTTCCCTTGATCAGAAAGAGAAGACTAAACTTCTTTTTCTCCATGAGCATAACAGCAATTAGAGATCCTCCTATTCTCTGCATCTTACTTTCCCATTACAAGGCTTTATTCTTTTAAACCCTTATCTCAGAACATGAGCAGGACATAACTGGAGATGGAAAGACAGAGACCCTGCAATCAGTGGTGGCAACAAAATGAAACAACACCTTCCAAACAGCTTCAAAAATACACAGGAAACATTCTTCAAGATCTTTGCTCTTTTCCTGACTGATACAATGCAATAAAACAGGAACAGCAGGTCCTGTTAAACATATGTTTTCAAATACTTTTAATGGAAATATTTCATTCTATCTACATAGTGTTAAGTGAGAATTTTCATGAAAAAGTAATGGGAACTAAAGCTGTAGTCAGCTCTAGGTCAGGGAGCAGCCCCTGATGAATGAGTCTCTGTAGGCTTTCACAAGCAGCATAAGATGAAAGTTCATGTATGTATTGGGATCAGGCAATTTTTATAGACAGATAACTTGTTAAGGATGCAAAGGTGTACTGAATTGAAGCATAGTTTTAAGGATAAGTTCACTGGGTGGTGATACGTTTTGAAAGTCTTGGACCGGATCTTCAAATTGCATATTTTCAGGTTTCACCCACTACTGAATATTCATCTGCAATCTAAATATTGAGGGACAGATCTACTTTTGTTTGCAATTGAAGAAGAAAAATATTGCAGGGGTCAGGAGCGGATGTGAGTTAAAGACCAGTATGTGAAGCTTCTTATGGAAAAAAATACATTTAACAAAAATGTTGCTTTCTTGCCTCAATTTCTGTTTCTCAAAAGTTCTCTGTCTCAAAGTGATCCTGTTTCTTTGATCCCTAGAAATAGTCTGATAGGAGTCACCACTGTTTTCTAACTGTGCACTTGACCACATCTAAAGTGCAGCATTTAGACAGGCAGCAGGAATGTTTTAGCACAAACAAGATCCTACAGTGTGGGAACCACATTGGAGCTGCCAAACCCATCTCCTCATGACCTTAAAAGGATGTCAGGAACTTCAAATAGATGAGATGTTGCTGCAGCCTTTTCAGGAAGATTACTGCCTTCATATGCCCCCCAGGGGCAGGTATGAATTGTATCTTTGTAAAACTCAGGTGACTGTTCTGAAATGTGTGGCTTCACAGAACTACACTGAAAGCAAGTCTTATCCTGGCACGTGTATGTGTGGAATGTAAGCAGAGATGTGTCCTTCAATTTGCTGCTTGGCTTACATTCCTCAGGCAGAATAAATATACAGGTACTGTGGTTTGTGCAGCCTTCATGAGGAACAGAAGGGAACAGTCAAAAGTACTGTTCTTTCATCTGCACTAAAATGACTATAACTTATTTATTTGCATTTGGTCAGGGAAGGAGGTTGATTTCTAAAGTGCTAACCTCATCTCACAAATTAGCAGACTGTTTAGTCCCCCCTTTACTTGGCAAAGGATATGCATGTACATGTAAAATGCTGCTTTTCTGACTGCAATGACCACAAGGATATGGTGTCAGATTCATATAAAAAGTAACAGATCTTAAATTTTTCATGAAAAAGTCTGTGGCATTTTGAAAGATGAGGAAATCACAGGATGGGACAGGCGGAGGATAATGGCAGATCGATAAATATTTGTGTTTAAAAGCACAAAATCACAACTTTAATATCAGATATGCTTTTTTTTCTATGTATGCTATATTATATTGTTGCTCTATAGTAAATACTAAAGGATAATTCATCTTAGGATTTTCAGCTTGGATGTAATTTGAAAGTTATTTATTTTTAATATTTTATAATTCATGCCAGTTGAACTTCAATGCACAAATATTTACTGAAAACTGAAACAAAAAAGGCAAATTCTTAAGTGAAAAACCTATATGCTGAAATATTTGTAGCATGATCTTTTTACTGTCACCTCCTTCAGCTGATTTTTATGCACATCTAAAGCAACTCTAATGCTGTGGAAAGAATTTTCTAAATTCATCTGGGATTGCATCAGGATTTTAGTTCTTACCCTGCAACCCTGTAAGTAACTTTCTTTTTAATTTGGAACTTTGAAGTATTTTTTAAAAAATTACTTAGGATGTGTGTATATGTTTTTAACAAACCCTCTACTACAAGTCTGCATACAGCAGCAGTCTGATTTCCTATCTCTCAGATTCAGGCCCTCAAATTGTCAGTGCCACTGGTGAAATCACTGCTCAACAGCTGCTGGCAGGAAGTTCTGAATACCAACTTTAATTAAAAACTTTCTAAATAAACAGTGTCAAGGTTATGCACTTAGTGAACAATTCTCTGACATCTGGTTAAAAAGTAGTGCATCTTTTTTTTTCATATTGAAGTCTTAAGCAAAAGAACCTGCAATTTTTTTGACCCAGCTAGCAATGCTAGTACTTTCCAAACTAGTAAATTCCACCAAGACTCTTTCATTTACGACAATGACCAATACATTGAGGAAGTACTTATGGAACTTATTTCCAAGAGCGTTATAAAATGCATTGCTGTCTATCAGTGATGATCTAAGATGAAAAGGTTTGGAGGACAGAGGTTTAACAACAGAAAGAATCTACTGAAAGGACTAGAAAGCTCTGGGACTTGCATCACTGCAAGCAGCTGATTTTTCCCCCCACATGATTCATTCACCAGGTTTATTGCAGTCAATGGCTGTGCAAGCAGCATGTGGATCTCTGAGTCTCAGTGCAAGGCTACCTGAAGTGAGAGAGCACCACCTGAGGAACCAAGAGCAATGGTAGCTTTTGAAACTCTTCCCACTGCATATGACATACATATACCTTCAGATGGAGGCCTTGTAGTAAAATAATCTGTAATTCTCACAATCCCATTATTCCTTTTCTATGGTATTGAGAATTTTTGCAACTGTAGTTACTGTCTCAGTCTTTGTCTCCAGGTTTGAATCTAATACAGTAAATAACTATAAGGAAAAAAAATCCACAAATTCTACATAGCATAGGCAGATATGGCTCAGAAGAGCCAAACTGATTAAAAAACAGCAAACCTTAAAATACCATGTAAAGTATACAAAAGTTAGCTCTGTCACAGATTGGTGCTGATCTGTGGAAACCTGCATGACCTGTTAGTCCACGTATTTCTCTTTGTGTCTAATTCCTCATTTAAATTATTGCAGGGAAAAGAAAAGTATAATATAAAAATATTTGAAAATCTGTTTTGGTTGGGTTTTTAAATTTTTAAAAATTGTTTCTTTTTTCTTTTTTTTTTTTTTTTTACTTTTTTCTTTATTATTTTTCTTTTTTTTTCTTTCTACCTTTTTTGTTATTTTTATCTTTTTTCTTATTTTTTTCTTTTATTTTTTTTTTCTGTAATAGTATGAGAAACTAGAGTATAAGAGAATATAGTAACAGATTTGAAAATATTGGGTAATCAGCAATTTTGTGCATGAAACCATTCATTTCTGAATGATCTGATTAGAGAATTAATGCCAATGTATTTAGTGACACAAAGAAGAAAGGTATCTGTTTTTATCAAATAACCTTTGTAGGTCAATGGAAATCCTATAAATCAAACAAAAAAGAAATCCATCAATAATTAGGTTTCAAATCAGGGGAACTTTGTGGTTAGCATATATTTCTGGAAATTCAGTAGAGGAATGAGGCTTGGATATAAAAACCTATGAAGCTGATATTGCTAGGCTGATAGAATTGATTGATTCCTACTGAAAGAGGCAGTCTCATCTGTTTTCACTCTGCTTTGCACACTGTCCTTTCTAAACCTTAGACAAGCAGTCATTTTGGCATGTATCTGATCTCTGCCAGGCCAACTCAACTCTCAGAAAATATTGACTTTTCATGTTTTTGTGATACTCTGCCAAATTGTGGAGTAGTGTCTGTTTAGTGAGAAGCCAGAGGAGTGCTTGAGCTCTTGGGAATTGATGGCCAGGAGCTGGGGTGGGTTCTGCAGTTGAGAGACCCTTCCGACAGCAGCTGGACATTAGGTCAGCACATCAATCCTGTTTAAACATACTTGAAGGTGTAAATTTAGCCAAACTGGTTCTTTCTACACAGTCCCTCTTTACTGAAACCTGAGTTACTTGGATGCATTTTTCTGTATTTTTGTTTGCAGCTTGAGATTTTATTGATTATTTTCTGTCATTCGCACCAAGAGCTCTCAGGCTCTTTGAGGTTGTTCCAGACCTCCAGTATGAACCAGTTCATTGCTTGCTATTGCAAGGAATTATATCAAACCTGAGTAAGGAATTATATCAAGCCTGAATGTTAGTCAGTGTCAAGGAGCGCATAGTTTTTAATGGTTTTAAGAGATGCAGTCTTTCTTGCTTTGCTGTAAGGGCATTAATGAAGTATCAGAAATCTCTACTCTCCAGAAGGACTAAGACCTCAGTAAAACACCAGCTGGAAATATGTTGTTGCTTTGTGACTTCAGGACTGAGCCTGAGAGAGCTATAAATCAGCAGTGTCAGCTTAGTAACAGCTGTAGGAAGTTGAGATTTGGGAATTATGTTCTTCCCTAGGTCATATTCCTTCTGGGACTATGAATAAAAATGGCCTTTGGTGCCAGTTTATGTTAGCCAATTAGTTCATCCCCAAGTTGTTTTCACTCTCTAAGGACTGATTCTGGGGACCAGAGTCCAAAGCAGTATGTTTGCTCTGTCTGCTTCTAGTGAGTGTACTCCAAACTCCATGCATTTGAGGTGGGTACTTTGTGAAAGCTCTCCCCTGCCACAGAAACCAACACAAGTGACTTTTCAATGGAACAGTGAACAAGATCCTACTGTACCTCACACATCTGCTGCAGATACACTTGCATCTCCTCACAGCCCATGAGTCTACTTTGGTTAACACCTAATAAATCCTAAAGAAACTTTCCTTTGCACATTTAGTTTATAGTTTAATGCCTATGTCTTTGATAGTAATCTCCAGGCAAGCATCTGTATTCTCAGTGTCAGACAATGAATTGCTTTTCACACATTTGTGAACATTTTTCCTCTAGGTTAGTATCGCATAAACAGTTTCTTTTTTTAGTTACCTGACAAGACTTTTTACTCAGCAGTGATCTTCATATCTATTTTTAAATTCTTTTAAAACTAAATTCTATTCACTTGTCAACAGATGTCATATTGATCTTTTAATTGCATTTCACTTAACTACAAATAATCTCATAACAGTTTTCAGATGTTGGCTTTTGAATACTTTTCTTTCCCTCCTTCATTGTCAAAACATTAAAAAAGTATTCTGAATCTTTAGCTTCAACTCTATTACTTTCTATATATTCCTCTGTATGCTGAAAACATTATTGTCTCTTGGTATTTATCACCCTGAGAGCAGTGTTATACACAGATGTTCCATCTCTAAACCACACACATATATACACACAAAATCTGTGAAAGAAGGAAATTAAGATATATTGTTGTATGAGGTGTACAAGTGCAAGTTCTTCTCATGCAGCCAATTTAGATGAGCAAGATGTGACTCTGGAACACAGTGACAAGCATCTAGAAAACTCAATACATTTTATATGCAGATTTTTCAATCTTTTCAAAGACCTTGCTATACAACCTCAGATAGAGTATAAACCTGTTCTCATGCTTCCTAAGAAAATATAATTTTTCTGTGTCAAAGCTTCCTTTGCCTTAACTGAAATACATGAAAAAAATCAGATAAAGACCTGTTTCACCAATGTTTTCAGTAGCAGGTTTTGTTACTTTCATTCTTCATGCACCTTGTAGTCAGTAGAGACTGAGGTAAGATATTAGGCTGACAAAAGTTAAGTTTGCCTCCTGCTAGTATCCAGATCTACTACAGATTTTGAGGCAAGCAAATTTTATAAATCTGTGACAGACTTTTCAAGACATTGACTCTTTCAAGTGAAAGATCGCTAGGAGCTGTTTGACTATGAACCTCTGTGCTTGAGGGTGAAAATGAGTGTTATCACAGTAAATCAGACATATGCTGAATCAGTAGTACTGAGGCTTTTTATGTTTTTAAAGTTTGGCAGGTTCTCAAGGAGTCTATTGATTTGTGGCATTAAGGTGTCACACACACCCCTCTTCTTATCCATTGTAAAATGTTAGCATTCTCATCATATGTGTGAAAGGAAGCACAAGGATGAAAAAAGCTGTAAGGTGGGCTGGACATTCTTGGCACTAACTTCACATGCGTACTTCAAAAACAAAACTCAGAATCTCACGTTATCAGTCTGCAGAGACATAATGACATATCTTGTCCTCTCACACTAGTTTATATCATATTGCAATCAACATCAGTGGGAATTTTGCCGTAGACCCAAGGTAAGGTGTAGCCACATCCTCACAGAGCAGAGTCCGTGTGGTGACATTCATGGAATGCACAGCTCGTTGTGTGCTACGTGGGCAGCAGGAGGGCTGCGTCTTTCTTCCCTTCTCCTCCTCCACATGCTTCTCCAAGTTCAGTCTTCCAGCCCATTGCAAAAGTCCCAGTATGAACACTTAGACAAATTATTTGCAAGAACAGTGTGGTAGTGCTCTTCTGAGCTGAAACAGAAAGTTTTCACACAAAACACAAAGTGGAGAGAGAATAGAGGAAGAACGAAAAGGAAGAAAATTCAGGGAAAAATGTGAAAATGTTGTGGTTTGATTTTGGAAAGAATTTTCATTTCTGAGTTTTTGTGGACATTTCCTGTTCTAATCTTTACCACTCATGTCAAGAAATAATATAATACAATATGTTATGATACATATGAACTTAAATTTTTGTGAGAGTAATTTAACTTTAAATTTGACCTTTTTCATGATATAGCTGAAATAAAAAACAACTTTTTTTCATTTTCTTTTGCATTCATTACACCAGGTCTATCTTTAGCAAAAAATTATAATACACACCCTTAAAAATCACAAGAATTTTTAAAATTAATTTTAGCAGCTGGTGTGTTGTTAATTAGAAATATAGTCTAACAAGCATTCATAATTTGAATGTCTCACAGATTAATTTGTGTTTCAACTGACACTTTATTTATAAGGTTTATATGAATTTGGAATTAATTTTATTACATGAACTATTGACTTCATGTAGTCATTACTGAAGAGTTCTGAAGGTCACAAATAATTTAGTAAGAAGTTAAAAATCATCTTAAGCAACAGATTTTGTTATCTGCTTGGTAAAATTGACAAAAATAAATTGGAGGAAAAAAAAGTGATTATTCCCCTCGTTGAAAATTGCATAATGCCATTTACCCAATTAGTGGATAAACTGGGTAGTGGCAACAGAGAAAACCAAATTTATGCATATATGAATGTACTGTTTAAGGTTTTAAAAAGAGAGTGAAAAGGGGAGAGCACAGATTCTATAAAACATTATTTTGTAATAAATAACAAGGAATTCAGTAGAAGATAATCTCATTTATGCTTTATTCAAATAACTACAATAGTTTTTACTGGTAATTGCTCATTCTTGACATAGCAGTGAATCTGAAACTGGCTGTCTGCTTTGTATTCTGGACAGAAACATGAGACTATCTATATTTTGCTTGAGAGCTTGGATAGACTACTAGATGATCTTGTCTCCATGAGCTATGGAAACACTTATGTAGAATTTATATTTTTGCCTTCTTCAAGCAATTGAATTTTTGGGGAGAAAGGTTGGGGAGATCGGCAGGGGAGATGCTTCAAAACAGAAAGAGGCCTGTAAGCTAATATTTACATTAAACAGCAAAAAAAACCCCAAACAAACAAACCAAAAAAACAACCAAAAAAACCCCACAAAAAACCCAAACCAAATAAAAAAAAAACCCAAAGAAAAAGCCCCCCAAAAAGCCCCCAAAACCCCCTAGAAGCTCAGTATTGTGATTCCAATTTAATCTGCAATTACTTATTACTTTGTCCTTTACTTTTTCCTAATGTTAAGGATACTAATGTTTTCCTTGCTATGTCTTCACTGAAAAGTTGTTAGAAACCACTAGTACAAATTTCATTCTGCTTTTCTTAAAATACACCTCAAATTCCATAACAATACTTTGTGGTACATCCAATCAGGTGAGCAGGAAGTTAACATTTAGATGAAGACGTTACTTCATTTTTCCAATTTATAGCAAAGGAATATTTCTTGAGATTTCCACAAATTCTTAAGCTTTTCCATAAGTTTCAGCTGATTTTTAAAGAGTAGACATATTCATTCACAGATGAGTTAGCTAAAAATGTTAACAGTACAATAAAGAAATTTTGAAAGTACTCATCTCCTCTTCAAGTTACAGTTTGCACATCCATTATAGACATTACTAATTTAATTACAGTTTTGCAGAATACTTTTTTTTACCCAGAATCACCCAGATGCTTCAAGTCAGATAATATTCTCCATCATATTTTAACCTATATTCAGCTGGAGATAGGGAGTAAGTCCATTTTCTGGGACAATATCCTTTGCCACTCCACTACTTGAATACCATGTTATTTTAGAATACATGTTTATGCTTATCTTCCCTGAAATTTCTGTTGTACCACACTACATTTTCGACAAACTGTTACTTTTCCCTAAAGTCAGCTAGCTTCAGTATTATTGTGTTTACTTCAGCTAAACTTAGCATGTGGAACATATGGCAAAGAAGAAGATGCCATGTAAAGTCTTGGGCAGCTATGCTTTCCATTCCAGTCTTGCTTTTCTCCACTTCTTCCTTATTCTGTGGAACTTTCTAAAACAATTTAGACACTAAAAAAGCAATAATGTTAAGAAACAAATAATAATTTAAAAAATTGACAAGGTTTTATTAGGTCCAATAAAGGAAAAGAAGGGTAAAAAATTAGAAACACATTAATGACAGCAGGAGGAAGGGGACTGTAATAGAAGGAGTGAAACACAGCATTAGTCATGTTTTCCTGTTGTGCAATACTTGCCTATTTTGTGTATGAACAGATACCATTGCTCTTCACAGAAATGTTTCAAATACAAACCCCATCAGTTTGGATGGATTCTATCTGGACTTGCAAATTATGTTACTGGAGATCATTCTTCTGCTTCACTTTGCTATTTGGTTTCTGAAAGATGCATAGAGACTCCCATGTGCAATCTTCCACCTAAAATCGAAGACAGCCCAAAAGATGCAATAAAGCTTTGCTGAGCAATTCCTGTTCTTGCAATTACAGTACATTTTCATTAAATGGATCTCCTGAGACAACTTCTCCAGGTGCAAGATTGCTGTAGGTTTGTGGCTCTCAAAGGTGCTGAAATTCTATAGCACTTTATTATCCTCTGCATCATACTATTTCATACAGCTCTTCTGTCTTGCATATTCCAATAAAACCTGACCAAGCGAGAAGTTGCCATTTTAACAAGAATGCCATCCACACACACAAAAATTTACAGCTTACAGTTCTGAAGCATTGAAATGTTCTTATTATGAAAGTTCCAATACAAAAGTACTATCCTTTTAAGGAAAATTATTTTTCCTGCAGAAACAGTGAGGTATCATACCTAGTATATACAACAAATTAGGAAGTTTTACTGATCTCTGAAAAACACCCAAACAAAACCCAAAACTTTTCTGAAAATATGGAGTTTGGAACACACCACAAACAGTAAAATTAAAAGGTTTGCTTTATAAACATTTTTAAGATATGTGCAGAGTTTAGCAATACTTTTTTTAAAAACAAGAATATTAAGAATGTGGAGACAAGAATAATGAGTGTGTTGTGTTTCAGAGAATCAAGAAATGTTTTCTTCTTTGTGGACAGCAGAACAGTTAAAAACTAAGACTGAGTAAGAACAAATACTCATAATTTCATAACATTACTGTTAGGCAATGCAAGAGATATTAGACTCTGATGGCATACTAGGATATTCAGTACTGGACATACATTTCTTTCTACACTGTCGAGAAGGAATTCAACTTCTTCTGTAACTGAAAGATTCAAATTTTTGTTCAGTACCATCTTAGGTATCACCACCTTTGACATGTAATTGGGATTTTTTTTTTTAGTTAGTTAGCTTTATAATGAGTCTTGCTTATCTTTTGGGTACATTAATGTTTCCGTATTAGGCTCAGTGTTTTTGTGATAGCTTACTAAATATTTGACTTTCTCGTGTTGGCTTGATCTTGTGTCCTTTATAAAACTACATTCTCCTGAAGTGCACTATGCAGTTTCTTACATTGTGTTTCTTGTGGAACTTAGGTTAAGCTTCTTTGTTAATACACCATTGAAGAGCAATGTATGTTTGTGACTTTTATAGATTATCTATTTACTTTATTTGCTTTACCTTTTTCCCAAGATAAAGCATCAGAATTATTATTCAGCAAATAATGATTATGAATAATATTAGAATGATTAACATAACCAATATAGAGAATTGAAAAATATTTATTAATAGAAATATTAATTTTATGTACATAAAAGTTTTAAATAAGGCTTGCAATACACTTAGAATTTTAGACCACCAAGTTTTGCAGTGTTTCTTTAAAATAAAAATGAAAAGACATTGCAGGTGTCTATTCTCAACATGAGATAGTAATGTAAATTTACCCGTTTTTTTTTTAGATAGAAGGTTTTTAATTAGATAGTTACTTTTGAAATATGTTTAATGTGAATTATTTTCATAACTTCTCTCTGCATAAATCACTGTATTGATTTTCCAGTCATTAATACTCACTTACCAGTAACCAAAAAATATATATAGGAAAAAGAGATCTAACTAATTCTTTTCCTTTCTTCATTGTTAGGCTGACTTTATGTATTACATCTTGCACCTCAATACAAATGTTTGGAGATAGTTCCATGCCTGACTTGAATTTAGAAAATATTTAGGGTTAGACTGTAACCAATAACTTTGCAGTTAGCAATATAAAGAAGTTTCCAAATTCTTTTGTGCTTTTTTCTGGATTGAGCACCAAGCTGTCACAGACCCACTAAATGCAAGATAAAATTAGATTTAGCTTCTTTTATGAAGAGGTTTATGCCTCTCAAAATCTGAAAAAGTCTGTGATCCTAGAGCTAGCCAGATTCTGTGTATAAGCAGAGACAAGGTAGACAAAAATTTTTAGAAGTATCCAATCAAAAATATAATTTTAGAATTCATAGAAAAAGAAAAAATAATTAAAATGGAAGAGATACTTAGAATGTCTACTGCAATTGTGATCTCAGGGGAAGTTTATGATTCTGGCTTAGTGCAGTGAAATGTGGGTTAATCAAAGATGATTCTCCCTGAATGATCCTGGGTTAAAGAGATGCATAGTATTCAAAGAACAACACTAAAGCACATTATCTGTTCATCAATATCTGTAGACAGGATATTAGAAGGTCTCTGTCAATCAGAGTAACCGTCTGCTACTAGATACAGTGCTAACAAACAACTCATCTGACTTTAATGCCTACGATATCATGGGTGAACGTGATGATATGGGAGCTGCCTGCCTACGTACTCTGTTAAAGAGGCTGTGTTTTGGCCAGTGCATTCATGAGCTGAGCTGTGTTTCTGATGAAAGTATAGTACACCCAAATTAGCATGATTGACATCAGCAAATGCAGCATCAAGCACAAAGGTATAATATCAGCAATTAACTTTCTTTTGGGCAATCTTAAATAGGTTCAAAATCTTAAATTAAAAGAACACAACACCTTCTGACAGCCTGTAATACCCTAAGGGCTGTAACAGTTCTTTATAAATACCCTAGTGAGAATAAATCTTCCTAAAGGAACAAATAATCCAGCAGGAAGAGAGATCTTGTTCTTATCTCAGTTATCTGTTGCATGATACAGAAGAGAAATAGGAAGAGATAGTTTGCAAAATAGCCTGTCAGAAACACAGTGAATTTTGCCCAATCCTAAAGGTGTACAACAGACACAGTTTTAAAAGAGCAGCCTTGGAAGGAGAAGGGTCTGTCTACATAAGGACACTGGGGGAAATTAATTGAATGGTCTAAAAATGTGAATTTAAATTTCATTCGTTAAACCACATAAACAATTATGTGAGTACCCTCCCTATACATTAAAGTGACCTAAATCTGATTTAGCATAATCTACTTCCAAGGCAAAGTAAGGTAAAATGAACTAGGCCTATTTTAATTCTGCAATGAGGTGTTTGCACAGCCATATAATGAGGCAAATGCAACCTATTTACTTAAAAATCATTTTCTGATTTACACTGATGTAAAATCCTAAGACCTGAGTGTGTTTTGCAAGAAGTGCAACTCTACTTTTCTTGCTAACAATCTATCAAAGCATCTATGTTGTACTCAGTACATGGGACTCAATACTTCAACAAAGGCAAAATAGACTAGGGCTGAAATATTCTAGCTAACACATGGTTTGGGCTTTCTTCCTCATTTCTTTTAATATAGTTATTTGAAAACTGAAATAGAAAAGAGAGTGGGAAAGGCACATTAGATTCCAGAACAGTCACAAAATGAAAACCAGATATTTATGAGAAAGAGCTGACAAACTATTTGGCCAGCTAAATATTGTCAGTCTTAGGCAGCTAGTTTTTCCCAAATAGTGTATGGAAAGATGGGCATGAACCTCATAGGACATGTCCTACAGTGATCAATACGAATACATGCTTTCCATTCATCTTTGAAGCAGCTACATGCACTACTGAAGGATAGAACAAATCCCTTAATCTTGTCCTAGTATTAATAGCCTATTAAGATCACATTACAAAAGCCTAACTGTTATCAATATCAGAAACTCTTAATAATTAATTTTTTTAAAACCCTAAATTAGGACTTTGAATAAAAAAGTTATGAATGTTATCATGCAAGAGAACTTATTCTGATCTCTTCTAAACCTTCCTCTATTCCTAAATATTATATCAATGAGACTAGGAGTCTCATATTATTTTTAAGTGGAACTTGTGAGATTAGTGTTATGTGTTTATATTATTTCTCCTCTAGGCAGTCCATTATTTCTGATTAATTTTAATTAAGCCAGCAAATGGCCTTTTATCTCTGTACTTTCAGTAGCTGCTTCATGTTAACATTTGTTTGAGTTTACATTTAATAAATATCTTAACCCTTCAGCAGCAGCTTGAGCTGGAGTGCTGATAATGAAGATGTATGGAAATAAGGGCAGGAGAAAAGCATTAGAATGAAATGGATTAAGTTGGCTGAGAAGTCAGAAAGGCTCACATAACAAATGATGCTACAAGAATGTCACGGCTGAATAAATATCAAATTGATTTAACTAAGTTACTTCTTCAAGGTCACACCTGAGAGATTATATTTGTGGCTTTTTGCCACACAAATTCTATTTGGATTAGTGAAGAATAAAGCATTGCCCTGGAGAAAAAGAAAATATACTGTTAATTTCCATACAATGGCAGCAGTTCCCTTGGATAATATGCAATTCTTATGTTTTCCAAATACAAGAGATTTTTGAAATCCCATGTTAAGTGACTAACTCTTATAATACCGTGCAGAAATTATATATTACCTGCCATCTGTCCCCCACTTAGCCAACTGGAAAGAAGCTATTAAATAAAATCTGGCTACTGATGATAGACTCTGCACTGTCTAGTACTCTCATTAGTTCCTAGAACCTGCATAGTGACTTGAAAGGAGGAAGAGTTTAATAATAATGACAGACTCTACTGAGATAACTTGTTTAGTTTTGGTTGAAATTTTACATTTCCTGCAGTCAAGATGCTAATTCAAGGCAAGCCAATGCAGCCAATTTATAGAGCTTTCAGTTATTGGATATTGAAAAATATAATGCTCAGAAGTATGTAATTATTTTTTCTAAAATTCTCAACTGATAAGTATTTTTTAATTACCAAAATTATTTTGAATATATGAAGTAATTTATTTTTAAAGAAGCATGGAAAAGCATGAGGTAATTTTGAGTTATATATAATTGACTATGATACTTAAAATATGCATAAATTAAGAATATTTGATGTTTTGTGCACGATTTTGGGTTGACTTTTATCTTCTGGTTTTACTCTCTTTTTTCAGAATGTTTTATTCACAATTGGAAAAAGGTGTTATGAAGCCCTGAAATTCACTGAGAGGTAGAAATTTTAAATCCTTTTTCTTTACCTTCAGACCATACAGCTTCTCATACTGCATAGAGTAAGCAAACAATATCTTCCTGATAGGGTGCTTTATTTTTAAAAGGTTTTGGTTTTGGTAACAAATGTACAATTTAATTATAAATCCATGGTGTGGTTAATGTATGATACAATACCTTTTCTTTCATGTAACAGAAACCACTTAACAGTTTTTGCTCTTGAACTTTGCTTTAAAAGATACTAAAGGAACTCACCTATTGATCTGTTATGATAGATCTTAGAAGTAAAAGCAGATGATACTGCAACTGAGCCCACTGACAGCCATCAGCTAAACTACAATCCCCAGTAAAATTTCCTGTTTTCCTTCATCATTTCAACATTTATTGAGGTCCTTTGACTTTACCAGATTGAAGTTCTAAATTATATTTAATTTCAGAAATCTTCATAATGTTTAATTTGCATATTTTGAAAGTTCAATTGCAAAAATTCTTGCAGATGTTCTGTGGAACTGCTATAATGTTTCCATCTCTTCCTTGCCCTGTCCTCTAAAATATACCTCTGCCAATGTGAGTATAGAAATATGGGATTTAGGGGAAAGGATTGAACTTCCGAACAACCTTTATTTTTTCCATATGTTCTGTGTTACCAGAAAGAAAAAAATATACCTGGAAATGAGTCCCTCATAGGCAAAGGCAGATGATCATCTCTGTGAGTCCAGCAGGCAAACTTTATTTTTTGGTTGAATTAATGGAATACTGCCTCTCTGCTTCTACTCTGGAAAATAAAAAAGAAACAAACCAAAACCTCTTCACAAGCCTGCAAGAGTTTCTGAACTGCATTTGTTAGAGTGCTAAAAACGTGTGCCTGCAATTTTGCATTGAAAATTCTTCCTTATTTAACTATGTGCCTGTTGTAATTAATAATTAGTGTTGGTTGCACCCTAAAGTCTTTATACCTATTAAGCCTTTTTTGAAATGATTTAATAAGTAAAATAGATTTTGTTGTGTCTAATTTGAAGCATATAGACTTTAGGGTTTCAATGGTCAAAAACTTAATTTCCTCAATAGGTTTTTTCATTTCAGTCATGCAATTTATTGTATTATACAATTGAATTAGGAATACTGTCAGACAAGGTATTACTTATATAATTATTTTGTGAAGTACTTTGGATTGTAACTCTGGAATTTTTACTTCCTTTATTTCTACTGAGCTTCTTTGGCACCAATAGAGCTTTGAGTTTATTATGGGTCATAGAATGCTTTCATAGATAAATATTAAAATGTGGTTCTATTGTTTTCCATTTATAGTGCAGGATCTCGACAAGTTTACTGAGTCCATTCTGTTGAAGTTAATTTCTCAGTTTGATTGTGTATGCCAAAAAAAGGTACTGTATACAGAAAAAAAAAATCTTTCACAACAGAAAAATATAGAGACTTCAATGAGAAACTGTGTTGATTGGGCACTGATGCTGCTGCTGGCATTTCAAATGCCAGCTTCCAGGCCACTGGTTTGGATTAGACCTCAAATTTTTAAAATATCTATATAAGACTTTCAAAAAACATACCCCAGGAGTCCTGGAAGAATATGTAAGTTATAATTGCACCTCTCTTAAAATTCCTTTACTCTTGCCAAAGAAGTGAGCTAATATATAAACAGGATTAATTTCTCTTGTCCAGCTAAAACTTTGTTTCTTTATTTGTGTATTCTTTCAACTTGTCATTCTTCTTCTGTTTGAACAGTTAAATCATGAAAAGGTGGATCTTTTAATGGTCTATACACAGTCTAAACTGGATAACTGTTTCAGGGTTATGTGACCACACCAACATTTTGTCACTTTAAAGTAATTTATACCTATTTTGTGATATTCTGTACTTTTTGATCCTTGAAGAGGAAAAAATAATTTAAAAGAGAAAAAAAGTGAGGGCACAGAAGGCATTTGGTGTGTTTTTTTTACAAAAATTCATCACAAAGAAACCTGACTCACCAAAATTAGTTAATATTTGCACCAAGTACTTTGATCTGAATTTCTATACTTCAGTCTTTGTGTGACCACAAGTTGTATGGCCAGGCTGCAGGTAAACGTCATCAAAATAAGGGGAAAGACAAAAAAAAAATTTGTTCTCCCTTTGCAAATGAGCATCCTGTGTTAACCCTTTAACATATAGATACTTCATAGAATCATAGAATATCTCAAGTTGGAAGGGACCCATAATGATTATTAAGTCCAAGTCCCAATGCTTCTTTGCTTCAACTTTTAAAGAAATTTTGATACCAGAATTGAACAACATGAAAGGAGACATGATTTTGAATTGACTTTTCACATATTTTAAAATATTCTATTACAAAAACTTTTATTTCCTAGATTGCGGACAGCTAACTGAAGCAGTTGATTCTTTTAATATTACAGAGCAGTGCGTCCTGAATTGTTAATGGCCAGAAACTGCAGCTTTAAAATTGTTGTTGAATGACATCACTGAAGACTTATCAAAGGCCCACACACTTCTTAAGTGGTAGCCAAGGTCAAATGGGTAATGACCCTGGAATTGCCTGTGACAGCCCATGGCAATTCAAATGACACTCGTCTCTGTAGCTGGTCTATGTTCCTTGCACAAGTAGTACCAAGCCTGCCTTTCTCTCAGACGACAGAGGCAGTTGATGGAAACCTGAGTCTTGTTGCCTCTGCCAGCCTCAGAGACTGACATAAAACCCTGAACACCAGCCCCTATTTGTACCCCACTGAATGTTTTTCTGTCATGGAAAAAGCCAGCCAGAGCACTGTCTTGTGTTACCTCAAAAATCCCTTAGTGCAGAACAAAATACTGCCAATGCTACTGCATATTCTGAATCCAGTGTCTAGGCCTTGTTGGGAGAGTAGACAATCCCACATGTAAAACCAAGTTAGATCATCATGATCGTTATCACCCTCCATTGAATACCAGAGGAATAAGTAATGAGCAGGCTCTTGTTGCAAAGTGTTAGGGAGACGTGTCTTTTATATTTTATGTGAAATAAAAGATGTGACTGGAATGCAAGACAACATTGGTTTGATTCCTTGCACCTGGAGTTTGGGACTTGTTTGTATCTTTCTCCTTTTCATGTCAAATGTGGGTCTTCTCATCCAGTTTCTTAATTTTTACAATGTGTGTTTTTTTCACTTTTTATTTAGCTATGTCATAGGTGAAGGTATTTGAAGTATTATCTCATTCCCTTTGTGATTTATTTACACATGGCACACTCACACCATAGGTGTAATTGTCTGGAGAATAATGATTCAGCACATGAAAACTCTCAGTGTATGGCATTTGTTTTCATTCTGCATGGGATCTAAACCAAAACAATCCCAAAACTTAAAAAAAAAAAAAAAAAAAAAAAGAAAGAAAGAAAGTTGTGTCAAAGCAGATGTTTTAAGAAGGGGAAAAAATCCCAGTGTTTTTAGCTTTTCTCTTTCTGATCATCTCAGTGTCAACAAAAGCAATCAGTTGAACATGTATCTTAAAGTTTGCCTTGCATGAAAGAACAGTGAAAGTAAAATGCTTCTAGTAAAATATCCCAGTTTTTGAAATGAATCAATGAAGAATTAAACCAATATATATTATCTCAATGTTATTAGTAGGTATGCTTATAAACAGTTCATAACACATTCTCATACCTTTCCTTCGCAACAGATGTAATGCTGTATCTGTTTCAGAAGAAACATTAAAATAACCACAGGAAAAAATATATTTGTGCATATAAGACAGTCATTTACACTTTGCTATATGTCCAAATTTAACACACATACAACATGTAAAGGAATTCATCAGCTCATTTCTTTTTTCCTGACAGACTCATTCTTTGCTCTGACTGCTAGTAAGAATCACCTAAAGGATGTAAGGCAGAACAATAGCAGTAGGAAGGTTAGTCAAACCCTGCTGTAAAGACCAGCAAAATGTGTCTTGTGTACTTAATCTTATCAACATCAGAAGTCAAGGTGATATTAATATATGTGCAAAGGTCTATTATTCAAATAAATAATAGACATTGAAGGAAATAATTTCCTGTTTACTAGCCAATCTCCAGAAGATGTATTTATGAAACAATATTCATAGGAGCTCTCTGAAAATACTTTAGTCTTTTGTTTCTTCATCTTAACAGAGTGTTTTTCTTCCCTAGGAGCAGCGAGAGGGGAGGGTCCACTTCATAGATCTTCTACAATGTTTTTGAGGACTCTGCTCTTCCCAGGAGCCACCAACCTACTGTACTAACAACAGTAAGGAGAATAAAAATTTTGTCCTGTTTTGCTAGCTAGAGAGAAATAGCAATGTTCTCTTTTACACACAGCCAAGCTATGGAAACAGAAGTCTGAACAGCAAAAAAAAATTAAAATACTCTGGTACACTGCCTACCGTGTACTGAGTTCTGGTCAGAGCAGAAATAAAACACTGCCTTCTTAATAAATATTGTTTTATGTGTGAAAACTGTTGCTGTTGGAACTGAAGTCTGGTCTGAACATAATTTTTCTAACTGGTAAAATGCTGTTGGCTTGGTTATTTTTCCCTTTATACTGAGATATATGCAATTGTGCACTTATTTATATAAATTCTACTTCTTAGAGATGAAGAAATAAACTACTAGTGAACACAATTCCGTATCAGTAAGCCAGTAATCAAAACCACACTTAAGAAATTGCCCTACATAAATCTTTTGATATAGTCATAAGAGTGCAAGTCTTGTGTATAAACCTTTTGGAATGCAGCAAGTATCCTGCTGATCTGTATTCGTTACTGGCATTATTGGCACCCCCTGACAGAGCCTTCACAGTATTTGTAATGTTTCTGCTTGTGTTTTATTACTTCCATTCCCATCATAGCTAAACAGAAAAGTTGTGAAGATAGCATTAAAAATAGTTAAATTAAATATTTAATAAGTATAGAATAACTCATAAAATGTTGATTTACCTTCTGGTGAAGCTTTCTGAGCAGTGAATTATGAAGGGTTTGGTAGCATAAAGAGAGAAGTACATTTTAGACTTACCTGAACCAGTTTGCACGCTATTTTTCTGTACCTTTGCAAGTAGAGGAAGTCCTTTCATTCCCATATTACTTCCCATAGATGTTCCTCTCTTTAAGGTTACTCTTTCTCAGTAGTATAGAATTTATTTTCTTTGGTGGGGAAGAAAAACATGCATTCTTCTCTCCCTGATAAAATGAGTAGAAATTAAAATCAAGATTTCACACACAAAAAAAAATTAAAATCTTTTTAATTCACACTTTACAGGCCATATTTGACTACCTGCTAAGTTTCTAAACAAGCTGTTGCTTATTATGAGCAGCATTGCCTGCATGAAACTTAATTATACCAGAATCACCATTACATTCCTTGATTTTTCCATCTTCATTTTGACTTCTCCTCTTTAAGCAATGGTAAAGGTATCGAATTCAATGCTGTTTACAACAGTTGGGTCATTCAGTCAATCATTTAAGAATAAAAATTAAAGAGATTGACCTTGTAAAAAAATATCAATATCTATTGATAATCTTAACCGGTACAGGAACCTAAGCCCTTGTGATCTGTTTTGCCAGTTAATTATACTGTACTTTTGGTGTGCTTATAGTCAGAAGCCCTTGTGATCTGTTTTGCCAGTTAATTATACTGTACTTTTGGTGTGCTTATAGTCAGAAGCTGGTAAATTGACAAGGTGCCTCTGCCATTTTTTATCCTGTATTAAAGAGTAGAATCTTTTTTACGCAGAATTACCTTTTTGTTTCAAAGATCTTCTGGTGAAGAGTAGTTACCAATAACTAAAATCTGGTGGTAGTTTTGTAATGTCTGTTAAACAGATAATATTTGCCAAGTTCGTTTTTTTGTTTGTTTTTGTTTGTTTGTTTGTTTGTTTTTTGTTTCTTGTTTTTTGTTTTTTATTTTAATAGAGCTGTTGAGAATGAACTTTTGTGTTTGAACTCTGAAAGAGCTTTTTGCAGGTTTTCATTACAGGGTATACTTTTAGGTCTTTCTGAATAAAAAAATATCAAGTTTGAGAAAAAATACAATTTGCTCTTTGCTGACTTTTAAGATCATTCAATTACCTTTGGGATTTAAAGAGTCTCAAGAAATCAGGAGGTTTTAGGTAGATAGTTCAAGGAAGTGTTTTTCCATATAGAGATAACAATAAAGGCGAAATGAAGTGCTATTCCTTGGACATGAAAATAGGAAGAAGTAGTTTCTTCTCATCTACCATAAAAATAAGAAAACTGTTGTTTTTTCAATTATTACAAAGTAGAAAGTACCCATGAGAAACCAGCCATGGTTTGGGTGAAATTGCAGAAGTTTCATCACTCAAATATTAGAAACAGGATTCAAGTCTAGTGAGAAAAAACAATTTTCCTATAGAAGTTCTTATAAAAGTAGTTATAAATGTTAGGTCTGCATCAGATTAAATTAATGAAATCTGAAACAGTACAAGATTTTCTATCAGTAAAAGAACATTTACTGGAGTATTTTTAGAATTGTTTGTAATTTTTGCTTGATTCAATATTTATTTTTCCTCTGAATCATGAATCACAGTGTGGAATTTCAATGTACTGGCACAGTGATTTAGAAATAAATACTCATAGTAAAACTCAAGAAATTTCTATAGATACATTCATAGATACACATCTTTGAAAGATAACCAAGCTTGCCTGCTTTTGGAACAAACACTTCTGGATTCAGTTTTTCCCTAGTTGCACATCAAGAATTTAGTTAAGAATTCACATCTCATTTACTTAAATGGGTTATTCTATTCCTACAAAATAATGTGAGCAGAAAATAATTCTGGACAACACATTTCTCCTTGTGCATGTTGTAAATAATGAAAAGTCTTGGTGAATTGTAATGCATTGCTGTCCTCACAGGCATGATTCTGTACAGGTCTCTTGAGTCTGAATAACTCGGAGGTGGAGGCTGTTGTAACTTACAATTCCTTTCAGCAGCCTAGATTTAAGCCCATGGCTCAAAGACTTGAAGCTATTTAAGCCATCTTTATCCTATTATCAATGTCTGATCTTAAGATCAGACATCATTTTTGTCCCAGTATTATTCGCAGGCACTATATTCAGTATATTCACAGGCACACTGAGGTAACGTCAAATATAAACAGCATTCTGCTGATTTTGACGTGCCTTGTAATGTCCTCAGATAAGGAAACTGTGCTCCAGGTTGTGTTTTACCACAACAGGATTGCTGAATTTTATAAAATTGCACAGGCAGAAGTCAAAGTATTAAATTAGCACAAATTTTAATGTAGCTCAGACAAAAAAAAAAGTCAGAAAATTGCATTTTGAAATACTTTATTCACATTCTGTTATTAATATGCTGAAGAACCCATGGCAAGTAATTTTCAAAGAGAATGCAATTAGTTTAGGTTTTTTAAAGAAAAAAAAAGAAAAATGGTAACAGAAGTAACTTTTCATATTACTTACCTAAGTATTGGCATAGAATAATTTGCTAATATTATTTAGATTGCTAGTATTATTTAGATTATTTAGGCCTTTGAGAGCATCAGGTCCAACTGTAAATATAAAACATTAAGAGGCATAATTGTCAATAGGATAAAATAGGGCTTTCCTTTTTGACAATACTCAGCTAAATTAACAGGAGGATGAAGCATATTACAATGCAAAATCTTAACATTTAAAAGAAAAAAATTATTCAATTTTAACCCTCATTCTTTTGTTATTTTTATTAAAAAACTCTGCTTAGAATTTGTCTGTTCAAAGATTAATATATCTGTCAGTTGAACCAATACTGCAGTAACAAGCATAAGAAATTCAAGGTGGATTTATTGGGACAGTCAGAAAGTGAGAACCATCTTAAAATACTTTAAGAATGACAGTTATATGAGGTAAAGGATGGGGGGTGAGAGTAAAAAAAGACTGAAATTGGCCCCGGGTAAAGACAGGAAAATGGAATCATAAATCATATAAGACAGCTGTGTTCTTTTATCCATGGATCCAGATGTTCCCACTAAAAGTGTAACAACTCCAGAATTATTTTACAAGGAGGAAAGGAACTGTGAATATTCGATTTCTCTATTTCTTAAACAAGACTAGCTGGGAATGTTTGATGCCAAGTAGAAACTTTGACCTGTGCTTGCAGGAGAGCAGCCTCTGAACAGAGTTCTTAAACATAACTCCTTACCAATGTAGACTATGATATGATTTAAACAGCCAGTGATAAAAGGCTAAACTTATACTGGGATCTTTTTGAAAACAGTGACTAGAATTAAATCTATGGTTGAAGCATCTGGGTAATACAAAGCTAGATACCCTCACTGACTAGGAATTTCTAAATGCTAGCCAGTATCAGGGGATGATGGAGTCCTGCTAGAATTATAATCAGTTTCATACTGAGATTGGAAGTAGATGAATGGTAGATGGTGAGAAAATGAAATTATAAGTCACTTCAGATGCGTTTTGAAATAGCAGCTCAGGACAGACTGTGACAAAGCTATTTAAATATCTTCCAAATGGAAATTAATTTTCCTCTCTCCTCTCTGCCTCATCCTTAAAATGCAATAGCTGATCATATACCAGCTTATGTTTTCAAGTAAAATAGAGAAGGAAAAGTTTTTTCACTCTTCTAAATGTTTATTTATTACACAAGAGTAAAATAGAGTAATATTTTTTCTTTGTGTTAGTTTCCTTCACCAATAGAGTTTTGAAACTTAAAGATGAATACCTATAGCTATTCCATAGTCATCTAAAAAGATATCTTATGCTGATAATAAAAAATTGCACACTATTTGGTTTTATTAGGTTATTGCTGTAATTACACCTCTGTGACTGAAGGCAGCTATTAGGTGATTATTACACCATTGTTTGCAGAAGAGGGGAGAGGAGGATGAGTCTCCATTAAATAATCAAGGATAAGAATGTTCTTGAAAGTACATATGTTATATTTTCTTTTCAGCTTGATCTATAGGGACCTGAGCTCCTATTTTTAATTTAGCTCAATGCAAGAAATACAGAGAAAAATAAAAGGTAGAGACATCTACTTCTGTATTTAGAGGGTGCTGTCGAAACCATGGAGACAAATATGTGCATCCCCATTTGAAGCATCAGGAAGTTTATTTTGATTGAAGAAATTAAGGCTCTTGGATAAAAATTATATGCCATCTCTAGCTGTACATTCCACAGAAACGTGAGTCCCTGTAAAATTGTAGGTACTTCTCTTCAGTTTGTTTTCTGTAATTCAGGGCATAATAATATTGAGAGTGGGTTTTTGTGTCTGTGGAGGCTTTCTGCATCTTTGCATGAAAGCAACCACTTCAAGGAAGGTGAGATCTTTTCAAGATTTATTGTGGATTGAGACATGGACATTTTTAAACATGTTAAATGATACTGTGCCCTTCATGGGGTTCTTTAGCTTTTTAAATTTTTTTTTTAGTAAAAATAACAGTTTCTCAATTTGACAGGTCTGTTATATAAAATATTGAATTTTGTGTTGCTATGTAAACGTGGTTAGGAAGATTAAAAAAAAGAAAACAGCATTATTTTTTCTCTTTTGTATGTTTTCTCTCAAAACTTCTAATAGGGAAATGAGCTGGGAAAAGATTGTAACTACCTTTTTAAGATAAATTATGAATAGAGGTACTTAAAGTCCCACAGACCTCCTGAAGTATTTGGAAAGCCTGTTTTCTTTCTGACAGATGTATTTAGATGTATATCAGCTTTGAGAGATCAGTGGAGCAAGCGCTTTTAGCAGATTTTTCCAGAAAGGCTGAGACAAAAATGGTTGTTTTTTGGACTATGTTGACATTAAAAGCACAAACAACTTAAATTTCAAAAATTTAATTAGATCTACAGCTTCTTCTTTTTCTTTTTTGGCTATGAAAACATCAAGATTTTATGTGCCTGTTATTAAAAAAACACTGTCTTGAGGGAGCTGCTGTAACAGTTTAAAATTAGTCCATATTTCATCATTTGGTTTATGTGGTGAGTAATTTTTAATTCTCATAAGATTTTAAAACTGCACCCAATTAAAAATTCTCCTTCAGTTTTTATATTATATTCCATTATTATGTGCAAAAGATTAGATTTCCATGATTTTCAATCTTTACTCACTTTGTTATCTTTTCAAATTATCAGTGCTTACTTGATGTTTCTTACAAGCCTTTGGATCACTTTTCAAGCAGAAAGCCAGGTATATGGCAATTTGAAATGTTTATGAGTTCATTTCCAAAGGCTGAGGAAACCTGCTTACAGTTTAAAGTGAGTAGTGGTGTGATAAACAGTTTTCTTAAAAAGGGAAAATACGTAATATAAAGTACAAGAACAATATACTGTGGGAGGAGTGAATCAGATGTATGAGGAGTTTCTAAATAGTTCTATCAAGCTGCTCAATATTAGAAAAGGTTTATTTAAAAGTTTTATTTAAATATTAGAAAAGGTTTATTTTTAAAAGGGATAAATAGAAAAACCTAAGACAGATTTTAAATCCTATGAATGCTGACCTGAACATCAAATTTTGTAGCAGAGAAAAATATAGATTAATCTAAACTAGTATAGTAATCCAAATATAACTATGACCACAGAAGGAAGAAAGAGAAATCAAACTAAAATATTGTTACATGTAAGTTCTCTTTAATCTAGACATATGACAATACATTAAAAATAAGACTTAACGATGAGGAAGACATGGCTCAAAGCACCATACTGAGTGGAGAAACTGCTTGTGGTACTGCTGCTTATGAGTTAGACAACTGAAGAAAACATCCCAACACATATTCAACCCGATCTAGAAGAAGCAGGTTGACCCACAGAATCATAGAATCATTAAAACTGTAAAAGATCTTAAAGATCATAGAGTCAACCTACCACCACGTTCTTCACTGTCCTCTCTCTCTCTCTTTTTTTTTTTTTTTTTTTGCAGGCTTAGATGTTTCTTTCTTAGTGGTCTGAATTTCATTCTGAGTATCTTCTTTATACCTTGAAAAAAAAGTGACTCTTAGGACCTTCCTAGCCATTGTAAATTTCACTATAGGTTCTGGACTTTAACATTACACTCTGAAGGATTCAGCATTAACATGGTAAAATCTTCAGAAAATCTGGAATCTGGAATCAAATTTTTGTCCCAGCTCCTAAAAATGGTTTTGAATTTGTGGGACATATGGTGAATTTTCACTTTTTCAATACTTAACTGACTTATACTACTGACAAACAAAAGGAAAAAGGATTTTTTTGCCTTTAAGTAATGTATATTTTTCTGATGGAAGCTGACAATGTACTAAATAGCTATGCTTATTATTCTACATTAATAGAATTGTGACTGGCCACTCCATAGAAAAATGTCAGTGTTTTAAAAGCAACAAATGGCTATTTTACTTTGCTTAACCTCATAAAATTTAATGAAACCTTTGTTGACAAGAGAGAAGGAACTTAGGTGAAAACATGAACATACTGAGAATACTTAAGAATTCTATTAATTCTTTGATAAAAGAATCTAAAAGACCTGTCTTTGCTCCAGAATTTCTGATGGATTCTTACCAACTTTTTGCTGAAAAAAATGCCAATCCTAATAAGGAAAAAAAAAGCATGGTTAGAATTAAATAATCTTTTTTATAGAATAAGCCATCTATTTTTCTGTTCAGGTTGTACCCTGTAATGGACTTCCATAATGGAATATGCTAGGCTGTATTGGTGTCTTCAGAGAATTAGAAAAATAATTCTAATTCTTTGTTTCCTTAAGTATCTTACCTGTTCTTAGGAGGATAAAGGCACTCAGGATTTCTGAGACTTTCAGCCTAATTCTACTGCATTATCCTCAGTTTTATTAAGATAGAAAAAATGGCAAAAAATGAGACTACAAAGCACTAATGCTGTTTTTCCTACCCTCGGATTTCATTCAATATGTTTATTTTCCTCAGGCAAGGACCAGGTGTTGAAACCCATTTTATTAGCCCTTCCATGCAAATGCAGGGAATTTCTGACCCTGCTGTATATAATTGGAAGGCTGAGTAATTACATGTTATATAATTATATGTTTAGTTCTTTGGAAATGGACCCAGGCGACAGCTTTCAGCCAGGAAAAAAGAAAAAAAAAAAAGAAAAAAAAAAGAAAAAAAAAAGGGAAAAAACCTGAAACAGCAAAAAACTCTCAAAAAAGCAAAACAAACAGAAACCAAAACACACACACACAGAACTCCAATAATATTCTGTTTCTTTGCTTACATTTTACACATATATATTTTTAATACATGAACCTGCCATACATTAATCCTTTATCTACTTTTTTCTGCTGTCTCTGTTGTTTACAAATATTTTAGAGTAAGATTTTAAAAGAAAAACCATAGGAAACAAAATTATTTTCTTCTGACTAGGAGAGAAACACATTTTTTCCAATCTGTTCTCCCCCTCCAGCCCTTCACTGATTATTGTGTTGCTAACCTATTCCACCTTTTTGTGTGCTTTAGAGACATCTGTTAAAAGTAGAAAAATAATTTTAAGTTAAGGTCTTTAAAAGACAGGGAATGAAGTTCTTAGGGAATACAGCATTGTCTAAAGAAAAAGACAGAGGAAACATGGAGACAAAAGGTGTGGGCAGATTGAGCAATGTTGTGGTATAGCTATGCAAAAATAAGTCAACTTTTTAATTAAATGTATGGGAAGATTTGGTTTGGGTTTTTTTTTTGTTTGTCTGTTTGTTTGTTTGCTTTGGTTTGGTTTGGTTTGGTTTGGGTTTTTCCTGTTTAGTTTTGTTTTTGGTTTTTTTTTTTTTTTTTTGGTTGGTTGGGGTTTTTTTTTGGTTTTTTGGTTCCAAATGGAATTTATTGCAGCAATGGAACTACTAGATGTAGTCCAGGGTTTTCTAGAGGTTGAGGAAATTTAGAAAATTTCATTTACATACAATAGTTCTTCCTTCTGGCTCAACACCTCCAGGCACGATATGCAAAGAAGAAATGAGTCATGTGGATTTCCTTGTGCCTTGAAATCTTAGGCTCTCCTTCAGGGAAGAAGCAGAATTGTTTTGTGCCACAATACCAGCTAATAGTGTGCACTCAAGAAGCAATAACATAGAGATAGTCAAATCAGTTCTGAGAATAATAGGTTGCAAAGAGAATTTAAAGAAATGTTTCTAGTCAAGTGCATAGACCAACCCTCTTTTCCACACAGAAGTGAGTATTGCTTGAATATATGTGAGCAATAGCATTGCATGACCACTTGATGGACATTCTTCTTCACATGTATCAGGTGCTAGAACTGATGTTTTGAAATCTCACTGTATTGTTTAACATGAAATGCTGAGTAGAGCATACTGTCAAGTACTAGGTGACTACAGGGACCATATTTCTTTCGTAGTTACTGTGGAAATTTTAGCAACTATTATAAAGAGAATTCCAACGATTTACAAACTGATCTTATTATTGCACTTCATCTTTTCCTTTACTGTTACTTCACTGACCCAAGGCAAGTTTTCAGAATTACCATGCTGGGAAAAGCCTAATTGTTTGTTTAGATACTGAATGGAAAGAACATGTTTAATTCTACAGTTGCATCATTCATTATAAATATTCTTAATCAGGGAGTTCTGGGATTTTATTTTTCCAGGGTCTAGTGCAATAGTTCCCCTGACTGTGCTCTTGAAGTATTATGAATTGATGAATAAATGAATAAGTATCATCTTAATCTTTCAGGCAGAGGCATGAAATCTTTTTTACACACCTAAATGTGCTATATAGTATGTTCTATAGAGAATTTCTTTCCTAAAGGCAGGTAACAAGAGCTTTAAAATAGGGAGATTCATAATCCTTATGGGCTTTATCCTATTGTGTAATTGAAAATGCCACCAATATATAAAATCATTACATAACTCTTTTATTAAAATAAATGTAATATGTTATTTTTAATTTTGTCTCATAAATAATTGTTTCTTTGGTTGTTACAGTAGAGAAAAAGGAACAATTAAGCAAAAGAAGACAAAATAAATTGGAATAAGAGAGAGAAATAATGACTAGTGTATATGAGTCTATGACTTATATATAATATGTTTAAAGTGTTTCTTATTCCTATCGAGTATTTACTAAATTAGACCTACTTGAGAATCCAGAACCACATACAAATAAAGCCTGCTGATGTTGCAGTTTTGAAATGTACTTTTGAATAGTCACACAGCTACATTGCAAAGCACCAAAGCAGTGGATGTTATTCCTTTGGCAACATGAGCTGGTACAGCATAGGAAATTTGGGATGATTTTCTGTAGCTGTTCCAAACTTTCCGGTCCACATTCTCAGCCTTCTGACAGCTGCTTAGGGATATTCTGGCAGTTCAAAGCTGTTGCAAAATCCACACTTCCATCCTGTTTGTCGGAGACTGAATGTTATAATTTATTGCCTAAATGTCTTCACGAAGGACCTTTGCCTACTAAAGCAAAACTGTATTACAAAAGCTGCAGAGAAGACCACTGCACCCTGAATAAGCCTTCTGACTGAGGCCTTGAATTGCTCCTTGATGGAGAGAAGATTGTGACTCAGGTCTAGCTGGGGGGAGAAGAAAATATTCACAGAGGGTTCAAGCTTAGCATCTTCGAGGTGCAGACCACAGCCCCACAGACTACAGGGCTATCAGCTGCCAGGCTGGCACAGACCCTCACACCAAAGGCAGAGGGGATGGAAGGTTTTGGGTGTGTAGTGAAGAAGCCTCCGGTTCGAGGCAGTGAAAGCCCATCCTCTGCTGTGCAGAGGAACCCAGCCATGGGTCCCCTTCACCCCGGGAAAAGCTGCATCCTTGTGAAGGACAGCAGAGTCATAGCCCATCGGAGGCCTCCCACAAAGGGGTCCCCAGACCCTGCACCAGAGCACTGAAAATGATGCAACAGGTCCACAGTATTGCAAGGGACAGTGTCAAACTGGACCTCTGCAAGGGACGCACCTGGATGCTCTCACCTGGCCCAAATGTATACTAATCCATAGGATTCTACACCTTTTGGCACAGCAGAGACAGCAGGAGCCAGGGGACCCTCACCACCCAGAAGACTAGAGAGAGGGGAAAATCCAGCTGTCATTGGAACCCTCGAAGGGTGATATGTTTATACATAACCCCTGTCACTCTCCCTCTGTGCGCCCACCACTCCACAAACCACTCTTTTTCTAATTTTTCTTTCTTTCTTCTTTTCCATTTCATTCTCTTTGCTTCTTTTAGTATTAAATAAAATATAGCAGTATATTGGCACCAACATGTAACCTCTTTTAGTTTTAATCATGTTTTTTGGGTGTGTTTCAAACATTTCTGGGTCCAATCTGTTTTATTTACAGAGACTTGGTCTCCTTTGGTCTTCACTTTTAAATCAATTTTTAACAGCTTGAGAAAAGCACAAAGCTGAGAGCTCCAGGGACACTATAGCTACAAAAGGCGTGCCAGGAAGAACATGGAACTGCCCCAATGTTGCTCCTTCCACACCTTTGTGCTCACCAGCATCCACGTGCAGGGCACCTCAGCAAAGGGCTGCTTTTACTGCTCTGCTTAGGGTTAGGCTCATGCTTAAGGTTACCTCAGCAGCTTAGCTCAACTTGGACTGTATACTTTGTTAAAGCAGGCAGAAACCTCTCATACTTTTAGGGATTCCCCGCTGTGTGGTAGCCCTGAATTTCAGCCTACTTACGTGCTATGACTCTTTTTCTCTTGAGTACAAGAGATTAAATGGCTGTGGGAATTGAAAAGGTAGCATATTTTCCTCACTTATTCCCAGAGATTGCTTGCCAATCACTGTTAGAGAACAAAATTATTCCCAATTTGCTTGAACCTAGGTAGGGACAAACATCTACTTGACTCACAGTTTCTAATTTTCTTATCTTCATTTCTAGTGTGCTCTGAGTGACCAGTGAAAAAAACATTTCTTCATAGCTTTTCTTGTTCCCTAGTTATTCATCATGCGCAGACTGGGGTTTCTAAACCTTTGACAGAAGAAAGGAATTAATCCTTTCTCTCTCACAGTCTTAATTCATAGGCTGCAAGCTGAGTACCTCTAGTTCTGAACATTATTAGAATAATGACTTCTTACTATCTTATTCATTTAATCCTATAAGAAGCATGTCCTGCTCAAAAGAAAGTCAGAAGGTGGTTGGGTAGAGATTCTAAATGTGCAATGTAACAGCCTGCCTTCAGCTAGAGGTGTAGCAAACAGCAGTAGAAAAAGAGCCATAGTCCTTGGACATGACCCTGAATGGACCTTTTTATGAACCTTATATGTCCCTGTCTTATGTATTTATTGTTTTTTAACTTTCTCTTGAGACTTATATTTAAGTTGGTTGTTTTTTACCATATTGCTGTTTAATCCTATGAGGGATGGAAAGGAAAACAGCTTGTAATGTTTGTAATGACCTTGAAAACAGAAACAGCTGCCAAGGTCACATTTAACCTGTTGACTGAGTTCAGCAGGGATCTTTCAGGTTGACCACTTTTGCCCCTGCTAAAGGTGTCAGTCAGTGGAAATCCCAGAAAGAAAATGGGTTAGATGTTTCTCCCTTCAAAGATGAAGAAATGTTTATACATGCATATATTTAAATCTGAATGTAATGTGCATCACGAGGAATATCTGATAAGAAGTCATGCCTACTAAGACTATGCAGCTTGCACTTACATTCCTTGAAGTTCCATTAAAAGTTAACTTTTAATTCAGCTTTGATCTCAGAAGTTTTGTGGTAGAGAGCAGTAAGGTTATTTCTCTAATCCAGAGACTGACAGCACAAAAGAATCTGGAAAAATGCTTTATAAAATGGTCCTGTGGGGATTCTTTCTGTCTGCGCAGTCAAATTTGCTCATGGTTTTTAGAGACAAATCATGACTGTTCCACACTCCCACACCCACCCTTTTCACACTGTGAGCCTTGACATTTAATTGAGGTTTTGAAAATAGTCAGTGTTCTTTCTGATTGGTCATGAATAATAAAACATTTGCAATTAGAATGTAAATTATTATTCTGTTGATGATGAAAGAACCACGGTAGAATCCAGTTTATCCTTGTATTATTTGGACTGTAGTAAAAAAACAATATATGGAAGAAAAAAAAAGATGAGGTGCATATAAGAAAAATTAAAAAAAAAAAAAGTAGTCAAGGTATTTTCTTTTCTAGATATATTTTGTATTCATGAATAATTCCAAGCTATATTTTTCAATCTTCTCCACATAATTCATCTGTGGTCTATAAGGGAAGCAAAAATGAAATATGTATGCTTCTGGAAAGGGTTTACAAATTTGTCATTTAGAGAAGGAAACCAGTCCAGGCAATGCTCTTTATTTAGTACTGCACAATGATTGTGAACAAAAGGACAAGTGTAGGCAGTGGAAAGGGTAGCAGAAAAACTCTATTTTCAACCTATTCACTTTTGTGGCTCTTAGATCATTTGCATCTTGGGGATCTCTGTGACCTTCTTGTCATTTCTTCACCCCAATGTCTAGGTCATGACTAACTCCAGGCATAGAACTGTGATTTAATCATGCTCAGATCCAGGTGAGATTTTTTTTTTCTCCAAAATGAAATTGTTTTCTGCAATTTCAAGAAAAGTCATGGAAATAACAACTACCTGCTACCCTGATTAGTTGCATGGTCCTGGGCTAGAGTATAATAAGCATATTTAAGGAAGATATGCTTTGAAGATTTAAAACTGCTGTTGTTGGACTTGTCAGAGCTCTGGCAGGTGAACTGCACAAAAGTAGTGGCTATTTCCTATGGTTGTGTTTTCTTTAAGTATTTTTCTTACATGATTATGGGGTTTGCATCTTCATATCTAAACTTTTTCTTTCTTTACAGATGAAAAGTAATATTTTTAAATATTTTTTTAAATGGAACTCTAAAAGTAACATATTAATTGAAATTTCCAAATTTATTTAATAAAATATATGTCACAAGAAATTAAACCATTTTAATGTCACTCTGATCAATACATCCCAGCCCTTTATCTTTGTTATCTGTTCCTCCATACTTTCAAGTTTGGATTACTGCAGGCTTTCAAATTATTCCACACATCCTAGGTCTTTACAGATTTTAGGAGCTAAAATTCCATGAGACATATAAATGTAGTTTTGTCTAATGGGAACCAAAGCATACATTCTTCATTGTATTGATTTCAAATCCTTGTTGTAGTTGAAGGCTAATGTAAGAATATTGACTTAAATATTTCAAATTTTGTTAATACAGAATTTATCAACCTCACACTTTCCAGTCTGGACATGCTTTTCTTTTTCCTTTCACCTACTATATAGCTCATAGTTGGACAGCTTTTCTCTGTTAAATGCTTTGACAAAGCTCAGAACACCTTTGGTGAATAGAGCATTAATTTTGGACTTGAGCAATTCTGCCCAAAGTCTGTGTGACCTTGGGAAGACAATTAGTTTCTCGACTTTTGTTCTGCATCTCTAACATATATATGTCAATTTTAGTCCTTTTTTTTTGTAAGTATAAACAAGTACCTTCAAGACTAATGCTTCTACTTAAAAGAATAAGGAAAAAGCAACTATTTGAGTAATGGAGACAGACTCTATGAATGAATAAGGACTTCTCATGGAGAAAGTTAAACAAACCACACAAAATTGCCCCTTCCTACCTGAAAACAGTTTAGATACTCAACAAAAATTTAACTTTCCATTAAGCACTCTATTTTAAAATATTTATAGTTTAAAAGACATTGAAAATTGATGAGGACTAAGCAGCAGCAACATAAGTAAGTATTCTTTATTATTTTCATCTCAACCTTGAGATTTTCTTATTTAAAAAATTAAATCATTTAAAATTTCTCAAAAAAATCCAATTGCTTTTCACAAAAATATTGTGGCTTGTATTTTGCTTTTATAAAAAAAAAAAAGAAAGACAGGAAAAAGATTAAAACTGTAGTCATTTTAACTATGCATAAAAGCTAAAATGAGATGAGTGGAGACATTTATATTCACTGTTGAATTGTGAACAATTTTATGTTTTTTTATGCAGGGTAAAAAAGATATTAATAACATACAACCTGTTAATTAAAGAGTGAGTTTAAGTTTTAATTTAATTTTTTTTTTCATTTTTATGGAGCAGCAACCTTTGGAAACTCACTGTTATGCTCTTTGACACTGCATGTGTGTTCTGCTCAGAAAGCCAGGTACTTAAAGCAGTAAATAGTTATTTTGATAGTAAAACAGTCATGTCCTGCCATTGTTCACCCAAAATATCTGCTGCCTACAACCGCGGCTGCTCTTTACTTTTCTCTGCCCCGGTCAGCTGCCGAACGCCCGGCTTGGGCGTCTCAGCTTTTCGTCGGGGCCGGGGCTTGCCGCAGTTTCCGGGCGCTTTTGCTGTTGTGCTCCGGGTGGACTGTTGGCCGCGCTTTGCCGTCGGCATGAGGGAAGAAACAAAGAGGCAGGGAATTCGTCCAAATCCGTCCGCGTGGCGGCTGGATGCTTTATTGGCTGCGAGAGCTGCGGTGGAAAAGCTGCAGCCGCTCCCAGCTTCACACAGACGCAAATGGCCTTGAGCATGCAGAGGAGTGGGATCAAATAGGGAAGGGACAGGGCGGACGGGGAGCCCTCCCGCCCAATGGGTACAGACATCGCGGTGATGGCGTGTACTACAGCGACCAATGGGAACACGGCAGGGGCGGACACGGGGCTTTGGGGTGAGTGGGACCGCAAGAACGGGGAGATGGGCACGGAAACCACAGGAGTAGGGAAAAACCCAGGGGATGCACGAGGGTACAGAGAACTGGAAAACTAACAAAGAAAAAACCCATAATGTGAACCCAAACCTGGGATGCAACATACAACTGTCATATGTACTAGCCTAAGAAGAACATCCCTGAATTTGCAGACTACTGGAAAATGTACATTTTAATTAATTTCTGTCTATGTCTGAACTGCAAGCAGTGTTGTCCAGGTTTTGAGACCAGAACAAATTCTGCCATCTCTAACATAATCATATTGGTTACTCTCTATTACACTCCCCAAACATTTGGATATGTGACTATTTTATTTAACAAGCATACCTCCTTCTGTTAAATTACTAGAATGAGCTTCTGATTATGCTAGAGTGGTTATGTGTATTTTGTCCATGTAATAACATTTGTAGGGTGGGAGAGAATTCAGGTTTCAAGAAAAATGCAAACTGGGGGAAAAGAATGCCAAAAGTAAAGGCCAGAAAATAATTTTTCTCTCCTGTGATTTGCTCCAGGCTTACTGTGTCACTTGGAGCTGGCAGTGGTTGAAAGTATCATACTGTTGGACAAGATCCAACTTCCATGTCCAAACATGATGACAAAATGATTCTGTTACAGCCTTATCTCCACCTGGGCACTCAAGTTCAGTTACAGCTGTTCTGATGGTGCCTTGTGCATTGGCCCAGACAGAAACCACAATCCTAAAGCAATCCCCAGTAGAATCAATCATTTATCAGCCCTAGTGAGTGAATTATGCCTAGTGAGTTATTCTTAACCATTGTGTGCCATGAACAGAATTTTATAAAGACTAGGAAAATAAACACATATACTGAGCAGTTTTGAAAAATGTAACTTTGTTCTTACTTTCTCACTTTGTCAAAAGTAAATGGAAGTTCTACATGACTAAACATGAAGAGGGCCGTGCTATGTTGAGATTTACTCATACAAGTTCCTTCCCCAGAGTTTCTGTTTTCACTATTAAACCTTCATCCTTCAATACTTTAGGCTTAATTCTTTAAAAGCATTTAATTCTCCTGCAGTGTCACTTACAACACTGTTGATATTTTAACAGTCTGTATACTTTATTGGCAAATAAATTAACATCTTGATTTACTAAACAAATCTAGCTCTAACTATACCCATTTAAAAGTATCATTAGCCAACAATGAACACCTTTTCCCTTCAAACACTGACTACTTCTGAACCACCTTGTCAGTTAAAAACGTCATAATTCCTTCCTTATCCCCAGTACAGGACATTTTGTGTGCTAAAACATAGAATTCAGTTATTTTATTTTTCCCCTCTCCCTTATTTTCTTTTTTTTGTTCCTGGGAGCAACAACCACAAGTAAAATAAGAAACAATATTGTGTTCCAATTCCTTACTAAATCCATGTTTTTGACAATCCAAAGGCACAGTCCTTGATGCCCAGAAATATAATTGCTGACATAGCTGTAGACTGCTACAACACTTTTGCTTACCCTCTGTTCAAACTAATGGCAAAACAGCAGTTGACTGCAATGACAAACCTGATATCCTGAACACAGTGGAAAACATTTATCGCTGGTGTAAGGCCTTTGGAGACAATTCTTATGATGTACTTGGTTCAGGAAAAAATCTCCATATGCTATTGATAAATTAAGGATGTAGTTAACAATATACCAAAATATTGAGGTCCAACATATTATTAATCAGTAAAATGCTGGTATGTTTCAGCAGCTGAAGCCTGATGTCTGAAAAAAACATATTAAACATTTAGAAACAAAACTTTCTGGCATTCCTTCTGTAAATAAATCCTACCAAAGTGTAATTTTTGGTATATTTTTGACCTCCCTTGTCTAAACATTTGTTTAATGTTGCTGTGTACTGCTAAACAGTTGCCACGTTTAATTTTGGACACAGTTCTCTTTCAATGATGAGTGAAAATGTTCCTGCACATATATTTTTCAATCATTACTATTAATAAAGAGCTTGGGACTGAGTGCTTGTCTGAGCATTGGAAACCTCTTAATTTTGTGTTTAATAAGGTTCTTGCTCTGAAAATGTAAAATATGATAGTAATTTTAAAGCAGACCACTACAATAAACAGGGTTAGTTTTTAAGGTTTTCCATAGTTTTAAGACACTTACAGGAGTTACTTCTCCCCAGGAACAGCTGATTTTAAGTTGTCTATTATCTTTTAGTCTCAAAAGTCAGATCCACACCTAGGAGACATCTGGTAGCTAGCCCATTGTTATGGAGAGAAAGGCATTCTCTTGTGCAATGCTTGTGCTTCACAAAAATGTCACATATTTGCCTTGTTCACATTTAGAAAATGCCATTCTTATAATCTATGGTGTAGCCCTGCATAGAAGACCTAATAGCATGCACACAAGAAAAGAAAATACCTAGAAAAGTGCATGTGAAAATGTGTGCTGTCTGTAAGTAAATCAAGTATACTTAACACAGCTAAATTAATACGCCTACATAAAATGATTGGATATTTAACTATTCAGCCCTTACTTCATTTTAGATTACCTTGTTATTGGGATTCTTGCTGAGAAATAGGATACTAAAGGACGTTTAAGTCAAAATATATCTGAAATATCTTGTAAAAGTATATGGGTGACCAGTTCTAAAAGGCACTAAGCTGCATTATATTTGTTGGTTTTTTTTTTTAACTGTGTGACCTCTTTATAATTACCTTTATACTTCTCTGCTAGTACAATATTGTATATTTATATAGGGGATTATTAATAGTACAACTGCAATGTAATCAAATGCAGGATTCAATAACAACATAGAAGTTAAAACACCATATGAATATAAAAATCCCTTTCAATCTTGCTCAACCTAATTGAGGGCTTCCCCCTGCTCTCTTTTTCTTACTTTGTTTTAAATGTACTTTTTCAGCTACCACTATGGCAAGGAAAGTGAGGAAGGAGAAGGACAGCAGAGCAGGTTTATTTTGGTAACAATCTTGTTCATGTGGAAGAAGATTGCATTACATGCAGTTTGATCCCCAGATAAGAATGTTCAAAGAAATAGAATCAGAGGCCAATTATGAGCTTCCAGCCTTCAATCTAAAATGAAGAATTGTGACAGTCTGTTTAAGATGAGAGCTTTTTAGTAAGTGAGCTGTGTTAGAAGGGTGATGCCCAATTAACTAATTGATCTGATAGGAAGCTGAAGCCTCTCATAAAAGAAAAAGTGATCACTTTGGAAAATCTTGCCATTTCCTCATGTGATCATCCTAATTAGCTTCTGATAAAAATGATAAGTGAAAGGGGAAGTAGAAAGGAAGGATGTGAGAAATTAAGAAGTGACCAGTTGTAATGTGTCAAATATGTTAATCCAAAGTGTAACTCCTTTGGTGTAATGAGGTTTAAAAGAACAGAATTATGTTTGAGTTTCTTTACAATAACTGAAGCCTTGGTGAAGGATTTTTATTAACAATTATTTAAAACTATTTTACAGAAGGTTATTTTATCATTCATTGTATTTATCCCCAAACTAACTATTAAGGAAAAAAAAAATCTAGATTTTTTAGGGGGCTTAATTATTCATTTTAATTGTTTGGGCATTTGAAAATGTCCATTGTAAATGTGTTGATTAAGTTCCTTATGAATTGTGAATTCTATCAGAATTCTTTGGCCAAAGCAAAGTGTATACATACACACCAGTATCATCAGCTTAGAAATATGACTGGTGATTTTTTGACAGTAGCAGAAATGAAAAAAAAAAAAAAAAATCAGGAATGAAAATAACAGAAAACAATGAATTGAGAATTCTTACCTGAGAGGAAGCAAGACAATTAAGATGCTGAGTGTTGAGTCCTTTGGCCATTGAAGTTTACAAGCCTTAGTGATCTTAATATGCCAATAACAAGATTATGATTGAAACACAAGATTATGATTGAAAAACTCTTTGGTTACATTTCACACCAGTAGTATCACTGCTCACAGTATAATGTAATGACCTTCGTGATGGAATACTGAAGTTCCTTCCTAGGGCTTATGCTTTGAGGTTGAAAACTGAGAAGGGTAGATTAATATGAAGAAAACACATGCAGGTCAATATCTTGTCATGCTCAGTGTATTCACTTCAATTTACTTTCATAAACTTTAATGTATTAAAAAAAAATATATCCCCTTTCAAAGTTTATCAGTGATTTCAAGTGTTTTTGTAAAAACCAAAATGGACATAAAGTCCTACCTTTTGTATGTGTTGTATCATTTCAGAGTTCAGCCACATTCTGTACTTTAGTCAAGTGAATCACATTAAACAAATGTGATCAGCAAGATGTAATCTAAACACCAGTAGCCAGAATGCAATATTAACCTGCAGTATTTTTCTTTGCACCTTCAATTCAGAAATTCCTTGCAATTAAAGAATGAATGAGCCATAATTTTACACAGGTATGAGAAATTACTTTCCCTTATATTAAGGTTTACTTTTAATGTATGTGGCAGCTTTGCTTTGGCAGAACCCCTATAGCTGCAACATTTGCTTTCAGTTTTTGTTCTCCACTGTAAAACTGTAATTATTTCTGTCAGCTTATCAAGGAACAGTTGTTTTCCTTTATTATTTTCTTTAATGCATCTGGAAGACTATTTTATACTGCTGTATTTTCAAAGCTTATCTTCTTGTATAAATGTTTAAGTATGCATTTATGAACATCCTGAGAATGGTGGTAATTATCAAAACCCATATTCTCTTCCTCCTTTTCTCACTCTATAAAACACTTTCCTCCAAAGAGAGCTGCTACGCAATATTTTGTGGAATTGCCATGGAATAAATTGCTACTCACTGAAAGTGAGAGTTAGATCGGCTTCTCAAAGTATGTTGTGTATTAAGTACACTAGTACAAGATTGCTTTTTGAATTAGAGACGTACAGAAAATCATGCTATGAAAAGCCAGTGTCCATAAAGAAGACAGAGGAGTCCTGCAACTTTATTCGAATAAAGGGAGGGAGTCCACTGGGGCACATGCCTACTGGGTTTTCTCTCTTGAGGTTTCGGAGGGGGTAGCCTCCTTTTATCCCAAACTCCCGGCTGCACGTTGCCCTCTTCCTTTCCCCATTCTTGAGGTACAGGGAAGATACAGCCTGGCTGTCTGGACTCTGTAACAAACCTGTTGCTTGAAGTTAATAGAGGCATTAAGAGCCATTTCAAAGACGTAAACGCCTTAACTTCACCAATAGAACTGTTTATAAACACGTTAGCACACATCTTCTCTATCAGAGATGAAAGAGATATTGAACTCCAATACTAATCATTTGCTTCGGTCTGGAGTTGAAGAAGCTTGTAGTATAATGACTTACTGATTTGACAGTCACCTTACACCAAATTCAGAAGGTCTTTGTTTATATTCTAGCTTCTTAGTCTTATGCTTCCACTCAGCTTTGGAAAGCCAACACAGCATGCTTAACAGGTAATTAGGGGCCCTGACCTGAAATAAGAGAAGAAGTGTTTTGGGTCAAGAAGGTGATTAGGAAGAACTAAAAGACACAGTATCCTTTTCTCTCCTGTGCCTTTCTCACCCTCCCCATCCCCACTGCATTCTTGGAATAGAAGAAGAATGAGAATTTTTGTGATTTTTCCCGTATCATGAGCTTCCTCACCACACTGATTCCATTATCGTCTTTCATCCTAAGTCCATTTGTTTGCTTCTACATAAATGTGCAAAGGAAACAAGCACCATTTTATTCAGATTTATTAAATTTATGTGGGAATTGACAAAAGTTTCTCACAGATCCTTACTATTTGTAAATTCATAACTCCTACAAGACTCACAACATTTTTTCCATGAATTAGTTGATATCACTATTGCAAAAGTAAATCAGAAAGTGAGAGCACATGGAATTTTAGATACTAGTTGAGATCACTTGTACATATGCTTTGAAATAAAATGTAATTTAATTTTTAGAGCTATAAAAAACCCTCTCAGCTGTTCCTTTCAAACTAGATGTCTGCAAAATTTTAATCTAATTTTTACATAGACATACTGAAAATTCCCCAAACTTTTGAGTCATAGGTATGAATACAGATAGTTTCTTAGTGCAGATTTCTGTAACAAAGCCACAGTGCTCCTGATTACCAGTCTATCCTAACTCCAGCTAGAAGTATGTATTTTTCAGGATTTGAATGAAGAATCTCCTAGGTTTACTTTAATCTTTTACCTTAGAACACTTTTATAGGCTTCAGTTTTCATTATTGCAGAGTTTCTCTAGAATGGAATTACATAAATTTAAAAATTTTATCAGAGGTAATAAATTATTAAAAAAAAGAAAAATAATCAACTGAAACACTATGCTTCTTTTGCCCACTCTAATCAGTATTAAAATTGTTGAGCTGTGTGAAGGGAAAAGACTATGTAACTTTGTGAACAAGATAGAATTGGAAATTTCTTACATAAGAACAAGAAGGAACTGAAAAGGTCTTATTCAGGGCCAAGTACAAGATCTGGTTTCCAGAAGACTGAGAGTTTTCAAAGTCTGAGTTTAACTACAGTATTTGCAAGTCTTTAGAGTGTGTGGGAAACCTGTACTGATTCTTTTAGGCACAGACAAAAGCAGACAGGTCTATTTGAGCCAGTTTTTACATGCTGGAAAATAATAGAATTATGTATTGTAGTGTCTATTATCTCTCATTGAACAAAAAAAATGTTTTTGTTCAATGAGAGATAATAGACACTTACACAAGAGGTAAAAAGATAACTGATGTGGAACATTCAATGCCACATTAAATGCTAAACACAAACATTTAAATCCTTCTGTGTCTTTAAAAACATTTCTAATTAGCACATGATGACTAATGCTTTTGCTTATTCATTTCTCCAAAATATCTTGTAAATTCATGTTGTTAATATCTAGAACAGATGCAACCCTTAGGTAAACCTCAGAGATGTGTCCATATCTCTGAAATAAACCAGCATCTTGTAAAATATACACTAGAGAAACAAGCAATTTTAGATACAAGACTTATGAAATAAAATATTAAATTGTTGGCAATGATAAATAAAACTGCATTTTTTTGTATGATCTGAAATTTTCCATGGAAGTGAAGTTGGACCACAGAAAGAACACGAATCTCCAAGGCAGCCCAATTCTTCTACTTTCTAATAAATTTCATGCTTAACTTCACACTTCAAATGTTTAAAAAACCTCTGTGGGTGTTACTTAGAACTATATTTATACATATGAAAATAAACCTAATAAAATACACTTTGTACTGCATATAAATTCTTATTCATAGGCTGTCAGTACACATTTAAAGATGCATTCAGTTGGTAGGTTCTTTCCTCTGAATCTGCAATGGAAGTGCTTTGGAAAGTTTCTATATTCCTTTCAGGAATATAAATTACTCAGAGTATAAACATATACAAATGTGTATATTGAGTGTAAAACAAAATGTGGATAAAACAAAGAACAATTTTCATGAAGTAATTCCACAGTGAATAAGAGTCTTTCATTCAGGAGTTTGAAACTGACTAGAGCAAAGAATAGAGATACGGTATTTTTAGATGGAAAGGGAAAAAGTAGTAAATTGCTTTGCTCCTAAAATGCAATTTCTTATTTTAAATTCCAGGTTCAGTTGTATATCTTTAAAATTTATGTTCACTTTCAAATGCTGTTGCTAATAAAACAATTGTCTGAATCTATAGTTCAGCTACATTGAAATATTGGAAAGATAAGTGTAAGTTTTACATTTTTTCATACAGTAGAATATTATTTGTGAGTAAGGATATTTAATTATATTTGGGTTACATATGAAGCTGTAGTCTGACAGTCTGTTTAGTTTGTCACAAATTCTAATGATGAAAATTTTACAAGAGATATTACAATATATATTTTGGAATAAAAGAGAAGTTGTCATAGTTGGTACTCAGGGGCAGTTAGCTTGTATAAAATGCTCTAAAAAACTAGTACAGACCAATATATTCTGGTTGCCAATTTTCCTTTCTTCAAGATGATTTCAAGACTGAGGTAACAGTCAAGTGTTAAACCCTTGCTAGTTTTCTTATTTTTAAATGGCAAATGAAGCCTAACTGAAATTTGATTGTTTTCATGTCTGGTTCCTACATGCATTAGCTCAGGAAGTGATAAAGTGGCAGCAATTACCTATGGGCTTTTCAGTGACTAAGGCCAAGTGATTTCCTGAGTACTTACAGACAATGGGTCAGGAAATAAGCCTCGTGACCAGGAAACTTCAATTATTTTTGCATTTTTTTCTTAAAGCTAAGAGGCTTAAAACAATAGATGCAATAAAGTACTGTTCATTTCATGATTGCAGTGCCTATAAGTAGTAATGGGCAAACATAAATGTCTGAAGCATCCATTTTAACTCCAATTCTTTTGTCTGATATTGTTACTTCTGGTCTCAATTATTTTTTGACATTGCCACTTGCACAAAAACTTTAATATTTTGTTCAAAGTACACCAATATATTTGAATGCCATACAAAATTCACCACATAGTAATCATATGCAAAGTAATAAGCATAAATTTCTATATGCCCCACACCACCAATTTTCACAATCAAATAGAAACTTTCTAGCAAAACTTTTTTTTTTTGTTGCTGTCATTCTTGAAGTCAAACAATTATTTTCTCCTTCATTTTTCCTTGAAAATTTTGAATAACATCCCCATAAAATTTAAGAAAGGTCCCAATTTCTTCAATGGGGTTTGATGACAGTGAGCCTGGAATATCAGCCCATGTCTCTTAAGCTTCAAATGATATTTTAGCTATTTCTGTTCATAACAGAAGTGAGGAAAACAGCAGGGAGAGAGTTTTTAAAACATTCTAAGTATTATGATGCACATATCACGATTTATGCAAGCTATAAGAAGCACATATCACGAAAATGCACATATCACGAAAATGCAAGCTATAAGAAGAACTAGTAAAATTTCAAGACTGACTCCCACAGGACTTAAACAAAAAATTATAACTGGGATCAGACAGCGAAAGACCCATGCAATAAAATGAGCTAACAGAAAGAAACTCTATTTCCCCTACATGAAATAAAAGGATGAATAATGGAAAACTGTTAAACTCCCTTGCCTCAGTTTCCCTAGGAAAGGTTTTAATGACATAGAATGAGTTTAATCTCATTGTTGGAAAAATACTTTGAAGTATTTTCTTGGTTGATTCTGTAGAAGTGCAAGTTTATGTAAATTTTGGACAGACATGTTATTTGCACAAACACATGGATAATTATTTTTTTGAGCAGTCTAATCTGGAGGTTTGTTTGTTCATGTAATATTGTGCTCAATCTAAATCAGTGTTGCTGCTGCCTGACTCACTGGTCTCTACTAGAGTTTTTGAAGATATGATGGAGAGGGAAATGGTAGGAAAAAAAAATGTATAAATATCTTGACTATTCTTGCAACTCCCCCTCCCTGACAAACAAAAAGAAAAAATAGGTTATCAGTACAGAAGTTTTACTTTTCCTAGTGTTAGGCCTTGGAACACCAAAAAGGAAGAAAATAATGCTATTTTCTTCACAGTGAATTCAGTCCTCAGATCAAGATGTGTTTTCTTTGTTTTTTTACTTTCAGTAAACAGGTGTTTACCTTTGCAACTGTTTGTTTGAACTGTTACTTTGGAAACTTACTTAACACTTAGGATTTCTGTAAAATTAAATAATCTCAATTTTCCCATAGAAAATATATCTTTATATGTATTATAGATATGCACACAATTTTATATTTATTGAAACTATAATATATATTGCTGAATATATTAGAGCTCAAAGACAAATAGCCTTATAAAGAACCAACTTTAGGTCATTAAAATTTAACCACTACCTCATGCACTAAATTTACAATCCTTCCTATATATTTGTGTTAAATGTTAATATTTTTTTCTGACAGCCTTGCAGACTTGAGAATTTATCAACAGAGAGAGGACAGGCATGTCTGAAAAGTTTTCAGTCTGATATAAAGATTAAAGAAAACTGACCGTTCAAGAAAGGACCAACTGTTTCAAAAGGTATGGTTTCAGTTGTTGACACCACAAAGAAATGATGGACACATTTGAAACAGCAGTGTATGTCTAGAATTTTTCATGGATTGGACAATAATTAAATATGCTCTCAGAGAAAGGGCAAGGGATGGCACAAGAAAATTGTGTTAAAAACTGTAAGGACTAGGATACAATAAGGACTTTATAGAAGAGTAAGACTTTACAGTAGTAGAAAAGACTATTTCATTTCACTTTCACTCTAGTGCACAAGAAGTTTAAATTAAAATGAATATAAAATAATGGAATTTCCTACTTGTGTAGTAACCAGAAATATAACTAATAACACCATAAAAGTAGAATCATTGAAGTCTGATGTCTTGTATTTGGACAGTATTGGTACCTGGTATAGCACAAAATCCACTTATTCCATACTTCCACCAACATTCCAGGAGATGTTTCCCAGTTTAAACTCTGTACTATTTCTTTAAAATTGAGCTATGTCACAACGCAAATTTTTTTTCCATTTTGACAACAATTTCTGTGAAATAAATATGTGAAGGACCTCTGTGAAAGTAGTCCATTTGGCCAATAGACTTAAACTCTGTCATATAGAGGTAAGAGTTTACAGACAGATGCAGAGAAAGAGAAGGGAACAAACTATGATCTCATTTCCTTCAGAGAACAGATCATAAATGACAAAAGCTTTTATAAACACTATCTCAACTTGCCCGAGCCTAAAGAAAGGTTCAGATCAAAATCTAGGCTCATGGATGGATTGTATTTATTTTGAATTACTCCACTCATTTTCAATATTGTTTTGAAACAAAAATTTCTATGAAAAACCCCACGCAGTAATTCCCATGGTTATACTTTCCAGGGGTTAAGGTTTCACAATCTTGAGCAAAGTATTTAAATGTTCAGTACTGCTGTCAGCACAATACATCAATTAAAGTTCCAAGCAGTGCCAGTTACACTTGTTTATTTCATATATTATATTTATCTTTTCCTGGATTTCAAGTACCTTCTGATCAGCTTTCTTATCCTTTGAAAACATCTGTACATAATTGTTTCAAATGAACAGAAACTTACTGCAGTATCTATTCAGTTGTCAGACAATCAAGGTCATACAAGGTGCAAAAATGCTTATCTATATGAGAACAGGCTGAAATCACCCTTTACATAACCCCAGTGACTCCAATTACAACTTTGTTTTCAGTGGGGAAAATACTTGGAACTTGTAGTGGATTTTTCAAAGTCTTCTTTTCCAAGACCCTTGGTTATTATGCAGACAGGACTGCACGATTTAGAAGAGATGACAGGAGAGCTGTGATTCCTTAGCTTGGAGTTTACGCATTTTTTAGGGGGGTTGGTACTTCCTTATGGTCTAAGGACTGAATCCAGTTGTATCCATTAGTCGTACTGTAAATTGTATAATCAGTTCTGGAATCACAAATCAAAGCAAGAGACTTGACCCTTCCCTTCCCTCACCTTTTCCCCCTCCTCCCCCAAAGCTTTACAAAATAATTCAGAGTTTTGTTCAAATCTACAGGATATGCCATGTCATGTATAGTATAAACATTTCAATATTTGATGGCTTTTAATTTATTCACAGCATTTAGCTCACAAATGGTTTTTAGCATCTTAAGTCATTTGCTGTGTTCTAAAATTGTACTTGAAGCAAATATTTCTGTTTTCTCTCAATTTTATGAATATAAACAGAATTATAAACCAATAAAAATCAATATACATGCTAGGCAAAAGGTAAATAAATATTATGGAAAGCATGTATTCTGAAGTGCCTTTGCAATTTTAAATCCTCAGCTCAGACCACTGTAGGGGTATCCTACATTTCCTTCCAGAGCACATTGAGGATTTTCTTCTAGAGCAATACACAGCAACACACAGGAGAACATATACCCAATTTAATATGTATTCAGAACCTGAACAGGGCATGAACTTGAAACCTGGAACTTGTGTTTGTCGCGTAAACTTTAAAAACCTTGGTTTAGAATCAGCTGACTTACTAAAACAAATGGAAAATTCCTCTATAACTAGTGACAAAACATTAGATTTTGAACTATTTGGAATCAAGACCCAAAAGCAGAAAGGGGAAAGGCATGTAAAGGTATGGAAATTACTTCAGATCACATTAGGTTATGTTTTGAAAGTATTCGAAATGAAAGTATTAGCTATAGTTTTACATACATTTTTGAATCCTAGCTAATATGGAAATCTGAAGTTTACTTGTCACATGTGGGACATCTTTTTGTAATAAAAAGGAAGTTTTATTGCTAAATTTATTTGAATTAATCTAGCTAGATTACGTGGCCACATCTATAGCCATTTCAGCATGCGCAAATGCATGTGAAAAAACGTACAGAGAAGCCTAGCAGAAACAGAGGACGAAGTCAAAAATTAAGAAAGCTCTTCACATAATGTCATAGAACTTGAATTGTTAATTTTTAAGCCACACAAATGAAGAAGACAAATTATTCATATTCTTTCCCTTTATGTTTTTCTGGTGACTTATTCTATCATTAATAATTATACATATTTATAGAGCAGGAATAGAAAAGTTCAGATATGGTTAGAAGGTAATATACTTGCTCCTGCCAGAAAAGTACTTAAAAAAAATCTCAAACCAAAACAGTGACAAAATCTAACCACAAGACATAAATATCCATGAAAAATAGCATGAAATCTTAATTCTGTTTAGGTCTTCCAACTGACTTTCATGGTTTTATGCCACTGAAAAAAAAATACATCTTACATACCAAAATGATAACCCAACTTTTTTCTGGTTCCTTGAAGTATGAGAGCTTCAAAACTCATACATGGATTAAAAGAAGTTGTTTTGGAACAATTTAGAAGAAACTTTTTCTGTCCTGGGAATTCTTCCAAGTCTCTTTACCCTTGTAAATTCAGACTCCTATTATCCAATTTTTCACACTAAATTCTTGTTCTCAGACATTTTTTATATGACTTCCTGGTCATTTACATAATTTTGCCATTGCAGATCTAATCCAGTCCTCCAAAATATTCCTATTGAGATTATTTTTTTAACTACTCGGTTATTTTCTAGCTTCCACACTTTACTGCTTTACTTACACACACTTATATACTTATGCAGCTTCTTAGTCTCACTCAACACTATTAACATAAGGGCCTAATTCTCTGCAAGCTGTATCATTCTGGATTTTGTTTACTCACCACTTAAAAAAAAATGACATCAAAACCAACAGCAAAATCAACACGATTCATCCACAGATAGAATAAATTGTTTAAAATCTCTCTTCCTTTCCTTCTGAATTATGCAGGGCCTTGCATTTATCTAGCCAATTTTCAAGCCATTCATTGTTTCTGTTTTTCTTTTCCAAATTAAACATCCACTTAGTAGTTGGTATTTTAATAAGTAACATTGAGGTAGTCATAGAAGATAATATAATCACATCTCAGTCTTTTAGATAAGAACTGAAATCCTTAAGTCTTTAATTCCCAGTAAATTTTTACTGCTCTCAGAGAAGGTAGCTGCTTCCTTCACTTTAGAAAATCTTTAAAGTCAGTCCAAAAGAAGTCAAAATATCTGTGACAGCTACCCATAAAAATGAGAATTGTGATGAAAATCCATAATTAGGCTTCAGACACCCAGATGGGAGTTTCATTACAGAAGAATCACCTTGTTTGAGTCATAATTTCTATGGAAACTCCAAATGAAACGGCAACTTAAGAAAATGGGTATTCCTGTCCTATACCTTGCCTATACTCCTCATTTTGTCTGCATGAGATCAAAGTAAAACCTACTGAAAAGTTTATCTCCCTCTTCTAGGCAGTTTTCTCACCGCAGCTTCTTTACTTTACACACTTTTCCTCCTGACATCTTCAGATACTCAATCTCATTTAAGGCCTTCTGCTCTTCCAAAGGAAGAAACATCTCTAAGTCCAGTATGCATTAAATCCCAACTCCTTGTCTTGAATTCATACACAACTTAAAGACTTATTAGACCTGCCAGAAATAGATTTAGATATATTGAGAAAAGGGATAAGGGGAGAAGTTATAAAAAGAAGTGTTGTTCTTGGTTAAATTTTTATGCATGCAGTATTCATGACAATCCAGTACAGTAAAATATGTGACTATGATCTGTTTCTTAGGTTACTGTACTTTGCATGAGAATTTACTGATACAATTGGAAAACTGCACAGGATAAAAACTTGTAAAAACTTCAAACTTGCCTGAATAATTTTGTGAGATTTATTATTTTACAATGAAAGTCTTAGCTCTGCATGACTTTCTGATACAGGATAGCAGCACAATGGAAGGGGAAAACAGCTATCAGAATTGGGCAGCAGTGGCTGCAATACCACTTGCTCTTCCATTGTCATAAGACAAGTTCCATCATTTAAAGGACCTCAAAGCCTAACTTTGGTCTAATTTAAATCTACCTGCTCTGCCCTTACTGCATATACAGCTGATAGCAGATATTTGTGTGTAGAAATGGGAGTCTTCCTTTTATTTTAGATCTGAGAAGAATTACTAAGAAAGTTATTTTGCTGAAGAGAGGAGAACTATGTGGGTGTTTGAACATTCATCAGAAAAAGAAAAGATGTGATGAAAGACATGGGAATTTATGTAAAATCTTGTGCAGGGGAAATGTCTAAAATGTAGCTGTGAGGTAGTTAAATCTCTTACTAAATTTCCAAAGATTAAAAAGAAAAAAATATGGTTGAACTGAGTAACTGAATGCAAGAGAAATAGGTCACAACTTCATGTTTCCATTGTATTCTGGTTTTCACCCCATGTACTTTTTTCATGTAAGCAGAGTTTTGTCTTGTGCACACTGATTTTTTTTTTTTAATACCATGTAAAGAAACCGTTTATAAACAATTCTGGTGTATGCAGCCATTAAATAGGCATGTGTGTGGTTTCTCTGAAAGAGTTTTTTCCCAGAGTAACCTAAGAAAACAACCATTCTGTTAAGCAGTATCTTAAATTAGTTAGAGAAACATATGGTGTGCCCTCCTATAGAGGCTATATTTTGACTATAGCTTTCTGATCTAGGTTTTGGTATAAAATATCTGCCCAAGGACATACAAGGTCTTTACATGAAATACAACTTCTAAGATGCTATCAGTAATGATTTACAGCTGTGAATGATTAGATATTAGGTTTATCAGGGTAGGGTTTTTCATAATTTTGGGAAATATTTTTCTTATGTAAATCTCAAAATAGAATAACATCTGTTTTGGGGGAAGGACACATTTTTTTGAGTCAATATTGGTGGGAGATGAAGTACGTAGGTGAGGTAAGTGAAGTGCAGAGAACCCAAGGCATTCTAAAAAATATTCACACTTCATTTATTATACCCTTTCATGTGACCATATTTACTTGTCTTTTCATAAAGCTATAAGTTGGTTGCAATGGCTTTCTCTAACTGCTGCAATTGGGAAACATAGGTGCAGGCACTTAAGTTGAGACGTTCATTAATACTTAATTCCTTACCAAAAACCCAATACTATATTTCCAGTTTACAATATTATATTGTACAGCCATTTCTTCCTCTAAAGGAAATTGCAATGACTGTACAACTTTTTTGCTATGCTACAGCAATTAAATATGATAAGTGAGTTTTATTTTTTATTTTTATTTTTTCCTAGTTGACATGGTGGTAATCAGTCAAAGGTTAGACTCATTGAACTTAGAGGTCTTTTCCAGCCTGAATGATTCTTTAATTCTGTGATATGCAACTTGCTCCACCCATTCTTTATGAAGATGCATGAGGCATCAAACATAATTTTCTGTTCAATATCCAATCAACCAGAGTGAGAACATAACTCCTGCTGATTTCTACGAACTGGAACATGTGCCAGAGTCAGTATTGCTTGCTTTTATGCTGATTTGTCAATGCCTCACGGTGCAGGTTAATTAAAACCCCCACATTTTCAATACATCTATCAGAAAATGGCTAAATATGCACATTCCACAATGGAGTTCAGCGTTTTGTACACTAACATTAATCTTAACCAAACCTTTATAGTGGCATTATTGTAGATGGTAAAATGCACTATTAGGTGCTCCAGGATTTATTGTGCAACAGCTTTGCATCGTGGTAGAGACTGCAACTGTAGCCAGAGCATTCTTTCAGTAGTGCTTTAAAAGCAGCCATGGCAAAAGCATTTGAGAAACTAGAGAAAGAGGAAGCAAGAGCTCTAGATTTGATCTGGAAGTACTAACTCGACATTTTCATGACTTTCATGTCATGAGAAGGAGCAAAACTTGCCTTTTCTAGAAAGACAGCAAACAAAGTCTCAACTGCTTGTAGCAGTCAAGTATTCTGAGCTAAAAATCAGCTTTACCTATGAAGTGATAACATCTGCTTACATGAACATTAGGATGCTCCTGTTTAATACTTCAGTGCTACCTTAGTTTGTCAGTGCTTCTCTATTGTGCAAAAAACATTGCCAGCTAACTGAATTAAAAGGGAAATTTATATCTTCTGCTGCTTAGATGGTGTATAAGCATATAATTCTACACACATACACACCTCCACATCTATATTAAAATTTTGCTGCTAACATTTGTTTGACATTTTTCTTTACTTAAATTTGTGTGAAGTTTACTATAGTTTACTTTAAGATAACATTCTGTTGAAACATCTCATATACTGAAATTGCTGTTTGGGTTATATCCTTTGCAGTTCTGTAATGCAATAATGCATACCTTAAATTTCTTCAGTGTTCCACCTTGGGGCTTAATCCAGTTGAATTGCATGCAGAGCACTAATTGACATTGTCTGGTTTCATGACCCTGGTCAATTGTTTTACAATAATTACAGCAAACAGCATAAACTTGCTGAATAAGCATAATCTGTGTTGGTGTCACGAAGATTGGCTGTTGCCTTTCAGAGACTTCTAAGACAATAGTGACAGATATTTTTGTTCAGTAACTGCTTTTCACTTGCAGCTGACCATCTTCCAGTGGTGTTAAAGCACTTTGTCCCTGCTTGATTTTGTTTTCTTCAGTGTACCATAACTAATGATGTTTCTACACTCATTTAGCATATGCAAATGAAAATGCATGTCTGAAAGTTGTTTGTAGTGACTGCTACTATGCAGATAATTTCTGCACATAATTGATATGTTTAATGTACAGCCATGGCAGTCAGATCAGAGTTGCTTAGCAGCAGGCAATGAACAGGATTCTTTCACATGGTAGTTTCTTAAACAACAGCTTTAAGTATTGTGGTTTAAATAAAGTAAGTTTAAAGTCTGAAAAAGGCAGTTTGAAGTAATTTAATCAGGTTTTGGCAGAAGGAGTAAATACCTTCTTTGACTACCTCTAATTAATGCCAAGGCATTTTCTTTAGGTTTAAGAGCAAAAATCCAAGTGTGATGATGAGTTCTTCATTAACTTTGTGATATTTTTCTCAACAGATAACAAGGATCATGAAACAGATCCATGTTTAGCTTGAAAATCTAGTGAACTGTGCTTCATAGCTGGCTCCTCCTGGTATGAGTTCTTTTAGTATTTTGACTTTAAAGTTAGTAGCAAATATATTTCAAAGATGCCCAAAAATGAGAATTTGAAGTGTTTGTACAGTTCTACTTTATTAGGCATTTAATAAATTATTCATTATCCAACTAATTATATTATTATATAATTATTATGATCCTAAACGTGATAAATATTAAAGAGCATTTCAGAAGGAAATTCTGCTCTACATCAGGAGTGAATACTTTTGTCTTGTAATAATACCCTGGTTTACAATTGCCTTTTCTTTCCATAATTAAGTTAATCCACTATAGAGGATTTAAGAAATGCTGTTGTCAGTTATTTTGACTATACTACTACTAATAATAGAATGTACATTCTATATATGTTTTCTTATTTTAATATAAGTTGTCCATTGAACTAATGAAGTTCTGCAATACTATAGTGTTGCAGTTCTTATAAGGTGTGTCAGGCTTTGTAATAGGCTTGGACATAAGCTGTAGTATAATAAATGAATGTTTACTTAGATTACCATTTCAAATTACTGGTGAAAATAAGTGCTTTCTCTGGCATTGGGCAGGTACGGTGCTGGCAACCTGCTTCTGCCCCCTCAAACTTGCTATTGTGGAGCATATGCAGCAGAAAAAGCAGTTAGATCCTGATTTAGCTCTGAAGTAATGAAACATTTCAGCAGCTGTTTTCCTGCTTGTTTCATGCAATGTTTAACTCTTCCTTAGCAGGAATTTAGAAGTCTGAAGAGACTGGAACACAACTAACCAAATTTACTAGACAAACTCATGCCAATGAAATGCTGTATTTCCCATCAAGACTTTGTATCAAGCACACTCTAAGAGAAAAATTTGCATGATGGGCAAGTAAAATTGCATAATGATCTAAGTTTCCAGACTAAAGCAGCTGCCTTAAAAGAAAAATTTCTCCACTCAGACATTTGATACATAAGCATTATTACAAAGGATGAAATAACTTCCTCTTGATAGTAAAGCTCCAGTCAGTTGCAGAATATCTCCTCATCATGGCATAATACATTAGAAAATGTTTCCTGGTACCGATACATTTATGGAAATCACTGATGGATACATACTATGGAACACTATACAAATAGTCAATCTAATTACAATAGCAGTTAGATAAGAAGGAAAAATAAACAAGTTTTACTGTAACTGGGAGGAGTACAGAACAGATAGGTAGCAGATGAAAGGCAGCTGTACTCTTCTGTCTCAGTCTGCTTCCTTCAGTCTCCCATTCTTCCTGCAACACACATCACTTCTAGGCTATGTCTTCCATTAACTTTAGTGACATTTTACAGAAAAATGAATATTATTGGCTTAACACATATATGCCCCAATATGCACACATCCATGGATAAAGAATGTTCGACTTCTGCTAGATAATTAAGCTTAGGCAAAGTACCATGTGTGAGGTAGTGCACAGACTTGTTGAAGTCTACAGATGAGATAAGAGGTACTGGCCTAGGGACACCCAATCAGAATTATTTAGGCACTAGTATATGTTGATATGCATTCAAAATTAGGGAGTAAAATTGGCTTTATAGGGGTATTAAATTTGTCATAGAAGAGAAGAAAAATAAAGATTCACACCCTTCTTGTCAATATCAAATATGTGACATGCACATTCATCATAATGCTTGCATACAGCTTTACAAGTTAATTTTCTTGATGCTCCACAGCTTCTCCACTCTGTAGTCATACAGCTCTTTTTGTTTCAAATCAGGCTTTTATGTGTCCCTAAAACTTGCATTATCCAATTGTCCTATGTGAACTTCAACACTGTGATTGGTTGCTGTGTTTTTCTTCACTGCCTCATATTCCCCTTTCCTAAGGAAAATTTCCAGTTGAGAGAACAGAAGTTACAGGATCACTAATGTCTATCAAACAGCAACAAGCTTAGGTTAACTCATCTCCTTAATAGTACTAAAGGAGCAAAGAAGTGAATGTCCTGGATTGTGTCACTCAGTGAGAATCTTCAAGAACAGAGCAGAGTGGGGTTGTAGATGGTGTTATTGCTTCTTTCCTAGGTTTTAGACCTGCACAACATCTAGCCTTATTAGGAGTTGAGCTGGGGTTTTTGGAAGGGGTTGTGTTGTGGTATTTTCTTTCTTTGCTTTTTTTTTTAATAGAAAACTTAGACAAACCATATAGTAAAAATCTAAGTATTTTTGAACTGCACAAATTAATCCAAATAGTTTTCTATGTGGATCTTACCTAAGAACTGGGATTTTAAAAGTTATAACTGGTTTCCATATCTTATGTTTACAGGGTTACAGATACTGTATGCAAGATGATACACGGCAAGATTACCCTTATTTGCCCTAGGTCCTTGCCATAGATGATTTTTAAATTAAACTCAAGCATACTCAGTCACGAGACAAAGTTTGACAAAAGGAAGAAAAGAACAAACAAGATTTAGTCATATCTTGCTGGTTCCCATAGATGACAAACTGACCCCTGTGACTTTGAAGTGTTAAGTTAGCTAAGCAGCTGTTATCTATTCTTTGTTCTTGACTCCAGGATTTTTATTTTAAATCCAGTTTCACACCTCATCTTTCTGCCATTGACCCATTAACAAGATAACTTTGGTCAGGGATAGTGCACTACTGTCAATGCACCTCTATTTATCATTCAAGAAAAAACAGGAACAACAGACACACAGTCACACGGTGTATCAACAGATTTGGAACTGCTTTTGCCTTCCAAGAATAAACCTATCCTGTTTCGCATCTGAGGCACTCAAATGCCGATCAGCTCATGGCTTATGTTTCAGTCAGTAAGTGTACCTTAGAGCAAGTTGCACTTCAGCATTCATTTGGAAATCATAATTCAATAATAGTAAAATTAAGACAGCCACAGACTTTTTTCTTGCCTCTTTGCTGGAAAAAAATGCAGTATGTTTCCTATTCAACAGTACAGTTTGTATCTTAGAATAGGTATAGGTTTCCTTACAATCTTCCACAATCTCTCAAAGGGAAAGTTATCCTAAAACAAAGGAAGGAATGTTTTCTGTTTTTTTTGTTTTTTTTTTTTTTTTTTTTTTTTTTTTAGTTTGGTTTTTAATGTTTTTTATTGTTTTGTTTGTTTATTAATGTAATTCAAAATATAAATGCTCCCATGTAATAAAAGAAGTATGACAAACACCATTTGCAGGTTACTTCAGTACAGTTCAATTTAATGCAGAAAGGTACATTTCAAAGTGGAATTAAAATACATGTAGTGGTAGAGCAGGATGTTCTTCAAGAGAAGGCAGTCCAGGAATTAATAACGTCAAAATCGCAGCAGCAGAGGCATGAATACCAGGGCTGCAGCCTGACCATACATGAGTAAGATGAGGAGAACAGGTCCAGTGACAACAGAAAGGGGCAGTCAGCCCACGAGCAGCAGGCACAGCCACACTCACCAGGCAGCAAGGCAAAACAGAGCACAGCTACAACACAGCTCAGGCACGGGAAAAACCCTGAACTTAAATGCAGCTTTTGGGTCAACAGACAAATTGTGTGTGCATGGGGACCCAAGATGGGGCTAGGCAGGGCAGTGTGTATGAAAGACCTTGAAAGTGCATGAATGAGAGATGTAAGCAGTTAGGATATACATTTAAAAGATCATTGTAGAGTTGACTCTGCTCCACCCTTTTTGAGTGGAAGAATGTAAAGGAAAACAGATATACAGGCTTATTTAGCTGTAATCTATTAGATAAATAGGCAATCCACATACATAGTTAGTATATAGGAGTTTGTATGGTTCTCAGTAAACAGAATTCACAATACCATATACATCAAAGAATTTTACAGAACATCAGCAACACAAACTTAGTAAATTACATCTGTGTTTAGAAATACACCTTATAAATGAAATTATTGCCCAAATACAGATATGCTTCAATCCAATTTCTTAAATGTCAAAATTGACTCATATGTCCACAGAAAATATATTTGCCAAATATTGATCTACCAATATTCCTTGCATACATCTATTCATCCCATAAAACACTTTTCTACTACAGAAGCAAATACCCAAAGGCCAAAAAAATCAATAAATTTTATGCAATAAAAAATAAAATGTGTATGTTCATATATACAACCCAGTAAACTTATTGTACAAGACTCCTTTGTACTTTTTTTTTTTAAAGATTAGATTGCATGTGCAGCAATCTAATATTTGCAAGACTTATATTAATTATCATGGGTTTTATTGATGTAGTTTGCAAACCTTGTTAATTCAGTAAGGTATCCTTCACACTTAGCAACTACCAGCTCAAGTCTGGCCAATGTTACCATGCAGTGGCCAAAACATCTGTTAATTTTCATGAGAATCTGGTAGTGGACCTATGCAGGAGTCTTAGATTCACTGTGTTGCTCTAGCTCTTTAAACTTTAGTGACTTTAACAATCTGCTCCCATTTTCTTATAGGTAGCACGTTCATCCTCCAAAGAGTACTTGTGCAATATTGTAGGATGTTTAGGCCAGAAAGTGCTTGGTACATAAGGAAATGATACCCTGACTATAGCTATTGGGTGTAGCTATTGGGTCAAGTTATTAGTGAGTTTAATTATTTCATAAAATTAGAGTGCACCCTTCTGTTTTAAGAAAACAAAGCAACCCAAACTACACAACCAATATAACCTGTGACCCCTAATTGTCAATTCATTTGACTCGCTTTGGAAAAGCCAAGGATCAAGCATATGATGCAGAACAAATATGTGACAAGAAAATAAAATAATCCGTCCACTTGAAGAAGAGTGATTATTGCCTGATACTGCAAGTAGGATATTTTCCTGCTCAACCACTATGGCATTGCTGAGTTTGTATAGTTGCCAGTGCAAAATTTTCACTCAGGTAAATTAATTAATCGTAATTTATGAAGAACTTCTGTAATATGAAACCTTGAATTTTTTCCCCCATTCTAGCCGACGTGCATTTTTGGAGGAAAAAAAAAATTGCAAAGATTAGCACTAAATTTGGAAATTATGCATTTTATTATTATACAATTATATATTTCAATTTTATATTTTATTTATTTCTGTGTATAGTTTACTACTAAGATCTTTGTTTCATCAATGCTAACTTGGGAGCAGTAAGGCTGGTTTTGCTGCTCCTGTAACAAGTCTTCATAATTCCTCCTAACAAGACAAGCTCAGCTTTGACAGGTGTATTTGGTACTCCCTGGTGGTTGTCAAGCTAATAAATTCTTCAGGTTTCAGATGCTACCTTCCCTTTGGTCCGTCTACAGAACTAGTCAACCATAAAAAGTGACATTAACCTTTATTTTAATTTCCCCTTGATGATACCGCATGAGGCTTTCAGGAATTTACTGACAAGACCTGGAGTTAGTGTAACACTGCTCTGAGCTTATTTAGTATTGGCAACAGGATGGCAGATGTGGTCAGTCACTAGTAACAAGAAGCAAAGTTGAATGGAATTAATTTTATATTAATTCCATTTAATTTAATTCAAATGTCACCATGCATATCTACTTCAATTAAATTTGATGTTTTATTATAATGCTTGACTGTAATTATGTACATGGAGTTAGGGTGATTTTATCACTAGACTTCTATCCGTGAAGTAGCTCTGGAGAGGCAGGCGTAGTAGCAGAAATGCTATCCAGAAGTATTTGTTCACTCCTTGCACATTATAACTGTTTTAGAATAAAACCACACTATGGCTTTATAATGTATCATTATGTGCCTGAAAGCTGAAAGGTCTGAAATCCTTTAGTTAAGTCAGCCTTCACTGTACCCTGACAGTTGATAAATATATATGTCAGACCTTTACTGTTTTTCAGTAGGCAGATATGTGACAACAGATATAACTGAATTTTAATAAAAATAATCTTATGGTAAATACTGAGACTGCAGGTCTGTGTAGAGAGAACCTTACAAGACAAGGGTCTGTCACCTAAAATTTCTCTGCACTTCACAATTCTACCTTACTATCTCCCTTCCACCTACTTGGACTGTTATATTTTCTGCAGTTGTCAAAGATTGGAGCCCTGTACCTGACACTTGCACAATGCAAGTAAAACTCCATGGTTTATATTAAGATTGCTTTTAAAAATTATACAGAAATGTTAATAGCATGGTAGAACATAGTTTGTGGGTTTGAATTTTTCACAATCAAGTATTAAGTCAAATTATGTGCAAAAATATCAATGTGTGATGATGGAAGAAAGTTTTTTGTAAAATTTGAAAAAATTTCTTCTTCTGTGTTAAGGCTGCCCAGTTCTTTTTATGCTTTGCCTACAGATATACCGCAACCCAAGCCATGGACCCCTGAATTTGCTCTTTCTGCTACTAAGGAACCTGCCTTAAGCCTTGATCAAATGCTGCTTATGGCTTGTCTTATGCCTGCACTTATGGTGATTACTTCTGTTCCACCTATATAATTTCTGAATAAAGAGCAGTGGCTAGGCCTTCAAAATTCTGATAATGGTTTCTGAATATGAAGGTGTATTTTCATGTAAAATGGAGGTGAATTGACCTTGATAGATTAACAAAATCACTCACAACCACCAAGTTACTAAAAAGAAAATAACCGAAGGGAACCTAAAAAAATAATACCCCCAAATAATACTCTCATTGAATTATAATTATTTTAAATTTTCATGTAATAAAGCAACAGAATAACACTTTTTCTGTTTGATGCTGTAGTCGATTTATGTTTTTCAACTTCCAGAGAAAAAGAAATGAAGGGTTCTGTGTCTATTAAGTTACACAACTAGCCTTTGAAAGATTAAGGACACTGATAAATGAAAATCCCAGTTCTGCCTTGATATACAACCCTACCCAGATTTAATAGGATTTTAATAAACATTTCCAAAGATGCCTAAATCCTATTGCCTAAATCCTATTGCTCTTAACCTAATTGCTCTTAGCATTTTTAATGAAATCTTTCTAACTTTCCAGAACTCAGCTTGCCAGATATAATGAAGTTATCTAGGACAATAGGAAATTAACATATCCAGATATGCTTTATACTTAGCGAGAAAAGGATCAAGTTCCTTAGCTTTTCAATTAATCTCTTACACCCTTTCCTATCTTCAAATCAAAGTAAACTAGTTTGAAAGTTGTTTGTGGTATTCCTGTGTAGAATATGTTTTGAGATATGAGTTAGTCACAATGGCTTTATAAGTCTTAATCAAGTATTAGTAGATTAACATAATAAAATTACTCTTCCCAGAGTTCTCTGAATAACACTTGTTTTTTTTTTTTTTTTTTTTTTTTTTTCCTGGCAAATCATAAGTCATTCCTTCACAAAATTGTATCATGACCAATCAAACTAAATGGGTTTTATATCAACAACACCTACCAAGTGGAGAATGCAGTGGATCATGACTGTTATAATACACTAGCTGTTCTTGAAAGGGTGGCTGTGGGAGCAGCTGAGCACGGATATGCTTACAGTGGTGCACAACTCTTAACTACATGGGCTGGTTTAGGCAATCTGTGCACTGATTGTAGAAATACTGGCAGGTGATTTGCCTAATTAGGTTAATTTCTTAATTACAAAAAACGAATTAATTAATAAAAGATGTTAAGTCTGAAAGATCTAAATTGGTTAGATGTAGTTTATAAAGACTTTTATAAAATCTGGGTCAACTTTGTGTTAAATACCTGCTTAGAGGAGGCAATTGCATATACTTGTTTCCCTTGAAATGAAGACTGTGCTTCCACAATAAACATTTCACATTTCCTCATAGTTTTTGTTTGTTTTGTTTTTGTTTTGTTATTAATAGTTTCTTAAAGAAAGAGTTTGAGGTTATTTTATATTTTAATTCCCTTCACTGTTAAGCCTTAATATGGTATACTTTGGCTGAGTAGTTGGCACATTTAATTAGTCCAAAATATATAATGTTACAAGGCTACTAAACCAGACATTCAAGAACTAAACAAAAGTAAGTAATTTGGAATTACTGTAAGTAGTCAATTCTTTGTCAGAGTATGTGTGTGAGCAAGATCCAGTAGTTAATGTACTTCTGGTTTTGCTATCCAGCCCTCCTTGTAGGTCAGATTTTTTTAAATTTTTTTTTTAATGATGACGTTTGTCACAATAAAAAATGTTCAAATCTTCCTAAATTTCCTAAAAACTCTAACAGTTCATCACTTCACCACTTTAATTTTTTGTATGCCAAGTTTCTGCAAGCCAAGATGAACAGGAATACATGATCCTTGGCAGTAGACAGAAAGGTTTGAGGTTTCTGTGAAGCTCTCTGAATAAGAGGTCAAACTTTGTAACAATACATTGTAGAATCATGTTAAATCAACCTGTGCATTTGGATTGCATCAATGTGACCATGAACAGTATTTATGGATGAAATTTTCAGGGCTCTGTGTTGCATACTATGTGGTTTCATCCTTCAAGTTTAGTTTGTATAGCATGAAGGTAAAGCTAGAGGTGAAAAGAGAATAGTTGCTTTTCTCTTCTAGCATATAAAGAGAAATGCATCAAAAACAAGCTTAAAAAAAGAAAGTGGTGTAACTTTTCTTACCAATTTGGCATTCTACTAAAAGGCAAAAAAAAATTAATAAAAGACAGACAAACTCAGAAGAAAAATCTCATGTAACATTTTTAAATACAGTGGTATGATTCCTGTTATAGGACTGAACAGTGAGAAACAAATATGAGAAGAACAGTAAATACTCTATTGTAAATATTCACAAATTGTCACACAGTATTCAGTATCATGGACTTTTGGTATGGTCATATTTGCTGTGTGCAGGAAAAGCCCATGTATTTAAAATGCATTTTTCTTCTTTATAAGTAAAAGACCATTATTTGAAAAGCATATTTATTTTTTTGTCAGTTGTCATAAATCTGAGAAATAGTTCAATAACTGGTCTAGCAGAAAGCTTGATATTTGGACCTGTTGGTAGTAGATGTGATTCTGTATTCTCTTTGGCTATCTTTTCTGGGGAGAATATATAAAGACTAAAGAGTCGGTGTTTCATTAGCTGTGAGACTTGAATAATTTTGAGATTGCATTTGTTTATATTTGTTACCTATCTGCTTGGTTATATGATATGCAATATCAATATCTATCTGTCAAAAATTTTTCAATATTGAAAATAATGAAAAATAGAAACATCTCATGAAAGTGCTTCCTGTTTCTGCTAACAACTATCTGGTGTGGCAAGGTGGACAACATTTGCTGATCCTCCCCCTGAAAGAAAAAAAAAGACCAAATTCCACCCCTCCCCCACAAAATTATGTTTAAATTGATCTCCTGGTACAAGAGGAAAATTGCATGCTGAGGGCCTGAATGGTTTAAATTAGGAGTCTGAATGAAAAAAAAAAAAAAAAAAAGAAAGAAAACATAGTGGCTTTGTTCTGGTGTTCTGTGTTTTTTGTTTTGCCTTTTTTTTTCCTGACATCATAAGCATATGAATCCTACATATCTAACATGTAAATGCAGAAGTATAAAGCATTCTCCTGTTCAGGCAAGCTTATTTATCTATTGTTTTAACAGCTGCTTCAGAAACTCTTAGGGAACCTGAGACTGTGGTTTAAACTCTGTTTTGTAAATCTGGGCTAAACATCCCGAAGCAGACAACATATGTTCTCAATATTCTGGATGTTCTTTGTTATTATCTGCTTTATTTATATATACAGATCTTTGAAAAAAAATTATGACAAGTTGATCATATGAAGGTTTTGAAGGCTGACAAAGTAACACAACCTAAATCAATCCTGTGCACTTATATAATTAGCAAATTAAATCTATTTATAAAGGTGTTCCTGTCGTGACATTTTTCCACATTACTCTATGCTAATAAAATTCCATTAAAAATTCTTGTGCTATACTTGGGCAAGCAACTTGATGATTGAAAGGCTGCTGTTCGGCTGCATTGCATACGCTATTTGCCATTTATACTGGACTCCATTTTCACTATAGTCTAATTTAAAGGTTTTTCCTTGTTACAATCACTTTGCTTTGATGGCTCTTACAAAAAACAGAACAACATTTTAAAATGAACATCCAATTCACAGTGCAGAGTGCAGTCACACCTGGATGGATTAAGGAGGGAATGGGAAGCACTGTAAAACAGGTGTGTAGCGTGCGAGTGGTATTCAGTTTAGCTAAGCTGTCTTAAATTCTTTATTTTAGCTAAATGAGAATCAGGAGTTCATAAATGTACAGGTTAAAACCTGATTGTGATTGGACATAACATCTAGGCTTACTTTTTTAAGTATATATCTGGTGTCCTGGAAATCTATGTTGTTGTTTTCAAAAATGCCACAAAGAACTCACTAAATGGTCCATTTTATTTTTTGTCTTACACATAAGGGAAGTAAGCTCCTTCTGCTTTTTCACACATAAACGCAACTAAAAGTACATTCAGAGTCTTACTGCATTATTCATATTTGTTTCTTCATCTGTAGAACTTCAGGCTTAAGTGGAGGACACAAGTGACAGATGTACAGCAGTGCAAAAGGTACCATTTACAAAATGCATCCATCAGGCAGCAGGGAAGAGATAGATTTTTAATGCCTGGTTTGTCTGCAATATTTACATATCCTAACAATGTGCAGGACAGCTGGGGGCAACAGGAAACAGGGGTTTGAGAGTGCACTGCTCACATTGCTTCCTTCAGCACATTCCACTTGGGAAGAACAATGACAGCCTTTTGCAAGATTTAGTAACTGACTTGCAAAATAAAAATATCAAAACATGATAGAAGTATGAGAAGACAGCCCTTGAAGAGAAAAGAGCAAAAATGCCTTTTATGTATTGTCTTGCTGGACAGTGGAGGCTCAGCACTCTGGCGTGTTCATGGAGGGACCTGGTATTTCTCTTAACAGATCAAAAGATTCAGATTGCTGCAAAGTGTTTCATGTCCAGCTTGATGCAAGTTACTCCCTTGACAGGTCCAGTTGTAGTTCATGTAATGTATTCATCAATGTGGAATGAGTTTTTTAAATAAAGGTTTAAATAAAGAAGCGGGGCTTTATCCTGCATGGCTTTTAAATAGCAATAATTCCTTCAGCTTCAGAGGTGCCTCCTCTAGTAGTTGTGCTGGTACTCAAGGCAGCAGAAACAAGTCCTTTGTCTTATGTATGGAGCAGACAGAAGTTGGTTGATTGGAAACAATGCTTTTGAATACAATTCTTCTTGTAACAACACAGAGCTAGACAATTTTTTTAATGAGTGTGTATACTTAAGGAATCTTTTGTTCAAAGCCCTTTATTTACCTAAACCTACTCTAATTATTAGCTTAGCCTGGTAATTCTGGGCTAGAAGGGGTTAACTATTTTGTGTGTCATTATCAGTAGATATTAAGGATAAGGAGTTATTTTTTCAGGTTTTAAAAATAGAAAAGGAGTGCTGCAATATGTAGAATTGCGTAGAGTCCTGAGTTAACATAAAATTAGAGTGAACTGCGAAGTCCAAATATAAACCTACACCTCTAAGTAGAAGGAGATTTGGATTAGGCCAGCTTTCTTAAAAATGCTTCTTCCTTTGATTATGGTTGTACTTAATGTTTATATGTGCATTCAGGTTATGTAGCTATTTGAGCACTGACATATGCATATGCTGTGGCATTGCTTAAAAGATTCAAACCTGAGAAGGAATTTGGAATTATCCAAATTTGTATTAAATACTGTCAGGCTTGGTGTTGTGATCGCTTCCCTGGGGAGCCTCTTCCAGTCCCCAACCACCCTCTGGGTGAAGAACCTTTTCCTGATATCCAACCTAAACCTTCCCTGACACAGCTTCAGGCCATTCCCTCAAGTCTGGTCACCACAGAGAAGAGATCAGTGCCTGCCCCTCCACTATAATGTTCTATTATAGTTACAGAGAGGGAAGCATGTAGAAGATAAAAAATTTGCAATATAGAACATCTTTAGTTGCAATTAGGCCTCATTGATTTTTAAACTTCTTTTAGTAATTGTGCCAGTAATTTTGACTTACACATCTTCAGCACAGTTGCAGTGATCACATCTTTTTTCTTCTCTTGCAGTGTTCAAATGAAAACCTGAAGTCTTAAGGCTGACTGAAGGAAGTTAAATATGTCCTGGACCTGACTGGAAGCATATACTCTGAGTCTTAGTCTTCACTTTAAGTGCTCAAAAGCTTTAATTATATTTGTTTCCTCAATGTATGAAGTCAATAAGATAAAGTAAAAAAAATCCCAAATTAATTTCATCTTCTACCTTTTCTTACTTGATGCTCTCACTGTGACTGCTTTTATATTTTTAATTTATCAATTTTTGTAAATTAGGTAACATGTTTTTCCTGCCCCTTATTTTTTCATCTCTACAGGCATAGCCAAACAAATTTATCAGCATATAAAATGCATAACTCAAAAATCATATTTTGTCTGCATTTTATTCATTAGGTTTGCATGTAAACATGTAATAGATTGTTTTTCTAAATACAAAATAATTTAAATACAATATAATGCTCTGCATAAAACATTTTTAGGAATCTTTTTTTTTACTAAGATTCTGTAGAAGTCTATGTAATCAACAATAGAATTATAACCAAACCTGACCTTGCCTAATCAAGTGGGAAGCTGTTTTCAGAGATCTAAACCCTTTATTTATCATCAGATTTTATTTATAATAATGTAGCCTCAGTATGAATTTTTCACTTGAGATTTGCTATAATGTACTGGTGTAGACAGATGTGATTTCTACAGTTAAAATGAATAGACCACACAAGATGTCTTTGGGAGATATTTTTGCATGTTAAACAGGACAGCTGTTCCACAGTCCATAAACAAGAGAGATTATAGAACAGATACATCAGTGAAAATAGGATTCTGAAAAATATTTATGAAATTAAAAAAAATAATAGGTGAACCAGGTCATAAGAATTCCCTATTACAAGTGAGCAGTCTTTCTACATTCTCAAAACTACTCAATGTTTTTCTTCAATCTCATCAGACTTCATGAAAATTATAATAGTTAATGAATAGCTCACTATTATTTAAGACAGAAAATAATTTGAATTGTATGGAAATAAACCCCTAACCTTTCCAAACTACCTCAAGTCAATATACCTGGAGATGTGCAGAAAACTGAAAATCAGAGAAATGCACTGCAAAGAGAAATTTATAATTTATAATTTTGCACTATTCAAATAGACTAAATAAATATCACAAAACCACAGAATAACCTGAATTGCACAGGATCCATAAGGTTCATCAAGTCCAACTCTTAAGTGTACAGCCCACGTCGGGATCAAACCTGCAGCCTTGAGATTATCAGCATCGTGTTCTAACCAGCCCAGCTAATGTCAGGATTGTTTTCCCACAGGTTCATGCTTGTCAGTTGCTGAGCTTTGTGATAAGGAGATTGAGTCATAATTCAAAGCAGGTTAAATATTCTAACATGTAGTCAGAATCAGCAATTTTAAGATAAAATGCTTTAGTTTTGTATTTTCCAAGTCTATTATTCTGTGATATATAGACAGATATATTTTTGTATAGAGATATAAAATATATCTTTATGTATTTTAGCATCCTCACCTTTGCAAAGGAATGCTGTTAAACGATATATTTCAAATACACATTTAAATTTTGCTTTCAAACGCCCTACTATGCAACTTAGATTTTGAATACAGCATTTCCTCACTATACAGAGTGGATAGACAGAGTAAAGAAAGTGCAGCAAAAGCAATCTGTGTCTATTGGATATTTAACAAAACTGTGTGTCTCTGTGTTCATAACATAAAGCATCTTTTTGTTGAATTTCCTTTGATAAATTTGCACTAATTGGTGACAAATGAGAATTGTGATTCAGTTTTAAAAGTGCTTTAAAGCACTTTTCCTTTCTCAAGAGCAGGTGCAGAATTGTTATGTAATGTGAAATTCCCATGTCTTCTGCAAAGCTGCAATACTTGCTCTTTTTTTTTCTTGTAAATTTTTTTGCTGCTACTTTTATTCTTATATTTATAGTGTATTGTGCAGTTTTTTCTAAAGGAAGAACTCTTTCTAAATCATGACTAGCATTTCCAATCAGACACCAATGATTAATTCTAAATAATTAAAATAAAGTCAAGACTCAACTGAGCTATATTCACACTTTATATACTGTGATATACTAAGATATGTATAATGAATATTCTGTGTACGAATACAAAACAAAAATTTCAAAAGACAACATTTGTCTTCTACATTTTTGCTGCTATATATTCCAGTACAAGCTGTGTTTTCCAAACAGCTGGAAAGTTGAGGTCTACCACATTTAAGGTATTAGTCCTGTTCTTTTTTATCTTGATATAGGTATGTGCTATATACACAGAGTAAATGTAGACGTTTAGAAGACATGAGCATATTTGAACAGATATTGTTAATACAAAGTGCAGAGCAGCTGCTTGACTTAATTTTTAAATCCTTTGAACAATTCATATGACTTGAAAGACTCAGAAGGTGTGACATTCAAAAGATTTGATTTAGCCATGACCTAAAGGCTTTGACTATACAGTTGCTAAGTTATCTTTTTATGCATAATGTGCTAAGGATCTGTAACATGCACGAAAATGAGGCATTTAAAAATAATTTGATACCATTTAGCAACATTTGCTCCTGAATAACTGGGTGCCATTCTTTAATAGCATAGGGGAAAGAGTGGAAATCAGACTCAAAGAATTAAATATTAAATATTAATTATGTACCTTATATTCTACACTTTGGAATAATTTGCCATGCTTTTGGATACCTAGTAGGTCAATGGAGGCTCAGTAAGCTCTTTCCCTTGTGTTTAGTCCTTAAAAACATCTTTGTTTTAAATTTTTCATTTGCCTGTGATAAAAAAAATCTATGAGATGTATCATAGGAAAAACTTACGTTTGAGAAAAAAATTATACTTTTGCCAAATCCATAGCAAAATATTTCTTAATTTGGCCAATGTTATCTCACTTTTTTAAAACAGCAACTTGTAGCAATCACAATGACCCTCACTCAGAAAAACAAGGATAACCAAATTAAGCATCTTAGAGAATGAATATTTGTTCTTCCTTTTGACAAATTTAGGGCTTGTAAAATTATTTTATAGTATTGACTATGCTAACCTTTTGGAGTCAAATAAAAATGGATCATGAAAACAACTTCAGCAATATTGAAACTGACACCAAGTCTTCTTTAAAGAGTTATGTTTTTGCAAAGATTCAGTCAATTAATCAAAGTATCTCTCCAGAGAAAAGCATAGTAATTGGAAAGGACATTCCCTTTGTATTATGCAAGCAATAGTGTGAACTGGAATTTGCTGTGAAATATATAATGAATCCAAATAGTGTAGTTTCTTTTTCTTAATATACTGTGCAACTTAGACCTAAGAATTGCTTTACTGTTCTTCCCTTTGTTTACTATTTGCATGCAAAATAGAAGTTTGTGATATCTTACTGGTAAGATGTTACTGATTTAAACATATGACATAGTTAATAAATACATTAAGTGCAAAGGTATGAATTGTACTTCAAAACCAGAGAAGAGCACTGCTATTTCAATGCTTCCTTTTTTTATACCATATTATCCATATTATTCTACTGAGATTAATTAGTTTAATAAACAATAAAGAAGATGCATATATATTGGAATAAATGCATTCTATATATCAGTCAGCTTAATGACAATCCTTAAAAAAATAAAAGACACAAACAAGCAAAAACAAACCACAAAAAAAACCCTCAGCCAAAATACAAAGATCCCACTAAAACCAAATCAATTAACAAATCATTTTGGTGATTCTTTTAACATAGGTGACTTTGCGTATAGCAGTTTTTTCAAGATAGAAAACTGTTTTCAAATTTTGAAATTGTAGCACTTTATAGTTAAATGAAGTGGTTGCAGGAAACAGGAAGATTCTTCATTTTCTCCCATTCACTTTGAGGACTTCAGTGTTGAAAAATGTACACAATTTTATAGACACAAACACACTGGCTCTTGGGCAGAGAAGGTCTAAAATCCTTTGAGATAACTAGTCTAACTCTTCAGCCTAATTAAGATGTCACCCTTGTCAAAAATATTATGTATCTACCTTTTTTCAACCTCCAACCTACTGTATTAAAAAAAAAATAAATAAAATCAAACATTAAAATTTGAAAGTTAATACCCCCTGGGCCAAATAGCCCTCTTGGCAAAATATTCTGGACATCAAAACAAGCACGGGATCCACACTTTTTAGCTGTTCAGTGACATGTGCCTTAGCTGAGACGTTGGCTTTACTCTCACCTGTATCACCCACTGTTTCAGAGGTGATACATGTCAACTTAGTAATAAAATCTTACAGCTGACCCCCCAGAATTCTGCTGCTGAAGATCTGCTGCCAGCTGAGTTCTAAATGAGCCATTCTAACACAAAAGTCTTCTCAGCAATATTCCTATGGCCATACCTATCCATGACATAGGTAAGAGCTTGTTTCTTCCCAATCTTCAATTCAAACAACATGTCTTAACTTTAGGAAGTGAATTTTATGTAAATTGAGAATCCATTCTTTTATCATCAAAATCCCTTATATGTGATATATGAAAAAATTATTCCTTGCAAACTGGATGGTTACAGATTCTGATGCTATAAATTCCACAGTCTGTATAGTATCACATGGAAATGAATTCCACAGGTTTTTTACTCATTATATGAAAATCAGTTTCAAAGTAAATAAAAAGACTCTTTATGTTCTTTGGACTCTCCACGGATTTTTTTTCTCTTTCTCTCCCTTAATTAAATCCCCTTTTGAGTAAACAAAATTTATCATTTGTGTGGATCATTGAAAAGTTAGGTTTCAAATTATTTTCCTAACATATCATCAGAAATCTACCTGCTTCTTCCTTTCATTTTATCATATGACAAAAATTAAATACATGCTAATTTGATGTAATGACCTACCATATGCTTCTATACCTGAACTAAAGCACAGCAACAATCAAAGTTTTCATGCTCTTTCCCTAATCCTTAACATTCCTTCTTTTTGGTCTTCCCTTACAACTCAGTACTCTGTGCTGAGCACAATTTTATTGAACTTTCACCCTGAATCTGAATTTTTTTCCTGGATTGTCACAATAGCAAGAGATGTTCACCTTTTTCAATCCATACCTGGATTGAAACATGTTCAGGCTGGCTGATACTCCTAAGATCGTTGCACAGTTCACCAGTCTCAGAAACACAAGCTACATCAAAAGTGAGATGAGTTAATTAAGATTTGGCCTATAAATATTTCCAAGTGCTGAAAATTTAAAAGTGGACATTGAAAGTTCAAAATTTAATAGCACTGATCTAAAGAAACTTGGAGAAAGATTGTTTCTTTTCCCTCAACTAAAAGAATAAGGTGGGACTATTCCAAAATATTTTTTCTTTTTCATCAGTTTTTGTATAGTAACAGCATAATTGTTTCTGAGCTGGAGGTATTATGTCTGTGGCAAAGTTTGCAAGCAGAAAGCCAATAGACAGATTCCAAATAGAGGCATTACTTTTGCCTTCTGTACTGGACTGTTTCTCTTAATGCTTGTGCTCTCTGTTCAGCAACACCTAGCACCAGTTTTATCCTATTTATAGTAGAAGTAGTTAGCTTGAGACATGCTATAAACTACACCTCTTAAAGGAAAGAAAGACAATGTAAAATCTGTTATAGTAAACACGATGTCTGAGGATTAAAGAGAGGGAATGAGGAAGAATTAAAGGGACTTCAAGCTTGTTTTTTTGAAGATGATATGTGGTAATATATTTTCAGCTTGAAGACAGTTCACTAGTTTTTCATTTATTGCTAACTTCCAGGCCTGAATAAGAATAAAAATCTGAAATCTAGACATTTCCAACAGCCAAAACTAAAGAAAACCTCTGCCTAAAATTGATGCAAGGTTTGACCTGATGACTGAAAAAGTTTGGCCCGAAATAATTTATGAATAATCTTATAACTTTTTTTCTTAAGTTCTTAATGTTTTCTTACTGTATTAATCTTTGTTCCGTAATGCCAAATAGATGCTGTGCATGCCTCATTCTCCAAAATCAACAAAGGTCTTAAAAATAATATGATCACCAGAGATTTTACTAATGCATGAGCCAGAGACAGTAAGATAAAACAATTTTATTTAAAAATCTAGTTCAGAATTTTTGATTCTTTGTCCAACTACACCAATAAATCACTGTAAAAGTTACAAAAGTTATTGAGGTTACAATCTTCCTTGACAAATTTTAAGTAATTAAGATTTAAGAATTAAACTTCTACTCCAAGTGAATCTGTAGTCTTTCCTTATGGTCAGTAGGGATATATGGGCACATCCTAAAGACAATTAATTAAGCTTCTTTGAAATATATTTATTCATATGTAGTATGAAATCCTTAGTGTAGTTTCCTGGTTTTCTGCCTTAACTGTAGAATGAGCTTATTCACCTAAAAGTTATGCAACACTAATTCTATCCATATGCATACGGTGCCTTTATCTTCATCCACTTTAAAAGGAGGCAAAATTATGAAGAAACAAGATTATTATTCACTGCAGAAATATTTGGATGTGCCAATTTAAAAGTACACTATGAATTCCAAAGCCTTCAGACTTTCTGTGTGAATGAGGAACGGAGGTGTTTATGTTGGAATCTGCCCTATGATCTAACCTCCACTTTATGTCTGTACTTCAGATGTATAAGTACTTCAGACTCTAATTACCACAACTTCTAATAAACAGGGCCTGGGGCACCCATAGATGATGACAAATTTAGTGCTGTATCCAGATGCTTTTTGGAAGCCCTGTATCTTCCCATTTGCTTAAGTTTCTCTTCTGCTGAAACATGCTATTTTATGTTTTCAGCCCTTCTCTTCTCTTGAACAGAGCAGAACACACTGTATTCTGCAGGTAATTGTAGTTTAAAGGCACAAGCAGTATATTATTTGCTGTAAGTGCTGGGACTTACGCCCATGTCTGTAACCAAAATCAATACTCATGCTTATCTATTCCTCTTTCCAAAGACCTCTTTATTTATAGGTGATAAAATTCAGCACTAAGTTTAAAAGGCTCTGAATCTCAAACTTAATTAAAGCACCTGTTTATCACCAAACATAACAAGCCATAAATTATATAGATGTTTCAGTTTATTTTGCACTACAAACATGTCACTTTGATCGATATGGATTTGGCTTCTCTTGTGTACAGGAACAGTCTTGAAAGTGACAGCTCACTTTTTTTTTTCAGCACAACAGTAGGAAAACTTGATGAATAATTGTCAAACATGATTGACTAGGGGGAGATTTTCAAAGGCACAGGTGCCTGATGCCTATTAGCTATCAGCGGAATGTAGGTGCCTGGCTCCTGTTTGTCTTTGAAAGTCTCCTTCCTAGATATATCAAAAGACTTAGACAGAGTTATTTATCTGAATTGAAAATGACCTTCCATACATTTAAAAGGGGCTTACATTTCTAGAAAATTAAAAGGGACTGTATAGTAACTTTATCAGTTAGGAAAGTTGGGACTTCTGCTAGAGATGTGGAAAACCTTGTTGCAGGGAATTCTTACTGAAATTCAAAAAAAGGATATAATACATTAGAACTGGAAGATATGATTTATAGGGAAACTATTTAGGTTCTAAATTGGTATAGAGAAAAACTAATTAAAGGAGTTGATTCACTTTTGCTAACCTGGAAATAGACTTTAAGAAAATTGAATAAGCTACATACAAAGCGAGAATAAGCACATCTTGGAAAGGAGAGCAATAAATTTCAATTCCTACAGGATCATCTTAATATTTTTTTAATGTGGGGAGAGTAGGATATTATTCCAGAATAATATAAGTTCCTTCTTCTGTGAGTTGAGTAAATAGATTGTACTTTAAAAACTGAAGGAATTAATATCATATGCCTATAGAGTGACAGTATAAAAGCATTTACCTAAACTATTAAAGTACAAGTGAAATTACATTGCAAGACCTAGAATGACCTCTTTAACATCCTAATTGCTCACTCTTCTATTTACTATCTTAGGACTGCAAAAATTAAGGACCTTGGTTTTTATAGATGGGTTCAAGAGATGCCATCCAGCACCTTTGCAGTATTTTTAGTACATCTAAGAGGTTTGATCAGGCTTCCTATTTGGTAAGTGCTCCCTATTGAGACTGCACAGCCCCATTGGAAATCTCACCAAACAAAGTGTGAATCTGACAGATTAGGACCTGATGATGAGGAGGAAATGTAGGAACACTTCATAAGTCTGGTTGATTGAATGCAATGAGAACAGCCCTCATTTAAATTCCAGGAAGTTTGGTGTTTTCTTTTCATCTCTGTTTTCCTTTTGTCAGTCAATCTTTCTGGACATAACATCTGAGTTGATTTTTCTCTATAAAATATATTGAGAAGTGATTAATCAAGTGATTGCAGGTATTGCTTTTTTAAACTATATTTTTCTCTCAATTAAGAAAATTTTAGCCAATCAACAAAAATAAAAACAGTTATATATGATTTATCTCCCCATACATTCTTTGTGAGTAGAGAAGACTGCAGTGCAGAAATAATCATTTTGATGGTAATTATTTGAAAGTTATTAAATTTTGAATTATTTATAAATATTGGGATTAAAGAGATATTTACAAAACTTTGGTCATATTCTTAAATAAGAAACAAATAAAGAACCACAGTGCTTAACTGATTGATTCACTTTGTTGATTATGACTCACATGCTAGTTTTGAGCTTTGTGGGTAAATTGAGAGGGAAGGTTTAGATGAGAGACTATGACAAGAACTCCTATACTTTGAGGATTATTTCAGTGACTTCTGAATTTGTACTTTTTTCCTACTTAGAAAGGACCTTGTAAGTCTTCTTATATCAGATTTCATTAAAAGTAACCCATAAGGAATAAGAGTGAAAGTGTACAATATATTTCATGTAAATTTGCCATCTAAATATTTTTTCAGCATAATAACATTCAAATGCTTAGGGTGTTTTCAATGATATACTTAAATAAAGACTACTTACACTAAAATAAGATTTTAAAAAATGTTGCTTGTAGTACTAGTAACTAATACTGCTTAAGAGCTTTTTAAATTCTCACTGCTGCAATTTTGGGTGGATTTGTCTTCCTCCTTAATGTGATCATGAAATATTTTTCCCTGCTAGTTCAGCTGGATTGTGAGCTAACAGAAATTAGTGGAGACATGGAGTTGTATTTGTGTTTTTGGGTGTGTTCAGTGTCAGATAAAGGTTGTTAGGCAGCTGCATATTTGATCTGATGTTGAGTTGAGAAAACTGTTTTCTGTGACATGAGAGTTCCAAAGATGACAAAGGCTATTTTGAGAGCTGTTGTACAGTAGAGTTTTACAGTAGAGAGTTTTGTCTTCCTAATAAAACAAACTACGTGATAAAGTTTTAAATTTTTTTCAATATTAACTCAAGCATTTCAATTAGCTCAGTGATCCAGAAGTTGCTTTGTAGTAGCATAAATTTCTTTTTTTTTTCATGAAAACACCCTATCAAAGCTCTGAGTTCTGAACACCATCATAGTAGCCACTATATATGCATAAAATATAGAAAATTTCTATCCTATTGGTCTTACAATGCAATATAAGGAAGCATAGTATAGAACTTTGAAGAGATAAATGAGAAAGCAAAGCATGGGATCAGTCTGTGTAAGTACCACGCTGATGTCTTCACTGCTAAACCATGTGGTCTCTCTTGTCTCTCAGCCTAAACATTTACTCAAAATTGAAACCATATTTATTTAGAACTGCTTTGACATGCTGCCATTTCTAAATTAATTTTTCAAATATTATAAACTTAGCCACATGGAGGTGAGAGGGGAGGAAGAATGAGAAATGAAAAACAAAACAATAGCAAGCAACTGCTAGGCTCTAACACACCTGGGCCAAACAATGATGATGGTGTGTGAAAGAGTAGTCTATCCTGGTGAGTTTTATACTACTTTTTTGTCCAACTACTTAAAGTGTCTTAAGTGCAGGACCTTATGTTAAGAAACTAGCAGTTATAACACTTAATTTTTGTTGTTAAACAGTAGGCAATCACTTAGTGTAAGCAATTGTCTGAGGCTTGCAAAAGATAAAGTCTTGTTAGGATAGATGTGCAGATTGTGCAGATCTTTCTTTTATGCAGCTAATCAAACTTTGTCTTTAAATTGTTTGTTTGTTATAGTTTTGATGAGGCTAAAATCCCTTAGTAAAAATTCTTGTGTTTATGAGATAACACAGCTGCTAGGCAAAAGGCAAAGATTTAAAAATGCTGTTGAGCTGAAATGAGGAAATCAGTTCTTAAAACAATAGTTTCTCATGCTCACTCCACTGTGAAGTGTAATTCAAATATCAAGTTAAACCTTTAAGAGGCAGGGAGAGGGAAAAACATCACCAAACAAACAAAACCTCTTCACTTTAATTTCCTTCTGCTCTCTCAAAAATATCATTAAATTTCTTTAAGTCTGAAATATGAGGTAAAGCTCTAGAAAAGGTTTCTTTTCAACAAAGCACAACCAGATTATCTTGAAGTTATTGAGCTACATGAGCATAACAAAGATTTCTTATAACATACTGGACTTTAGCAGAGGAGTAGGACTCACACTAAGAAGGAGGTTATTTTCTCACAGGAACATAAAGCTGACAGATAAGCCAAACCATCCAAAGGCCTTTTGAATATTTCATTCCTGTATACCTACATAAAGACTTGAATAATGGCTGCTCCTCATTTGACTTTTTCTTCTCATCCTCATTTATATTATACTCTGTTGCAATAGCCTTTGTTTCAATTTTCTGGTAGAAATTAACAATTTTTGTTTTCGTTTCTGTATTGTTTGCTCAGTAAACATCGGTGGGTTTTGATTTGTTGGTTTGTTTTCTTTATTCTTCTATTCCCCTTGTTACTGATGGTTGAGTCCTTACAACATAAGGCTTAGAGGAAATGGCCATGGACAATGTAATTAAGAAATTTGGGAAGGATGTGCTGAGTGACTGGTCATGATTGTTTTAAAGGATGCTAAACTCATTGCAAAGGAGACCAGAGCGGAGCCTTTGCTCTCTATGAATGGCTATATTAGGTGTTTGGTAACTGTTAATCCCTTCATTAATGAACAATATATGTCACATAGAGAATTTAAACTGAGAAACAAACAAAAGACCTGTAAGGAGAGCAATGGTCTTGATCTGGTTTCAACCCATGTATCCTTTGGAGGGCTGGGGATGTCTGGTGTCTTGATGGCAAGCTCAGAAAATTTTTATTTTATTGTGATTCAAATGAATACTAGCATTGTTTCAGTCTGCTAAGCACAATTTGTACCTGCACTCTGATTTAAATCCATTCCTGCATTTGTCTGTTTAATCAAAATCCCGTGTAACTTAAAATAACTCAAAAGAAGTAAATTCTGTATCAAACAATAATTTCCCATGTGTGGAATATCTAGAAGAATCTGGTCAGAGTCCTGCACTCTGGCATCACCAACAGTGCAGAACATCTTCCCCAACCTCCAGATTTCCAGAGCACATCTATTCTTGTCAATGCCCGCACTCATCAGAAAACACTGAATTTCCTCTTGGCCCTATGTGAAGAAATAGTACAGTGCTTCTCATGTGAAGTTCCTCACAAAACACACTTTTGTTGTGTTATCTCAGATGAATCACAAAAGAAGTAGTAGGTTGTGTAAGCTAAAGAAGAAAAGCTCAGCTTTGCAAGCAGATTGTTATTACATGAAGTGCTTCCAAACCTATATGTGAAATCTTTCTAGCTCTCTTCCTTTTCTGTGACCCATAATGATGAGTTTTAAGTCAGCCTCTTATCCGTGGCTATGAAATCAAGGAAAGGTGTTGAACAAGTTTAATATCTGTGTCTTGACACTTTCATGCAGCATTTACACAGTGAAAAAGAAAAAATCTTTTAGAAGTAATAGAGTGAAATTAATATCTGGCTAAACTTTAACTGAAATAATTGCTAACTGCCATTGAATGTCAATGAACAGCATACAATAGTAGCACAAGCTCTGAGGGCCTTTCCAGAATTTACTCCCTTTGACATTCTGGAGAAGATAAGCACTTGAATACTCAAGAGGTTTTGGCTTTAGGTGATAAATCTACTCTTTGCACTGATCACATATGTTTCCTAGATCCTGCTCAGAAACCAGCCAAAGGAGCAACATATGGCTAAAACTGAAGCATTCTTCCTTAGGAGGTTTTGGGGTAAAAGTTCGTAGAGGCTCTAAACCTCATTGGTTAAAGTGGTAGAATTCAAAGGAGAGCAACTGAATTAAAGATGAAACCGCACCTTGCTCTGAGAGTCCTTTAACCACAGATTGCTGTCATGTGGTGTAGCTCTGTGGGAAGTATTGGTATATCCTTCTTCTGTTTTTCCAGAGTTACAAAAACATCCTCTATTGTCCATTTTAAGAGACAAATCTCAAATTATCTCTGCCCTTACTGGTTGACTCATTCATCGGCTCTAATGTTTTTTACAAGGCACAGGAAAAAAGTACTCTTAACTATTGCAAAGGTGTCACCTTTGACATATAGTAGTGGAGGGGGAGGGGGGGTCAGGCAAACTGCCTGAACTTACAGGATGAAACCTGCAGAGTCAGCAGGTTTTACTCTTTTCCTCCCACTCTGTTTCCTCTATATCTACTAATAAGAGGAAAAAAAAAGTCTTCAAACAACACTGCATAAACTCTGATTTATCTGCCCTGTGGGCAGGGTAGATGTGTACTTAATTCCTAGAAATCTATAGATGGCCTGCTACCATTAAAAATAGGCCATGAAGAAGTGGGAAAGTGGATGGCAAAGACTTGCCTCCAATCACTTTTTCATCCAGTTCTTCTAAATGTTTTGACTTTGCAAAAAAATATTTGATTATAAATCTGTGCTATTTATATGCAGAAACTAAACATGCCAGTAACAAATAGCTGTCTGTGAAAACAGTAGATGACCCCTTAATACAAATACCATGTGAAGGGTACTTAGTTTTATAGATGATTTGTTAGGTGAGAGGATAAAAGCACTGCATGAAATTCCTCAGTGATTTGAATTTGTAACAATATGTAGAAAGCCATATGGATGTTATTGTAGGGGGAGGTGGAAGACTTGGTATCCTTTTGAATCCCTAATGGCTCTTAGCATAAACTAGTTCTGTGTCTACTGAAATAATACTACATTTACCGATAGGTATGTGACCCAAAAGTTGATTACAGCTTTTTACTTGGCATTTGTCTGATCTATTTTATCACTTCTTCCCCCACCATAATCACTACAAGGTGGTTCACTGAAAAAAAAAAATTGTTGTTTGATATATTTTCCAGCTCCTGAATAACTTATCCCGGTGTAAAAGTCTTAAATAATTATTTAGGGATATAGCTTATACTGGCCTGGAACATAAACTGATTCTGAACACTCATTCTCTGCATTTGCTTGCTGTCCTTAGCTGTTTAATGGTTCTCAGAATGCCACTGCAGAGAGAAAAACTAGAAAACTATTGAATGTTGCGATTGAGACAATAATGGTGCCAACTATACCTCAGAGAAAATCTGTTTTCTGGATTTTCCTAACCTTTAGCATGCAGTTTACAACTACTTAAACACAATTCCTTTTTTAGACAAAATAAGACACATATTTGAAAGTCTGTTGTTAGTGGACATTCTTAAAAATGACCAGTGGTGATTCCAAAATTGATTGTACTTCCAAAGCACATGGTAATATTGGGAAAAATTCTAGTATGGGATTAGTGTAGAAAAGATAGATAAAGTTTAAAATTATTAGTTCCACTTTCAAATACTACTTAACAGGAAGTATGTCCCTTTAAAAATCTCAGTCTTGGTGAACACTCTGTTGACAAAAAATTATTAGGTTATTCTATTCTTGTACAAGATGTTTTCTTCATGTCTGGCACACAATATGTTGAATTCTCTTAGTGCATGTAAACATTTTACTCAATAAACAAAAACCTTAGTATATATGATGTTACATATTTGGATAGAACTTTTAATATTTTATATTGTGAAGAATTTTCAGTTCATTTATAAGGAATATAAGCCAAATTCAACTGCATCTGAAAATTGCTATGAAAGAATTAGCAGACACAATGAATGGCAACAAGCAATTGGACAGCAACACTACAGATTTGGAGAGACTACAGTGATTAAAATGAACAGGGAAAATTATACACCCTCACAAAAGGAAAAGCAGGGAGCACAAACTAATATTACTTGACAGCAAATGACAAGTTAAACAAAGGAAGGTGGGTTTTTTTATACATACATACATAGCTAAACTGTACAACTCATTGAGAAAATATAGTGGATTTCTTGTATTATAAAAAAAGTAACAATTAAAATTTGGATAAATTAATTAAAGACAAACCCACCCTTGGATATACTAAATAGAATGGTCCAGTTGAAACTTTCCTATACGGCATCTCTCTAACAGTAAAATCTCTGCAGTGTGGGATTTTGTGCCATGGAAGTATTATTTTATTCTTGCCCTATTTTTAATATTTTTCCTGGGCCCACATGCTTAGTTCCAGTGGACAACAGTCCTTTAGACTGAATGGATCTTTGAGATGATCAATCTTCTGTTCTGTTCTTCTGTTCTAAAGGCAAAGATTTGAATCCCAGCTCTTCAGGAGAACCTGCAGGAGGATAGATATACATGCAATGTGGTTTGTATTTTAAGTTCAGACAGTGCAGTAGGTTGGGTTGTAATGGACTCAATTGGTCTGAGAGACATGTATTTAAAAAAAAGGTGAGAATTTAAGTCTTTGAGATTTTAAAACATAGTCCTCAATGTCTTCAAGTTAGAGATAAAAAAGGGGAAGTGGTTGATTTAAGGAAGGTGGTAGACCTCTAGGAAGGGCAAGTTCAAATTACTGGCAAGTACAGATTCACATCCCTCTCAAGTGACTAAATCAAAGAATAAGGATTTTGATTTCTGTTCAGACTTTGATATTCTGAGGTACTATAAGGTAGCAGAGAAAATATTTCAAAGAATAACAGTAATAACTTAATAAATTTGTATCCATGGAATGGGGAAACTTAGTGAAACTCCGCAGCTGTTAGAATTTTATCACTTAAAAATCTCATTTTGTTGGCTATATTCAGTTGCTATAACTTCTCTTCTAGTCCATGTATTGATCATCTATTCTTAAAAGAATGAGAAAGTTCTTTTTACCCATATTAGGTAGAAATCCTGAATTAAAATATTTTATTTATTTAAGTAGTTCAGTTGTTCAGTAACTTTAAAGCCTTGAATGTACTTGTAGCAGTTATAAGTAAAGCTGCTTTGCTACAAGAAAATAAACCAATAGCTTTACATGAAAGAGTTTGGCTGTCACACAGATCAGGGAAAGAACTCACAAATTTTGTCAGTTTTCACCTCACTTATGAAATATTAATAAATAACAAGGACTATAACAGGAGAAAATATTTACAGTTTTTTGTTAATCCTGGATGCCTTCATTTCTTTGGATTCAGCTAAGTTTATGAATGTTACCATCTGATTTTCAGGAATGTTTGGTGCTTCAAAATCCTCTAAGATAAAAATTGGGTTTCCAGGCTCCTGAAGAACTATATCAGCTGCTTTCAGAGGCTGAAATGAGCATGTCTGGAATTGTTTTGTCCACATATTTTAAAAAATATTTTGTTTGGTAGAAAAAGTTTTCAGAGCCAAAAATATATGAGGGAGAAGTCAAACTTGGGAGGAACCTGATAGTCTGTACCCATAATGGTAGGAACCCCACCATGGAGATGGACTCTGATACTCTACATTTGCACAAAATGCTGATCATTCATGGCTAACACTTTTTGTTTTGTGGTAAACTGCTGCCACTGGTCAATCTTGACAAATCAGCTCCTAAAAAGGGTAGTCCTTTTAATGCACAGGGTGTGCTGGGTCTGGCATTGTCAGGCATTCATTATTTGCACAGAAACACCTAAAATATTTTTTTGAGAGGGGAAACACCCTCCACTGCAGGTCCAGTAAAACAGGCTAATCAGGGGCAGGTTTCATGTCTGTCTGCCAAGTTAGAAACAGAGCCAGTGAGCATACCACATACCTCTGATGCATTCAAGTGTGCACCTGGTATTAGTTAATTGGGTGAAGACTTTTTGCCTGTGGGTGGAAAGGATTTAGTGACAGAAGGTTTTTCTATTCTCCCACTACCCCTACCCACAATGAGAAAGAGAACATGATTGACTGGCTTATTTTGCAAGACTGTCTGGTTCAGTACTGGGGAATGTTCAAGGTTAAAAGGAGAGGTATTTGATTTACAAAAAATAAATAAGCAGGTTTTAGGATACATAAGACAAATAGAATTCTTCTCTTAAGTAAACCTTAAATTCTCACTGACATGGAAATGGAGAGTGAAGTAAGAAGATTCATTACAGTGATTTTATTGCTGATTTCTCCAGCAAGGTGTTTGGAAGTGGGTAAAACACAGCTGGTTTCTTTTTCCACTGCATGTGTCTACACAGAGCATAGGGGCATGGCTACTGGAAAATAGCACATTGGTTTCTGACAAGGATAATAAATAAATGACAATGTAAAAACATTCACAGAATTAAACATGCTAGAAATATTTAACAAATTCAGATTCACAGCAACCATCTATTTTGGTGCTCTTTTTCAAGAGAGGGAATGGAACCAGAGAGCTTTTGAGGGCTACAGAAGACCCTGTGGAGTGCAGAAGTTGTAAAGTTCTGTTCAGAGATCCATTGTGATTTACAGGTCAAAGACATGGAGTGACATGGTAGGCAGCACAAATGTGCTGCTGCTCCTACTGTACTGGAAGGAAAGCTGTGACCAAGCTAAGGTACAAAATAATGTAACTTGTGAATGTAAGGGTTATTACTGCCTCATGCCACTTTTGCAAGCATGTTTATTCATGCTCAAAAATAATGGGAAGCAATCATTCTGAGTCGTCTTGCTGAAATCAAACTGCAAAGCAGTAAATGATTCAACACACTGACAAAATATGAAACCCTTCTATTCCACCAGAAAAGGTGGGAAAGCTTAGTGATAGCAATGGAATTGCAATTTTACTAAATCCTCATTAACTGTCAAACTCACCTGTGTACTAAAACATCAAGGAGTGTTGTGAGATGAGCCCAGAGAATTTCAGACTTCTAAAGAATTTGATTTTTTAACATTTCATGAGCAGGTGGACTTCAAGTGCAAATAAAAGAGCTTGCTAATAAGTAACTGGGAGGACAGTAGGGGAGATTTAGGAGTAAACTGTAATGATTGATGATACTGAATTAGGAGAATCTGTGGACTCCCTCAAATGTAGAGAGGCTTATTGGGAAATCTGGGAAGTCTAGAAAGTTGGGTAATTACAGGCTGAATTATGAAATTTAACAGAGAATGCTGCATTCTTCACCCAGGATAGAGTAATCTTGCTAATGCATACAAAGAAGGTGCGAAAAGGCTGGGAAGTAAAGAAAAAGCTGTAGTTTTGGGTTGATGGCAAGTTGAACAAGAATGTAATAGGGTGCATCGAGAGCAGCATCACATGCCAGTCGAGGTATGTGATTGTCCCACCCTGCACTGCACTCGTGTGGCCTCCTCTCAAGTCCTGTGTGCAGTTTTCGGTACCTTAGTACAAGAACATCAAACTATTAATGTGTTCACAGGAGGGCAATCAAGATTGTGAAAGGTCTGAGGTCACTCGGCTTGTTCAGCCTGGAGAAGACAGAAGGGTGACCTCATGGCACTTTAGTGCTTCCTCGAGGAGGGCAGTGGAGGGGGAGATCCTGTGACAACCACTGGTAGGACCTGAAAGAATGGAAAGTATCTGCAAGGTTCACTACAAAGGGGAGGTTTAGATTAGACATAGTAGAAGGCTTTTTGCTGAGAGAGGGGTCCGTCACTGAACAGTCTTCACAGGGAAGTACTGGGGAATTCAAGGAGCATCTGAGCAACAATCTTATGGTCAGTCATATGGTTTAGTTTTAGGTAGAACTAAAAGAGCAGGGAGCTGGACTTGATGATACTTATGGGTCCCTCTCAACCTGAGATATTCTAGGGTTCCATGATTTCTGAAAATGTGGAGTCAATTTCAGTAATTTTAACTGGTTGCCTAAGAGGTTCTAATTGGTCTGTGTTACAATGAACTTCAAGTAAAAAAAAATTTGTCTTTTTAAGAGGAAAATAAGTCAGGCCCTACTGAAGGCAGCCCTGTTTAGAAAAACTATATTTATTTATAGAAGGAGGCACATAGATCAAGTGCTAATTGAACAAAATAAGAAATTCAATTCCCTTTGAAAATGATATATGTTTCTCCACTGTGAAAATTTAGTGTAGATAGTCTTGTACAAGTGAAGTTTGTCATATTTCTATTTTTTTCTTTCCATTTCCTTTGATCTTTTTTTCTACTAGAAGATGGAAAATGTATTAAACTTTTCAAAAAGAATGCTGTCAGTATGTTAAGGTGTGAAGGTTGTAACCGTGCATGCTGTGACTTTAGGCTGTGGCTTAGGAAGGCAGTTAAAGAGCAACCTAGGTGAGTATCTGAGTCACCTCTTTGGAGTGACACATTTGAAAGAACTGTCTCCTACTTAATGTGTCCTTGTCACTGTACATATTATTCATCATCTAAAATGAATCAATTTAAACTCTGTCCCCATTTCTAACCATCTCTTCTTTAGCCTGAGAGAGAACTAGAATTTGTGTTGACAATCTGAAATATTTATTTTACTAGTATGTGAAAAATAATAATTATTATCAGAAGAAATTGTATGAAATTTAATGCAAGGAGTTAAGTCTCAGGATCATTAAAATAGCTACTAAAGGGGGAATCACAGTAAAGCCTACACATTTATAAGTGTCAGAGCATTGCAGCTCTCTGCTGTCTTCTATAACCTTCAAATGGGTAGGTGTAGGAATACATAAAAAAAGGTTACACTGTTTTGGTCACTCTCACCCATTTAGCATTTTCTCTCCCCAAAGTGCCAGGCTGTAGGGACTCAGATTCAAACTTGAAAGGGGAAGCCTTTTTTCTCAACTGCTTAGATTCAGTTCTGCTTGCTCATTCTGCTCCCAGTGTCCCTATTTAAAGATTAGATCGGCAATGAAGTTTAACTTACTATCCCTTCTGAAATAGTTGGTAATATCCTTTTCCTGAGGAGAATCAAATGATTTGGAAAGTTATATATGTCTTTGTTTGCAGCATTCAGCAACAAGGAAGAGCGTCAGGGGTTAAGGTATTAGAGCGACTGTTGGGAGATTTTGAAGTGAATTTCCAATCACATGTGTTTTCAGTCTTTTCAGGTTGACAATCAGATGAAGAAAGCTACACTCTTACCACTCAGCCTGATGGGAGGCCAGAGGTCCCTGCTATGTGTTGTAGCACTGCCAGCTCTAAGAATCCTATTACAGATTCCTAATTTCTTTTTGATCTTTCAGAGCTGACTGGGATAGTGAGTAGTTTCAGCAGTGATATAAAGACACTGAAAATACTTGTGAACAAAAAAGAAAAAAAAGAAGAACAAAAAAGAAAAAAAACACTTTTTGAGGCAAGAGAAGACAAGCCATGCTGCCATGTCCCACACCTAAGGATGAAGTACTAGCATAGTTTGGGTGACTATCATGATGTTTAGATAATAGGGTTTGAGGGATCACCTGCACTTTTTACATTTCAAGAATGAAGACAGAGAGGAAGATATCTTAATATTCAGATTCCACTGGAGCTGTGTCTGCTTTGAACCTAGTCATTCACTACAACAAAAAAAATCTAGCACAGGAAAGATAGATTCCATTAAATATTTTCATCTAATAAAAAAAATATAAAGGAATCCAAAAATAGGCCATGAGGGCAAGTTGCAGTGCTGAGATACTGAATTATAACTATTACAATTTGAATGGTGGATTACAGGATACATCAGTCCTTAAGTCATAGATGTATTTGTGAAAATGGACAATCTGCAATTAGAAAGGGAGACTAGATATTGAAAATGTATTTTCTAGTGTCAGTGACTCAACTTTTTTATTAGATAATTTTTTTCAGTTAAAAACTAAATTTGGTTTGTTTTTTTTTTTTTTGAAGTGGTTATTTGCACGAAAAATAAGTTTCTTGTTTCTGTAAAAGTTGTGGTCTATGTTCATGCACAACCCCAGTGATCTCAAAGTCTTCCTGTAAATCTTGTTCAAGTGCAGTACAGCAGAGGACTTGGCTGAAAATTCAAAGTGGCATCAAGAGTTTGTGAGGATGCATACTAATATCACTTAAAAAATAAGAAATATTAAAAATGTCACCAATTAGAATTGTGAATTAGCCTTAGGAATGTTATTCATATATAAAAAAATACTACAAATTAGTATGGCTAGCCAAAAAGGTCCATTAGACACAGTTCGATTGTCTCTAGTAAATACTTAAAGTCAATTTTCTATTTTAGATCAAAAGGAGAAAGAGCAATAACTTGAGAATAGAAATAATATTATCTTTCCATCTTAAGCAGGTTAAAAGCTATTTTTAATACCAGACATACTGAGGCAAGATTTGTTATTTTTGAACTTTCAAGTAATTCTGTTTTAATCTGTGATCTGATATTTTTATGAGGCATTGTTGAGCTTGGGGGAGGAAGGTTTCCTGCTGAAATGCAGCTAGCAACTTTTTTCTTCAGCTTTCAAACTGAGAGGTCCAGCTATAGTCATGCAAAAAATTACTATAATAAAAATATAATGGAAACCAGGAACTTGGAAATCTGAAAGAGCATGACCTTTTTACCCTTCCAAATCTTGCTTTTGCCTCATTTCTTTAATTTGTTGGATGTCATTTTCTGTTGATCATCATCAAACAGCATTTTGTCCCACCAACTTTATGAACTAGCTCTCAAAGTTTGTCTATTTTGTAAAACAGACATATTTTTGAGGGAAAAAAAAAGGTAGAAAAAGGACACAGAAATTACTCTGATATTTATGCCTGATATCCCTGGTATTAATTCCTGAAATTAATCCTGGTGTCAAACACCCTCTGGCTTTGACCCACTAATTCCAAATCATAAAGCAATGTATTTTGTATTTGTTGAGTACTAACTGCATAATCAGCACCACTCTCTACACTGTTTCCTGTGTGTTCCTTCCTGGCATTCAGCAGAGTCATCAACTCCTTCATTCCTGAAATTATCAGCACTCGTTGCAATACCAAGTGGAAACTTAGGGACAGATGTGTTAGATGATATCTGTCTCCTGCTTTGCTGAGACCCTGAACTACCTTAGAAACTAGGATATACAAACATGGGTTTTCTTTATATCATCCATGGATCAGCTTCTTAAGGAGACAGTATGATACCGTACAGAAAATATCTGTCACAGATATTCCCAGTTATTTCGAAAGGATGTAGACGGGTGCTAGGGAAGAAACAAGAGCAAGCAATGTACAAGTATTTAGAAAAACAAGAAACATCATGAAATATTGATGAAACAGTTGAAATGTCACCAGTCAATAGATGAGCTAAGTCCCAAGGGTAGTAATTCCTTGTGTGATGCACAAAGTTAAGACTTTTCAATGTCTTGCTCTTTCACTACAGCTGGGAAATAAAGTGGTTTAATAATTAGAACAAGGGGTTCATTCAGGATTTAAGAGCTGTTCTTGAGTTCACATTGATGTATAAGTCAGTCTAAAAAAGAGTCTTTCCACTTACCTGCATGCAATGGATTTCAGAGGCCCTGCTACTGGATGTACTGAATGACTAAAGTTCCAGAAGGAAAGATGCTCTAAGACTGTAAAGTAGTTTTAGTTATAAGCTCAAGAACACCACTTTGCTCTTAACAGTCTAAACTGTACTGCCAATAATCATAAAATGCTCTTCTCATCTCCTTTGTTTCTTATAAAACTCTATTTTCTATAGGTAAGATCTACTTTTTCAGGATGTTATTCTTTATATAACACTGTATATTTAACTTACTGAGGAGGAAAAAAGGAAGGGGGTGTGGGGAGAGAAAGGAGGGATAAAAGAAAAAAATTAAGCATTTCTCTGCTCTCATTTTTCTCTGTCTTCACAGAAAATAACACAGTACCCAAGTTAAGACGTATCTTGACAAGATGTGTGAAACATCATTAAGGAATAAACAAAAAAGAAATGAAAGAACATTTAGGAAATCATGCAAGAACTTTCACTGGTTATCATCAAAGCCCTATGAGCTACTAACTTTGTAAAGTTTTTAAAGTGTTAGGTAAGATTTGCACTTAGACATTTTTGAAGTGTATGAGATTTAGCATGACTGAGCTTATGAATTTCTTCCCCACTGTTCAGTTTAGCTTTTAGATGCAAATAGGACAATAAACACAGCATTGCAGGAGAGAACAGGTCATCCTATTTGGCTCTATAACTGTTACCTTCAAATTTTCTCAGACAGACAAATAGTTATTTGTAGTTCTCAAGTCCAGATATCAGTTGATATATGAAGGGAAAAAGAACTATGAAATTAGTCCCTCTCACCTTGAGTGAACAACTTGATTTTTGTAGATATAGCCACCTGAAATTTCATGTTTGTCATCAGATAGTTTGAAAACTATGATTAAGGGATTGTTAAGAGTGGGCTGCTCCAGGTTTAGCAGGAATGATGAAAAAAACCCCTGTGTTTTGCTGAATAGGAATAGAACAGAATAAAAAATTCTCTATCAGAATTCCAGAAGATTATTTTGAATAGTATTTATCATACATAATGATATATTGATTGATTTGTCTCATGCAAATATAAGAGAAAACAAGCTGAGGTAAGTAACTCATTAGATGTTTCAAATATAAAAAAACTCTTAGTGATGTTAATGTAAGATACTGCACTGGTGATCTAGACACTGAACCAGTGGTGCTGTTTTTACTATGACCTGTTTAACTACAGACCATGTTTTATTCTTCCTGGTCAGTTTAACCTCATTTTCATCAACATGGTTTCAAATTTTTGCCTAAAAAAGTGGGTTTATGGCTGACAGTGGGTTTTTATCTCCATGATTTGTTACACGTTTGACCTTTGTAGAAGATTCATTGAGGTTTTATTCTGCTGCGGGTGTTTACTTACCAGGAACTCAGAGTGAGATGCATACAACCAAGTTTACATAAACTGAACAGTCATTAGGAGATAATGACTTTCGGTCAGTACTCTTTGAGACTGAATTTGAAGCGCCATCTTTAGGGTCAAAGGCTTTGACTCGTATATCCTTTTCCTCTCCCTAGCAATTTAGCAGACTTTTATCTTGTTATCAGCAGCTGTTCAAACAAGGATATGAAGACACTTATTTATTCTCCTAAAAGAATCAACAAGAAGCATTGTGAGATGGTTCTTCCTTGAGATGGGTTTGAAAAGCTGGCAAAATAATATTTTGCAGGGTTTTTTTAGTTGACTTGAACTTAATAGTGATTAAAATAATGATCAAATCCTGAATATAGAGTTTTTGTATTTAATGAGCATGAAGGTGTTAAATCAACTGTGGGAACCAAGTCCCTTCCGCGTATTAATGAACAGCAGCAAAAAAAGAATTATCTAATACTGCTCCATTCATGCAACTTAGTTTTATCACCCATTTCCTATGGAGTCAGAAAAAGGCTATGAATCCCTGAAGTCTTCCTGACAAAGCCAGCAAAAGATTATCATATGTATTTTGGCCTTTGGTACTTTTTTATTATTACTTTTGTGTAAGTGGAAAACTATTGAAATAATTTTTCCTTTGCTGAAATAAAGCAGGGGAAAACAATACTAGTGCCAAAACTAAAGTATAAATTGTTTTTGATTGTTAGTCTTGTTCTATTTTTAATTTAGAAGTCAGGAGTTCAATGAATCAGTGAGCAGACATATCAGCAATATCTCATGAACTGGAAAGTTGCTTTTCTTGAAAGGAATAGTGATAATATCGTTGCCTGCAACAGGATTCATATCTTTCTCTGACACATGAAATGATTTTAAAGAAATATTGAAATTTTAAAGAAATATAGCTTTATAGGGAGAACAAAAAGAAAACACTCCCAAATGTCAGGCGTGGCCCTGCTTGTCTAGTGCATAGAGCCTAGTAAGCCCTTCTAAGTTCATGAAGAAAGGACCTAATTTACAAAAATGTCTGCTGTAAGGCACACAAAATAAATCATTGCAGACCAAACCTAGGATAGACCAAACCTATGATTTCATTTTTTATTATATTTTTAGAACATTTTCTAGTATAAACAATAATAAAAATGATTGTTTATACTAGAAAATGTTCATGTGCTTTAATTCAATGCTATCAGAAGCAGTGATCTAAAAATGGAAATTTGACATGCAATTTTATTAGATGATTACACTAACAGAAGGATCTCTAAGTTGCAGCACACAGGTGTCTCCTTACCTTCTAAAACTCTCTGAAAACCCTACTCTTCTTTATTTCCCTGTGCTTACTATCCATCTAATTTCCTTGCATAATCCTTGTTTTCTTTGTACCATGTGCACACCCACAGCTGGTGGTGTGGGGTCCAGCATCAGCTATTTTATCTGTCTTTGACATGTGTTCTAGGTTCCCTTAAGTAGATTTCCTCTGAAAAGTTAAAACAAACTGGTAGACTAGACAGATGTTCCAAAGAATATACGCTTTCATTGAAGGCAGTGCTTTCTAGAAACTGGTAAGAACACATCAAGCATTCAGTGACATATATATTGTTGCAAATATATTGTTTCCAGTCTGTTTGTAAAGAAGGTGCTCACTATACCTTGGGTAAAATGATGGGCACAAATACCAAAACTTTAAAATTAATGCTTGCTCATTCTGCCCTTGCTATACTATGATTGAACAATTGACCAAAAACTTGTTAGGCAAGAGTACGGCTCCTAATTGATCCCAGGACTTTTTAACTAGCAGTAATATTAGTAACATTAGGCTGGAAACATTGTAGCAAGATAAAGACGGCATGATCAAAACTTACAGGTCCTTGTATCTAAACAAAAATGATAATTAGCTTGAATAAAAAAATCGAATAGCTTTAATTGCGGGCAATTGTAATTTGTTGATTTCCAAGTTAATTGAAAATCTTTAATTCTGTAATTGTAAAAGGAGAAGAACTTTAATGGTCAGACATGGAAATATATTCTCCAAAATTTTCTGTTAAATTATTTTCTGTAAAATATTAATTTGAAGTTCTAATTTCTTGGATTTCATTATATATCTGATATAATGGATTTGATTAGTTCCTTTTAGATCCAATACTTTGTAAAAAATGCTGTTATGCTTGCAGCCCGAGAAGGAATAAAAAAGGAAGAAAGCAAGACTTTCCATCCACAAAAATTGTCAGTCTATTAGAGCATTTATACATTGAAAGAAAAATAAAAAGGCCATTTGATTTGGAAAATATGAGAGTCTGTTGTATGAGGAGTGCTCAAAGAAAGTAGAAAGTGGTCAACAGCTCTAAAGAAGTGCCATATCAATAAGTAAAGGAATAAATACAGCTAGGGAAATCTGACTTCAGAAGAGATTGTCTTGCTAGAGGACTGGTCAAAGAGATTCCATCTGAATGGGTTATATGGAGAATTTGACTACTGACCAGGTAAACTCCAAGGCCCAGTTGGGATCACTGCATGTATGTAGCTCTACAGGGAACACAGTCCTGATTTGTAGCTGCATGCTGCTATTTTGCAAATGATACATGCCTGTTTTTGAAAGCTCAGTGCAAGTCACTCCTGGTTTTCTCTTCCTCAAAGTCCTGACATTCCATTATCCACTTTTCATTGGCTGTTTTTTCTCACTTAAAAAAAAAATCTTCTTTTTAGCTGGTTGGCATCTCCCCTTATTTTTTCAGGAAAATTTGGAGTCCTGTAATTCTCAAAAACACCCAGTCAATAAGCCCCAGGTATTTTAGTTACTTCAGCAGAATGAAGTCTCCTGAATATACTATGCTAGAGAATTTCTGGTGAAGGTCCAGTCTTTTATTATAATGAATAGTTCCTTTGTTTCCTTACAATTCCTTTCCCCCTACAAATCCTGACACTTTTTGAATGGTAAGCATCTTCCTCAGGCTCACATTCAGATGGCAATAGTTTTGCTTACCGATTGATTGATTGATCAGTTTTGGATTAATTTTAGCAGAGACTCCATTAGCAAAAGTTACTTAATGTGTTTCTAAGTCCTAGAACATGGGAGAAGAGTCTCTTCAAACTTGACATGTAAATTGCAGTGTAGAAAAATGACTACTGACTGCATTTATTACCCACATTATTGGCCAATTTGTCAGTTGCTGCTGAAACCACTGACTTGCTCTGCCAGAGAAAGAAAACATCCCACATCAAGAGTAGAGAAAAAGTAAGGTCTGAAAAATCAGTTTGTGATGTACCTCTACAGCATCAAGTGATGAGACAAGGAAGGGACAGGAAGATAGTAATATCAAAGCCTTAATGTATTACCTATTTATTTCTTTGATTCTCCCACCTCCTGTATATGTATCTGTGTTCCTTTGATGAGTAATCTGCTTCAGGTAGCTCAGTTTGCAAACTGATGCAGATTGAGGTGCAGCTTGAGCTCAGGGTGTGAGCCTGAGACAAAAGGCCCTGAACTGCCAACCTTTGCATAACAAATGAATGGACACTGGGAGACACAGCAGGAGCAGAAGACTTGGGAGAAGGACTGATCAAGATTTGTGTTGGCTTGGACTGTGAGGGGATAAAAGTCCATGGGCCCTTTGCCTGGGCTCCTCCATGGAGGTACCAGCTCAGAGAGGTACCAGCTCGGGCTGTTTTTGTGTTACTGTGCTGTGAATGGAGTGGTGAGGAAGCCTGGTCGGTGTGGGAGCGGGTGTGCAAGGAGTCAAACAGGGACCTGCCAGACCACTGGAGCTGCCCACGAGGTGAAGGGGCTTTGATCCCAGCACTCAAAATCTCTGGTGTTGGGAGTGTGACAGCCAGAGCATGAAAGTCAGGCTGGGAAGTTTCCTTAACACTTTTATGGCACAGGAGCCAAATATGACTGGGATGGTCAAGTATTCTCTCAGTGTCTGAAAAAGAGAATGTGGTAATTAGTGCAGAAAGGTAACTTAACCGCTCACTATTTTCGACCAAAATGGCTACTCGGGTGAGCAGGTGTCAACAGTTGATGAGACATTTAAAAAACCCCCTCCAAGTAGCTGAATAACAGCAGTGAAACCTCAACCATGTCTCTGGCATCTCATACTAACAGGGCTTGTTTCTATGAAGAAGGCCGTTCACTTGCTTGATGTTTTATTTGGCACTTGTCCATGCACAAAAATCAATCTCTAATTCCTTTTAATGTTTAGCACTAAATCCAGAAAGCAAAACAAAACATATGAGTCTTGCATTTATTACAGCAGCCTCTTGTGTTTGGCTTCAGGGCAGCCTTCTAATCAAGGGAATGAATAAACAGTCATTGACTCACTTTCAGGGAATATGGGAGACAGCTCAATCTTCCTGAAGGCCAGCACAGCGAAGGGGCCTCCAAATCATACATCAAAACACTATCACACTGTTAATTTAGTCTGGCAATTATTAAGATGTTAAAGCATTTGTACTACTATTTTTATTGATGGAAACTGAGGGACAAATGCTAACTTCCTTTAAATCTCTACCTTCATGGAAAACTGAAGTATCTTATAACTAGTATAACATTTTCAAAGACAGTTTTTGTGACTTTAAAAAAAAAATTCTAAATTGTCTCTCTTCATCTAAAAGCTTTAGAAGTATAATCTTGTTCATGAACATTTCTATTGCTGCATGCAAATAGTAATAAACAGGCATAAAATGTGCTTTATAAGACAATGACCTTTCATGCCCACAGGTTTTGGGTGGAGCAGATTTCCTGGATTTAGAATTATAATTGCTCTCATCCTTACTTTGGTTGTAAGAATCATAACTACTGTGATCCCTTCAAAATGAGTAGTAGATTTCCCGGAGTTTCCTTTAGATTACTCCAAGGACATATGTATATGGTCACAAAAAAGTGACTATTAGTCCAGGATATAAAAACTGATTGATGTCATATTCAAGTATTCTTTTGACCAGTATTTGCTAAATGAGAAGTGGGGCTTGCTCCAGGTATACACAAAATGTTAGTTTATATTCTTCAAGGTTTCAGGATCTCCTGAAGGGTCTAGTCAAAAAGATAATATGTAACCATTTTTATCTCTTTACTAATGTGCAATATCACATTTTTCAAGGTCTGCTTTTGGGTTTTTGGGGAGATTTCTTAGTGTTTGAGGTTGGAAATGAGCTTAAAATGAAGAGAACGCTTATTTTAGTCTTCATACCTTGAAAATTTTCTAAAACATAAAATAATGAATTTTTGAAATTTCATCTGATGTTTATTTAAAAAAAAAAAACCTTACAGTGTAATTTCCTTTTACTGTGTTATCTGCAATAACACAGATAATGATCTGTTCCCAACAAAAACAGCATTGATTCTCCACAGTTGTGCCAATTTTCATTATTGCAGCAACACATCAGATAATCTGCTGCTAGAAATACTTCTGAAGTACTGTAGCTGATCAAGAAACTTTCATTATCTTCTCCTTACTAGCTGAAAATTTAGCTTTCAATCCATACAGAATATGGAAAGATGAAAAGCTAAATGTGACAGAGAATTAGTGGAAGTTCAGTAGTCCCAGATGGCTCATCAAGCTAAACAGATCATGGTTTCAGGTACAGCACATGGTTTCAGGCAACAGCAGCTTTTGATTTACCTGTTCAAAAGTGGAAGATAATATTTCAAAATCTTTTCAATTTGTGGATTTTAATATATTTTTAGTCTTTAGCTGCCTGAATTTGGTAGTTTTGAAAAATTAAAACAATTTGGTTAAGATAGGCATCACTGCAGAGGATGCTTAAAACCTAACAAAATACACATTCATCAAGCCATTCAGTCTCACTGGAAATCCTAATTTCTTGTAATGCCATAGAATTGTGTATCATTGCCTTTTCAAGCTGTTCTACCTGTTTGTCTCAGATTTGTCATATCGTTTTGTGCACAACTCTCTTTTATTTCCTGCTTTCTTGTTTGCTTTCATTTTTTATTTTTTCTTTTTTTTTTTGCTTACTTTCTTTAACTTTCCTTTCTTTTCCTCCTCCTCTGTCTCTTTCTCTCTCTCTCTCCTTCTGTTTTTTTTTCTCTCATTTTCTTCTCTCACTTTTTAAAGTTAGAAAAAAACCTGAATCCCAGCTAAAACTTCTCAAATACATCTTAAAATGAAAATATCCTGGCCTTTCCACTGTCTACCCTATTTAATTATAAAAAGATGAAATAACTAAATGAAGCAATTAATTTTTCAAATATGTCTCATAATTACAGTTGTCCCAAAAAAGATTCTTTTATTTTAAATTCCACAAGCTATAATCAAAGCTAGTTTTCCCATTTTATAGAAATTTCATGTGTTTTGAATGACATAGAAAACACTAATCAAAGCAAGATAATTAAAAAGGGAGAAAAAAATGAAAACGGAAAAGAAAGATGGAGTACACCTGCTTAGCAGAATTTATAGTTCAATTCTCTTTGCTGTACCAATCACTTAGAACATTAATTTGTCTTTTAAAGGATTAATGTGTTTAATTAAGTTTATGAAGCAATTCCTTAAAGACTAAGTCTGAATCTGGCAGAATAATAAATTTTTTTGGAAAGGAAAAAAACCCTACAACATAGCTTCACCCTAAACCATGTTTTATGTCCTTTTTCACACAATAAGACCTTCTGAGTAACTTTCAGAGTAACAGATGGTTCCCTCCATTATATTTGCCATTAATTCTATATTCAGATTATGTGTCTGAAGAAAATACTCAAGCTTTATTAATGTTCTCTGTTATATGCAGAGTCCTCACTGTTGAAATCAGAATAAATATAGTAACTGTAAATTATGAAAATGTAGCATCATCTACTGTTGGATCTGTCAGTAGCTTACTTGACAGGCATTTTCTTTGTACAAGTATGAAGACAATTCCTATGTTTATACTGGTTATAGAGCTTTCTGAGGGATTCTCAACCTCTTCACTTGTAGGAAATAAGTGTGAGGAAATGCTATCATTGATGCCTCCAAATGCTGAAATCCATTTGACTCTTAAACGTTTTGACTGTGTCTATTTTGAGCTTGACCTAATGTTATAAAATTGCAATATGTAACAATCTACTAAGCGCAAACATCTTGAAAGGCTTGACTTCAGGTCTAGAAGACTTCCTCCGACAGTCAAACACCTTTTCTGTGATATTTTATAAGCTGTTCTTCAGGCAATTAAATTTACTGGCAATTGTCCCACTAATCTTCTGCTTATTCCCAGAGAACCAACATCACAAAATGTTAGAGAACCATGTTTTCTGGTATCACATATTATGTTTTTCAGCTACTAATTAGCAGTATAGACAGGAGAAATGTAGCTTATGTGGCATGTTATCTGCAGGTGATATTAAAATTTATTAATTTTCTGTGTGTGAAAATAGTTGAAAGGAATTGAATTACTACATGTTACCAAGTTAATATTATTTTTTTTAATGTGCAGTGATCACTTTACTCATCCCTCCCAGAGCTGGAAAACAAAACCATACTCATAAATAAAAATAAGTGAGAATTTTGCATGTCAGATTAATACAAGACTAATACAGAAATGGAATTTATTCCCATAAACACTTTTGTCTGCATAATTGGATTACAGAGAATTGCATCTGCGGTTTGATAAGGTGGACTCAAGTAATTTAGATAAGAATTGTATTGATCTTTGAACCAAGAGTTTTGGCCAGTTCTCTATCACCATTTACAAAGGAAATATAACTTTTAAAAATACTTTTCCATAGCTATGCTTAGTCCAGTCATGTAAGTCAGTATTAAATGTATGTAAATTTCAGCATACAAATTATAATGTTACTTATTTTTAACTACAGTGACTTGGAAAATTGTACACTGCGGAAGCTAAAATGAAGATAGTGGGTATCTCCATATGTTTTGTGAAATTTGAATTAACATAAATTCCAGTCGAGGGCCAGTCAAATCTTGTGATGTCAAAAAGGGATTCTGTTGCTTAAGCATTTGAATCTATGTCTGCTATGCTTGGCATGGTGTGCCCAAGATGCAGTCTTGGAGGTGTCATTGGCATCCTGCACATTCTGGAATGACAGCCCTTGTACCTAGAGGTATCTGAAAAGGCATCAGATGCTGGAGCTTAGGGGCCTGACTGCATGATGCATTGTTTGTAGGTTAGTTAGACTGTGTGTTGTTTGTAGAGCCAGATAAGGATTTGGAAACTATTTAAAAAGATCAACTCTTCCTCATGAAAAATATTCTGATCTACACTCCTTGTGGGCCAAGATCCATTAATTATCACAATTCTGCCCTTTTTCCTGTTCATGCAAATTGCTGAATTTACTGAAATTAGGTGGTAAAGTTGCAATTCTATTAATATCCTAGAATATACTTCTCATAGATGAAATCTTTCAACTTGGAAAATTTAAACTTGAAAAAAGAGGCGTAGACTTTCTTAAATTTAGAATAGAATTTGCAGTCTTTGGATGTTAAATGCTGTAATTTAAATCAAGCAAAAACTTTTCTAGCACTCCATTCTAATGAATGGAACAAAATAGACTAGGAAATTTCCTTTTAGTGACCTAAAAATAGGTATGTTGACACCTTTAGAAGTCCCTGTAAATGGTGGATTAATATATTGGATTTTTTTAGGTAAGGTATTAAATTTATTCTTGTTACCATAAGAATAAATCATCATTTCTGCTTTTTAGAAAGTCATATGTAAAATTGGAAGAAAATATATTAATGCATTCCAAAGCAATTGACATTTTCAGAAGCCTGGTGGAAGTAAACAAAAATCTGAATACTTCAGAAGTGTAAAACATAGGATTCCTGTACTAATTTTTGTATAATATTGTCTTCTGTTCATTCTTTTGCATAAGAAAATCTGTTAATACCCAAATTTAGTATAAGGAATACGAGAGGGGCTCTGAGTGTTCACAAACATTACATTTTAGGGTAATTATTCCATATCTTCTCTATCTAAATTATCTGCACAACAACAGGACATATACTTCATCCAGCACATGACATTAACTAGAGTTACATTATTGCAGTTTCATACTCTGAGTATTTGGGAATAACAGATGGTTAGATAGTTGATGCACCTAATTTAGCTACATATATGGCCAATAGAAAGGAAGTTATTACATTTCCGTGAAGGATTAAAAGTATTTATGACAGTACTTTCTCTGAGTTCCTCTCTGGAAAAGACTTCCAGAGGCTTCTCTATGCCTGTAAGTATTTGGAATAACTAATCGTTTCTTATTCCCAGATGAGGGAATTTCTGTTGATTTCCATTACAAGGTGCAAATGGCCACTGCTGTTCCTCTGGAAATGTTAGGTTAATGTGGAGTTCAGCTGGCTGATGGCACATGATTGTTAAGAACTTATTGGAAAAAAATTGTATGTGAAATTTTTCATTGGAGTTTTTTTGGGAAGGTTGGAAAGATTGGATACATATTAGAATATCAAATTCTAATTTCACTTGTGAGATTAACTCTTAAAGTTCACTAAACTCTTAAAGTTCACAGCCCCAATTTAGTGAGATGGCAGAATTCCTCTTGTCCCTTTTGTTTGATGTGTCAGTGTCACACCAGTGAAGAGTGAGGCAAACTTATGTTACAAAACCTGCAATAAAAAAGCTCTCAGTTACATTTTTTCCTGAAGTATGGAAAGAAAAATAAGAAAAGCTGAGCTCCCAGTTGGAAAGTGAAATCATCTGAAAGTAGGGTTTGTGGCCCAACCTGGGATGCAACAGTGGCCTGAACTCTGACTCTTCTGGCTCTTGTGAGTCTTTGGCATTCAGATCATCCTCATTTCAGCAGTGTTGGAATCAATGCTTGCATATGTACTATTGCCTGTTTGTGTTCTGCCTATCTGGTCTTTTTTCCCAGTGAGACACTCCAATGTTTCTTCTCTTGAATATTTGTACTTGTCTTTTATCTCTTAGGCTGACCTCTCTTGTTAACTTCATGAGTTCCTAACAGCATGCTCAAGATTTCTGAAGTAATTTCCAGACTTTTTTGAAGAGTATATCTAATTCAAGATAATCCCCCATATTCAGTGCATTGTGCTAATCAGAGTTGACATTTTTGCAAGAAAAAGTGTCACAGTCACAGTGATCCAGCTAAAATTCCAGTTTTGCTAATTATGTCAAAGCTTTGGTAATATAATTATTTTATGAGTAATTGAATATTATGCTCTCTATTGCTAATTTGAAACACAAGGTATAATTCATCCCAGATACTTCAAGGTTATGTCCAGTGATGTCTTTCTATTGCTTACTCTGTAACAGTGGGATTGTTAATCCTTATTGAGAAATACACTATTTATACTAATTCTCTACTGTCTTTTCTAATATATATCCTTGTGTTTCATTAAAAAGTATGAAAAACAACCTGTAGTTGAAGATTGGATTAAATGGCACTTCAGCTTTCCTCAACAGATGAGTACGGATGCTGTAGTAGATTTATAAAGTGCATTTGAGTCTCCAGCCTTGCCAATGGTTGCTGTATTAGTAGTTTTGATATCAGATAGCTCAGTGCCAATATTTAGAATGCGAATATAAAGAGGTACTTAGATCTTAAAGTTTACCTGCGTAATAGAAGCTATCTGACAATTTCTCAAGACAACGTATGGACCATGGAAACAAAAATCTCCACCTGTTGTTTTAGGACTTAATTTTCTGTCAGTGACAGTAAAAAACCAGCAAAAGTCAGTGGATACTCACACTGTCCACATTTTCTTCAGTCTGAATGAAATATTTCCCTCTCTAAGACTATCAGTTTCCATCTCTAAGGTCACTCATAATCAGAAACAAACACCAGAAAGACATTAAGACACTGGGCTTGATGTCACTAAAAGATAGAATCGGTTCAAAGCTGGACATTCTCTTCCTCACTATCTTTATTTTTTTCAAAATCTACCAGTCCTCTCACCTCATAAAAATTTGTTAATCGAGACCCTTGTTCTGCTTAAACATTAAAAGAAAGTTTCCTTCACTTCCATGTGCAAATCTTTATCTCCATCTGTTTCTTATTCCATGTTTCAAGCCCATCTGTCTTCTTTATGATCTAGATGCTCTTTCTCATAACACTATCAATGTGAAAACTATGTTCATTTTTTTTAATGATCGAGGAAATGTTTTTGCTTGAATTTCTTTTTTTTTAATATTTTCCTCTGTATCTCAAAGGCTGATTTAAAAAACTTGTAAAGGTCTTTTAGCTCTTAGAAAGTCTGTTTTCCTCTTTATTCTTCCAGAGAAACTTCCTTAGTTAAAAAAAAAAAAAAAAATCTGCTCAAATCTGATAATGGTACTATCAGAAGAGGAATGGAACATAAATAGCTCACTGTCCAGTGTTCATTAAACTCTGGATTGTTAACAAAGGCCTAATATCAACTGGAATGTTTCCAAGTTTTACACTACTGCCTCTTGTCCTGTTCCCTGCACCTGCTCATTACCAATAACCGTCTTTTGCAGAATCTCTGGAGATAATTTTACATCATTTAAGCAAACAGACAAACAGAAATAATGCTCCTTTTATAGTATTAAAAATAGAGGGGAATGCAAAAATATATATAATAAAACCAATTTTATATTGGATTCATAATGTATAGATACATATAGTCATTTCTATGGGATTATGTTATCTTAATCCATACTTTATTTGAAGGAGGATAGGATTTTCCTTTAAAAAGCAGGAAAGATGTAAAGACAATGAGAAATGGACCTCCTCCTACTCCACCGAGTTCATTGACTTCACCTCAGGAAAACATACTTTATGTGATGCAAGAAGATAATCATTTAACAGAGGCCTAGAAAAAACAGTATTATATTTCATGATTATTTTCCCTAGCTCATCATAGAGCTTAGCACCACTGGGTTCACTAGGGCAAAATGTACGTAATACTTTTTCACTTAGGTCATTAAATGTTCAGCTTCCAACACAGTCTGAACTCAGAAACTGATTCTCTTTAATGAGGTTGATATAGAAAGAGTGATACAACAGCAGAAAGAAGCAAAAATTCCTTTACTTAGAGGTTTTTTTTTTTGTCCTATTACTGGAATACTACTATATCGATAAGGATGGAAAAAAAAAAAAACTTTAGTAAAAGCTTGCATATACTGATCCATGTAGAATGGATAGCCCTGCTGTTATGGCATTTGATAAAATGAGGACATCCATATTTTTAAAAGACTGTTTATTTAATTGGAAACAGATAATTGAATCTGTTTTCCTGTGAATGCATAGAAAACATGGTTAAGATACCATCTGACTTTCTAATAAAAATAGTAAATAGATTTTCCTTTCTCTGGCAAAAACATGGGGTTTTGTGTAGAAACATTGCACAGATAGCTTTTTATGATGTTATGATGGTTTTAAGTGAACAAAGTTTTCTTATGGAGAATTCCATGCTAAAGTCATAGAAATGTCACAACTAAACTGTAATTAGTCATGACTAACTTCCTAGGCTATAGTGTCGGTATGTTCATGTTGATTACTCGGTTTTCTGTTATGGATTGCTGAGGTACACTACCCAGGAACCAATTTCTTAAATCAACTCTGAGATGAAGGGGACAGTGAACATACATAAGCCTACTCTCTTACACTTAGAAATCCTTCAGATCATATGTTGTTAGCTCTTTGCTCTTTCTTTCCTCTGTAGGAATCAACAAATAGTTCTGTGATTTAGGCTACTAGAAAATTCTAGTTTTAAGAATATAGAATCTTAATTGGCTTTATGCTGCTTAGAATGATGGTTTTACACTGATAGTCATCTACTTTTAATTATTTATTTTTATTATTTATTTATTTATTTATTTATTTTCTCTAGATTGACCTGTGAATTCATAAACTGTTATTTAGAAGTTATCCAATAGGTTTACCTCATGTACTATAGTACATAAATAAATATCTCTTCTAATATACATACAGTATTAGAAACCAAGCTTTTTATTTTTATTTTCTGTCTTTACCATGCTTCTGTGTCTTACTGTTTTTAGGGTTTCTGAAATTATAGTTAAATTCACTGTTTTGAAGAAGCTGTTGTTACAGCCTGTTTTTCTCCAGGAGCAGCTTAAATTCAAAGAAACCTCCTTGTATAAACAACATTCCACATCTACTTTGTTCTAATGATACCTCAGTATTTGCTAAACATAGAGACAAAAGTTCATTGGTCTATAATTGGCTAAACCTGACTCTAGTGTGGTAAACCATGTTCAATTTCATAATGAAGACAAGGGCCAGCCATGTTATTTTACCATGTGTGAACAGCCACATAAAGCTAGAGTTCAACTGTCACTGTTTTCCCTTAAAAAAAAAATTCCTTCCTGCCAAGAAGCTGAAATCATCTGCATGTAATTCACAATCTGAAGACCTTTTCTGATTAAGAAGAAAAAAAAAAAAAAAAAAAAAAAAAAAAAAAAACAAGCACGTCCTCCTTCACTTTTTGACCAACTTTATAAACTTTGTAAACACTGTCTTTAGAAAATAATTTTCTGTGCTGCCAAACTGTCCAGAGATCATGCTTCCTTTAGAGACAGCATAGGTTATTCAATACAAATTTAAAATTCCTCTTCTTGCTTGTCCCTCCATTCTTGGTGCAGACAATAGCAAGAAAAGATGTTAGAATCACATTTAAGAGATGTCTTGATAAATGTTCAAAGCTGGAGTCAATATGGGTTGCAATACCTTTTGTACAGATCAGTTGTGGAAATAGCTATTTGATTTTGCCTCTACCAATAGTATTTTAATCATACAGATATGAATCCTTTAGATTATATCTGTTTAAAATTGCAAGGATATTAATTTTAAAAATAATATTTTAAAAGGAGAAGTGATTGGACAGACTTAAAAACAACAATCAGAATTTCATCTATCATGAAGTCAACATTTTCCATTATGATTTTAAGCCTTCTTTCTTTTTGCTCCAGAGAGTTTATGCTCATGAAATTCAGAAGTCATTAAAATCCAACACAGTTTTATCACTGATTTCAAAGTAGACAAGATTTCATCCAGGTATTCTAGTGGGAATAATTTCAGCATAAGAAACTATTCAGCTTGAATAGCAGCAAACAAGTTTGGTCACAGAATAAACTAAGCTCTTGGGTTTTAGTTTCCTTCTGCCATTATAATGCTTTCTTGTACTGTAAAAAGTAACATTAGAGGTTGTCCAGGACCCCATAGCACTTTAAAAAGCAGCCAGATAAAGGATGCCTTCAACAGGTATAATGTGAGTTACATGGGACAACACATGTCTTAATTCAAATATGAAGGAATTAAAACCCACATCGCTTTTCTACAGTGAGTAGTTCAAAGTTTTCATTTTCTTGGCAAACTGCCTCTCCTTCTCCTTAACAGCATTACACTTATGTTTATTTAAAATATTCACATGTCTTTCACAATTTAGAAAGAAATCTCTCATTTATTTACCTAAACTAAGGCAGTAAAATTGATATACTCTATAGGGATCTTTATTCTAAACTTCGTTTTTTGTGATATAAGGCTACTGTGGCTTAGCTTTCAATTTTTGCATCCTGTAAAAACAGTCATTCTTCTCATCATTTCCTAGAAGTGCTTCTCTCCTTTTCCAAACTAAATATGGTAACTGTGATAGCCACTAGACTGCTAGTCAAGATTATCATGTAGTGGAAAAGATAAAAGAAAAATAAGAGTAAAGAAAAGTTTTTATTTATATTTGGAACCAATGACAAGGTGTTTCAGACAACATCTAGGTGGTACAGGACAAGTTCAAGTTATTGTTATTGTTAATTGTCTTGCTAGCATTATCATCTATTTCAAAAATGAAGCACAGTGCCATTTGTGATATTGATTTTGAAAGGTGAGAGTTTATTTGCATTGGCTTCAGAACATCAGTCAAACTCACAACAACTTAGACAATAAGACCTTTCTGATAACACTCTGTCCCTTATTAATTCTTCTAAAGGCTTACGTGTTTCATCTCAGACATGTATACAACCTGATAAACATTCAACCTTCCTTTTCTTTCTTCTCTTTTTCTCTTCCTTACATCATTTTCTTTGTAATTTTGGTACACAAGGAATATTATGCTACTTTTACAACTCAAAGAGGATCCACCTCATTGTCTTTAAATTACCTTCTATTCAATTTCAAATCCCAAGAAACTCATTAGCAGGTTTTTGTCTAGATACTGTTGATATGACATATCATACCTTAAACATCTACCTATACCAATGTCAACATTTGCATACTTATATCAGCCGAGGCAGAATTTCCTTACTCTCTTGCTTTTCATGCTCATACTTCATACAAATAAAAACATAACATGAGCTATGAATTAGTATATGTCAAAACATCCAATCAAAGTAAATATGTGTATTCTATCTCTAAGAAAAATATTAAAGAGTGATCACTGAAATCTCCATAATATCTTAACACCTAAATATCTAGTGAACAAAGGCATTCAGGTCAGGTTTGGATAAAATTTTGGATCACATTTGCAGGATCAAAAGTGAAAAGACTACACTGATTCTCTCCTAAGAATAAAAGACAAAATAACACAGGAGGTCAGCGTGATTTAGAAGTGTTCACACATCTACCCTACTAAAAGTGTTTAGGAAGGATTTTCATGCATCAGTTGATTCCTTCAGAGAAAATGATCCTTACGTTTTAAAAGAATTTTAGATTCCTAACAAGTCCAGGTTCAGGGCAAATTTTCTTAAGGTAATCCGGTATCTTCAAAGCAATTGCAAAAGTTAGCTAAATGGTATTGATGGATGAATAGCATCTCTTAGGACACCAGAATGAAGGTAGAAATGCTTGTCATTTAATGTTTTAAAAGACTTAAATTCATTAACCCAAAGCAATAGGATAACCAAAACAAATCATCTGGGAAAATTTTTAAATACAGAATGGATAGGTTCTGAAGGTCCACAGAAGCCACACATAGAGACTGCCTTGTTTCATTTGTAGGACTGAGGAATTTGTGTATTTTATGGTTTGAAAAAGAGAAAGGAAGAAAAGTATTGATGATAAAATATCAGCTAGGTTAGAGCAGAGCATTAGACACACTTTATATAGTCATAACAGATACAGATGCAGACACAAATACACAGAGAGTAATGGAGGGCAGGGAGAGCTGTCAATAGCTAATAAAGAAATCCTTAGGCTGGATGCTAGAGACAGGAGATAAGTAATTAAACACCAGTTAAGATATGTATTAAAAACCAGTGTGGGGTAGAGAAAGACTGCAGATCAACTATTCTCACTGTCAACCAGTTACACAACAAAAGCAGGAAGGCACATATGGAAATACAGGAAATTCCACTTTTTTTTTTTTTTTTTTTAATTTGTTAGGGTAGTCAAACACTGTATTCCTTTGCCCGGAGAGTTTTTTTTTGACTGACTGACTGTCTGTCTGTCTGTGAGATATTTAAAACTTGACTTGATACAGTCATTAGCATCCTGCTATAGATGACTGTGCTTTGAATGGGAAAGTTGAATTAGTTGATCTCAGGAGGCTCCTACCAGCCTTAGACTTTCTGTGATTCTGTATGTTATCAGAGGAAATAATATAAAATTTAGTTTAAAAATCACATAACAAACAAGAGTTTCCTTCAGTTTCCTTCCATGGTTTTGGCCACATACCAGTTGGAAATAAAACTATGAAAAACTCCCATGAAGCAAATCAGAATTAAGTTATTCTATGTTTTGAGAGCATATATTCATATCCATATTATAAGCGTCAGGTTTTTATTCTTACAATAAAAAGTGGTGCGAGTCTACATCACTTTATATACTGATCCTGAATAATCATGTCTTTATGTCTTGATCCAAGAAGAACTTGGCTGATGATTTTTCAGTTAATTTTGAAAAATTTGGAAAGGTCCAGTCAAACAGGAAAAAATATATAATTATACTATATTTAAAATATCCCAGAGGCTATCAGGTGATGACAGGGCCGTCTGCATGATATGGATTTCAAAATAGTGTTTCAGTGACATGAATGATAACATTTTAGAAAAAGCTGGCCAACAGCAGAATGACAGTTCCCAGTATTACGGTCAAATGTGACCCTCAGGCATAAATAATGGATAATTGAGTAGAAGTGGGATGATTATATTTATTGTATCATTTGAGTCCTGTAGAGTTGTTACTATAACGTGGGTCTTGATGTAGTGTATATTGAAAAAAATATTGACAAATCAGAGAAGGTTCAACAAAGAGAATGTGTGTGTTTAATTAGAGACTATCAAGGACATTTTGATCAAGCAAAGTAAGAAATTTCATTGAGCACTCAGGATTTAAATGTGTTCTGATTAAAAAAAAAGTGATATTGTGTAGTTAGATATTTAATCGCATACATTGTCTAGAAACTTTATCAGCATATGACAGCTGAGATTGAGTTGTTAACTTTTCTTTTAAGCCAACATTGAAAAAAATAATGTATGAGAATGACTTTCTAGGAATTAAAACAACCAAAAATATTTTTATGTTTTTTCTTCCAGAAGATATTTTAAAATTAGATCTTTGCTTTGTCATGTGGGGCACCAGGTTATATGAACAAAGTAATGGAACATCAGGTAAAGACATCTGGGTTAGTTGTCTTTGAATTAAATCAGCTAGGTTGGGTCTGCAAAGCAGCATAGCTGTAGCACTGTGCAGATCCATTGAGACTGATTTAGCCATTCTTTTGTAATATATTGATTATAGATCTATAAAGTAAACATATGCTCTTGAAATACAAAAATAATTAACACAGGAAAAAAATTGAATCTTTGTCAGACAAAACTGAAAGTAATACAGTCTATATGGAAGGTTTTCAGAAGTATTACATAATGGCATTGTGAAAAGGAAGGAAAAAATGGATTAATCTCTTTCTACACATTACCATCCATAAGCCTACAAAAATTTTTCATGGCACATTGATGAACTCAATATAAGATTTTTATCGGCATGTTTTAAAGAATCTAAGAACCATGATTTGTAAACATACTTGGTTAGGAAAAAAACCCCAAAACTATAATACAGGATAAAAACATGAAAACAGACAACACTTCAAGAATTCCTAAGGTTCATATTTAATTCTATAAACATATAAAATATGTACATGTATTTATATTTGTATTTATGCATACACTTTTGTGCATACTGGTGCCAACCTAGTATTACTATGATCATTAGGTTGTATTATTTACACTCACAAGTGTTCAGGTAACACTTGGAATAATCAAATAATTGAATTCCAAAGTACAAATTTATTATAACACAATAAGTTCTTCAAGGGTTCATTCTGAATGAATGATAATTTACATATATGTGTATTCATTGCTGCTATGCTACCCAAGAGCAAGATCCTCAAACAATAGTTTTCTCTTCCTAGTTAAATATGATCTAATAAAATTTAGAGAATATGCTAAATTGTGAGCTGCAGTGCAAGTATACAGTGCATAGATAAAAGAAGAAAATCTGAGTCTGGGTGGGATCTCGGCCTCTCCTTTATATTCATAAACCAGCATAGTTTGAATTTTTCTGTGTACTTTGCAAAGTAAGCAATCATTAGCATTCAGGAATTTGCTTATGAATGCAGTCTACCAACAACAGGTTACAAAGTTGGGACTCATAATAAAAACTCAAGATGCAAAACTTTTAAATCCATGTAATTGAAATTATTAATTTGCATAATTTACAAACACATCTAGATTATCTAGGACTTCTAAGGCAGTTGGAATCAGCTGGTTCACCAATTAAGCTCCTACAAATTAAAAGTTGGTGACTAGTACAGAAACAACAATAAATATTTATTAGAAAGTACCAAATCTTTGATTTTAGTATTTTTTGAAAAGACTACTGATTAGTTTAATCATAATGGTTCCACATTTTAAAAGGTACCTAGTATTAACAAAATTTTCTATTTTAAAGTTCCATAAAGTTTTGCTTGTGATTATTTTCTGTGATTCAGTGTGAGAATCTATTGAATCACAGTCAGAAGGGCTGAATATACATGGATCGACAGACAGCGACCTTAAGGAACAGAGAATGTGCTGTAACATACAACAAATACAAAATATTATAAAATAAAAAAAGTACTGCACTTCGTTTCAAATAATTTAGTAGAGCAACACTTATATAGAAATCAACCCCCTTTTCACACATCTTTCCATGTCTTTAAACAGTTAAACACTCAGAAGGTACCTAAGGAGAATTTTTTTTTTTCACAGATGGAATAGATCAATAAGACTATGTATTAAAGCTACACAGATGAAATGGGTGATTTTAAATATTTTCATCTTCCATCAGAGCTAGATAGTTTCTTTCTATTTAAAAATAAAAAAAAGTCCAAAAGTTCATCACTCCCCAAGTGTTCACATGAGAATATTTACTAAGTGCTTTCAAATTTTTTCCACTAAAAATAGTAAACAAATCCATGTTATTCAGTTTGCTACGCTTTGTTTCTTCTGGTTCTACAGAGGTTAATGACCTCTGACCTGCTGATGATAAATGCTTTGTGAGTAGTAATTTAGCCTACTCATTTTGTCTCATTTTTGTTAATATGGTTTTTCCTTGTTTGTGATTTGATTTAATAATTTGTTACCATTAAACAAACCTCACCTTTTCTTGGACTCAATTAATGAATTTTTGTTTCCAAATTACTAAATGATGAAATAGTAGTTGCAGGAATTTAACACTACTATAATATCAGAGTAAGATATATGGTATTACCTCTTGGCCTTTGCTATAAGTGAGTAAAAATACTGGAATCATGTTGTTGGTTAATACTTGTGTTGATGATGATCCAAAATAATTCAAATTTGTTTTCATCTATTACTTTGCAGTATTCATTCTAAAAATTTGTTTACCAAAATATTTCAGGCAACAGACTCAGTTTCTGGAGTATTCCTAAACAAAGGAAATTAGAAAAGGAAATTGTTTAAGTGCTTATATATATACATATACATATATATATGAGGGATATTTTTCATATCGGTTTCTCTTCCAAAACATAGAATCAGCATTTGTATTGGTCCTTCATCTAATTTCCTGATTCTTATAAAAAACTCAACTAACCAGACAGTAAATGATCCAGTATCCTCCTTTGCAGATCTTTATTCAAGGCACTTCTAATATACCTTGAGGGGCTGAGCATCAAAGAAAGTGGCTACTATGCTCAGATATGTGTGGTAGGTTTTCAGAGATGCCCATATTCTTAGGATAGTTCTTACTTCCATGAAATTTGCTGTTCTTTAATAGAATGTTTCCCTTTCTCATCACAGAAGGTAAAGTTGGTTGGGGTGGACTTTGTCTAAAGAAATTTCCATCTTTATGTATTTAGTATACCATGAGAATGATAAGGTTAAAAAATGCCAGATTTGTAGACCCTTTATAGAATTATTAATAGCAGCCATTTACCAAGGTTATTTACAAATATTTTTCTTGTTATTAGAAATGTTTATATATCTAGTGGAATAACTAGGTATACACCAGGAAACAAATGGCAAGTGGAGAGGTCATAATTTTTTTCGAGTGACTAACCACAACAAATTTTTAATATGTCTAGTGGATGCTTTGAGTCCATTAACAATTTTTAAGAGGAATTTTAGAAACCAGTTAAAAACAGTTAAATTCAGATATTTCCTACATCAGTCTAAGTGAAGTTGCCAAAGGAATCTGTCCTTATGTCCACTGAAAATTTGTTTTGAGATTTACAAGCAGTTCAAAATTCTAAGTTAGAGTAATTAGTTAAACATTTTTAAGAATTTTCATGTTTGAATATAAGTTGTTATAATATACTTGACATCCCTACAGGAACAGAGAACATCACACTGACTAAAAACTATATGGGATAGTTTGGCACATAAAAATGGCATCTAAAACTTGATGGCAAGCAAGAAGTCATTAAAAAATAGTCAAGACAGATGTATACTTGAAACATTGTTTCAGTGAGAAGCTTAAGTTTGAAGGAACATTCTATTTGCAATTCAGAATTCATCCCTAAATGTAAAGACTTAATTTCTTTTAAAAAAGATGGAGTAGAATCCATTCTTGTTTCTTTAAATCTAATTCCAGAAAGATAGTTAATTGATTGCAGCATATATTTCTTGTAGTGATTCCTAAAAATAGAGCAATAACATTACCAAAAGAACTAGGACAAAGTATGAATATGCAGGACTTCATCATGGTAAGTGATTACTACTTTGTAGTCTCTCCATTTCCCTTTTTAGTTCCTCTTCATGTTGAAATTGCATCAGCTCAGGCTAAGGAAAGCACAGACTTTTGAACTTTGGTGAATTTCTTCAAGCATCTCAAACTATCTCATTACAATGTGTGCACATGCACCAACACAGTCATGTTTTAAGGGAAAATATCAGATACTGATGTTATTTTTATGGACAGCCTGATACTAAGAGTGTGTATTAAGATCCACCGGCTTACAGACCCTCCCCTGAAGCAATACCTGGTTGCTCTACCTTTATCAGGCTAAGTCATTATTTAAGTGAAATTTGCTCAGACTGACAAATCAGATGATTTGCTTCCACACATGCCGAAGTATACAGCAGTGAACACCTTGGGAATTTAAAATCCAAATCCTGTGGCATTGAACTGCTATATTAAACAGGGCTTTTTGTCAAGATTGTATTTTTCAAGGTGGGTAACTAAAATTCATACAAGTGCTTTGTATGCCACTCCTAGTAAATAAGCAGGGCTGCAAAGATGTGCTCTCTCCCAGCATGCTAATATCCTGCAAGTCAAAGAGCCAAACTTCTTCACGAAACATCCTGTCTTTGACCTCTTGTGATTTATGGGTAGAATTTCTGAAGAAGGCCAGTGCAATTTTTTTCTACCAGTTGCATGTAGTGTATGTGATGTAATTGGAGAATAAAGAGAGAAGTGCTGGGATTAACAGCAATTTCCTGCACAGAACTGAAACCTTGCTAATCAATTTTAAGTAACCAGCTAATGCATTTATGTAATAAACTAATCAATCTCAAATGCATATTTTACCATTTGGATTGAATTTAATATCCCAGCATGCAATTAAGTGATATTATTGACAATGGTTTGAACATGTAATTGGTGATTTGATATCACAATTAGTGTTCTGTGGTGTTCTGAAAACAATTTTCTAATAAATTCACTACCATTAATTTATTCATTCATATTATTCTGCAGGATATATAAAATATAAAATACTAACTGACTTGGAAAGCAAGAATATCTGGGGTTTTAACCACCTAATTCCTGACATAGGTTCTGTTTCCAAATATTTTTAAAAAACCCCAACAAAACAGAACGTTTTATACAAATGCTATCAGCATATCTTCTACTATAAATAAAAAGACTAGTAATACTTTGCAGTATATTCAACTGATATGAAATTTCTGTTATGTTTAATGGCTACAGAACTATGTACTTAACTCTTGTAAATTTTCACAACTAGCATGACACTGGCATCGCTGGAGTAGAGATAGAGAATGCCTAGAAATGATACAGATAGAAATGTGTTTCACAGAATAAAGCGAGTCTTGATATTTTGAGAAAACTCAAAATTTTGGGCAACCAAACCTTAATTAACTGACTCATTCATTTATTTGTGTCCTGAACTTTTTGTGTGTGAAATTTGCTATGTCCCAAAACCTTCTGGGTAGAAGACATCTGCTTTACCAAGAGAGGGCCAATATTTCAGCTGCACAATCTATCTGTTAGACACCAAGATCCATCGACATCATGGCAGAACTAGCTGTTGTTATCAGTAACTTATCTTTTCTATTTGGTTAACTGTTCTAGCCATTAATAATCCCAATTATGGCAGTTACAAAACTTTGCTTGACAGCTTATTCCATTGCATTGTTTAACTTTTCTTTCAGCAGTAAATCTTTTGTCCTAATATTTAGCCTACATTATTCCCACTGAAGCTTGAGGCAATTATTTCTTGTTCTGTCTTCCTTGACTATGAAGTACAATTAATCTCTTTCTTCTTTATAGCATCCTTTTATGTTTCTGCAGTCTTCACCAAAGTACTGTTATGTAATTCATTCATGTTATTTATTTCTTCCTCAGCACATAGATAGTAAATAAAACATGAATGACTGAAAACATAGGAGATTCAGAAAAAAAAGGGTGATGTGTCTATGTGTGTGTGTGTTTGAACATGCATATATTTTTTAAATGTCACAAAACCAATCAATATTACCTAAAGCACAACTTTCTGTGACATTCATAGGGCTGTTCAAAGCCAATGACACACTGTGACCCTCTTGCAGGCTAATTAATTACCTTCCTAAGTATAATCCTTTAACACATCAAGATGAAATAGCATTATCAAGAGGAAATAAAGTACATAAATCCAGTAGCCAGTAGTTCAAAGAAGAGGGTCAAAGTGCATAGATACCTTTAAAATTTTTTGTATGTTTATATCTCTGGAATTTCAATTAACTAGCAGAAAGCTCTTTATTCACATGCAATGGTGGTAAATTGTCCTGATTTCCATTCAGTACATTGATATTGCTTTAATCTGTATATTTTGTAGCTAAATAAAACCGGCTTAATTTAAGATGATTTAAAAACATAGGGAAAATATTTTTATTGCAAATGTTAAAAACTGATTACATGCAAAACAATTTTCTTTGAATATTTTGAATATTGAATACACTGTACTAAAATTGCAGTAAAATTGAAAGTTTTGCACAGTATTATGTGATGATGTAGCGTACTGAGTATCCTATATGAACATAAAATACATCATGTTTTAGGATATAAGCATTTTTTGACATAAAGTATTAACCTTATTCCTTTTTAGATTGATGACTGAGTGTTTAAATGTGTGTCTTGCAAGCCATATTCTCTGTGCTATCAGTCTCACCCACCGAAACTCAGTTTCAAGAACCCACCTGGTTTCAGTAGTGACAAAGATAACTTCCATATGAAATATCTTGCACTCCAATAGGCAACCCACTCATCCAAGTTAGGGGTGGTAGAGTTTGATTAGTCTTTATCACTGTAAGGAGGAAAGGTCTCATGACCTTTGCAAACTGGCATGTCCTTCTTATGACAGATAACAATATTATCAAGCTCATGGCAGAATATTGACAGAATTATTTGGTCATTCTGGTATGACACACTGTCAAACAGTGCATGACCTGAAAAACAGTGCAGAGGTAAACAGCTTTGTCAGTGAAATCATGTATTTCTCTTACATGCAGACATTTTGAAGGCTTTTTAAGTCTCTCATGCTTTTCAAAGCATTTCATGTCCTGTAAAGCACCAGGAGAGTGTTAAAAGGTCTTGCTGTGCAGGTAGTATGCTCCCAAAATTCAGCCATGAACTGACTTTTTTTTTACTTTTTCTGCATATTACACAAATTTAGCACATATTCTAACAACTTGGGTTCTAACTGGGAAAGAATTTGACCTCCTGTACTAGGGTATGATCTAATAAATGTCAAGGTTGTTTGGTAGCTCTTTAAATGCAGTAAAAAATGGCATTGACAGTATGAACATGTGCCTAGGAAGAACAAAGTTTTCTCACACTTAATGTTTCATCTGTAGCATATGAACACTACATTTTTTCTGGTCCCAAGACAGATTTTACTGATTCATTCAAGGTATGATCTGGTCAAGGCAAATGGAAGGATGATGGGATGCACAGGATTCTGTTTATGAAGTTAAAGAGCGGGGAAAAGAAGCAAAGCATGATTGTTTTTGCTCCTTCTTGTCCAGTAGATACAAGCCTCTGCTCAAAGATGGATCATTAATAATAAATAAAATAAAAATATTACAGTATCTTGCTAAAGACACACATATGTATAGATCTTTGCACTGGGGGTTTTAAAATGTTTTATAAAAATTTTAATATAATAGTGTACCTGTTGGAGCTAGGCAAAGCGATGCTGAATAGAGCATCTGGTGGAATCACCTGACACGCCTCCTTCCCGGAAAGTGAGAGTCCCTTCCACCCCCGATGGTGAGTGAAGGGGTATAGAACAACAACCTAGACATGCCCACATGGCTCCAGCCTTCGCCCCTCGAGTCTAGTGCAAAAAACATCTCTTCTGGCTAAAACCAAGGCAAGGCTCACTGTGAGAAATTATATTTTCATTATATAGTTTATTTATGGAAAAAATATGAAGTACACAAGAAAATGCTTTAAATGTAGGATGTTTATGCATGGGAAACATCTGAGGGTCTTTTAAAAGCTGGGAAAATGAAGAAAAATAATTTGGGAAGACTCACAATAAAAGTGTTATGTTTACTTGATTTAATAGATATTACTGTCATTCAATATACTTCCTTACATGTTGAGGATCACACCCAGACCATGGTGAGGTTACACACGTTTCAAGTAAAATACCTTGAATTACTTTCAGAGATCTTTAAGACCCATCTGACCCTCCAATGTGAGATGCACCTATAGCAATAGAAAACAATCTAAATTATTGATTGAAATTATCCATTTAGAGCATTTGAAGTAAATAAATTATTATCTGAGTTACAACAGAGTTTGGCTGTCCAGCTAAAAGCACAGAACATTATGAAGAGGATAAAAAACATAAGGTGTTAACTTATGGTTAACTAGGTTCTAGGCATGTACTTTTCTTTTTCCTGTCAGTATTAAATATATTACTTAAGACCCTGGTTTAAAAATTACTCTTTCCATGCTGAGGCAAATCTATTTATATTTGATCTAATAAAAATTAAACCACTGAGTTTGCAAGACTGAATGTTTTCATAGGGGAAGGCAAGAGTTTGGGAGTGGTGAGGAAGTGAATCATCATCATTATGGATTGCTGATGAGGATCTTCTCTGCAGATATTCCTAAGAAAACTGGAAACAGCTTTATAGCTTTATTCTGAGCAGAATGATTAGTGATTAATCATTGTCCATAATAAAGGAATATTCATATTCATTATTCCTATACATAAGCAAGACAGCCTTACATAAGTAGTTTGAGAAACACAGATGGGGTCATCACCTGAGTGAAGTATATGTATTCTACTTTAAATTCATTTCCTGCCCTAGAAAAAAAAGAGAAAGTTGTGTGGGTTTTGTTTGCCTAGTTGGTTGGAGTTTTTTTTGTTTTGTTTATTTGCTTTGGTTTTTTTTTTTTTTTTTTTTTTTGCTTGTTTGGATATTTGTTTCTTTCTTTAAACTTTCGTTGAGAGGCTTTTTGAATTAAGCAGCATGTTTGAAAGCCATCATGCATGTCTTCTAAATGAGATAGGAGTCACCCATGCTTGTTCTTCCATTTTCTTGACCCTGCTTAGAGTAAGACAGCCCCTGGCTAGAGCATAAATCAGATTGAAAGAAAATCCTTTGTGCTGATGTGACTGAAGACAAACATAAAAAGGTGTAGGGATAAAGAACATTAAAAAAATAACAGAAAAGCACTCTCAGCCGATTCTTCTCTCTAGATAGAATCAATCCTGTCAATCACAGCTCTTGTCTCTGTGCTTGTGTGAATGGCCTTGCTCCTCAGGGACAGCTCGTTCTCCCCAAGTCTTTTGTGCTACATTCAGTTTCTGAGGCAAAGGCTCCTGCTACGTACATAAGGTCTTGTATATCATTTAGAGAAACAGATGCAGTTCTCTGATGACAGGCAGAGAAGAATTTCTGTCTCCTTAGGTGGTGAACTTAGCTGAGATGGCAGCTGGCCTAGTGCCCCCCTTGGCCTTTTACCAGAGCGCTGTCAGATGTTCCAGCCATCATATCCCCAGGCACTTTTGCCATTTCCTTGGGTCTGAATTCAGACAGAGTTTTTCTGTCTCAGGATTTCTTGACACATATCTCAGTGAAGACCCTCTGCATAGCACCCACCACCAAGATTTGGCTGTTACTTTCCAGACTAATTCTGACTTCTCAGATTCCTTTTAGAGGCTCAAAATGCAATTGTTTAAATGGCAATGTAGCTTTTCATTAATTCCTTGCATTTGAGCTCACATAATTCATGTTATTTCACTGCTCAGGTTTCCCTTTTACTTTTGGACCTCTCTAGGGTTTGTCATTCAACTTTGTTTAAAAAGGAATTACCTCCTTTTTTCTGTTTGCTTGTTTATATTACAGAATGCCAAAAGTAGGCAAGGCTTTTTGCAGGGTAGTCTGCAAACACATATGTGAGCACATATACCTACAGTCACTCTGCTAGGATCCCAAATCAGCCTGATTTGTGCTAAATGTCAGGCAAATTCACATATTGGATATGGATGTAATAATATCCTCTTCTAGGTCCTCTGTTCATGGAATGCTTATGTGAGAAGTTTTTTACAGCACTAAGGTTATGCAAAAAACTATCTTGATATATTTAGAGATTCTGTACCTATTTTTTTTTAATAAAATTTATATATATATCTCAAATTACAACAGTGTCTTCCCCTCCCCCTTCTTTAATTTTTTTTACATTTCATTTCAAGTTAAAGGGAAGGAAAAGCATGGCTATATCTGATAGCAAGGATCCTACTGTGAGTACAGTGCAAAACTAAAGAATTCAAATGAGTCAAATTCAGTAGTGAATGTAAAAAAATATTTCTGTCAACTTGCTTTGGTAGATGAAAATGCTTTAATTATGAATTTTGTTTTCAAAATATATTCTGTGTTCTCCAGTTATGTAATATGATTAATTCTGCTGCTTTTTATGTCTAAATATTCTTGATTTTTTTAAATGAAGTGTAGGGGAAGTTCATACTTGACTACTGTATCCTGCACACTTGTTTTTGCTCCTTCTTGTCCAGCAAAGTAACAATACTTGATATTTATGTTATCTTCTGATAATTAGGTACGAAACCATTTTCCAAATATTTCTAAACAAAACTTTTGCAACTTAGGTAAGCAATGTTTACTTATATTCACAAGTGGCAGACAACCAAAGCGTATAGAGCTTGTTTTTTTTAAAGTTATGCAACTCATAAACAGATTTTCAAATGAGCATTATACATGGTTTCATGAGGCCTGTTCCTTGTAGTAGCTTCTGAGAGCTGCCTAATTTTGAAACCATAGCTACTATTATATAAATAAATACAAATTTTTATTTTTGAAGTCAGCTGTGGCTCTTGAACACATTAGAATACATGGCTCAGGACTCCCTTTAAAATATGTGCGGAGGGAAATCACAAAGACCATGTTCCAATCCAGAAGTACATTTTCTTCAGAAATCACTTCAGAAGTTAGGCCAATAATACCCACCTCTGTAATACAGGCAGACATAATTAGTACAAATGAACTATTGACATGAAAACAGAAGCTCTTTCTTACCCTCTGTGCATCACTAATAATTTTATGTTTAATTGCATTGCTTAAATGTCTCTGTCATCAGATTTCTGGGACCAAATGCAATGGGTCAATTTGACTAAAAATTGCAACATGGCAAGAAAAGACTCCAACAAAACAGCTAAGTACATTCTAGTCTTATGAAAATACAATTCTTCTTTTTAAAACTTGAGTGTACTAGATAACAAAAATCTACTTGATTTCTAATGCAGTTATGGGCATTTTGGTGATGTTTGTTTATTTGTTTTTGGTTGGTTGGTTTTGTTCGTTTTTTGTTTTTTTAATGACACATTTCTGAACAAATTGCAAAATCCCAGAGACAGGTCAGAGTTTGTTAGTCTGGGAGATAGAAAGATTTGCATCTCCAGAGTCATATGAGTATGCCCATGTGTGTATATATCCTTTGCTAGCCTTCAAACAGAAATCTTGTTGAGTTTGTCTTGAAACATTTGCCTTGGGTAATTTAACCCAATACAAGAAAAAATGTAAGATAGTGGAAAATCATATGGATTAACTTATTGTAAAAAAATCAGTGAAGTTTGAAAATAGCTATTAAAACAATAATTATCAAGAATAAAAATACAAAAATAAATGAGATTTAGTTTTGAAACTCAATTGCCATATTATCTCTACATATCCAGAAGAAATGCTTGTACAGTCTCTAAAACATTAATCATTATTATGGTACTGTAATGTTTGATCAAAAGTTGGTTTGTTTATTTAATTTTGTTTAATTTTTGTTCTGCTTTCCATTTTTTTTTCAAGATATTCTACATGATTTTGCTAGAAAGAACTATTTTATTTTGGACAAAGAGGACTCTGAAACAATATTACACTGAAAGCAAAATAGCATTACACCTGCTAACATGAGATTGCAATGTTTCCAACCCTTTCTAGAAAGAGATTCACCTGTCTCAGCTTTCCTCTTCCTTCTCTCCTTTTCTTATCTCTCAAGTCTGTCCTTGTAATAGTCTGTGCTTTCTAGTAGTGAATATTCACTAAATATTCTACAAAGCACTTATGTTTTAGCATTAGAAGTATTAGAGAAAAAATTTTGAAAGATGTTTTTCCCTGAAAGCAGAAGCCCCTCAAAGCCAATATATTCCACATGAAAACAGGCATTGATTTAAAGATAGCTACGGTGCTTTTGCATCAGACACATATAATAGTATACACTTTCTTAGTATTTCAGTACTTCTAAGATATGTTTTTGGATTTCCATGGATAAAACTCTGAAGGTTTTACTGACTCTTTCTCAAAAAAATAGCACTAGAATTTTTAATTAGCAGTTTCAAGTAGGGTTTATATACTCCCTGAAAGAGATTCTACTTAAAAAAAGTAAGGTAGGAATTTTTAGACTTGACTTTAAAATGAAGCCTTTTGTCTTTTCTCTTGGAGAGATCCAGTCAAATAACTTCTTATTTCTGGTGACTTCATAACTGTTATTCATATTCGTTACACTATTTTATGTTTTCCTGGTATAGATAGCAGGATGTTTACATTTTCTTGCTTTAATAGGGTATAGTACTCCCAAAGGCAACAAATGCAAAACTAGTACTAATACTTATAATGAGTGACAGTTTTCATAATCAACTGTGAAAATGAATTTCAATTTTCAAGTGCAAAAATGCAGTGGCAATTTCCAAAGAGATCTTGGTGTATGGTGCAATCCATGGGCTCTTATAATGTTTTGTATCTTTATCTATTCCTTTTTGGAGACCAAACTGTTCTAACTGTGTGTAGAGAGACTTTCATTTCTTACTCCTTGGCAAAGAGAAAAAGTAAGGAAAAGATTGTCAATTCTCTCTTACTTAGGAAAAGATGTGAAAAAAAGATCTGTGTTCCACTGCTGCTGTAAACAAACGAGCAAAGGGGCAAAAAAAGAGAAACTCTCTAAGGAAACACAAAAGAAAATGATTCTTTGTCTGCATTAGGCTACAGTTCAAGCAAGTGACAGAGTTTGGAAGAGATGTGGAGTGACACGCCTGTCTCGCTGCAGCTGGCAATGGGAATGGCCTCATCTGTTTACAATTCACTCTCCCTGTTAGGGTTGCTGTAAATTGGCTAGAAGAATGTGGTGAGCTATCTTCTCTTGACATATTTGTCATGGCACAGATATATATGTAAGTTTACTTCTTTTCTATTGACTGAGGCCATACAAAATCCTTTATAGTTGTTTAGCGAATATTTTCCTCTTTGTTATATCCTTATGAAACTGATATATATAGAACTGTAGCCCACAATTTATTTCATTCAGTGTATGAGAGAAATGCCTTCCCTTGTCTTGTCCTTTAGTGTTTGAGTCAGATAACCAAGGAATGCATAATCCTTAAAATGTAATTATATTCCCAAGAAAGATACACAGGCATGTCTTAACAAAAAGAAATTTTCTTCTCATTGGAAACAATCACAATCATTTTAATTCCCACATCAAGAATAATTACAAAATAACTAGGGGATATTTTCATGTATAATTTCAAAAAATTTAACACTACAGGAAAATTCCAAAAGGGTCACCCAGTTCTAAATCAACTTCTAAAATGCAACATCTCCTCCTCCAAAAAAATCCTCAACTTTTCCAAAGTTGTCCATCAATGTAGTAAACTGAAGGCTAAATGTTTTGGCTTCAAATTTAGAAAGTGCTTATTTTGAAGCCTTTAAAATTGCAATTATGATTAGTTATGTATGAGGAACTTTATATGAATGCAAAGTTATTACTGTAATAAAAAGATGTCTGAGAAGGCTGCAGTGACAGCATTATTAAATATAAGTTATCCCTGTCTACTTATTTCCTAAAGAGAATCTGGAATCAAGCCTAGGACAACTATGGATACTTCAACTAGACCTCTCAAGGGAATATGCCCATTTTACTACCAGAACAATCAACACTACAAATTTCCCCTAGATCCTCATGAATTTAAAGCTGAACAGTTAGGAAAAGTGTTTAAAGGTTAGTAAGATACCTGAATGACATTGTTCACACAAGTACAAGAAAATTAACTCCAGTATTTTGACACCCGAAACCAAGGAAATTTATAAAGTTCATTACACACACAAAAAAAAAAAATTCTCATGGCTTATGTGACTCCAGAAGGACAACTAATTAAAGAAATATTAATTTTTTGATGTGAAAATAATGAATTTGTTACCTTCTCAAATATTTTTTTAACCTCTTCATGAACTAGGTGGCTTTTTTTTTTTTCTAAAGGTGAATGCATAGGGTTTTCAATAGCAAACACTATCTGTAGGTTTAACATGGGAAATAAATTTATGAAAAACAACTGGTAAAATTCTTCAGAGACATTTTTTGGCCAGAAACTCTGCGGAAGAGTGAAAACAAAGAAATGTAGTTATGCTTAAAGATTTTGAGGGTTATATGACCTTGCAGTTGAACAATGAATGAAGAAATCATATATTAATAAAGCAATGTTGTATATTACCCAATAGAATAAGTAATAACTTCATGGTAAGAACACAAGCAAGAACACAAATCTCAGTGTCATATATCAAGCAATCCAAGCAAAAATGCTGCTAATTTGCTTTGATTTTCCCACTCCTGGCCAATACAGCTTCCATGTCTGGGACACTTATTTTCATATATTCCTAAAAATTTAAGGAACCTTAAAGATAGTGAAATAAATTAATAATTTCAAGCACTAAAACTAAAAGCAAATAGACAAAACCAAAGCAGAACCAGAAAACATTCTGTATTGTCATTAAATTATACAGTTACTTCAATGAAACATGAAGACTACCTTAAAATAGTAGTAAAAAATTACAGAATGGGTTAGAATATTGTGGGGAAAAGTCCTCATGCAGTGCAAGTAGTTATTTAGAATCATCTTGTTTAGCTTCAAGCCTCAGGTTTCCGGGAAATGGTAAGATAAAAAAACCAGCTGATCAACAGGAAGAAAAAGTTAACATTTGAGTAATACTAAATAAAACTTCACAATTTTTCATACAAATATATGTTCCTATGCAATACTTACTTGCATTATCCTACTTCCTTTAAAAAAGGAACACTGAAACAAAATATTAGATATTAAATTCTTCAGGAAGTTAAGTATATTTACAGACATACTTCACAAACATTCTCACAAACATTCATTCATCACAAATAGCTCAAAATTTGATTGCTGATTTAGATAGTTTAACCTCCACACCTCATTGCAAAGGATTTTTTTCTCCCCATGTAGTACATAATGATTAGTCTGGAAAGCTGCATTATTCTTGTTGCTGTTTTGGGGTTTTTTATTATTATTAATTATTAATTATTATTAGTAGTATTACATTAATTTAATATCTAAATAGTCTTTTTGCAAGGCATTCTTGTATTTTTGTTAGTTATAGATGTGGGCTTTTTTTGAAAATCCAATAAATTTCATCCCAGATTTATAAATATAAATGTTGTTCTCAGTTTACAGAAGAACGATGAAATGTATATTATATGATTTTTTAATATCATAAATTAATGATATTCTTGTAACCGCTTTGATTTTTTTTAGTGGAAGAGTAAGGAACTTACACATCTTCCATTATCCATTAGAAATATATTTTTAAACCCTAAAGAATATACCTTTCCCAGACCTCTTAAAAAGTTTTCTGTTCCATGATATGCAGAAAATCTTAATTCAGCTATTGTTTTGAAACTTCCACTATTATGACACTGACTCTAGGAGGTATCATGACTAATTTGAAATGAATTTAATTTTGGTTTAACTACCATTTCTATTCCATAGAACATTTATCATTTAGCAGTTGGTTTGTTTTGTTGGCCTTTTTTTCCAGGATTTTTTCTTAATGCAACAGAAGACCCTGATGCAATTACTTTTGTTTATGGAGCTCCAGTGGTATAATAGATTCAAAAATCTCTATTCCAGCATGGGGAAATTCAGTGTCAAGGGTCACCAAAACAGCCACCTCCAACACTCTCTCTATTTTACCTTGATCTCCTTACCTACATAAAAGATGCCATATATATGCAGAACGCATACAAGTAGTTGTAATGTATCAAGGAGTTCCTGATAGTATCTTACACTATTGTTCCTTTGAGACTTACTGATCCTGTGACCAGATAGATAAGGAGGAAATGGGAAAACAAAAGCATGGCAGCATATCCAGTCTTGCATATTACTCTTTCTTTGAGTCCCAGAGTCCTAATCTCAGTTAAGATATTCCTTAACTTCACCAAACTCTAAATTAGATTTTTTATTTTTCATGTAAAGTTCTGTTTGTTTTTTTTCCCTTTCTTCCACAATCATGTAATTTCATGCTAAACTTACAAGCCTTTCTTGTCAGTATTAGAAAAAGATAAGGCTAACTCAGAACTCATTCTAATGAGTTGATGCCATTGTGTTAAAGCAAAACCCTAGAGTGAATTTAGAATCAGGCAGATTGAAACAAGTAAATACAGAATGTCAGTCTGCAGCCCAGAAGTAAAGTGATTTTCTACCTCCTGTGTACCTCTGGCAGCTATCTATATTTGCTGCTTTCCCATCAGCATCAGCAAATGTAACCACTTAAACTTGATCCTTCTGTCCTGATCAGTTATATGGAAAAAAGGCAGTAGGGATCTGTCTTAATTCATGTGGGATGCCTTTAATGCTTCCCCTTGAGTGGACATGGTTTTTCTTACTAGAGTTATCTGCTTTCTGTTTTTTACACTAGCTATTTATCTGTTTCCATATCTCATAAGGGATACTTAAAAGCTTCTATCTAAACCAGGTCTGAATTATGTAGAATTAAGAACAGGCTGTTGAAAATTCAGTCACAGAACATGTGCTGTCATTTTCAACACCATTGGCAATGCCTTGAATTGGAAAGGATGTGAAATAGTCAGGAGTTTTCATCTGCACTCAGAACACTGAATATTTCTTAGTAAAACATAGAAGTCAGGTTAGCTTCAAAGTACAAAACCTATTTGTCAGAGATGAAATCTGTGTGGAAATGGTGAAAGTCCTGTTTGGATAAAACCCTACGAACACATATGAGCAAAAGCTGGGTTCTGGCACTCTGGCTCAAATTCAGAGTGCAGCATTTTTTTTTTTTTTTGTGAGCCATCTTGATGAATGAAAGCTAAGTAAAAAATTTTCAGGTGGGGTTCACAGTGGGAAAATCTGGTATTCTGGAAAGTGACACAGGATCTGGGTAAACCCCCGTCATTCCATACATTATTAATTTTGTGTAGTTGGAGGTCTGGTATCTCACACAAAATATAAACATAGGGTCATCTGTCTGCTCAAGCTTTGTGGAAAGTTGCGGGTGCACTGCTATTATTTTGTAAAGGGCTGCTGCTTTAGAAGTCCTATAGGATGCTGTTATATGTCCACTTGTCTTTAAGCAGAAAAGAAAACCACAAGCACCGGACAAATTTTTGCCTTCCTTGCATGGTGATGATTTAGTTCATCTTGTTGTGTATTTATTATTATTATTACCCATCAGAAGCTGAAATAGTTATCACTGTTCTTTTCCTATCTATCTTCATAAGGATTTTGTGATCATGTAAATTTAGACCACACTTCCTACATATTCTATGAAGACCAGGTGAAGATGGAAACTGCATAAAGCCAACGTTTGTCAAAGGTATTGTTTTCATTCAATTTTTACTTAGAAAGTATTCATATTGCACCATATCTTGAAAATTCAAATCTTGTAAAAGCAAAATCATTACAGAGGCACAAGTGTTCTGAGGACGGAACTGGGAGCACATGGGGGTTGTTTTCAATTGAAGCATAAAAGAGTTTTAAATCAATTTCAAAGTTCAATACCCTCCAAGGGAGGGTAATGAGGAAAGTATATGCAGCAACCCTGTTTTTCTTTAGAATATTTTGTTACTTTGCTGTGTTACCTGAGAGATTTTACCCTTGCTTTTGCTGGATGGGTAGATGAGTGGAGAACAATATACAAGCACTTGAGAGGGTCAAAACACATAAAGATTATTTCTGTATTCTGAAATCCCTTGCACAGTTGAATCCACATCTCTGACTTAAATTTTTACGAGATAAACTTGGTCCATATGGTCAATGAATAATACCTCTTTAAATTAACTAATTAGCAAAAAAGGGCAGAAAACATGCTGAACTATAGAGATAAAGGATTTACTTTCTGTTTATTGAACTCTAACCAAGTAGTTCTTTGGTTCAGAGGAGAACTTTGATGAGTTTTTGTCCCAGTTTTTTCAAAGCTGGCAAAATAGGTACTGTGGCCTGGTGGAGAATTAGTTTAAGCTAATTTTTTTTTTTTTTTTTAATTCACACAAAATGTTTTGAGATGGGAAAAATGAAAAATAGACATTCTTATCAACATACATTGAAGACATTCTTCTATTTGAAATGTCAGAAGCAATCTCAATAAAGACACCATAGAGTGAAATATAGTGGTCCAGGCAACATAAAGAGTGCAAAATATCACATAGATATCGCCATCATATGTAAGACAGAAGTTAAAAAGTGGACCATATATGTTCTCTTTTCAGTGTATTGAAATTATTGAGAAATTATCTTTACTTAATATGCATGGTTTTCTTTATGTCATAGTTTAAAATGACAGGGCAGGTAAACACCACACAGACACTTGCTCACAACTCTCACTGTAGTGGGATGAGGAGGGAAGTGGAAAAAAAAATAGAACTTGTAAGATAAAGAAATTTAATAGGAAGAAAAATTGATGCTAGTAATAATGATTATACAAAATTTAGGCTATACAAAGTATGTGATGCACAATGTACTTTCACATGCACACCACCTGCTGACTAATTAGGAAGCCCAGCCATCCTTTAGCCAACTTTTCCCCAGTTTTATATGTTAGGCATGACACCATATGGAATGGAATATCCCTTTGACTAGTTTGGCTTGGCTGTTCTCTCCATGTCCCTTCCCAAATTCTAGTGCTCCTCTAAGCCTACTCCCTTGTGGGGTGGTTTGAGAAACGGAATAGACCATGACTTAGTCTAAACACTGATCAGCAACAACTAAAATATCAGCGTGTTATGAACATTATTCTCATCCTAAATACAAAACAATTCTCTACTAGCTACTTGGAACAAAATTAGCTCTATCCCAGATGAAATCAGGACAGTGTACAAAAAAAAATATTATTAGAAATTTTGTTGTTAAATCACTTTAGTTAAAGATGATGCTAGTACTAAAAGTCTAATAAAAAGATATTTAGTGACATTTTGCTTCTTAAGATATCCATCAGATAACCCATACATAACTGTTATTCTGAGTGTTAAATTATGTGCCAGTACTTATTAAACATAAAACAACTCCCTTATTACATAGGAATTAAATACATATCAGAGATACTTAGGCTGAGGTGTTACTGTTAATATCAAACTTCTTCATGCTTTTCAATGCCTATGTGCAAAGTATGATTGCTACATTTAAAAAATATCTCTGTTCAGTTTAATTCACTAGAATTCGACCTTAGGGTTCTTTGTCTCCTAAGTGGTGATCAGGGTAACAGGGCCACTGTGGGCTATGAACTCTCAGACAAGTTTGGTGAAGCTCCTTGTGAAAAACTGAATCTCTGCTGAGTATTAATATATACCAGGAGGATGCACCATCCCGGGAAGCGATCAAGGCCTGATTGGATGTGCCTTTGAAAAACCTGGACTAGTGCCTGTGTCAGGGGTGTTGGAACTAGATGACCTTTAGGTCCCTCCCAACACCAACCATTCAATGGATCCACTATTAATACCTGTGGGGTATAAATGTGTCATCTTGGGAGTGTGTCTACAAAGAAATGCTGAAGCTGAGCTGCTCTGGCAGATGTATATATAAATAAACAGGATCATTGATAGCTTAAGGAGTAAACTGTATCTTGAAGGCAAGTATTCTTTCTCATGGTATGAATCAAATATTGCATCTATCCTTTTGATATTAAATATAACTTTGTCATGCTTTCATGGTACTTTGTTCCCTTTTAAGTTATGCTTCATATTGTAGGGGGGAAAAAGGATTTATGCTGCTCACAGTGTGAATTTAAAACCTCTTCTCCCCAAATTTAGTGTCATTTTGGTGAATTCTGGAGCAAGTCAGTACAACATAGAAGAGAAATTTCATGCTTTCTTGAAATTAAGAAGCATTTGGGATTTAATTTTACATGTCTCCTTACCATTTTTTATTTTAAATCTGTTAAAAGAAAGAATACATCTCGTTATACAACATCAATATATGTTGAATACAAGCCTTACAGTCAATACAATTAAACATCTGAGCAATGCTTAGGCATTTTCAAAGTTAATTATTTTTTCTTAAATGCTATTTATATTCAAATATCTGATCTTATGAAATTGATAATTTTGTAGATTTACTTATTTATAAATTTTTAAATGCAAGATTTAAAGTTTTCAAGAACTGATTCTTTTCCAGCTGATCTAAATTCTGATGAGAATAATGCTGGCTTTAACAGAATTTAAAAAATCCCTTGGCTTAAACATAAACTTGTCTGAATAAAAACCAGCTAAAAGTAAGGAATCTGTAATTTGGTCTCAAATCAAAGAAACTTTCAGACATTTATTTTAATCAGCCATCAGTCTTGGTTTTTTTTCCCCTGAAAAACTGTGATTAATGTTAAATGTGAGTTAGTATAAGAATTCTAAATTAACATTCAGCTGGAAACAGTAGTAGAATATTGGGAAACTCTTCTGGAAAGAATTAACTTGCCACTCTTCAGCAGTCCAAGGAGAATATTATACCTTAGTTCTGGAGAATTCTGTGGACTACTTTTCTTTGAAGCAAAAACAGAGAAGGAAGGTTGTGGTTTTTTGACAGGCTCACTTAAAACTGTGACCAAAAAATTAAATTTAATGGCCATTATTTGTATTTTTTTTACCTAAAGGAAGCACAATGTCCACTACTTTTTCACATTTTTGAGACATAGATATGGTCACAAAATACATATATACACAAATATACACACACATACAGACAAATGCATCTTTCACATATGGCTGTGCACTGAGGAATGAAATAAAAGAATACATGCTCATGAGAACTACCTCTGGGGTTTTCTTCAAAATGAAACATTTTCAGAAACATCCCTGACATTGTCGGGATGGGGGGAGAGGGTTGAGCAAACGGTATAGAGAGAGAAGTGCTTGCTGACAGGTTGACAAAAGTACATGTAGCCTTTCCTTCTAGAGGGGAGAGGTTAGGCACTCCACCACCACAGCAGAGCCTTGGGGTATTGCAGGGCTATCCATTCGCAGCTTTCACAGTGATGAATGAGGTTTTAGCAGATGCCTTGCAGAGAACTGGCAAGACAGAGAAGCAGAAAGGATGAGATTACTCATATGTCTGCCCTTTTCCCCTCTCAGATTGGGTGAGGCAGGTGATTAAAAGATAAAGTCCTGGGTGATCTAATCAAAGCCATCTGCTCCCACTCTAGTCAAGTAAGAGAAATTCTCAGAAGCTCAAGGAACATGAAGTGTTGGTTTAATCAGAACTTAAACAGAAATATTATTGTAAAAGCACTCAGGGGCTCTGAGGACAATCCTCCTATTCATTGAAGAGCTCCAGATCTATGGATATAACTTTCTTAAATGGTTCTCAGACTTCAAAATATCCTCAGTTACATTAAACAAAATTAAGGATTCAATAAAACCTGATGGGTTTGAGCATGAGGGAAAAAAAAGACTAAACCTGTCACCAGATACTTACCTTAAGGGGAATGAGGCTTCTCGCAATTTCTTTTAAAGCATCGAATACTGGCTGAAACCATATGGAACATATCCATTTCTGTCTGGTGATGACAAGCCTCATTCAGAAGATTATTAACAATGAAATTAATAAATGAATCCTTAATTTGATTTTTTTTCCCTATTCTTTCCTAATAAGCAGGAGAAAAATTCCTAACAGAATATTCTGGCATCAGCAGTCTTTGTGATAACCAGGATGAAATATTCACAAAATTGACTTACTCCTTTTTAAGGGAAAAAATAAAAGTAATTAATAAATATCCCATAGCCGGAGGAAACTAAGAACTTTACTCTGTGTACAGATCTGCTCCACAAAAATGTAAAGTTCTAATTTCACAAAGTTGTAAATGGGAAATGATGACCAGATTTTTCAGTTGAAATTCCTGTTTTAGTCTGCTTGGATTCATTCATATATGATAGTCAAGAGAGACATGGCCATTTCTGATAACCATAGTGAAAGGCTGCCTGGTATTACAGCAGAGGTTTTTTGCACCTATTTTTATTATATTGCTTTTTCAAAGGTTTGTTAGTGTGTCAGCCACAGTCTTTCAATGAAATTCAGTAGTATTTTGAGATGCACAAAATTTTCATCATTGCATCTATTTATGTAGACAACATATATTCATTCTCCCTAATATATTATTAATTTTCTGTGCAAATACTGCCAGGCTCACTCAAGGCCACTGGATTTAGTTACTCACTTGACTGAAAAGCATGTCAATGCAAATTCAGGCTGATAAACCAGCACACAAACCTCCAGGGCTTCAGCACGTTATAATTTAACCACAGTATTAACAAAACAAGATAGCAATTATGCAAGGAATCGGCTGAAAGGTTATTTTTAATTTTAAATTTCTGCCTCTGTACAGCTGGGTGTTGGAAGTAAAAAGCAAGACGAGGCACGCGTCCCCATTAGGCAGGCCTTTGGAAACCAAGCAGCATACTGTACTAAGCATTATGCTGTGGATGTTTCACAGTAAATTTATCAGAGCTAGCCTTGAAAGCAAATGGTTTTCTGGTGTCGTGGAATGTTCTTTTTAATATTAGTATATCAAATATTTTTGGCTCTGATAGTGACAGCAAATTAGTGCTGACTTCATAAAGGCAGAGTTATGTGCAAGCTTGGGGACATGACAAGGGCTCTTCTGACTGCCATGAGTCCTCACCTCCAGGACTGTCTTGTCCTGAATGCAAGCTTCACCATGAAGTCAGATCAGCTGAATTCTTAACTTTCTCATTCTTCACTGTTGAAATCACACATGTAATATCCTTGTAGAGGCCTTCTAACAGACCTATTTACATTAAAGACTTGATTTTATGTACTCCCATTTGTTCTTGGTAAACTTATTGTTCCTCCTTATTCATTAGCTGCTCAGCAATCACCCATCACTTAGAGCTGGTACAGTTCCTGTGAAGTCACAGCCTGTATAGGAGGCTGTTCTGGAACCTCTATAAATCTGTGAAGTTCATGAGGATCTTGAGCCCCCTGACAGTCCTGTCTGCCCTTGCCTGACTTCCCCTGGGGCTTCTGCATCCTGTGTACAACCTAGGAGTAAATGTCAGCTTCCCAGGGCCATCGGCCCTTGTCCAGCAACAGGATGGCAGGGCTGGTCTGCAGCTCTCCACAATCCTGTCCTGCCTGGCTCATCTGTGGATCCACAACCCATTCTGTCTCTGGCCCATTTCCACCCCCATGGAGGGGTCTGATGCGTGGGGCTGGACTGACCCTTCTGGCCCACCTGCTCTGCTCCTGGCTGGGACCATGGGATGGGCCCTGGCTGTCAGTCCCTGCCCTGTTCCCTTGGAAAGAATCCCTATGATGAAGGCCCGTTTTCCTGTGAGAGCTGGTGACATTTACAGTGCCCTGAACACATGGTCAACATCTCTGTGAGACAACTGAGAAGAAGCAGGGAGTAAACTCAAACACTGAAAGTCAGCTTATTGTGCCCATGAGTTGCTAGGATATTCCATGCCCAGGTTTTGGTTACTCCAAGTCAGCTAGTGATGCTCTAAACATCCTAGTCTGGGATGTTAGCCATTACCAGCAGTCAGTTAGAGTGTTTCTGCCTTTTTCTGAGGCAGCAGAGGACATTATAAAATTGATACTAGCTCAGCATGGTCACTCTGTATCCCAGGTCAGAGAAAAGGCCATGTCACACTTAAGTTACTAGAAAAAAGGCAGCCAAGATAAACTCTCCATTCATATTACAGGCTTGATTCAGTTTCCTGGACATCCAGTCGCCAGGAAATTTATTTATTGGAAATAAATTGAGGAGTATCCAGCTGGAACCTCAGCAGCCACAAAGGAAAGCCTTGGGTAAACAGAAGTTTTCTCTCATATCAGTCAATTCTCATGAATGTCTCACAGATCCTGAGGCATCAAGACGTCATTTGTATGATAACAAAAGTGTAGTTAAATCAAGCCTTTGTGCTTACACACAGCACAGCACCTCCATAATAGACAGGTTTCTGCAATATAGAAGTTTAAGAAAAATGTGACAAGTAATTTTAGTTTGGAAAGTGCATTACAGAGCTTAATTGTCATTGATTTACTTTTTAAAGTTCTAAAATCTTGGGACACAGTTTTGTAAATCATCACTTCTGTGTAACACAAAGGAAGATACGATCACTGGAAATGTTTCATATAAGAAACAGCTTTAAATTAGGAGGCTTTGATGGTGCATACTGTAACTAGTTTTCTGTTCTCCTATTGATCTGATTCAGCTCAGACTACTTACATTACATGGCAGAATACACAAATGTAGTTTTTGCACGTGTGGAATACAATTCAAAGCCTTTTGAAATCAGTTGGATACTTTTCTTGATTTCCCAGGAGAATTAGACATGTCATGTGGCATTGAGCATCTCAGATATTCAGATGGGAGGTTTCATTACACAGAAATAGCCAGTTTCATTTTAACTGGACAGCTTTGACTGTCTCTGTATTTTGTGTGAACTTCCATGTTCATGACTGTACATTTTAATTACTTTAAAAATGCCTGAAGTGAGAGGCAGACACTTCAAATTGCATAAAAATAAATGAACGAATAGCAGTAGTAATGTTCATTTCTTCTGATGGATACACAGACTGGCCCACTCTTAATATAATCTAAATGTTTGAACAATATACATCTAAACCCAAAAGCATTATGAAAATTAGCTTTCAAGTTACAAAGCCTGGATTCAAAATGTTTTCATGAGTTTGACATGGCAATCGAACAAGAGGAGTAAAGTAAGACATGAGATATGAAGACCTAGCAGACCTGGAGTTACTGTCACCAGATCTTCACCTGCATTAGGCGGGACATTATCATACTATTCATAGGTGTCTTTCTTTGAGCCGTTTAGATATTCTAGTAACAGGTACTTTTACTATTTCCTTTATCTTCTTACAGATGGATTGACAGAATTTGAAACTAAACTGGAATTACACCATTTCTGTAAGCTTAGCACTAGTCTTTTCTCCAGATACCTCAGTGGTTTTGCTTTCCATATGGTTGTCATGCGGGTTTCTGAGTATTCAGAGCCAGAAGAAAAAAAGAAAAGGAAAAAGCTCTTTTGTGAACATACTGCCCAACTGATCAGAGATCAAGATATTTTGTAGTAAAGGCATTGCTTATTTCTACTATTCCTTCTTCCCTTGCTCTAGCACTTTTCATGATCCAATTAGTGAGAAGTTCATGACATTGTATTTGTGACTGCCATATAATTTTATTAAAACATTCATATTATTTTTATTCTTTTGAAGGGAAATACATTAAAGTGATATCCCTCTTGTTTTTCGATTTGGTTTTGTTTGTTTCCAAAGGGAAAATAAATGTGTCTCTTTCCTGTGTGTCTGACCAGCTTCTCTTCTGAAAATTCCACCTGGCAATTTCAAACAGAAATCCTGCAGCCTAAAGACTATTGCCATTGGGTCACAAGTGCAAACATTATTGAGACTTCTTCCCTTTTCTCTTTGTTCATTCAATCTTTCTGTTTCCACAAAAATATGTTGCATTTTTTTCATCTCTCAAAATTAAACTGTAAAATCAAAAACCTAAACCAAAATGATGGACAGAGAATTAGCAGGTTACTCTAGCCTGATCAGACTATTTTGATGTGAGAGTAGCACTGAAAAAAAAATAGGGTAAGGAAATGGAGAATGTTTGTATTTCAGTTAAACCACACACCTAAAGGTTGTCACACTTGAAAATTCCAGAGCCAAGGTTCATGAAATGTAAAAGTATTCTTGCACTCTTAGAACTTGGCAAGGCTATGAGAAGATATTATAATCTAGTTTTTCATTTATTCTGGCTAGCTGACATTTTTCCCTCGGTCTGGCATGCAGCAATCATTAAGAGAGCCTGGCATTTCACAAAATTTGGTAAATGAATAACAACTTTGGGGACTTGATCCCTTTTTTTGATTTTTTTTTTCCCTGGGTATATAAAGCTGGTATCAAATGTGACTGAGAAACTACATTTTCATGCACACACCTACACAAGATTTTTTTTGTCCTGTAATTACTGTAGCTATTTTAAGTGCACGCTGTGCACATGTATATATGGATTTATTCAGGCACAATTTTGACATAGCACATGTGTGTACTATGAGCTTTTTCATATGGGCTTGAGCAGGATGGTGGGAGTTAGGGCTTGTCCTAATTTTTGTGTAGGAACTACCCCTTTAGTAGGACGAGAAAACAGAGGCAAAGCCTTTTGGTTAGGTTACCCAGGAGAGTAGTGAGTATGTACATGTGGGACACCTAGAGGTCAGACCATTGAAAGGAACCTGCCTTCAAGTGTCTTAACAGCAGCTTCCTGAAAGGACTGACAAATTGCCATCTAGATAGAATTTGAGTGTTTATGCTTGAACAGCATAAATCCCGCATTTAGCAACATTCTAAAATCCCTCTCCTATATGCACCATCTAACTCTCAAACTATTGATGTTTAGTTTTTGCCAGAAATTTTCCAGTGGTCTAAAGCACTATTTTTGTCTTTATGAACATGTACCTCCTTTCAAACAGGACTAGGTTACTTCCCCAACTCAGACCTCAGTATATGTAAAATAGGTATTTTATCATATAAGGCAAGGCTAGAGCAAGGCTAACTAATTCAAAGAACATCAATTTCTACAGGGTTATTGTATCTACCACTGCTGGGAAAAAGATAATACTTTCTCTTTCCTTCTCTTATTGCTTTGGTACATTAGTACAGTGGTTAGAACTACCACATAAAATTTCACAAAATCAGAAATTGACTGAGGTTAGAAGAAATCTCTGGAGATTGTCTACTCAACCCACCTTAGTCAAAGCAGGGTCAGCTACACAATGTTTTTCAGGGCCATGCCAAGTTGAATTTTGAATATCTTCAAGAACATAACCTCTCAGGTTGACTTGTACAAATGTTTGAGCCTTGCAGAAACAAACAAAAAGGTTCAAATAGCTGATTTTTTTTTCTTAATATAAACAATCCCAACTCTTTAAGCCTTCACTCATATTTGGGCTTCTTCAGGTCTTCAATCATCTTCATAGCCCTTGGCTGGAGTGTCAAATATTCTAGATGTAGAGTCTGACACTAAAAAATATAGAGATTTAGAGGATCAAACTATCCTTTTGTCACACATTTATTTTACTTTAAATAATTTGAACCTTGTGCAGCTAAACTGTTGTTTGTTGCTGTGTGAATTGCAGTATATTTCAGGATTTAGTCCCTCTGAATTCTTGTTTTTAGCCAGAAAGCAAATAAAACAATCTTGTGTGGTTGGATCTCCTCCTTTTGCCATGTCACAAAGCAACTAAAGAGTACATAGCTGTGTGGTAAGAAATGCATTCTTCCCAGGTTTGGAAAGGAAGAGCTGTTTCTCAATAGAAGCCTAGATTTAATTGTGGGGAAAGGGATTTTTGTATCAAATCTTATACACGTGCTTTCAAATGAAGAAAAATGCTGCAGGTTTCTTTACAGACAAGATTTTACCTTCCTTACATATTGCTTGGAAAACTGCCCCTAAGATAACATTAAACATTAACATTAAACAATATTATGGAAGTTATTATTCAGCTACAGAGCTTTGAGTTTGTCTATCACTGGAATCATCCTATATTGGCATCATTAACACTTGTATGTTTACACAAATAAATTGTTAAGACTTGCACTGCCCTGTTGAGTGTTTTAGGAAAAATTTGTACTTAAGAATGGATATTTACTTTTGAATGCTGAAGGTGCAAAAGCACTCAGCATTTTACTTCTGTCCGCTAATTAATTTTCACCCTGACAAAATAGGTATCATCTAGGTGCCTGATTGCTCAGATGGACAGACAACTGTTTTAAAATTTGACTGACAGTATTTCCTCCCATCCCTGGCCTTCCCCCCTTTCAAACAATAAAATGAAATCACTTTCCAAGAAAAAAAAAATGTTCAGAAATTACTTTTAAACTAAATTAAATTTAGTGAGAAATTTGATATGAAGACTTCTGGAGAGTTCTGAAGAGTAAAGTCATCACTGAAAAACATCATTATAGGGTCTCCTCACTCAAGATTCTTCAACTGTTTGCTTCAGCACTAATCTGGAACATACATTCTTCCACAACTTCTTTCTCCCTGCTCCACCTAGGAGAGGAGAAACAGAAAAAAAATTAAGCCCATTATTGAGATAAGAACAGTTTAACAAATGAAATATAATAAAATATACTAATAATAATAGTCCTAGTAATAATAGTAATGAAAAGGGTGATAGATAACAAAAAGAGAGAAAGAAGAAGAAAACAAGGAAAAAAAAAGAGATGCACAATAACATTGCTCAACAGAACTGCACATCAACAATTTAAATATCAGTGTTAGCATTATTCTCATACTGAATCCAAAACATAGCACTGTACCAGCTACCAGGATAAAAATGAGCTCTATCCCAGCTGAAAGCAGGACAATGTGTCACATTCTTTTCTTAGATTCTCAGGTAAGACTAGTCAAAGTGGTGCTAGATTACATCAAAGTGTACATTTATATATTTGGCAACAGGAAAATGTAGTGAACTTAGCAACTCATTTTATAGATATCATAAAACAGCTCTCACAAGGTAACAGTCTGGTCACTACTACCCTGGACTGAAAGTGAAACAGTGACCCATGATATGTAATAAAATGCTCCATATTCCATTATTATTAGGGTGAGTTCCTTTTATCTTCATTCCAACACTCTTTTTTTGGCTGTCACTAAACTTCTAAAATTTAAGGCATGGATCCTGAAAGTCTGAGTTACTGCTAGATTAACACCTACTAGTATTAAGAGGAAACATAAAAGATATCCTTTATTCTGAAAGAAAAAGAAAATTAGAAAGAAATTGGACTGATGTATTGGATTTGCTTTGTCTTTCTGTATTTCAACTCTAGAATCTGGCAGGGGATATTTTGGTTGACAAAAGTGGTTTTTTATCAGGTTACTTTCAGTGGGGAAATTATATACTATTTATTTCAAAATCTAGAGGAAGTATTCAAGGCAGGCAGAATAAAACATATGAAGGAAGGACTTTTTAAATATTCGGAAAAAGTTTTAGATTATAGAAAGAAATAAAGTTTATTGAGCAAATAACCTTTATACATTTCAAGCAAATCTACCTTTTGTTTGCTTATCCAGTAACATTTTGCATATGACACAGAATTGCTCCCCCAGACCTAGATTCAGATTCCTAATAATGAGCTGTGGTGCTGTCCTTGTACTGCAGTTTTTTTGTTTGGGAAAACAGTTTTGGGAAAGAAGCCATATATGTTTTTTGTACTTGAAAATTATGACATTTTGGGGGAAAAAAGGAAAAAGGGTCTAGGGGGCATGGAGGTGACAACATCAACCAAAATAAATAGCCATAGGAGAATGACCCTAAAATTAAATGATCTTAAAATTAAAATGTTAACTTTTCAATTCAGTTAACCTATAAACTGATTGAAATTATTCTATTGCAGGTCAATGAGAAAGAAACTGTTCAAATTTATTGCCACAATAGAAACTCGGAAGAATGAAATAATAGATATTGTTATTTTTAATGTTCATATTCCTTTTAAAAAGTCTTGTGCAGAAAAAGAGAAACACTAAAAATATCCAATAGCATAGCTGAAGTTTATTTGGCCATAAAAACTAAAATATACATCATAGTTTAGTACTCCTAGTATTTGTACTTAATTTATAATCAATCACAAAATCAGAGAATAAGCTGAGCTGGAAGGGACCTACAAGGATCATCGAGTTCCAGCTCTTGTCCCTGCACAGCACCACCTCAAGAGTCACACCATGTGCCCAAGAGCATTGTCCAAACACTTGAACTCTGTTGCTGCGACAACTTGTGCTCAACCACCCTCTGGGTTTTTCTGATATCCAACCTAAAGCTCACCTGATACAACTTCAGGCCATTCTCTCAGGTCCTGTCACTGGTTGCTACAGAGATCAGTGGAAAAGAGATCAGGTTTGATAAGCAGGACTTTTCTCTCATGAAGCCATCTTGGCTGTCACCAATGACTGCCTCATCTTTCAGGTGAGGTTTTCTACTCAACCCACCTTACTCAAATCAGAGTCAGCTACACAATGTTTTTCAAGGCTATGCCAAGTTGAATTTTGATTATCTTCAAGAACATAACCTCTCCCACAAAATAATCTTCTCCATAACTTTACCAGGCACTGAAGTGAGGCTGACAGGACTGTAGTTTCTAGGATCATCCTTCTTGCCCCTCTTGAAAACTGGTACAATATTTGCCAACTGCCAGTCATTTGAGACCTCTTCAGATTCCTAGGAGTGCTCAAAAATCATCAAGAGAGGTTTTGCAATTATAAATCAACATTTAGGGCACCCCAGATGTTTTCTAATAGTTAAATTAATTACAAAAATTATTTCTGGGACAAGAGTTCTTTTCCGGGAGCAAAATAATGGATAACATCTCTGAAACTTCTCTGTATCTCATGTTCTCTGCACTCCCACAGACTCACTCAATGTTAAACTCTATTGAGGATCTCAGCAGTAAATACGAATCTCGTGATATTGATTTCAGGGATACATTTCCTGCAAATAAACCTGGCTGGCCTGATTTTTGACTATATCTCTTCTTCATACTTGTCTTTCAAATGGTTCCTAAAAATGCAGATTATGGGATATAAATAGAAAAGAAAAACATACTCAAATAATTATATATATTTAAATATTAACCAATCATTAAATAGTGCTTGTTTACATTTTTTTTCTCAATTTCTAGAACAGACATTAAACTGTGTGAAATATGTGGGCTGATGTTTCTCAGGAAACAGCATCTAAATAAAAAAAATTAAAGACTTTATACATACCAGTCTGCAAAATTGATGAGACTAGGAAATCACATCTTTGTCTTTATTGGTTGAAGAGTGAAGTGTGGCAGCAATCAGTGATGGGTTTATTGGAGTCTCTGCAATGGCAAGTGTTTTGGGTTTTTTGCTTTGACACAAAATTAATAAAAATAAGAATAACAGTAAAAATGGCACTTTGATTTCCTGTCTTTCCACCTGGGTGACAGGTAGACACATTGGTCCAAGTCAGCTTACAACCTATCAGAAATGGAAACTAATGTGAATATGAGATGAGAAAAATTGTAAGAAAGCCGTTATCTGTCACTTGTCTCTGAATTACCTTGTTACTTAAAAGTTACTTATATTGCTTGGAGTAAAATACTGGTCAACCTGGCTAAGGGTGGGAGAATCTGGGGTCATTATCGGGGGAACACTTAGATCTTCTCAGTATCCTTGCTATCTGACAAGGAGGTAGATTGAAAACACTGAGAATCTTGAATGGGAGTTGCATCAGTAGGTCACTGGACATATTCATTTTTGACACACCTGGAAGACTAGGAGGAGTTTCTACCTTCATCAAGGAAAGAACCTAATGGAGCAAAGTTTTGAGGCATGTTGTGTTGTCACCTAAAACTCAGCTTTAAAAACAAACAGTGAAATTCAAATTTCTTCCCCTTAAGAATGGGTTATCACAACTAAATGTTACTTGCTTTATTTTGGATGCAATTATTTTTAAAAGTGGTCACTCCATTAAATGGAGTCGATTAAATTTCATAAATCAAAAGCACTTCCTCTCTAGACTTCTCATCTGTGATTCAGGAAAGCATGTTGCAACTCCTGTCTCAGTTGGGCTGATGGGTCATACATACTTAAGCCTCTGAGTGTAATTATCTGGACTGTTTTGCATCCTTCACACTTTGGGATGGCAAGATCATATTGTAATGAGCATTACCCTAGGCTAAATCCATATTTAAAATACAAAAAGAAAACCGTGGTAGCTTTTGGTACACCCATACTTTGTCTGGGACACCATTCCTAGTCACCAGCAAAAAATTATACCATATAGCCTGTTACACTTTGTTCAGCATTCTCAAAGCTAGACAGAAAAACATTGTTTAAATATTTCTTCTTTTGATAGGACTGCATTGGCTTTTAATCTGATACAGATTCAATGGTGATGCTGTCTTAAAAGCAACATAAACCTTTTCTGAACAGTTCAATGTTCATGTAAGCTTTTGTGTTCAGTTTCGTTCATGATGTGAAACCATTTCCTCAAATCAGAAAAAGCCTCTGTAATAGAAACAAAATACCATCACCTTCAGATTAAAAAGCTTAAAAGCTTGGTTTCCATCGCTATAAATCTCAGACATATGCAATTTGGATAAATGTGATGAATATACCTGATAGAACCTGATGGTTTATTCAAAGTATTCAGAACTCACTGCTTGCCCTAAAAGTTGCAAATATTCAGCCACAAAGATATGCCTTTGTTTTGCAGGGCCATGTTGTAAATGAAACCTTTATTTCAACATTTTTGAGGGAGTCCATGTTGATTGTTTCATGACTAAATTGATTGTAAAGAAAGATCTGTTTACTGTGTAGTTAAAAATAACATGTTAATTATCTTAAGAAATCATCTGATATTAAAATTATCTCACCAATCCACTTCTTAGAAACCTAATACTTCCTCTGGCAAGTTGTACATAGGTGGCTTAAAAGAATCAAGGAATAAGACATTGAAGGTTAATATATACACACAAAATAGTTCTCAAAATATGTGGTTCTGTAAAGGATAAAATTTATAATACACTAAAATAAATGGAGTTTTGTCTTGAAAGAGAAGAAACAAGTTGCAAATTTGCAGCTGATGGTAGCTGGAAAAAAGAAAGTGCATTGACCCACTTTTGGAAGGAATGATAAACAACTGTAATATTTATATTGACTGTCTCAAGAACAACTACAATGTATACTTTGATATGGGGACAGTATGTGATGAATTTTCTTTCTACTAACAAATTATAGTAAAATCAGCACCACCAATAAAATAACTGGATCATTGTTTTCCAGTTTGTTTAGAGAAGTACTTTCTTCAGCTCCCTGTTTCTATGAGAAGGAACATAGGATTTTTTTCTGGAGATGTGTCAGAACACAGAAGTCAATTCTGTGTACTTGTAGCCTATTACTTTCCTCAGAACTTAGACTGTATTTTACGTGTCAAGCAAGTAAAATCGCTACCAAGTTAAAAAAATATTTTTCTTCCGTTTGTACCTTTGCCTATGCAATGTTGAAAAGTCAGTTGATTTTTTTATTTTTCCACAGAACAAACAACAACTCATTGTGATTTCAATCTGGTTTTTCAGAATTTCCTACTTAAAAATGCCTTTAACATTGAGTTTTGAAAGAATAAATGGTTTGAAGTAAACTTGTTTCATAAATCTATATACCCTAATAGCTTGAAAAGAAAATTTACAGTTGATTGTAAAAAAGTAGGAAGTCAGAAAAAAATTTTTTTGATGTTTCCAGAAGAATGTTTCCCACATTTCATAGTTTGGGAATTGAGGACGCTGCTAAGAAAAGATTGTAAATATGGACTTCAAAGGAATGATTAAAAAAAAAAAAAGAATTGCCTATTGAAAAGATCCATTGTTCTCATCCTGGATATTCTTAAAGGTCTTGTGTTTATAATAATCTAGTTAGGTTTGCCATACTGTGTATAATATCACTTTGTCACGGGTATTTCTCTGACTCACTGCATTGAAGGTCACTATGAGAGTTCAATGCCTCCAGAAACTTGCACTTTTGTTGAGATGACAATCTTTTCCTTTGTCCACTTTGAACCTCAACCACTTTCTTTCCTTTTCTCTGCTTGAATTTCTAGTAGGAAAACTCTTCAACTTTGAAATTCTATTTAATTCTACATATAGATAGAAGTCTAGAGTTTCAATATGTGGAGGAACTAATAGGAAGACTGAATAAACAGTAGGGTTTTAGATACATTAGGAACTGTAGAACTTTATGGACAGAGGAACTTGAGTAGAAAGAAACCAGCTGTAGCATACTCTTGATGACAACTTTACCCCAAAACCAAAAATCCTCAAAAGGATTATTTAAATCAGAAGTTAATGGAAAGCCTGTTGTTACAGAAGAACAGGTAGTTCAGGCTGACATAGTCCACAGAAGTGACATCAAAACTAATGCTAAGCCTGTCTCTCAAAAGAGGAAGGAAATTCACAAGGGAAGCATAGTGCTTTTTGCATAGAATATGCAATGTTAATCAGTGAAATGGGGAAAAACTTACTAGTGTATCCTTAATTATGCTGGGAGCCTGGAAAATAACATAAGGAATTATTACAATTTTTGGAATCTAAACAATTACCCTGACATACCAGGTAACTCAGAGACTTTGTGGAAAGGGGATAAATCATAGAATGGTATGTTGCCAGGCTTCCATCTTCAGAGGGATTCTAGACTAGGACATAATGGAAAAAGAATGAATGTATGAAACTTAAGGAACATTAAATTATTATGATCATAATTTTAAAACATTATTCATTTTGGATGGAAAATTCGTGTTATTAATAAAAATGTAGAACTAGCATGGAACTATGCCTGCCCTTATCAGAAAAATACAAAATGCTGAGTGAGATGGAAAAAATTCCAAGTTTGGGAGAAGTACTAAGTATGAGAGATTCTGATTATCTATCTAGAAATCTGATAGGATTGAATGGAATGATGTGTAAACTTACTTTTTTGCTATGATGAATGTGTTATTTCTAGAACAAAAAAAAAATTCTTAGTACTTAAAGGAAAAGATTATCTTAAAAATTTGGTCTTGAGCCATGCAGGAGGAACCATTTAAAGAGATATTATTGGGAGATTTGTTATGTGATAGTGACCATGCCAGAAGAAGGTTTAAAAGCAGGAAGCAGGTAAAAAAAAAAAAAAAAAAAACAAAAACCCAGAATATGAGTTTTCATTTTTCAGAAAGGAAGAAAGATTTATGGAACAAATGGGAGAACAAACCCTGGGAAATAACCCCGAACCAAACCAACCAACCAAAATGCAACAAGAAAACTCCAAACAAACCCCTAAAACACTCTTGAATTTATCTTGAATTCTACCTAAAAATTATTACAGTGGAAGTCCAAGTAAAAAGAATATGAAATTAAAAGAAATCAAAATAGACCTAAACATCTTATATTAGGTCAGGAGCTCAGAATAAAAGTTAACAATGATAATATAGATAAAAACTCCATGTTGAAGAAATTAAAAACATACTAAATATGGATAATAAATAAACCACAAAATATACAGAACATACATGAACAGGAAATTAAAAAAAAAAAAAAACTTCAAAAATAATTTGAATAGCACCTTCAAAATTGTGCTTAGACTGATAATAAATCTGTCACTAAGCACATTAAAACACTTCTGATAGGGAATTGGTGAGACCATATTGTGACAAAATTCTGAAATAAAACTCAGGTGTGACAAGGCTATAGTAGATAAACACAATGAATTCTTTGAATTGGTCTGTACTGTGGAAGACATTGAATAGATGTCTAAAGCGCTTTTGCAGCATATAGGTCAAAGAAATTCAATCACTTGTTAAAATATACAGGATATATTAGACAAAAGAGATAAATTCGATGTTCATAAGTCAGAAGTACCAGGTGATATTTCACCTGAGGTGTGTAACATATCATGGTGAGGCCATCACACATATAGAAGAAGAAGACTGTCAAGATTGCCTATCTGTGATAAGACATCCAGCTAGGATTGTGGGAATTACAGGAATAATGAGTCTAAGTCTATAATAGAAAAATAAGATTTTTAACATAGCATTAAACAGAACCTTTAGGGAAAGAGTCAGCATATCTTCTGTAAGGGGCAATCATTCCTCACTGACCTGTTGCAGTTCTTGATTGTAAGCATGAGTATGAACGGGAGTTAATTGAACCAATGTATTTGGATTTTTTAAAGTTTCACCAAAGGCTACTAAAGAAAATAAGCTGTGTAAAGCTTCCTTTAAGCACTGAAAGTCGGCTAAATGACACAAGGGGTAGAGTAGGATAGCAGAGCATACATAACCCAGAATAGCATAGGATTGGATTTAACAGTTGCTTTACAGGATGGGGAAGAACATGCAATGTGGTCCTGTAGGGAATGTTCTGGGACCACCTCCTTCCATGATTTTGGAGACCTGGAGAAGAAAGGAACAATGAATCTGCAAATTGTTACTGCTACCAATCTCCTTTGTGGTTAAGAACACTTAAATTGGGATATTATTAATCCTGAAAACTAATAAGAAGTTGTTAACCAAACTGCAATATTTGAAATAAACATTCTTCAAACTAAAACTAATTTCTACAAATTAAAGAAGGAGGTTTCTACAAATTAAAGAAGGAGGAGAAAAGATATCTGCTTATCTTTTCAAGCAGATAAAACAGAGTCCTTCCTAAAACAGCAAGTAGCAAATTTACAGAGCTTACTGAACTATTACGTTGTAGGTGGAGGCATGCAGTAAGCTGAAAAATAATTAGATATTAATTCACCAAAATGTCTAAATACAGTGTACCATTAAGTGACAGCCCATGGTAATTGACTGAGTTAGGACTGCAAAAAGCAGCTAGATTGGTGTTTCCTCTCTAAACATATCCTTCTCCCTGTGTCGATGATTGGGCTCTGGGCTGGATGGGCTGTTGGTTTGACATCATATATCCTTATGTTTTTAATTAATGCATGCGGCCCTCTTCTGATCACCTAAAAATTCCTCTGTGAATTCCTGCAATACCTGCCCTAGTTTCTGCCATCTGGTCTCTGCATAGGACCACCCAGAAGGACAGTCATACTTCTGCTATTTTCTCACTGTTTGGCGTTTCTCAGAAAATACTTTATGGCCATGCTTTGCCTTGTGCTTGAATGTTGGATTGACATTTCCAGAAAACATGGATTTACCGTATATTTATTGAGGAAATGATACCCCCTTGTCCAGGCTTTCAGAATTCTAACAACCCGTTGAAAAGTAGCTTTAATTAGGATAACAGTAGTCTAGGAGCGACAGAAAGATTAAAAATCCTTCAGTTTCACCTGAAATAAATTTACAGATGAAAGCAGATTTGATGAGGCCTGGTTATACACTTGCTGCAATCACAAAACACTGAGCTTTCCCATGAATTTGTTAGAAGTCTTCATTTGGACTGCCAAAACCTTGACATAAACAAGAAATTATCTTGTATTCATAGACACAGAAGGCATGCTGGGTTCCCTGTTGTCTTTGTATATGAACCATCCTAATATTTAAAACAAGATATAGCTTCTTTTTCACCTTAATTTCATCTTCATATTTTGGGGTTTTTTTGATTGTTTTTGTTTATTTATTTGTTTGTTTGCCTTTTTCCACAGATATACAGGTAGAAAATGGACCGAACACAAAACAACCTAGTCCCTTCTTGTTGTTCTATGTTTCAGCATATCAACATTAATATACTGAAATACTGAGACACTAATGTTGTACCATGCTGCACATTACTCTTTAATCATAAATTCTGATCAATTCGACTACCTCCAGACCAATGTCAAGTGGGAAGAAACATAAAATCCAAATCCAAAGCCTAATGTACCCAAAAATGTGTAAGTTAAGGCAAGGAGTATTTATTTTATCATTTTATATTTTTCAAAAGGAACCTTAAGTATCCATTGAAACAGATATAGTTGAGTGCATCAGTAGATTACAAAATTTCAGGTTTGACATTGTAGTGGAATCAGGGTAAGAACATTTTTCATTTTGCATACAAGATACAGCTTAAACTTAGAGATGCTAGACATTTTTAATAATGAAGGCAGCTGTCAAATTATAAAAGATGTCAGAGCAGATAAAATCCCTGAAGCCATGCTGAGCTCTGAAAGGGTTTTCTTTTACTAGTATGACATTGCCTCCTTCACCATCATATTTGAAACCATGTGAATGATGTTTTTGTTCTTTTCAATAATGAAATAATCCTCTTCTTTTTTTTTTCTTTTAGACATACCATTAAAATAGCACAACAAAACACAATCTCTAAATTTTTGTTTTAATTTAAATCTCTATATAGCAGCTTAAGGGTTTGAAATGTGGCCACCTTCAACACTCCACTGGAAATTTTATATATAGGCTGTACAGTCTTCTTGCATTAGCAGAAATCAACTTTCCATTCCTTTAGCTAACCTACACACACTTCTTGAATTGCTTTTGTCCAAAGGAGAGTAATAAAACAATGATGACAGTGATTTCCTAGGCCCATGAAGAGGTTAAAATGCTTCAAAGAAAACTCAGGTAAATCTGAAGAATAAAAGGTTTAAACAGTGCAGTTGGCAAAATATATTTAAGCCATTGCTCAAAACCCATCCAGGTAATTTACAATGCCAGTTGAAGCCCAGAATCACACTGAAAGAGGAGACCTCTTATACCATAACCGGTTATACTTTCTGTAATGGTGGACTAAAGCTTGGAGTACTTTACTGCTTTCTCTGTTCTAAATAAAATAGGCTCCAAGCACTTAGGAGAATATATTGTTTACAAAGAAAGAATTCAGTCTCAAATAGGTGTGTTTGGGGCTTTTTTAACTTGTGAATTTGGTTTTTTTTTATTTTTTAAAGCTACTTTTCATTGCAAATTCCAATTTTTCAAATTTTTAACTCATTAATCTCTGTTGTCTATCTTAAGACAAAGACAAAATGACACATACACACATAGTAAATACAAGAAAAAATAATTTGTAAAAAAATATTTCAACTTCTGCAAACATGAATATTGTAATGTAATGCCAACATACAAATAACAGGGACTAAAATCCAAAAACCACTTCATCCAGTGACATATAATTAAACCTTAGGGAAATAGAATTTTATTATCTGAGCAATCCTCTGTCTAAGACAAAAAGTGTTAATTTCCATGGATGCTAACAGAACTTAGAGGAAATGAAAGAGTTCCTTCCTGCACCTCTCACTGGTTCCATCACCCTCAAATCAAGTCACATTACAATTTATACTTTTTTTGGGTACATATGACTGTGAATAGAAGAATAACTAAGTTAGATAATTTATATATAATTTGCAGGTAGCTACCAACAGGAATTTACTGACTTGTATTTCAGAATGTAATATTAGTTCTTGAGCATTAGAAGGACTGTAATATTTGAATACATCTGAACATTACTTACCATTGAATTGCAATGTATGGTCAACATTATGGGATTACACAAGAAGGAGAAGTCCCTACTTAAAGCTACCAGGCTAACTTTACAGTTGTAGTAAGGCATTTTGATTCATCTGACAATGTCATTTTGTTTTCTATCAAGAGGAGAAACACAAAGTTGGAAGATAGATGTGAACACCACAGCAAAAGGGAGGAAAGCGCAGATCATTTTGAGGAGTTTCCCTGGTGTGCATACTGGAAAGACAGAGAGTTCAGGCACTCACATTGACACAGAACACTAAATAAAATGACTCCTACATGAAAGTCCTCCTTGAGATAGCATCACTGTTCTTTGGGGTCTTGACAGTTTTAAAGGCCATTGCTAACACCTCCTTTACAATCTACTCCTCTGACACATAAGTGTCAGAGAATCAGATCAGACAAAACTCCCATTAAAGTAAATGAAGGTTATGCCTGCATAAGGGACAAATGTAAACTCAACAAGGATCTTTTGGTTTGGCCTCAGGAGCTCAGGAGCAGCCTAGAGAGAAAGGATATGCCCATTAATAGTGCTCTAGGTCAGATAATTTTCTGGTCCATTAGGTTAAGTTCTTGAGAAGAGAAAATCTAATAGTGCTTTGTTCTCTTAAATATTCGTATAGACAGATAATAAACTTAAGATAATTATTACTTAGAGACTTATAAAGATACACATAAGCATGCATCTGTCTGTAGTTATGATGAAGTGCTATTTCAATTCTGATTTCCACTTAGAAATTGGGACAATTACATATTATCTCCTTATTTTATGGAGAGGAATATATTTTACTGTTTTCAGGAATGTGTAATGCCAAGCGAATTGCTTGAGCCTGATTTAGGTTGAATTTGGAGGGAATGAGAAACATACAAATTAAAAAGCATACTAGTATATGGTTTCCTCAGTTTCATGTCACAGAATAACCTAGAACCAAACACATCAACACAGGCAAAGCTAAGTCTTCCTGACTGAGCATAAAGTTTCCCTGAAGCACAGGAAGTTCTCCTGTAGACTCAGTCAATGAATTTTTTTTCCTATTAATAATATTGTTCCTATGGTTAGGAATTTGTTAATCAGACCAATTCTTCTGGCATACTTTGGTTATTCTTCTTTCGTCTTATGAATAACATAGACATTTCTCCTTCTCCATCCCAAAATTAATAAGGAAACACAAATAAATAGGTTGCTGCATTTGTTCCAAAATTGTGTGGAAAGGTTTTGCAGAGTCTGCTTTCAGAAATATAAGGAGCAACTCCCAGATATATATGTATTTTGTAAACATCACTATTCATGTTCTTTAATATGTTAATGGAATATTTCTTCATACTAAAGTAAGGTAGACCATACAAGAAAGAAAATGTTCCCTTTTTTTCCCTGTGAATTGCTACTGAGACTACTGATACTGTGCCTTCCTGCATTTGTCATTAAATTCCATTGTGTTTAGATGATACATTTTCGAACCAGGAATATTTTCAAATATGGAGGAGGGTCCAGGTGATTGAACAGCTTTTTTTGTATAAAATAGCCAAAACACTGAATTTTTTTGTGTTGTATTTTAACATGCTTCTGAGACTACACATGAAAAATAAGTAAGACATATCTCAAACTCACAAAAGAGTTTCAAAAACATAAGCGGTCAGTGACACTGAACATTTTGGTCAATTGTTCAGGACCAGAAGACGTTAACAGTATGTTGAGTTCATGAGAGTGGTGTAGAGAAAGGGTTAATTCATGCTTAGATATACATCTCTTGTCTGTGTCCAGGGGTTAAAATACAGACATTTCAAATGATTTTCTACCCCCATATTAGGAAACATTTCCCAAATTCTAAGTATGGTACTGCTGTATGTTGAGCTAAGTTGTGTCTTATCTCAGGTTCCCTTGCATAGAATTTTCTCTTGTTAAAGTTATAGTTGATATGACAGTTAAAATATTAACAGAGTATAATCCACGTTGCTCACATGCCTCTACAATTTCCCAAAGACAAAAAATCCCTAACATTCGAAAAAGAAAAACACAAAACAGAATGCTTTTTTTTGGTGCAAACTGCCCCAAACAACATCTGGAGTAATTGACTTTTTAGTTCTGTGGGGTTTGGTTTGGATTTTCTTGTTTATTTACCTGCTTCTTTAGGGGAAAGAAAGAAGAAGAAATGTCAACAGACACTAAGGCCTTTTCAAAACTTGAGAAAAAAGAAAAGTGTACCTTAAATCCCATGCCAAATTTCAGCCAAGAGCAAATTACTATGCTGCAGTCCTAGATGGCATGGATACACATAGACAGGCCTTTCAACATATCCCTGCTGTAGTTAGGCAGGTAAATAATCAGTTGAATTAATGGAGGGTGACAGTTTCCAAGCCTTTCTACTGTGAAAATTTCATAGCAGCATATATGTACATCTCAACAAATTTCCACAAAACCCCACATTAGGAAAGAACAGACGGAGACCTTTAGACAGTTTTGGAAATTCAGCATCAGATGAATCCCTACTGCCAAAGTGAAAATTTCCAGCAGACCTACTACTGGCAAAAAGACATTTCATGGATATTGTCAATATCTTCACAAATGGAAGGGGATGCTTATAACTTTGTTTTCAGAATTTCAAATCTCTGAGAACATGTTTTCTTCTTTGTTAGTTTTTTTTTTTTTTTTCAGTTGTCTTGGTTTAAAATATGACCACAATAAACTCTCATTAGGAACATAGTATTTGTTTGAATTATAAATCAAATGTTGCCCAATGAGCACCGGTAAATTATTGGGCACTAGGTTGAAACTTTCCTAAAATGTTAATCTGAAGACAAACTGCATCTTGACAAAGTTATTTTTTTATCTTGTTCAGAATTTAGAATTTAAAACTTTGGATTGATTTTTACAGTAAAGCAAATGTTTGTCCTATGTTCTTTTCATGCACTATTATTATTTTTTTTTTCACTGAGAAGTTTTATTATGTATATTAGCCTTTGGTCTCCATTGCAACATTAAGGAAATAAGTAACCCCATCTTTTGACTTTTTCATGCATGCTGCACATGCAAGGTATGACAACACCTTGAACCCCTTATCCTATGATTTTGAGGAATATGTATTAAGTATGTACAATGTTTTTTCCTTCTCCATTTCTCAGTATACATTTCAGGAAACAAAATGAAGTACAGAAAAGGCTTTAGTCTACAGGAAACTGTAGAATGAAAGAATGACAGTAATAAGCATGTTAAATACAATAATATATGAGAGATATTGTCTTTAACTCAGAGCTATACCAAAATGTTATAATAAATTCTAAGGGTCCAAAGACATATGAGTCAAACTACTGCTGTATACTTTTCATATTGAGACTAAAATCACTGAAATCAGTAATTTTCCTCTTTACAATTTTTATCTTATCACCGAGGAATGAAATTATGAAGCTGACTGCTTCATTCTCTGCAGTCACCATTGGTTTACATGTGCAGCTTTGTGAATTATTTTTCTCTCGGGGATGATTACAAAAGATCTATCCACTAGGTAATACTTATGCATCCTTACAAATGTTGTTTTCTGTGTCATTAAGCCACTTAGATGAGTTTAAAACATTCAGTACATTGAGCAACAGGGAAGTAGTAGGGCAGGCTGAAAGGAACTTTGATCATGGGCCTTTTCCCCCCACCATTCACAATAAGATATTTTTCATAAATAAATGGCTATAACAATATAGTAATGTTAAAATTATCCATATTCTTCTGCAATACTAGAGGCTACATTGCACAGCAAAATAAAGGCATTTTCTTTGTGGGTAATCATTTAACTGTTAATAAAATTTCAATTGCCAGCCTTAATTTCCAGAGAATCTTTAACTGATCAGGAATCTCCATTTTCTTATCTTTTTACAGATTCAGTCAGCAACTGGGAAGTTCTATTACAGTCCCCTAATTATATCTCCTTCCACCTTTATCCTATTTATTTGCTTTGCCCAGGATGATGTGGGTGATTCATTTGGAAAAACTTTTTGAATTTAAGTGTGAATATTATCTTAGCGCTTCTATAGGCATTAGGCTATTGGCTAAGTATTTATTATTTCCAGATGTTCTTTTCTATCTACACCCAGGTACTGCTCAGCTGTGTTTGAAGTCAAGGAATCTATTTACACACACAAAAGACAAAAAGGGAAAAATCCACCTTAGAAATGTTCTATACAGCTGAACTGTAGACTCATAAATTCCTCACTCTAATGTTTACATACTTCTGAATGGCTCCAATTGCTACCAGCCAGGGGCCTGGGTGTTCTGCTTGCCACAAAGAAATCTGAAACCCGAAAAAATTTCATAAACAATTGTCCTTAACCAAGAACATATGCTCACCCGGCCACTATGTAAGGCATTAAATATCCAGGGAATATACAGACGGGGGAAAGGGGAAGAAGAAGAAAGAGAAAAACACTGAATGCTTTGTTAAGTGATGTAGGATTGTCAGTTAAAGGTCACTGTTGTTCTACTTTAGGAGATTTTTGCACCCTCAGTGTTTTACCTAATATACACTTTCATTTTTTTTGTCTCTCTGCAGCTTTCTGCTATGAAAGATTTATGCTAAATAAACATGCACTATTAAATATACAATTTGCTTTTGCTGCTGTTTACCAAGTTTACTCCCCTTTTGCATATTGAATTTTCAGGCTTACAAGTCAATTTGTCATAGCAGTAGGACATAGAATTTCTCCCCCCTGACTACATATAAAGTAGAGTGCAGAAACAATGTTTAAACTGATTTTCCAGCCTTCTCAAACAGCAAAAATTTATTTCGCCATAGTTTAAACTATCACCAGATATTAGGATTCTGTAATTTCCTTTCAGAAATTATTTCACAATCTAATAGCGTCCACCACTATATAATTGAGCCCACATTTGCTTAATATGTATTCTTTAGCTCGAGAAATTAATAGATTTGATTGTTAGTTATGGGAGGTTAATCCTGTGGCTGCGTCATTCTTTCAGATTGCAAATTCAGCTCAAAAAGTGGAAAATTGATAATAAAGCATAACTTTTTTTTTTTTTTTTTGGGGGGGGGGAATTATGATGGAATGTCTTGAAATTTGATGGCTTTTTTGTTATCTAAAAACTCTGTATGTTGTTCTCCTTGGGAAGAAGCCCCCATATTTATGCAGCTTTGGCAGGATGATTAAGAAATGTTAAGGCGATTTGATTCATTTTATCCTTCTACAAGTAACATCATGTACATCGAATGTTTTCATGCCTTAACTTATTAACAGAATGTGACTGTAGTTGAGTGTATTTAAATGGGAAATATAAATCCAGAACTCCTAATAATGCTTGTTTAAGATCATAGGTAGTTTAGTAGTAAAATATCAGACTGGCTAATATGGCATTGCAAAGAGACACTCAAGATCAATACTCAATATACCCCAAATTTTACCCCATTTTGTGTTTCAGATGTGCTTTTAAGACTGATAATTCAAAAATGCCTAAACGATTTCTATTCAGGGTCTGAAGTATAATTATAAAAATGATTTTTTCCTAAGAGATACACATCTACACAGACATACATTTGCAAAAATGAATTCTAAGAGCAGACATTGAAATTAGTTTTGGATGTTCTGTTCAGCAGGAGTAAAATTCATAAGAAAAACAACAGCAGAAAAAATGTGTGGCCATATTGTCTACCTGTTGCTTTAGTAGGATATGTTCTGTCTTGCTTACATCACAGATTCTTCTACCCATTTTGTCACTTGGACTCTCCTACTGTCTTCATCAACAAAACCATACTCTACTGCTTACCTGAGGCTTGCTCTGCTCTGCTCTGATTGTACTACAAGATTCAGATATACCTTGCTGAACCTCTAACACTTGATGGATCTTAATGAATGAGTCTCGGCAAACACTTTGTGAAAGTTATTTCCAGAAAACTGGAAGAAAGAAAGGAGTATGGATTCAAGTGAAGTAGGGAGACAGAGCACTTACAAAAATAAGAGAAATTATAGTCTCATCTTCTTCATGGTATCTTCTCCAAAAAAATATCTGAAAAGAAAATTGCTAAAAATACTACTGACAGACAGCATGCAAAGAAACCTGCTCACTCAATCTAAGCTGCAGCAGAATGCTGCATGCAGTATTTTGAACTTCAAGAGCAATAAAAATGTGTCTGTTTTCATACCTCCATGGCTTCTTAATTTGAATACTACCATATACTGATACTGCCATATTTCTCTTCTGGAAATGTCACTCTTGAAAACACCACATCCATGCTCACCTGTACTAAGTAACAACAGTACTTACACTGCAAACCCTTGGCGACATTTTGGTCCGTCCACACCTCTTGAGATCTGCATTGCATTACTGCTACAATAGAACAATAGAGGAATAGAGTATGAAATGAAAATGAAGAAGCATAGCTTTGATTACTTGAAATAAATGTGGGGAACAGATGAATTAGCTAAACCCAAACATGGATCAAATCAGGAATATAATTCTTTATAGTATAACCAAGGTCATCTTGCCCTCTTTCCCATGGTTGCAATAATGACTTAATACAGAACAGTCTTTATGACATATATTTCATATGCCATTATGCATCACATGCAAAGAAAAACAAACAAACAAAAAAACACACCTCCTGCATTATCCAGAACTGTTCTATGAACTTCAGATAGATTTAAAAAAAATCAAACTCCATTAAAATATTGTCATAACATTATGGAGAAAAAGCCATCTCTTTCCCGCTTATTAACTAATGTTATAAATGTCATCCCTAAATTTCAACACAGGCAATTTATACTGGAAAATTTCTAATTGATATAAGTGATGTATATGAAAGCTAAAGAAGAAAGTGTTGTAAACCATAGTTAATATGCTTTCTCTGTCCACTTTGTGGAAAGAGAGATAATCTTATATTACATGCCTGAATCCTCTAGTCTATATTGCATGTACATTGATCTCAGACAGGTCTTTTAATATCTCTACAAAACTTAGCATTCTAAAACATAGATGAAGAATAATTCTATTTATTCTGATTGTAAGGAAAATATTCACTGAACAGAGACGTTTTAAGATTCTACAGTTTATCTGAAGTTTCCACGTGCTACTGTGGCATTGAATAATTTAACTGAATTTTTTAATGTGCTTAAGTTTCAACATGATTATACATATATATATATATGATTATATATATGTAATATGATTATTATATATACGATTACACATATATACATATGTACACACATACAGTGTGTTAAATGTGGTCACTAAAGTATATGCAGAAAGGAAATAAAAACCAGCGAAGTTGCAGATGACTTTATCATATTTTAATATATCTAGCATCAACTTTTATGCTGTTGAACATACTTAAGCAAAGGGAAACTTCAAAATGCTCATAAATAGCATAATTATGCTCTTTGATCAAGCCTTGAAGGAGCAAGTATAAACTGATTGATGTCACTTTAAAGGCTGACTGAACAGTCAAGAGCTAATATTATGCAGTATTTCTTGATAGCATAAAAAAGAATAAAGAAAGATTCAGATTTTTGTCTGAAAAAGATACTACAGAATACAGATTATTTTTTGTGTCTGTTTGTTGTTTGCTTGGTGGGTTTTTTTGTTGTTTTCATTTTGTAAAGTGACAAGAAAGAAATACAGTGGTTTTAGGAACAATATATGTTGGGGGAAGATAAAGGGGCTTGTTCCTACTCTTCCTGCTATTGTCAGCAATTTTCTTTGTTTAGGCAAAGCAGCTTGGTATAATTTGCTTGAAATCCTGCTAACAGTTAAAATAACTCAAATGTTCCCACTTCAGGCTGCCAAATATGATCACTAATGTATTGCAGTTGTCACATATGAACTTGTCAGGCTTTTGTCTTTCTTGCTATAGGGCCAGGAGTTGGTGTCCCAAGAGAAGGAACACTCATTTCTATGTCCTAAATGCACAGCTCTGCTGAGCTTTGCAGTTTTGCAGTCTAGGTAACCCTGAGAGTTTGTGTTAAAGATAGCCTGAATGCCTGCTGTTAACAATCATGCATTTAGTCATATAGACTGTGTGACTTCCTAAAAAGAATGTCCTAACTAATCAAACTTTGAAATTACATTTTTGTTTACACTGATCTGATTTTTCCTTCTCTAATTTGCTTTCCTTTTTTTCTTAGTAGTTTCAAATTAGGCTTTTATTTGCCTAAATAAGTAGTAGTGTTATCTTTAGATCTAATCAGCCTAGTCCCATGGTAACTAGTAGAACAATAAAATTGGAGTAAACGATTGCCCTGTAGCTTATCATTATATATGTAGGTTCATGATAAGACTATTATTAGAAATTACAATGCCAGATGAGACCACTTTTTTATCGTGTTATTGTTTCATGGGTGAATGTCAAATATAAGTTTCAATGCATGTTTTTAATGTAAAATTGTAATTGAAAATGTTGTATGTTTTGCTATGTAATATAACTCTGATCTATCTGCAGCACTCTTATGGTTTTACATACCCTTGGTTTGCCAAAGACCTGACCCCAAAAATCACCTTCTTGGCGGAAACATTTGCAACATTTTCTTGTACTTCATGCAATCAAAAGCCTTGGTATCAGTTATAAAAATGTGTATTCTTGAGTTGGGTAGTTTGAAATAAAATCTTAGTCCAGACTAAAGAGTTTATAGTTTTCACTACAAAAATGCAATCAGGTCAAGAAAAATACAAAACTACACTCTAGTCTTTAATTGATCATATGAATCTTGTAAGAATTACATTTTTCCTGGTCTTTAGTAAAATTTGTGTATAACTTTGTTGATAATACACTTTTTTCTCTCTCGCAGACAACACAACTGGATAGATTTAGGTAAGATAAACTTCCCAAAATGAGTTGAAACCCATGTATGTCCCTTTCCACAGTTTGAGTTATTGTGCAAATTATAAACTGTAGTAATTTGATGACACTGTTCATATTGTTTTACTAGTCGTTACTAATGTAAAGCAAAGCTAGGGGGCGATTTGTTGTGATTACTGCTTTCTGATCAAAAGAGTGTAATGAGTGGGAAAATGGAATGTTTGAGGTCAGGATTACAGAGAGTCAACAAAGACCCTAGTGTAGCAGCCTGAACTGCTGTTAGTAAAGTCCAGGGTAAGGAAGCAGAAAGGGCCTTTGAATGGTATCCACAGATGTCTAATTCAGCCGTGCGGTAAGATGTTCAGAGTTGCCCCAGCACACACGTGTCTCAGCTCTAACTCCCTGTCTGGAGGGGTTTCAGGGTGAACCTGGTCTCCAGGCAATACAGAGATGAGGGCAAATCAAGGAATAGGGAGGGAGTGGCTCAGGGACATAGGAACAGACATAGGAACAGGGAAAGGAGAAAAAGGGGTCTAGCAGCTTTTTGAGGGAAGCTTCTTGTGTCTCCAGGGAAATGCCCCCCAGGGTCTCCATACCCTAGAAGCTAGAGATCTGGATAGCAGACCTTGCCACATCATCTAATGACTGAATCACTATGCCAGGATTGTGTGTAATCCCAAGTAGAAAGAAATATGCCCAGACCTCGGGACAGTTTTACAGTCATACTTGAGGATTGTCAGTGTTTGAGCAAAATAAGATTATTATTTTGGCTATTTTCTTCAGCTTTATTGAAAACAGGCCATAATATTTTTTTTTGTTTACTTTTTAAATCAAGAGGCTCTTTTATGACAGAACATGGTGTCATTAATTCATGTTTTACCAATAGTTTGAAGTAGGTTGGCTTTTTTTAATGGTGATTCATGCATTTGATGAAGATCATATGCCAAATTATTCCAAGTAAATTTTCAGATTCACTGGATTAGTTTCCATCTTAATTATTTTCTTTTAAATTTAGGTAGATTTATACTGCATTAGCAACATGTAAGACTTTGAGCTCAATAGGGGTTTGTTTTACTTTCAAAGCTATTTTTGATAGGTGAGTTTTTTTCAGTCTAAGGATTGAAATTTGACTTCTCAGATCTTCAGTAACACATTGTGCATGAAAATAATTTGATAACTTTTTTCTTTTCCCAAACATTCCAGGATTTTACTTTCTTTCTATTGTATTATTATGCTGTGAGGTTTTCTTTCTTTATTTTGTATTAATGTCTGGTAATATTTTTTTCTTATTTTCTCCACAGGATTTGTATTTATTTAATTTCTCTGTGGCAAATTTGGTTTGGCATACACTAGTGTACTGTCACCAGAGGTACTCTGCTTTTTTTTTATCTAGTCAAGTAATATAATTTGATGGCTTTTTATTTAAAGGGAAAATAGAAAAATGAAGCATAGGAAATCTATTAACAAACACTTGATATTTCAAACTTAATGAAGGCCCATGAGCACACAGGGTGTAGGGCTTACTAAATGTCTTAAAATATCAGAATATAGGTTTTGGAAAACAAAAGAATTCCATACTATAAAGACAAAACTGCAAGAAAAATTCAATACCTTGTTCTAGAGATACTTCAAGTGACTAAGGGAGTGTGAACATGACAGTCTTTAGATCAGAGTTTCACATATACATTTTTTGCCTTTTTTAATAAGATGTGTAAAGCGTCCCTCTATTTAGCAAGGAGATAAAAGGAATTTTCAGTCCTTTTGCTTGTTTTTATCTTCTTCCACAATTTCTCTTGCTGGTAAAAGCACTAGCTTATATCTTTATGATGATAAAGCAATCAATTCTAAAAAGGAAAAGTTATAAAATATATCCCTACTTGCTTTCTTTCTGAAGTCCAAGGATGCATTTGATTGCAACAAATAGAATTTCATGAAGAATTGAGAGTTAGGGTGATAATTTTGATAATTACTCTTATTATGTCAACAGTCCCATTACTAAAGAAAAGTTTGCAATTAGCTTATAAGCTCTGTTTGGGAACATTTCTGTATTTTTCTACCTTAATTATAAAATCTCTAGCAGCTTATATGTAGTTATATAAAATCCTGTTTTCCTATTTAAAACTAAACTAATGGCATGTTCCACATGATGGAGAAATAAATAGGCCAGATAGACTTCAGTAAGAAGATGGAAAAAAAAAACCACAACCCAAACACCTTCTTTGTATTATAATCAAAATGTACTTAAAGTTCGCAACTGACAAGTCTAGTCCTTTTCTCATGTCCCAGTGATAGTTACAGTGAAAGAGACATGTTTTAATAAGGAGATGTGGAGGACAGTAGGCTTTAGGAAGAACTTTAGCTGAGATTCAAAGCTGAAATAAAGGTAAAACAAACAATCAAAGATATTTCAGAAAAAAATTCAAGAAACCAAAACCGACTGGCCAACTGAAAATAAACCCACAGGAAACTATAACCAAAAAAACTGTGCTACTAAGTAGTATTAAATATGTCCAGATTTTTTTTTACCTTTCAAAGATTTCAAAGCATTATTTTTAATAAACTGGAATACTGGCGTATCAATAATTATTGCTACTATGACAGTTTGGAGCTTCAGGTGGGTTATACAACTTATAGCCTATATATGGCTAATCCCTTCTATGATTCAGTGGTACTGAGAAACTTAAACCAGGAGCCATGATGTCCAGACCACTTTTCTCTTCTTTTCACAGTAATTTCTTTTGGCCTGTCCAGAATTAATTACCATCTGTCTAATGCTATCTTCCTAGCTGAAGGTGAACTAACAGTAACAACATGGAGGCTGCAATAATGCCTACCAGCAGATTTCATTGGGTTTTCGCCAAATTGACAGGGTCCCATCTGCTTTGTGAGGACATGTTGCAACAAACTCAGGTGTGCTCTTAATGACCTGACATAATTATTTAAAGAGATATTTATGAGTGTAATATATTGCTCTCTTAATTACAGCAGCAGGGATTAGCTCTCTCTATGCTTTTATGCTGTTTGATTTTCTTACTGCAATCTTCTTACTAACTGCTTCACCATGTAAATTGTATCACATTAGATTCCCTTAAATCAATCCAATTTCTGATATGGTGCTTAAAAGAGTTTAAGTTTTCATTTCTTGCATGAGTGCACACCAGAATGGCAGTGGTCCTCTTCTCCACCAAATAAATTATGTGAAAAACTTCACTGTCTTAAACTCAGTTTGGATGTTACTGAATGCATGGAGTACAGGGGAAATATGATTTGAAACAATGAACCAAGTTGTGTTCTTCAATGTCCTTGTTCTACCTGAGTTGGTGACCCATTTGTAAATTTGAGTTACTAAAAAAACAACTGAGGTTGTTTAATATTCAGATCACATGTGAAGGAAGAAAATATGAACTGTAGAATTGCAGAGAACAAAAATTATGTTTGAGGGAAGCATCAAAACAGCACATAAAATCCATAGGGAGATTTTGCACTTTTGAAATGTTATTCATATGGGTGGTATCCCCTAATTTGCACACTTATCTCCATATTTTCTGTAGTTATAAAGGGATTTTAGGGTGACTGGACATGTACAATAAGGATGTCCACACATGAGCTACAGGTCTATGAGCTCAATAACACCTTTCTTTCTTTCATGCAATCCACGTAGTTTGAATTTATTGAAGATTCATCATTCCATTGTCAGTCACGGTGAGCTAAAATGAGGCTCTTGCATGTAATTTAGTAAATGCAAAGTAGAAGGTGGCAGGTTGGAGAAATTTCACTCACTTTGGTAAAGATTTCTGCTCCTAACTTTTTTTAGCTTCAACATATTCCATGTTTTTAGACAGAGAGAGCTGAGAGAGACATAGCAAAACACATTTGAGAACTAATTACCAACTTAGAAAATACATGTCATAGGAACTTTCTGGGAACTTTCCTTCAATGCCTACTTTGCCATTTCTGCCAATTGGCAGTGCTGGTACCTCTCTGAAACCTCTTCCATTCGAGCCTGATTCTAAGACAGTTATAACATTGGAGTCAGGAATTGTCCCAGAATTACTAACCATTAGTCATTTTTTAATGATAGACTCATTAATGACTTTAAAATCACAGATCCTTTCATGCTGCAGATATACAAGCATGGCTTCTGATATAGATGGAGCATAGATAAAGGCTATTCCTTAGAGCCTGTGGAACCCCATATTTGAGATTTCCAACATCTTCATGAATTGCCAGATACACTTACACATGCCATCCACAGGACACTTGTGAGATAGACATATTGATGAAATATGGGAAAGAAAAAGAGTGTCCCAGTTAACGTTTGCTATGAAATTGCTCTTTCAATGTAGTATTAACTTTGTCTCTAAGTCTAAGCAAATGAAATTGAGCCAGATTCAGAGAAGTTGTAGTTCTGAAAAAAATAATTAATATTTTTGTCTCTGTTCTAATAGCTTAGTAGTTTAATTCAAGGAGCACTGATTGGAAAAGAGGTTTTCAGTCAGTAAGTCAGTCCAAAAAAAAAGTTCAGGCATTGAAAGTATGTCATAGTAGCATGCAACATTTCATTTATATCTCACAATTTTGATCTCTTGGGTCTTCCTCTGGCTCTATCAGTGTCTCTTATATAATAAAATCAGACCTTTAGCCTTTATATATTGAATATACATAACTGCAGTGTGTTTCAGATTTATAGTGTCAAAAAGGCCTGTCTCAGTTATACTGATTCCCCTAAACAAAGTCCTGTTTCTATATAGATATGTGCATTCATGGAGATCACATATGGCCAAACTCAGCTGCACATTAGCTGCAGGTGGAAAACTGCCACCATTGGTAAACTCGAATTACAGAATGTGTCTATTGTGGGTCACCTTTTTCCTCTCCATATTTAAAAATAATGTTAAAAGGATTTTTCATTCTGCAGGCATTATTATCCTTCTAAATCTACTTAGTGTACATGGATTAGTCTAATAGGAGAAACTGTATCATTAGACAGCCATCATATATTTTCAAGGAGCCATCTCTAACTATGGTCTCTTCAGGGGATGGAAGGGAGAAGCAAAGAATCAAAAGTGTAAAACTATTTACTAGGCCTCAGAGGGTCAATAGTATTTCATTTTGTGTGCTTGTAATTAAATTGTCTGACATTTCAACTGAGACAAAGTCTAAAGTCCTCTAACCCTGTTTTTAATAATGTCTCTGTGATAGCTTTTCTTAGGTGTCAATTAAAAAGTGTTCTCATCATAGAAAGAGGGAAATAGAGAAATGAAAGGGATGAAACAAGTGTGAGCATAACTTTCTTATAAACCTATAATCAGAGAGATAAATTAGCCTCAAGAGGAGACAAAGTGAGAAAGGACATTTGTACAACACAGAAATATAAAGACACTGTTATTTCATTAGAGTTTATTAGCTGCAAGGAAATGGAGTGTGAGAAAAAAGCACAGCTTTAGTGAAAAGAGGAAGTCAGTCATTATTCCAAGTCTTACAGTCTCAAAAAGTTTGCAATCTCTAAATCACCTTTCCCACCCAATTCAACCTTAGAAACCTTTTTAAAATGTAACTTCACTGCTGCTTTGCATATGAGGGTTTACCCAGCCTCTCAACCTGACACTGTGTCTCACATAAAGAAGAAATGGTTTCACTTATTTTCCAATACAAAAAACTAAAAAAATCCCTCTGACAAGGTTATTCTCTCTCTATCCCATTCCCTTTAATCCAAATGGGAGTGGATGAGGCTTTCCCCTCAATCCCCACAGCAGAAAGATATAATTTTCTTTTTGATCCCTGATATGATACATCAGTATGTTGTGGTCTTTGCTAGACAACAAACATGCTGTGAGTCAGGTGAACCTGGGGAAGCACTGGCTGAATACAGGGTTCCTTATTACAAAGGTTCTGGCCAAATGATCGGCTCAAATTCCCTCAAGCCATTTTTAGTGTAAATTGTGTCTTAGGTGTAATAATTAGGCTCCTCAATTTCAGCTAGAACACCTTTTAGTGCTGGACCAGATGACTCCCCAGATGGCATAAAGTTGATCTCGTGTATTTAGGCTGGGTCCTGGGAGGTGTAATCCAGGCTAAGTTCTAATGTCATGATCAAAATTCCTGACACTGCCACCACCAAACTATATCTGATATTTTTTGTCAAGGAGGAGGAAAAGCCAGCTATAAAGTGCCTCTCACAAGTGAGGTTTAGCCATATTTGCCTAAAAAGTGAAAGAAGGAAGTGGTTAGTAAAAAACTGTCTGGATTTCTGTAACTCATAGGCAAAATATTTGGAAAGTGCCTGTGTGGCAAATTCATTTAAAGTAAATGGTATATTTTGGTTACTGGACATTTTATAAACTTTTTTCTAAACACTGATATCTATTGATAGGGATCCTTTTTATGTCACAATGCAATTTTATTAAGATCTCATTCACATTACATTTAGGAGTTTTACATATTTTGTATTCTAAGCTGCTCCTAGATTCACAGGACCTTTTGTGTCTTTCACTGTCAAAATGTCAATGTCCAAATATCACACCTTACAGAGCTTTCTCACTGACTTCAAAAATTAACTTATGGTGCTAGAATGGGGTGAGGTGGGGTGGAGGGGGTATACAGAAATACTTGAATGGATTTCATAGAAAAGTCTTCTAAACCAGTCTTTCTAAAATCTGTGGTCACACAAACTCATCAATTGCCATTACGCATGACATCAATAAGCAGCTTGTTACAACTATATGAATTTCCTTGACTTAGATGTTTTCATGAAATATGTGTATTAATTCATATATTAAATTGTTATGGAAAGTAATTTTCAAAATAGGAATGGCTTAATGTTGCTACACAGTAATGAATTACCAAGAGGGAAAGAGTAAGATTCATTATGATTTATTTATTAATCAATCAAATAGAGTGGGTGAGACTTTGTTAAATTATGGTCCTCATGCTAAGCCAGGCATATCTACAAGTTGGAGACATTTTGGCAGTTTGAGATCTGCCCTTCCTTTTTTACAAATTAACAGGTATAAGACCTTTATTCTCATTAGAATTGAATGCTTGGTATCACATGGATCAAGAGAGTTGCTTTTAAGCATCTAAAGGAAACGAAAAAGCTTTAGCATTCAGGAAGAGGTTGGGGTACATGCTTAAACCTCAACAGTCTTAATATGAGCATACCATGGATTTGTTTATCAATGGTAAGGAAGATTGACCACACATGAAGAAATTTGATATCCTGGATAAGATTAAGTGCTATGAAAGAATGACTTTTACAGCAGCATTTGTTTAATCCCTTCCACAGTGGACTTTTCTTTTTTTCAGACAAACCCTTCCTTTGATCAACTATAGCAGACTTCTCTCAGCTGCATGATCTCTTTGCCTGTAACGAATAATAAAACATGTTTATTCAGTAAGATGTTGCCTTCTATAGATAATTAAGTCATATGTGACATAAGCCTATTCAACCTTTTGGTAGTAAAATCAAACAAAATAAGTGAGAGATGTGTTATATTTTCTTAAGAGAAAGGATATGGCTTCTTGTAACTACCTGCAGGATGGAGAGTTCAATGAGTAACTTAAATATCCCAGAGACCTGACATAATTGTTAGATATATTATTAATTCCAGTTCCAAAGATTTTCTATTGTCTCTACAGATGCCAGAAGCTTCAGGGGCTAGGCAAGGGTTCTTTTCAAATTTCATATCATCTTTAGCCTTTCATGCACCAGCTGTGAAAATCAATTAGACTTGGTGAAACTAAGCTGCTGCATGTTCTCAATAATGAAAAATACCAACTGTGCTCTGGTGATATTCTCTGTCTGTAAAAAGAAGGATGGTGCTTCTGAATTTCTTTCTCACAATTTCCCTACATAGAGTTGCCTTTTTACATCTGCTTTTGAAATTTACCAGATGTGCCAGACAGGTTAACACAGGACACTGTTTAAAAATGCAAGAAAGCTATACTATAACCCAGTTCTGACATTTGTGATTCTCTAAGGCTTGTGTGAAGCCAGCTCTCAAAGTAAAAAGCATCTGACTGAGTGCCAAAGTTGACTTAGACTAATTCCTTGATAATATTATGATGCCCAGCAATTCCTTGGGAATTTACAAGCTGTTCCTCTCACAAAAGTCTTCTGCTTCTTTCTTTGCTTAAGGGAACAAGACAGCATCTTTGAACTTGAGAAACTTTAAGACAATATTTGAAGAAGAGGATAAGAAGAATATGCCTGCACTAATTACAAATTCCGGATAAAGAGAGATGCATCCATCTAGCATCTGACATTACTGATTTCAGCACAAATAAGAACAGGAATGAAAAAAATCCACTTTTAAGGCTCCAGTGTTTCTTATCTCAGTCATTTTGTGTTTGAATTGGTGAGTTTATCTTTTCCCTTTCCCCTTTCCTCCCAAGAGTCTCAAGTTTCTTTGGTTCCTTCTACTGCTACTACTTCTAGTAGGCAACACAAAACTAGTAACAATTTAGGAATTATTCTGATATAGATACAGGAAGTTGGAATAACTCACTGTGTAAGAGTCACTCCTTGGAGAACTTTCTGTAGAAATAACTTTTTACTGACTTGTTGAGAAGCATCTAAGTTCACTGTGTCAGAGGGCAGAGTGCTTTTCTTTATGAGACAAATTAAATTTTGAGTTAAATCCCCAAATATGCCTGTTAGCTTATAGTATTATATCCTGGCATTTTTCTGAGCTTTTATTCACACGTCAGGGATATCAAGCTACCTGTCACACCAAAGACTGAAATACCACTGGCCTAGTCCATTACTTCCAACAAAATAACACACAGAAGAGGTCTTTTCCATAACTGAATTTTTTGAATGATAATACCATTATTTTATTTTATTCCTCAATTCAAACATAAACATATCCAAATACAATAGTCCCACCTCTCTCTAAAATCAGAGTAACAGAAGCACAGAGCCTATTTAGCCAGGGAAAGAGTACTGGGAAATTATTGAAAGTAAGTGTACAAAACCTGCAATCTTGGCAGAAGTAGTGTAAGTATACCTTGAATTATTTTATGGCTGTCTTCTGCTATGAAACAATTTTATGTTTAGCAGATAGAAGCATCCAAGTTATGCCTAGATTCTATGCCTGGACAAGGAAGGACAGATAACAAAATATAAAGACGTCTGTCACAAGATAAGACTTTGGATAAATAATAGATATTTTAATGGGATTTTTGTCCTCATGGTTGCAATACTATCTACATATCAGTAGAAAATTCAGTGTACGGAACTGTAAAGAACAACACAATCAATTCTGTTGTAATTTCACTTCTTTATTAAAGAAAGAAATTAGAGTGGTGTAAAAAGTAATGATTTGATTACTTTTGTGTATGTCCTACTTTTTCTTGTACCTCCTAGGTATGTTTTGTTTCTATAAAAACCTTCATAAAATAAATCAAACCTGAATATGTTATCTGTGAATCATATTAAAAAAATTTGAGTTGTTTATAGTGCTGATTCAGAAAAAAAAATGTAAGGACTTACAAATTGCATCATAGATCACCTACAAATGAGTGAATCAGGTTTCTAATGTTTTGTCTGTTATTGGTAGTACAAGGAAATAAATTGGAAATAGAAAAATTCAAGGTTGGTTAGAAATTTAAAATATATTTTATTCACATTCCTCTAGTGTGTTTAAGACAGACTGTAAAGAAAAAACAGAAGAGTTGTTTCAAATATGTAAATCTTCTCTTTTGTCTCACAGTTCTTGAAAGTTGCTCTCAGTGATGATTTCCTTAGTTCCCAGATATGAGAAATGGACAGTCCATTTATATGAACAGTGATTTTACTTGATATGATCTTCAGTTACTTATCTCCATTTGCCAAGGCAATCTGTAGTGTATATCAGAATAGGAATTGACCTTGAGAGTTCTCTAACTCTCTGTTAGTTAGAGAATTCTACCAAGGGAGACAAAAAATCCCCAAACTAGAGAAATGTACCTTGAATTTGACCAAGAAGAAGGGCTTTTCATTAATTTTGGGTGAAAAGAACTTAATGGTGTCTGATGTTTTTCATCCCAACAAAGTGTAATATATCAGCTTCTTCTTTATGGCATTTTTAGTTTCTGGAATCAGCATCAAAACAGTTCTGAAAACACCCATATAACATGTAACATTACACAAAAACATGCATGGATTATTCAGAGTGCCACTAAACAGAGAAAAGTTACTCTCTTTAGGCAAAATTACCCAAGATCAACCTCTCTGTGATCTTGTGTCAATGACATCGGATCAAGTGACGTGTTACCTGACCACGCCCACCACAGTGAGTTCCATCAGCTGCCAACATCCCAGTCCAGTTCATGTATCCATCTAATACAAACCTGTCCTTCCTAGATCAAGTGACAAGGAACTGTGACACAACATTTCATTGCTAGACAAGGGCAATCTACCAGGAACCTAAGAAAGGCATGTATCCAAGTACCATTAGTTTCAAACAAGTAGCCACCTCCTCTCAGCCTTTAAAAATCCTTGTCATCGCCACAGTTTTAAACATTTAGCCTAATGAAAAAAGAGTATAGTAAGGCTAGCACTGTGGGAGTCACAAAGATACATCTCAGCAGCAGAATAATTCCATATATCAACAAGAGCAAAACAAAATTTGTGCACCCAACTTAACTAGCATAACTTTCTCAAAAGACCATCTAGTTAAACTTTATTATTAGTGCTTCTTATTTATCTGGCCCTGCAGTCATCCAGAACCATTACTGAGGTAGGTTCTTAGAAGTTAAGGACAGCTTTATATGCTGCTCTTTTGCCAACTTGATTCTCTATAAACTAGTCATTTAAAATTTCCCAAACCCCTCTTACAAGTTATTGGTTTATGCACTTAGTACCAAAGGTAAGTCAGGGAAATAACTGGTAAATAATTTTTCTTGTTCCATTGGACATCCTGCCACTTCAACATAGTTTCTAATAATCACACTGTTTACCTAGTTACAGTCTAAAGAACAGGTCCTTTAAAGAAGGTTCCTGTTCTCTTCATATCAGCCTTATTTTTCTGAGGCGCACAGGATTTTTTTTTCTTTGAGCTAAAACCTTTGATTCATCTTTGCAGCTCAGGCTGAAAGACTTTTGTCCATAATAATGTAATTTTACCTTTTCAGTTTCTGTTCTTCCTCTCCAGCTGATCATTACATTCCAACCTTCACCTGAAAACCAAAAGCTCTACCAGCTTTACTGAAGTCAAGAGCTATTCCAATAACTCAGTTTTTTACATCTCGCTACGAGTTCAAACTGCCAAGAGAGAAAAAAAAGGAAAAGATGGATACTTGTGAATGTGGAACCAAATAGAAAGCAATAGGCTTTTTAGAATAAACCCCATATTTTACTGAATAACAATTTTATGGCAATAAAATTACAACAACTTGTTTTATTAAATTGATAATTTTATTCCATGGTGAATTTGTTAGTCTTTAGGATGAAGACAGAAAATAACTTTCAATGGTAATGATATCTTCAAATCATTTTGGAATGTGTGGTCCACGTACTACAAATTTTACTGCTTACCTAGAAATAATATCTCCAGAAAGCTCTTGTAGCTTAATTAAAATCACATATTTCCAATAAAACACTCTAAAGCTAGCAACTGAAGGACACTATTTAACAGAAACCAGTAGTTCTGAAGCTTAATGTCATAGTCTTAAATATTTAATTTATTTAATTTTGTTTAATTTAAATGTCTTTATTTTATTAATTATTACTTTGAAACAAGATGCAGAGTAGTTTTGAAGCACCTACTTTTGCAAAATACCTTTAAACATTAAATGTATTTTGTTTTTTTTACCCTTTCCTTTTGCTTTAAAAACAAGATTTTTTTGGGGTTTTCTTGGGTTTTTTTTCCAGTTTATTTGTCTATTGCACAGTAAATGTGAGTTTATAAGCTGAAAATTTCCCTATTATGGGAACTTTAAAAGAAAAATTTTTAATTTTCATTAAGCTGCATAAAACATATTTAAAGGTACATCTGCAAAACAATAGGTGAGATATAGAGCTATTCAGAGAGAAAAAAAATAATTTGGAATACGTAATATATGTTTGTCTTCCGACAAGAAGTAATTGAGAATTATCATTTTTTATAGCTTCTATACCCTTTTTCTGAGAATCACTATATATTAGACAATAGAATTCCAGTATTTGCTACCTTCTACACTTCCAGAGAAGTCTTCTATGCCTGGAGTATTTTAAGTTTTTACTTCTCCTTATAAACAAAATTTTTAGTCTTTTATAGTAATTCCCAGCCAGAGGGCACTGACTGAGGTTCTCTCTGCATAGGCTACATATGGTTTTAATACTGCATTTCATGAACCCTGGATTTTGGGGCTTCATTTCCTTTTCTCATCACCTTTCCTGGCTCAAGGGGGAAATTCAAGGCATCAGAGAACATCAAATTCATCACTTGAAATGTAGTGAGACCTCAAGACAGATTTATTGCTTCACAAATGAATTTAAATAAAAGTAATTAGCTAGTGTTCTTTACAAAAAAAAAAAAAAAAAAAAAAGATCATTTACCTCTACAGAGAAATCATTCTTGAGATTCAAGACTTACTGGAATTATCCCTGAGGGTGATCCAATAGCACAAGAGTAAATACGTCATTAGCCAATTGCACATAATGACTCTAAGACATATCAGTCGTGATGTCATTCAGGTGATTTATTAGATTTACTTCAAAGAGTTTAATTCTAACCTGTATTTATTAGAGAAAACATTATATATAAGCAGTACCTAATATGTACTTTTAAATCTTGCACCATGATACAAAAATTTCAATACTTTCTTTCTTAAAAGAGGAAAAAAAGGAACCTGAAGACAGTCTATATCACACAGAAGTTATATCAAAGATTTCCTGAATTTTCCCAGACTTTATGAGTTTAAGGCCTGATGTGCTTATGGGATTACTTTAAATGAATCCTCAATTTGATTTCACTTCTAGTATTATTTAACAGAAGAAACACAAATGAAGATAGATTTTAGTGCTAGTAATTAGATAGGGGGAGAAAGGAGAATGGACTTGAAGAAGGATTGCCTGATCATGTCCTGGAGCTAAATAAAAGTGTATAGTTTTTTTATCTGGAATCAAAAACATTAGAAGACTTTTCTTTTATTCAAAACCACTGAAGGGAAAGAAGAAATGTTTTTCTGAAAAAGGGAATATCTATAGTGTCATATACAAGTATTTTCTCCCTAACTCATCACTATAGCAATATATACAGAAATCTCCTTAGCACAGTTCTATGAAAAAGTAGCTCTGATGCATAAAAAAGTCAAAGAAAAAAATAAACCAAAACTGAAATCACCTACCCAACATAATAAACTAGAGAAGGAATAAATGACAGTGTTATTCATTTATACAACATGGTTCTTTCTAAAGCCACAAATATGCCTGTGATATCACATTGAATCAGTGACATTTTTTATGACTATCTTTTACAGCTGTGGATATTGGGACAGACTACTCACAGACCTGTGTGAGGAGTTCCTGCATAAGGAGCAATTCTAATGTGTGCTGTGTGGTCAGAGATTTCACTGCTCCTGCAGTAAGGAAAGGCATTTTCTGATCAGGTCTTGGAGGTGATTACTCTCTCCATATTTCCTTTTTATCTATTACATACCTACAACCCTGCTCTTTACCTTCCCCCCTTTCTCCATGGATTTTAGCTTTCATTAACAAGTACTTCTTAAAAAAATAGCAAAAAAAATTGGGAGACTTTGTTATTTCTTCTGCCATTTTTAATCTTGGTGATATTAAGTGTTGCATGCCGGGTGGGTTCAGTTAGGGGTTTTAATAAATGTCAGTTAGGTCTGTTCTCTGTACCCCTATTTCCCCCTCACAATGGGTCGGCTCCAAGCTGTCTGCTACAGGAGCTTTCACCTGTCAATCTTGTAACCACTCCCCTCTTCCCCACAGAAAGTTCTGTGTCAGTCACCCCACCTCTGCATTCCCATTTGTCCCAGAACCCTGTCCCCACCTCTGTTATGTTCCTGTAGGTTGCTGTGGTCCATGTCACTCCCCTGTCGTCTGTCCCCACTGGGCAAGGGGGGCTTCTGCCCCTGTCTGCCCACCCCCTATTTAACCCCATGCTTCCTTTGTCCAAGTCACCATTTTGCCCACGGCACACCTGGGAACAGCTGCTCTGACCACCGCTGCAGCCACGTGGGGAATAAACAGTTCTCAGCACCGCGGGGCAGAGTGTGCCTTCTCTCTCCCTTTGTCTCGCCTCAGAGTGCGTCTACAGAAGACGCAGACCCACACGGAGTCTCAGCTCTAGAGCTCCGCACACACATGGCGGCCCTGGTCTCGCCGAAAAGCAGCGTGCCAGCCGGGCACCCCCAGCTGCCCGGGACCGGGGCAGAGAAACACCAACGCCGCAATTAAGGATGTCCCACATTCTGTGCACTTAATTTGTGAGCAATACTCTATGAGACGAAATTATCTTCTATTGTCTAGCATAATCAAGTTTCATTGTTTATTGGCCTCTAGGTGCTGTCCTAATAAAAACTAGCAATAATAAGATCTGAAATAACCCACGTCTTATTTGTACAGCTGTGAATTACTAAAAATTACAGGTATTTCTGTAATTAAGGATTTCTTTTGTTTTTAGTATAAATTGCAGAAAAAAAGTTAGTTTGATTGGGGTTTTTTGATTACTGTATGTCTCCAATTGGCTAAGGGGCTAAACTAGTTCCTCATAAGTTAGTGTGGACCTCATTTCTTTGGCATAAATCCAATAATTTATTTAAACCTGAAGGACACTACAACACTGAAGAATTTAATCAGAGTTCCCTGATGCAATGAATCATTGTTAATAACTATCGCTTTTCTCTGATCCCCAAAAGAAAAGGTAAAACAAGGAGAAATTGCTCATTGCTGAGAACTTATAATCAAAATATTAGTGCAGTTAAGAACCATGAGATTACCCTACAGTCTCATATGTTTCATCTATGAGACAGTGCTACTGCAACTAAAGAAAAATCTACCAAAAACATATTATTCAATTGTCAATTATGTATTAAAAAGGGACATGTCTTTAGTTTTTCAACAAAACCTCATGAATTTTTTAAAAACATATGCATGACAATATCTCGGAAGTTTGACCTATTTATTATTTTCTTCACAATTTATTTATTGAAGTTGAACTTCAAATGAAAGAAAATTCTATTTTCAATTGTGCACTATAGCAATACAATCTAACACTGGAAGCAACAAAATGTTCCCTTTTTATCTGTCATGTTCATGTGCACAATAAATACATTGTCAAATTTGTGCTCAGTTCAGGAGAGTTAATATCAGTTCTTCAGTTTATAGGAACAATATTGCTTGGATGATTCAATGCTAATTTGCACCAGCAGAGAAGATGTGAAGGATCTACAATGACATATATAATTTGAAGGGAGAATGCAAGCACAAAGGATTTGGCTATTCTGAGCCTCAGGGAGCATAGAAGTTTAATGCAATACATTTTCTCTTTTGCAGGTCTGGCTCAAAATCTTATCAATATAAAGTCCTGATATCTTATCAATTAAGAATACAGTCAAAAATCTATTTTGATTTGTTTCATTTTCAACTTTGCCTACATCTGTGTATCACAAACCTGCAGATATATTTGTTGCATGTTTAGTCTTGGTTTGTGCTGTATGTTTAAGGATACTAAACCAAATTAATGTAAACAGATAGCATAATCTAATGAGATCTAACTGATAACACAAGCACTAACTTGATACCTCATCCCTCAAATGTGATTTCATGTTTACATTTAAGTATAACTAGAGTACTTTTGGGGCAGTGGAATTTTTTATTAAAATTAATTCAAAGAAATGTGTGAATATATGCGACATGAAGATTCTGAGACAAATATTTTGGATGTCAGAGAGAAACTGGACTGTATTTAGGTCAGATAGAAGGTTTGATAGTCAAGATACAATGAATTGCTGCTCTGACTAATGTGATATCATTCATGTTTTCTACTTCTAATTTATGCAAATATCTTCAAATTAATTAGACTCTCAGAAAAAAAACAGACTCAGGTCTAGATCTTTCCAGAAACAGGATATCTGTATTACTCTGGGCAAATAGAGCAATTTAAACAAAAAAAATATCAAATCAAGTCTCCCAACAAGAGAAAGATCATCTTGAACTTGAGTGCTGAATTGAAATTTGAGGTATTTGTATTCAGTTTTTTCCTTTTATTGTGACTGAGTTTCACACAAAGCAATCACTATGGTAAAGAAAAGATTGCCTCAGATATAATGGAACAGTGTTATAATTTAATCTTTGGGATCTGCAGCTTCATCCTCCTACACTGAAATTTTGATCCTTCCCCTTTGTTAAAAAAAAATAGATGAAATCTAGAGTAAGATGAAATCTAGAGTAAGATGAAATCTACAATCTTTTGGATCCATGAAAATTCCATAATAAAAGTAGCTCTACATAACTACATAGACAGATGTAACTGTCTAATTTGTCTTCTGTGTTGAAACAGTCATGAAAAATACCCCAACCAAATCCACTTGTTTAGTACTCTACACGGTATAAGAATAAATGTCACTGTACATTTTATTACTGAACTAATGAAGGCACAGCCCTAACCCACACGAGGAAGTTGCAGATTGCGACAAGGTCCCACAAGGGAGGAAGCATTTTGATCAGTTTTGGATGCACATCAACTCTCTCTGAATCTTCAAACTTGGAACGTGTTCAAATAATTATTATTTTTCATGGATTTTTAATCATATTTGCAAACTGACCTGCAATCTTAGAAAAACCCCTGAAATGCATTCTTTCAAAATAACCAACAGCTCCAAGATAATTTTGGATTATGTTTGGTTTAGTTTACCACAAGAGCTGAGATTGAGAAAAATTACTGGATGTTTTTCATTGTATCTTTATTAGATCAGCCATCATCTACTTCATTAATGGAGACTCAGAACCTAAAGCAGATCAAAAATACCAAATTTTGATCAACTGCTAATGAAATTCTGCTTATATGATTTAAGATACTACTGAAAGGAGACAAAGCAGCATCTGCTCCATCACTATTCTAAAGAGCCCACAGGATAACATTTCTGTTTCCATACAGCAAAAAGCAGGGTTCTATGTCTTTGCATACAAGGGAGATAACAAAGAGAAGGTATTGTAACAGTAGAGCTTTGTTTGCTTTTTAAACTGTATTTTTACTGCTCTTTTTCTTAGTAATGTTGCAACAGTCCAAACTGAAATCTCACGAAGAGCTGCATATTATAACTGCCTTACTGGTATTGTTATTTCTGAAAGCTCAAAGTTCAAAGGGCCATGGACACCCACCTTGATAAAAGATAAAATAATGTTGCTGTATATGTGGTTTAAATTTCTTATCCCTTATTAAGCAAATGCATAGCTATGTCATTTGTGTAATAGTGATCTTGAACAGACTTCATCTACACAAAACTAGTGAGGTTTCACATTTTATTTCCCTGTAAATGAATTAAGGATGGCAAATGAAGTTGTAGAATTTGAATTTATCAATAAAAATACCTCTCCATGACCCACAGGGCTCAGTAGAAGTTTTGGCTTTTGCTTTCCACTCCATAATTTCTGGGGGGAGTGATTTTACATAGGTTCTGTTGGTAGTTTGGAAAAAATGAAGAAAATTAATATTTGTGCATTTCAAAATATGTTAATATAAGTTAATCTATTCAAAATATATTAAAATAAATATATTAATTGTGGCAAACATTTTATTGTTGATCATTAAATTGTGCAATACTTATCAGCTTTCTTTTAGAAAGTTATTTAGCACAATAAAAAGTGCAAAAGAACATTAAAAGACAGGCAAAGATACAATTACTGGCAGGCAAAATACAATTAAGATACAATTAAGCAGGCAACTTATAGGTCCTGAACAATAGAATATGTCTTGTCCTGTCTCTCATGGTGTAAATACTCCAAAAACGCTACTTCTCCTTCAAATAGTTTCTTTAGCACTTTGGTTACTGTGGTGCTTTAAATAAAAATTTATGCTTCATGGAGGGCATGGTGTTTCATGCTAACCAATGCCATTCTTCTTTCCAGCATTCCCATGTTTATTCCCTCTGATTTGCCTTGTTTGGGATGACACCACTCTGCATTTGCGCAGAACGTGACAGAAACAAAATCCCTCCTACACCCAACTCTGGATGTTAGAGAGTGATTGCACAAATAAAGAAATAAATAGCACTGTAGAAGTGAGAGATGTTTTGTATGCATATACCAGTACTTCTGCATGAGTTCAGTAACTCAGTGGTGATGGAGCACAAATTCTAATTTAAGTAGTCTCACTGAGTCACTGCTTACCTTTGCCCTGGGCTGACACAGCCTGTGTTCCTGTGACTGTAATCATCTATTTTCAGTGATTAGGGAAGAAATTTGAGTAAACAATGCAGACTGATAAATTCATATTTACTGGGAATGGCAGACTAATTAGAAGGGATTAAATCTCTTGTATATAATGAAGGGACTTGTACAGCCCTTCAGGACTTTAAATTACCTAAAAAATTACAAGGAATATACATTTGATTCCACAGCTCAGTTTGCACAAATCTAGTAGATACCTAGAGAAAAACTCAAATATTTCACATATTTATTCTTTAAATGAATATAAAATTTAAACAATATATTTGGGGTTGTGTTTAGTTTTGTTTGAAGGCTTATTTTAATGGTTTCAAAGACAGTGTACCAGGTCTTCAAATGAAGCTGAAAGATGAACTAATATTTCTAATATACCATATTTTTCATTTATAAGCAGTTGATATAGCGTAGAAACTACTGGGATTTAGAGTATCTCTTCAATGTAAGATGTAGGAAACAGAAACATACTTTTACAAAATGTTCACTCCAAGGACCATGTACCCTGTAAAGAGCATCAAAGACAGCTGTAGATCAAGAGGTGAACAAGGCCTCATAGTCCAAAGCCCTGTGGGGAAAATCAGATTATTTATTTTGCAGGACCAGTAGTAAGTAAGACCATACAGATAAATATTTCAAATCTGAAATAAACTTTTAGGTTTTGTTGAACCCAATTTAAACTTGATTATATGAAAGAATAAGGATGCATGCCAAAATCACTTTGAAATGTCTTAAGATATTAATATCAAACTTTGATAACTTTATTGAAATAAATCTCAGTATCAAATTCACACAAGCCAAAATGACTCAGTATTGAGCATGTTCCACTTAACAATTTAGACTATAAAATGATAAATGCAAATAGATATAACTGAAAAATATTAGATTCTTAGAAGGTGAATTTTCAGTTCCTCATTTTTAGGATAATGTAATCAAAGCTTTGTCTTCAGTGTTACCTACCCATTAAAGGGCAATCAAAAGCACTGTTTTCTGTTCTCGTACTAAAGAAGTGGTACTAGGTAGGAATTGTAATAATTTTTCATGTGTTAGAAAAGTGGCAAATTTAGGTGCAATGAACCTGTGCTGTAATAACAATAAACAGTCGAGAATGATTCATTCTGTAAGTTATGTAGGATGAAAGATTTTAATAATTTTTAAAATAATAATTCACATTCATTATCTATGATATATGGAGTTGTTTCAAATCCACACTGAATTAATATTAATAACTAATAAATTAACTCTTCTAGTAACCGAGAAATAAACAGAAGTTTACTTTATTAACTCACTCACCTTCCTCACTGTTGCCACCAAATTTACTCCAGTTCAGCAGAAAAGAGAAAGATATCAAAGTATCTCTTGCTATCTTTGAAGGAGAATCCTTGGAAAAATAAATATGACCATTTCTCACTCTGTGTTGGTTTTTAAAAGGTATGAAACCTATAAAGAACTCCAGAGGAAAAAAGCATTAAGTTAATAATTCATAATGTAAGTCCCAGATACCTCCAGAAGGAAGATTAATAAGGGAATAACTACGAGAAGAAAGTTAAAAAACTAGTTCTCTGCAGTAAAGATGTCATGTTTATAGGGAAAAAAAGGAGAAGCTGTTTAAGGAAAACATAGTTCCAGATCCACTGTAATTTGGAGATGCATGGCATCCAAACTGGATATGTTAACCAAATCTAGGCTTAGTGCTGTAAGTGAATTCAACCAGGCACAAGCCAGACTGCTCCCCTTGATTCCTGTGTAAGCAGATTCCAGGGAGCTGACAATAGCAGCCTCCAGTCTGTGTGCGCCCTTGGGGGAACAACCTGCCATGTTCTGGCAGATACAACCATTTCAAATCTCAGGGGGAGACATATGATTGTTTCAGGAGTGTGTGCTCTTTAAATAGAAATTTCTTCTCTTCCCCAGGGACAATGCAGTGGGTTACTACAGCATTTGTAACTGCCACCACCTTGTCAGCAGCATGTAATTATGTATAAGAAAAAACATTTACAGGAATTTCCCAGTAGACAAAGAAAACTTATAGTGTCAGATCTCTTCTAGCTGCAAAATGGTTGTTTTCCTCTGTAAGGTCTTGAATTCTATAATACATTGGAAAGATGCCAGATTCTGTGACTATGTTATTAAAGATTTAGTGGCATTTTGAGTGGCATGATCTTAGAAAGCCATGCCTCCCAAAACTATTCTTACAGCCCTGATCTGGAAATTCAGGATGACACTCCACACTGGGTTCAGGTTTTGCAGATTAAGTGGAAAGGAAGATGAAAGGGAAAGGGAAAGGGAAAGGGAAAGGGAAAGGGAAAGGGAAAGGGAAAGGGAAAGGGAAAGGGAAAGGGAAAGGACATCCATAAAACCCTGGATGGAAGTTTCTCCAGAACAGATGAGTTCTGTAGAAAATTCTATGACAGCTCAAGAATGTGCAGAATCCTAATACAACTGTAGTAGAAATGAAAGAAGAGATTTAGTATTAGTATGGTTTTATTCACTGCAAAGTATGTATGAATTATTTAGTTTTTTTGTGCTGTGTTGTTTGAAATTATAAAATTCACAATGCATTTAGGCAACAACTTTTCTATAGATACTGTCTCAACATAAAGAGATCCCAAACCCTTGAACCCTTGCCGCATGTAAATGAGATGATTTAAGTACTAAATTGATATGATACATTTTCTAAGAAGTCCAGTCATTTTTGACATTTATATTTTATGCTCTAGAAAATTCTTCTGAAAAAAAGAAAAAAAGAAAAACAAAAAGAAAAAGAAAAAGAAAAAGAAAAAGAAAAAGAAAAAGAAAAAGAAAAAAGAAAAGAAAAGAAAAGAAAAGAAAAGAAAAGAAAAGAAAAGAAAAGAAAAGAAAAGAAAAGAAAAGAAAAGAAAAGAAAAGAAAAGAAAAGAAAAGAAAGAAAAGAAAAGAAAAGAAAAGAAAAGAAAAGAAAAGAAAAGAAAAGAAAAGAAAAGAAAAGAAAAGAAAAGAAAAAGAAAAGAAAAGAAAAGAAAAGAAAAGAAAAGAAAAGAAAAGAAAAGAAAAGAAAAGAAAAGAAAAGAAAAGAAAAGAAAAGAAAAGAAAAGAAAAGAAAAGAAAAGAAAAGAAAAGAAAAGAAAAGAAAAGAAAAGAAAAAAAGAAAAGAAATGAAAAGAAAAGAAAAGAAAAGAAAAGAAAAGAAAAGAAAAGAAAAGAAAAGAAAAGAGGAAAGAAAAAAGAAGAAAAGAAAATCCAAATATTTCCATGGTTAATTGGTTATTGAGGCAAACTCTTTGCTGTCAGGGCAGCTCAAGTCCTGCCAAAATGTTGGTCACTAAGTGGGCCTGAAAAGCTGCATGATAGAATGCAGCTTGTCAAGAGCTAACTTATTCAGACTCATTAGACTCAGAACATCCTGCACTGCAGCAGCTGCAGGGATTTATTTTTCACAGTGTTCTTTAAAAGATTTTGTTGTTTGCACATTCAAACTCTTTTCTGAACTCCAGAAACCTTTGAAAATACTTCACTTAGGAAAACAGAGAAAGGGCATGTCTGTGGGAAAAAGAATGTTTTTCTAACTCAGCTTCACTAACCCAAGTAAATAAAATCAGTCTAATGCAGCAGTCAGACAAGTTATCTCAATCTTTGGTTGCGTTAAGCCCTTGAAATTTTCCAACACCTGCAATGACTCTGTACAACAAATGACAGTATGCAAAGTGATGGATGTCTGCAAAGCAGTTTATTTCCTCCACTAGTTTTGGTTCAAAGAGAGCCCATAGCTCAGCTGGAGCAATTAAAATTGCTTTCTTTACTGGTATATTAATTTTAAATGATCTGAGGCAAGCATGTTGAAGTTAAGAGCACATTTCTTCAGGATAAAGAAATTTTGTCCACTTCATCTCTAGATTGAACATGTTTTGGAGTATGATCAGGAGATCCAGGAGATCCAGCTATGGAAATGGGAATAAATGGCGCACATCAGTCCTTAGTGTAGTAATGACACCTATGACTATGAGAGCCCTCTAAGGATAACAGAGAGACACCATCAGCCTACAACTATCAAAGTTAAGGGAGTCTTACCAGCTTTAAAGACATTGTGTACTGTCACCTCAAAGCATTCTTCAGTCACATCCCCTCTTCTGTAAATCAAGCTCCTGAATTCTGAGAGGTCTGACCAAGATCAGAAATGAAATTAAAGAATTGATATCAACCTCCTTTGGAGCAAAGAGTATAATGAATTTGTTTTTGCTTAATTAGGTGACGTTGCATCAGCCATGATATCATACTATGGGGTTATCCCCTCAGTGGGCTCTGAATGCAGTGACTGTTGTTTATTAACTGTCATTCAAGACTTTCTCATGAGTCTGTCAAATATTTATCTTATATACTTACGGCAATCAAATCAAAAGATGGTTTCAAGTTCAATCTGCTTTGAAGCATTTTAATTAATAAATTATAAGCACAAATTTTCTTAAAAAGTTACAATTTAGCATAGAAATAAGCAAAGAATATTATTCAGTTTAAAAGTATATTTTATTGTTTTAAAATAGGTTTGTTTTTAAAATTATCTTAATTCTCTGAGGTAATTCCAGCAGAGAGAAGAGAAACAAACATAATACCCAGAAATAAAATTTTGAGTAGTGTCTGTGTAAACAACCTGATATACAACATCACTAAGACACGATGACTTATGATACTGGGGCACTAGTAAAAAGCATATTTCTCTATTTTTCCATTAAATCAAGTATATTTCATCTACTGTATACTGAGTGTCTTCTGAAGGACACTCAACATAAATAGCTTTTCTACCTAAGAAAGCAATTATACTGTAAAAAAATCACAAAGCTTTCAACCCTAAGTGGTGCTAAAATAATAAAATGAATACATTGGTCTGATTCCTTCTCAGCATACTTTGACTTGCCTAAATAAGGACTGCAAGATATAAACTTGAAGGTGTCATCACTTGAGAATTAGTGTTAATATAACCAAGGGTGTCTATCATTCCCATGGTATAAAACTGGATTTCTTATGTTACAATACTTGAAGCACAATGTTTTTTGTTATTACTACGGCTTAGTAATGACAACTTGAACATTTGAAGTCATTCATGCAAAAACCACAAATATGTAGACGCTCCACAGTGTTATCAAAATGAAGTTTAATAGAGTGAAACATTAATTTCATTCATTCAGAATTAGCTGGTTGTTGTTTCTGAATCTCAAGGATTTAAGCTAATATCTATGCAAATTCCCAAGTGCACATTTCCTAGAGTTATGAAGATACTTTCAAATTGAGTGATGGTGGATTTTGGTGAAATTGGGACTGTGACAGTGTGAACTGATCTGTTTATACTGTAAACTATGCTTTTGACTATACTGCAGTTTTAGCATGTTGAAGCTATTTATCCTCTTGTAATTCAAAACTGCACCAGGCTTTTTTTTTTCTTTTTTGAGAGACGTGCTCAAGATTTCTCACGCAACTCCTGGTGAAGCGATTTTTTTCTTGACAATACTGAAAGTGTTTTCCGAAAAACAGATGGGTCATCTGGCCATGATGCAATTTTCCCTGGATATATTTCTTTGCAGAAAAACTAAAGCAGTAGTAGACAGAATAAATGGCTAAAAAGTCTCTGTGTCCTCTGTACTTCCCTTTGAACTGTCATATCAGTTATGTAAGTCTACTTTAGGATTGGAGGAATGCTGAAAAAAGATGATAAAAAAATTTATAACTTTCAGCTATATTGAGCATCTGAATATATTTAATGGAATTTGGCAAGGAAATATGTGAAGAAGCAGACTGACAATAAAAATCAAGTAATTGACAACTTTTGACGTGCTGGGGGCCATACATGCTCCTTAGTAAAAATAAATTATTTGTTACCAAAGTACTTCAGAAACATATTACTACTACTACTACTACTACTATTATTATTATTATATTAAAATACATAATAATAATAATAATAATTATAATTATAATTGATTGTAATTATAATTATAATTGTTATCATCATAATTGTTATTACTTTAGAGTTTTATAAGTTTCTGACTTGGGTAATTTCACTTCTCTTTGGTGAGCTCAATCCATTAATCTGCCTCTCTTCTGTCACTTGCATCAATACCGTGCTCAGTAAACTGACTTGTATATGTGGATCCTGGAATTGTTTACTTACTGACATCTCACAGATTTCCCTGTTATATGTAGCTGTTTTGCATATTTTACTTTTGTAGTTTGCCTTCTAGGTACTAAGCAGCCAAATACACTGTCTGGGATTCCAGAATATACTTCACATTTGCATTTTGTGGAAACACATGTAACCTAATAACTTTGAGAGCACATTTTCAGATTACATCAGTCCAAGGTAAAATGAGATATATCCCAATATTAATCTCTGACTTTTTTAAAAAAAGTAAAGATACAGAGTTTTGAAATGTGTTTCTGTAATCAGCTTTGCAAACCTTTGTTTGGAAACCTTTCTTGCAGTGATTAAATTCCAAGTAGATGCAGAAAAAAACATAACTTATATTAGCCATTTGTTGTAAAATTATTAAAATTAGACATTTTAATGATTTGAAAATATTTTTCTAATGATTTTCATAATAAATATTATCCCAATCATCTTCTACAAAAATACCAATGCAGTTCCAGAAGTATATCCTGTTTTGCAACACAGAAGAGAATGGAGGTTTTATTTAACAAAAAAAAAAAAAAAAAAGTATATGGGATTTTTGCTGTGTTAAAAGAAACACTAAATATTAAAAAATTTAACACTTCTGAATTTGATAGATAGCAGAGGACAAGAAATTTGCCTTTATAAAATTTGCATTTAAACTGAAGTTATACTTAAAATAATTTTTAAACATAAGAATGTTTCCAGATATAAATGCACATATGTAAAAGATACAGAAATATTACAATATTTGTTGAAAGTGATTAAAAAAAGACATTTATTTGTTTGTTTTTCTTAGCACAGAATTCTTTTTACCCCATTAAATGTCTCTGGTTTCTTGTCTATGCACCATACATTGGAAAATTAGTCCCCGTTGGATATGTATTAGTACTTTCTCCAGTCTAAACATCTTGAGCAATGGAATGTCCATTGGGAGACTTATTTTCCGTAGCCTAATACATCTCACTGTCAGAAAATTGTTTCTGATATTCAGCCTAATTTTTTCCTCCCTTAATTTCCTCCCATTGCTCCTAATTACATCTCCTTATGCCACCCTAAATCATTTGTCCCCCTGCTTAGTGTTTATGGCCTTCAAATACTTGCTGAATGTTATCATATCCTTATGAGTTGTCATTTAGCCAAATTCTGTGAAGAAATTTATGTAAATTGGCACTACTATATTGATTTATGCTGTTTATAACACCTGAGGATAAAAAGCATGGCATTTGATTCTCATGGGAGGGGATTTTATACCAGTTTGTGTCACGACTCACACCTGCCTAGAGAAGAGAGAAGAAAATTGTGCTTCAAACATTATGTATTTTACCTAGTCCCCATGGCCTGCTACTGCTGCTTTAGTCTGCAAAATTTGATTGGATTCAAATACATATATCTATATATATGTGTGTGTGTGTGTGTGTGTGTGAAATACTAGGCACAAACACTGTAAAAAATCTCTGATGCCAGTATTTTTTACATATTTGAAAAGGGATGACCGTAATAGGGCAAGGCCTCAGGCTTTTTCCACATGCAATGAATATATTTTACTTCTGGACTGGTGAACTTTGGAGGAACATCATAAACCCTCTCAGGGTTACATTACAATGCCTATGTCCCAAGCAGAAAACTCTCCTGTAGAAAGCAATAAGTCCTTGAAGGATGGTATACAAGAAAGAACAGTAAAGAATGTTCTTCTGAACAGTCTTCATGCCTTTACCATCACGTGTTCTGATCAGACAGAACATGGAATTCAATGACAATTCTGAAAACACCACTAATTGTTGGAATAAATCATATTTCTTGGTAAATTAGTGATTGCTTTTCAACAAGCTCCAATTCCGCATGTTTTCAGCAAGTTCCAGTTCTACTAACAAAATCTTCCAGTGGTCTGTGTATCCTAGAATTATCTAGATACATGGGTACTTCAGGCAGTGGTACAAGAGAGACTGGGTTATCACAAGAGAGATTTGTGTGATTTTCATATCATTCAGATTACAGGAAAGCTGATAACCTGAGAGATAACTTCCTGGGCCTATGAAATTTATCACCCTCATTCATTCTGTAAATTCTTCTTAGAGGACAGAACTGAATTCAGCGCAGATATAATCTTAGCACAGCTGCAGTTTCATCTAAAGAAGCACAGTCTTGAAGCAGAACAGTAGAGAGATAACAAAGATTCCTTGCTTGCCTCTTCAAACCAGCAAGGGTTAGTGCCAAACACATGACAAGGCAGGTTGATTTCAAATAAAGAACATCTCAGAGGGTGTCTCTCTGACAAGCACACTTCCCACACAACACTTCTCAGTGTCAAAACTCTCACAGCAGGAGCATTAGGAAACTGTGCAATGTGACCTAGGAACGCAGCATAGGATATAAAATGTGGATGTTAGGATATAAGGTGCTCTTTTATCACTATAATGACCAATTATTCAGCAAAGAGATTTAATTTCAGTATGTAATCCTCATAGTGTTTTGACACTCTTTGTAATGCCAGTGTTAAGTCTATTCCTTACAAAAATGAAATTAATCTTTAACAGTTAGGAATATTATTTCTAGACATTACTCTCATGCATGATGAGAAAGTTTTAGTGATACAGACTAAAATTCCTCTTAAGAAAATGCCTATAATGCAGTTGACAATGATCTGAAACACTTTTTGAGAGGGTGTAACTGCTACTGAGCAGGATGGCCTATGCCCCTAGCTGCAGTCTGCACAGCACCCATCTGCATGTCTGGAGCTGCACATGAGGAATATGATCATGACTGAAAGCCACATGAGCACTTAACAATACCTATTTTTCACATAGGTCTGTTTCTTTGTCAGCAGACACTCAGAAAAACAAAAAAGGCGGAAGACATTCTGTGTTGCAGTGGAGAAATAAACACCCATCATCAATGAGTCCTAATGGACAAAAAATGATGATGCTGCAGAAAGATCCTCTGACACACATAACTTTTCCTCCATTAGAGAAGCCTGCAGTAGGCCACAAAAATTAACAACAACAAAAAAGTAATTTTGACCAGGGTAAATAAGTAAATAGACCAATATTCTGTGCTACTATAATATCAATGAAGGGACTATTTCAGCTTAAAAATGATCACTCCACACGGGAATCACTAAGATTAGTTTTTCCAAGAGCACTAATTACTCTGAGAAGTGAAATATCTTACAAATTCCTGCAGTCATTTCTTCCAGAGTTTCAGTTTTCAAAGCTGCAAACTGTATCACAGTGTAGATGTAGTGATAGTGGGGCTGGGATTAATCACACTTCTGACAATGGTAAAATACAGATACCTGGCAAAATCTGTCACCTGCATTATCTGTCATGTTTTCCTAAGTATATTCTTCTTGAATTGCATTATTAATTTCACAGAGATTTTTCCTAATGATTGTTATTGTAAACTTTCTACTCAATCTTATTCCTCTATCTCACCAGGACTCTATCAAGTTTACACCCTTCTGGAGTTTTTATTAAAACATCTCTAATTGTTCTTGTTTATTTAGTTGCTACCTTATCTCTTTGATGGATACCTTATCTCCAATCTGTTTATGTGTGTGTGCACATAAGCATGTTTCTGTATGTGTGTGGTGCTATTTTTCCCTTTTGAATGCTTTCTAGGCTGAGGCACATAATAAAGAAAAATAAATAATCCTTGGGGCCAAAAACGGTCTGTGACATGCTTCCAAATTAATACTTTGTTCTCAGTACTGTCAAACTGTGCCTTTCTTGTTGGGAATAAATACCACAGCAGCCTGGACTTTATTATTATTGCATTCTGTTCATTACCATTATAAGCAAATCTAAGTCAGAAAACTTGCATAAAATATTTGATGTGGGAATCAGGTGTACTGGTAGAAAAAAGGAGTATAGCATTCTGGTTTCACCACAAGATGTGCTCCTGTTGCAGTTTTGATGAGTATCCACATAAGCCCGTTTAGGTGTGGCCATCTGGCCACAAGTGGCAGAGTTTTTTCAAGATGTCTTAAGTTTCCCTGCCTCAGGGGGAGTGACACAGTAGTGTCCAAGTTGTGAATAGAAATGCTTGAACTGAGTTTCAAAGGTAATTGACTATTCAGCTCAATGAAAAATAATTTCAGGGGTGTGTGTGTAGGATAATAATATTAGAGAATGCTTTCTGATGTAAGGTCATTCAGCTACTTGATTTGTGATCTTCATTTGTGATCTTCCCATTTGGTCATGTAGATACTCAGATACAGATGAAAACTGAAAAATGCTTAAAGATATTTTCTTTCTGAACATAAATTAAAAAAAAAAGTAGAATATATGAGTTCTGATTTTCAGAATGTCTTTTCAAATTAACTTCTGGAGAGGAAATATGACTTTGTTGAAGGTGTTTTGGGTCTTAGCTTCAGATTTCCAATGTAACATCCTGGCAAAACAGCTAAAAAAGTGTTTGGATATTTAGGAAGGTCAGTTGTAGTTGTGGGATGCTAAGTCCTTTCTTTTTCAACAGAAACAGAGAGGCTATTTCACAAGATGTTTTACAATATGAATTCAAATATTCTGAATATTCCTCAAAGCACAGGACATTTTCCCCTACAGTATCTGTAGCAGTTGACTAGTAAAACCAGGTTTTTCAGGCTAAAGTGACTTTCTGGATATCCACTTTATTTCCTCTTTCTAGCCTCATTTGTAAAATTAATTTTCCCAAACTCCAGCAATATTTATAAAGACAAAAAAAATGTATTGCTGAGATATGTCACTACATAAGAAATTTAGGATAATGTTCCTCCAACCTGACAAGTACAAAGTGAGAAAGAGATGAAGGTCTTTAACATGTTTAAGTGTCTAATTTAAGGAATTTACTGGAAAGTTCACAGGCACTCATGACTGTTCTGATGGAATCTCCCAGCATGAGTAAATCATGTGCTTGTGTTCCATATGTAGTGTTAAGCAGGTTGAAAATTGAGCCACACGTAGCATAAATTTTGACTATGCATAGCAATAGCAGAAAAACAACTTTCCCTGTGTTAAATTTATTCAGCTAGAGAGACATATAGAAATATTGCACTTATATTGCTATAAATATATCCTTAGCAAGTCAACATAATTAAACCTGGACAGAATATTTTCAGCAATGGTAAAAGAGAGGCAGATTGATCAAAGTCTGTTGTTTTATCCAAATCAACAGAAGTCATTAAAATCCACAGTCTTCACTTAAATTTTCAACTGGAAAATATATTAAATTTGTATTGTCACACTGAATGTAATAATTTCTAAATGAATGAAATTGAAAAAAAAAGAAAAAATACCAGAAATTTAAAGTGAAAAGCAGTTAATATTCTACATTATAAAATACTAATTTCCTGATGGTTAAAATTTTGATAATAAGTCTAAAGGTACTAAATTAGAAAAAAAAAAGTGGTGCTTAAAACTTGTCATGAAATAGAATAGGTAGGTACAAATGCATCAAAATTTACATTAATTTATATTATTTATATAAATTTAAAAATTTAATTTTTTTGATTGAATATATTGAATTTACTGTACTAAGATGAACAACATTTTAGACCTCAAGTAGTTTGCCACTGAAGTAAGTGATAATCTTTCTCTTGGCCACAGTAGATTTTGGACCAGGAGCTATATTTGTGACAGGGAAATCTGTGAGTACCTCTTTTTCATGTCAGTGAATGATCTGATAATACCCCTGATGCATTTCACAGCAAAGAACTAAGGAAAGAAAATTACAGCCTTTGGCAGTCTCCATTTCATTCTTGCTTGACTTGCAGGTGTTCCCTTTCTTTCAAATACTTGTGGTCTGGCCATTTTTTCATTGTAGACGAAATTAGGGTTTTCCCATTTTTGAAAGGAAAAAAAAAATAATTAACATTCCTTCTTTACAGTGTGATGGATAGCAAAGACAGTATGTTATTGTTAGGATTTTCCACCTCTTTTTAAAGATGTCGATTTTTACACCTGTTTTAAAAGCACATGCAGAATCATTTTGCTCTTTCTTGGCAATGTTAAGCAGTATTCTTTTTATTTTCTTCACATTTTTTAATATTGTAAACAAGCAAGGTTAGTCTCCCTTTGATGAAGATTTTCTCGCATTCTTGTCTTTTAAGATCTTAGCATCATTCTTTTTCAAAAGCAAAAGTCAGACTGGCTGACTTCCCTTAGGATAAATAGAAAAATTTCCATTTTTTTCTATAAATTCCTCACATGTTTGTGCATGGTACTGGAACCACGTATGTGCAATGTTGCCTCTGGAGTATTGGTATCTGTTCTTCACTATGGTGTCAAGAATTTATGCCTGTACCTCTGACTTTAATCTGAAAAGGTCAGGCTGTTAAATATATAGAAATAATATAGCTCTTCTTTAGCTCTATCTGAGAACAGATGGTAAATCATCCTTAGAAAAAGAGAGAACTGGGTGTTTTTTTTTTTTTTTGGAGAAAAGCATTCCTGAAAGTTTCTTCAAGTCTGATTGGAAGAAAGTAAAACATAAAGTGGTATTCACAGGCCAGGAGAAGTTACTCCCTGTCTTGCTAAATGCTATTAGGGCAGTCACAATGATCTAAGACTAGGTTGAGAAAAAATAAATAGAAGTAAATAATCCATTTCCCTTCTTCTTTTCTGCATGCATACGGTCTCAGAATAAGTTTTTCCAAAACCTGATTGTAAACCATTCTATAAATGTTTTGTTCAAAATTGACATTCAAAGTAAGAAGTCTAAAAATGCATATACATCACAAAGCATGTTTATGCAATCAGTTAGCATAGGTTGTAAATTAATATCTGAAATTAATTTTCTATAAATATTGTAATCCATAATATTTTAAATTTACTGCTCCTGTATGTGTATGTATTTTACTATATTTTAAATTTTCTTTATTCTAGGAGCTGCATTCCTAGTCCCTCTGTCTTTAAGATTTAATAAAAATTTCATATCCAGTTTGAGATAACAAAGAAAAAAGATTTGTGGCTTATATATATCAATCTTATGGAAATTTCTGTTCATTTAACATCATTAATACATCATAAGTATCAGAACAACAGGAGTGATACAAAGTGTCAATTTAAAAATTCTTTAATATTTTTAATTAACTGTTGTTCTTTCACTTACCTTGTATGCCTACAAAAGTTCTGAGTGCATGCTCTTGAACTTTGGGGTCCTTGAAACAGTACTCAGTAGAAAGCCACTACAACTGTTTATTCATATATAGCAATTTTTAACTGTAGGGATGTAAATTCTTTACATAGGTCTTGTCCCAATATTACAGATAATAGATAATGCTGCTTTTCACCTATGTAGCAAATTTGCACCCATTAGATAAGCAAATTAAGGTAAAGAAAACAAATGGTGATGCCACACTCAAGTTCTGCTGAGGTGGCAGAGCCATTTTTGAACTCCGGTCTTCTGACATGCAATGTGCACCAGCTTTGACCCCCACACACAACATTACATTTAATAGTAAGACTGAGTGAACACAGTTACTGAATATCAGAGAAATAAAAAATTGGTAGTGGCAAACTGGCTTAAAACTGTACTCATATCGGGGGAGGGGTGTGAAAGGCATTTTCTACTGTTTGATAAGCAAATGACAAGGATGCACTGCAATGACAGGCAGGGAAGGCATCACTGTTTTATTACAACCTTCGTACTGAAGCTGATTTTATTCTGTTTTTCTGTGACTCTGCTCAGTTGTCCATATTCACTGTCTCTTCAGCTTCCAGAAATGATAAGAAGGATTGATTGTATTGTTTAGTGCAGTTATGATTGGTCCAAAGCACAAAACCTAAACTGCTAAGATTTAGTACAAGGATAAAAAAGACAGTAACCAGGAAAAAGGAAGAAGTGTTTATAAAGTAACATATATTATAAAATCTTTGCAACAAATTGGGTTGTAAGGAATTTTATTCTTTAGTCTTTAGCTTATAATTTTTCTCCATTTTTCTAACAATGCAAAGAAAGGATTGTTCTGTAGGTAGATCAGCTGCATTGTAGGAAACTGCTAGAAATCCAAGTCTATTTATGACTAATGCAAATGTATCTTTTAGGACAAGAGAATTTGGGAATGACTGCTACTATTTTAGGCATTTATATGCAGATAATAAGGCCCCACACAGCTTTGTCATAAAAGGTAATTGATGTTAGGAGACTTAGGAATGTGAATTTCCTGGCTATGAGAATAATTAACAAATACAGGAAAAAGAATGTCTTAGACTGCTGTAGAAACACTCTAGAAAAAGGTACTTCTGCTATTTCTTCTGTCTCTGTTTCCAAAGACATACATGAACTCTCTTATAAGGAAAGGATTTAGGGCAAACAGGAATGGAAGACATATCTATCCAAAGCCTTCTCTCATATTTCCTATTTGCTGGTTTTAATTTTTTGCCTTTTAGCACCCAGACTTCTAAATTTTCTAATATTTTGTCTGTCTGTTCAATGTACAGGGAGCTTAGACAGTGGATTATATTCACAGACAGCTATACACTGATACATCACACCTTGAGTACCTAAATCCTTTGTAGTCCATATACGTCCTGCCCCTTTGCCTCTTGCTTTTAAACTGTGTACAATAGCACTTTCTTACCTAATTCGAGCAATGGAAGGAATAAAACATCAAATACAAGGGATACAGCTAAATCATTGTAAAAAAACTGCTCTTAAGCATCTAACTCAGACATAGTAAACATTACACCAGACTTCAGGCTGCCAAAGACCATCTTTTTCAGTGATCCTCCATAACTGTTAATGTTTTGCCAAAGAAAAGTCATGATGCAGAATGAAAGCACACTTTGGTTAATATCTCTAGCATAAATATAGAATTTCCTCTGTGTGTTTCATCTCCCTTTCCTGCCAGATGTCAATATCGGTGTTGCAGCATGTTGGTGAAAAAATTAGAATGCTAGAATAGTGAGAGATGTTTTGGAAAAGGCTCAGATATTTCCTTGTGAATAAGGATGCAATGTTCAAAGAAAATGACCAAAATGATGATGCTGCATGGTTGAACTCTCATTTAGTTGGTAACTTTAAGTATCCCTTTTAGAAATGTTCAGCATTTCAAATTGGAGACAGAATTTCAGAACTCTTACATGAGTTACTGTAAAATACTTTGGTTCATTAAATGATAAAAAAATATTAAAACTGATAAGAAGTAGTATTAAATAAGTATTGCAATTTACATGGTAGCACTGCATTCATACCAAAGAAGGTGAACCAAATCACCCAAAAAATAGCTACATAGCAATCTATGACAATGTGTGGGAAGCCGACATAAAGAATTGAGACCTTTTGAACTGGCACATCATGTCCAAGTATACATTCATTATCTTCACTGCTCTGCTGTGCGTCTTACATGCTGAACAATGATTCAGGCTCTAAGGTTCTCCTATAAGATTATCCTTTGGAAGTGGGATAAGAACAAAGTGGAGGGAAAAGAGAGGCTTATATGGAATTTTGTCATAAACTCAGAAATATTGCCACTGTTTGTTAAAACCAATGCCAGCACATTCTCCTGAGAACTGAGCAGAAAAGCGATAAACACTCAAAACCTTATTCTTAAAATGCGTTGCAAACTACTGTCTAAAAAGTCTCTAACCACCCCCTGCTTCCCCCTACAAAAAAACCCCACGCAATTCTCCCAGTATAGATTTTGCTGGTTTAAACTCAGAGCATTTAAGAATATAATGAGCAGATATGGATTAGAGAATATTTCAGATCCAGATATTGAATGACTTTGAATAGAAAGAAACACTTGGGTTTGAAAGAAATTACAGTAAATGTAGCTTGGAAGCTGTCGGGAACACAGTAAAGTGATTGTGCATCAGATAATCAGTAGAAAAGAGTGGAAAAGAGGAAATTACATAAAGGATGTACCCAAAGAGGAAGTTCTTCCTAGTCTCTGCAGTGAAGGAATCTGAGCCAAACTATTTCTCTGACAATGAAGGGGTTACAAGGGGTTACATATGTATATATATACACTCATATATATATATATATATATGCATGTGTGTATTTGCAATTTTAAATTTATTTTAAGAAATAAACAGATCAAAATTTTTCTGATGTACAATCTCTTTACCATAATTCCATTAGACTCCAAACTATAATGCTGTGATTTGTTTTCCTTGCATGCTAGTCATCACAGTTTTATTGCCACCTTTCCTTTCAGTTATCCCTCATATTTCTCTCTTTCAGTAAGTGCAACCTTTGTCTGCATAGGTAGATTGCAAGAGGTAGTGTGTCTATTATCAGTGTTCTCAGGAGTGCACTTTCAAAGCAAATCTCACAGTTCTTTTCACATGTCTTTGGTTCACACAGTGGAATGGTCGAGCCTCAAAGAATTGCATTCCAAGAATATGTGCCCTGGGGGTACATTTATTTCATTCCTACTACAAATAAGCATTGAAGTTTTGGTAACAAACAAGAACAAATGAAAAGGAGTCTAAATTATACATATTCTTTTGCTATTCCCATTACTAGTTCTTCCGAATATATGACCTCTTGAGCCTTCAAGTTCTTCAAGGAACAGAATGAAGAAAAAAATGAATAAGAAGCCTGTTTCACTTCTGCTCATAAGATGTGCTCATTTTATAAGTGTATGGCAAAGATTTCTTGAAATAAGATACCTTAGACATGAAAGTTTCTGCTTTTTTTCTGTCCATAGATTATAAATCTGTGAACACCAAGAAGTCTTAGCTGCAGAACAATTCATAGACAATTTTGAGACACTGAGTTTTGCTAATCATCATTATTTCATAAAAATGTCAACCTCTCTTCCAAATCTAATCCCATATGCTCTTGATCACAATCTTCTGCCTTTCATCAAATGTGGCCCTAAATGACCTCCATTCAGTCCTTTCACCCCAGAGCAGTTCACCCAAGTTCAGTGATAAATTGTAAAAGGCAAAAGAAGGAAATCTGCACTGTATCTTTATCTTTCCTAAACTCAAAAATCCTTCCTGCCTAATGAATTAAAAATTATTCACAAATTCATAATCTCTTTGTGTTAAACACAGAAAAGAAATGGTAGGCCTTGATGCTGTGCTTAAGTTTCCTTCTAACCATTTTCTAGAAAACAGCAGTTTAATTTTCATTTTACTCAGATTTTTTTCAATTATTATTCCTAGAATAGTACTAGGTGAATCTAGATTTGATGGAATCAAAACCTCAAAACATCAGAGATCTGGTTACTGAGTTATTAAAAGTAACTCAAACCTGGTGTGGGCAAGAAACTAAATCAAATACTATGATTAGTGAGAAAAGTAATTATATTTATATAACTACATCTATTCTGAAACTTCCAAGTAACTCAGGTATGGGTCTTATTATCCTCAATCTTCTCAGCCTATAGAATCATGGAGTTTGTTTTGAAAGGAGCCTTTTAAAGATCATCTAGCTCAACCCCACTGTTGCTTCATTACAACAGGTAAGATCAGGTAATGTCAATGGCTACACATGAATTGAGACAATGTGCTCTTATGTCTACCTCCTTAAAAGTCTTTCTTGCTTCACCAGTTTTACTTGTTCATGGCCCTTGTTACCTCTGGCATGCTGTATTTAAGTTTTATAAAATTGTAAACAAGAAAGTGAATTTTTGAGTTGTACATATATTTTGGTGATCCTTAGGAAACATAAAAGTAATACTGGTCCACCTCCTCTGATGGTGTAAATCATCACAGCAACACTGATTTATACCAGCTGAGACTATCTCACAGTAATTCCATTCTTTCTCTGTTATATACTGTCTGTATGTCTTCTGCACTGGTGAGTTAGTTTAACCAACATCTACGGGGACTTTCAATTTTTTCAATTAAGAGAGAGGTCATTAAGGGTAGAATTTTGAGAAAATACAGAAAGCAGTGTAGGAAAAGGTCTTAAGCTCATAAATGTTCTTAATTATATATTGTGTCCTTAGTGTAAAGAATTACCTTCAGGTCATTCTGTCTCTTTTATCTGAATAAATCACCATCATCATCTATTCACTTGTGCATTCAATTCATGACATAATAGTGTCAGAGGTGGCACAGAATATACACATATATACTCAAATTCCAACACAGTGACCCAAATTGTGTCTACAGCTGCCAAGCAGAGTGCCATAGACATTTAACAGAAAGGGCTTGTTTTAAAGAAATATTTTTTCCTATGAAGGGAGGTAAATGGAACAATGTCTTAGTGAAGCAGCCTGAGAAACTAGATTCAAAACACATTTGTCTCCTAACTGAAAGTGTTTGAATACCTCATGTGAATATTCATATTAGAAAAATACCCGAGTATATATCCTAAATGGAAATTTTTACTTCAAACAGAAGGAACACTGGAAAAGAACAATGCACTAAATTTCAGGATTGAAGTCCATTAGCAGTGTTCCATCAGTAGAATTTCATGGCAGAAAACAAGTACATAAATTAAAAGGTTAAGATTACCCTGTATTTTAGCAAGTTGGAATGAAAAAGGTTATTCTTCTTATAGAAACATTTAATCTCAAATTTTTAGTGTGCACACACCATTCTTCAGGAAACTCATATCCTTGGCAGTCCAATGACTACAGACAGTAAAAAAGGTCAAATCTTTTAACTTCAATGACTGGATTTTCTCAAGAATTTTCTGAAGAATTCCTGTGTAACCACATATCTGTGTCATATTTGCAAAACAGGAGAATTCTACAGTTGCACAGTGCAGCTTTACAAGCCTACTGGAGACTGCAAAGACTTGGGCAGGAAAGCTCTGGTGTATGTGATTTCACAGTGCATGTAGCATAAAGTTACTGTACAAGAACAGAATAATTTTCTGGTGTTGGACTTGCTGTGTACCTGCAGATCAGCTGCATAATACATGTACATCTAGCACACTTACATTGTGATCCTGAGCTCACCAGTCACTGCCAGACGTAACCTGAAAAAAAAGCAAAGTGCTCTTGAGAAAATTTATCTGCTACCTTACAGATGACAATCTGACATTGACCTTTGATCTCCACATTATGGGTATGTAATGATTCAATACCTCCAGTCAAAGAACTTAAGAAACAAAGACCATGAAACACATACCCATAAAAAAGCACCCTTCAGCACAAGGTCTTAATACAGCAGCAGATCTTAATACACCCATAATATTTTATAAAAAATACCTAATTATTTACATTTTTTTCCAAATTGACCCCTTAACTGCAAGTTGGGAACCAATCAAAAAAAACACAAAGTTCAATATTACCAATTATTATAACTGTATTTGATGCTTATGCAGCTAGGTCTGTCTTTTGTTTTGCTCCTCAAAAATCATGAGGGAAGTAGTTTTCTTCTTATCCTGTCACAAGCTGTAAAGCAGCAGGTATTTCACAATCAAGCCAGCTTCCAGAAATTGAGTTGGATGACAATGTAAATAAGTATTCAGCATTTAGGTTGGGAATGTAGTCTCAGATTTTCAAATTTGGCACATTCCTTATTAAATTACAATAAGAAAATAAAATTAAATAAGCAATTTGAGATGAAACCTGACCTCTGCCGAGGTTGCTAATTAATCCTAAATTCACAGACATCTAAACAAAAATCTATTAATTTAAGAAAGAGTAATTCCTCTTAATAGATATGATACAAAAATGCCTAATAAAATTTTTTTTTTTTTTTTTCACTTCATGTTAAATAAGACTTATTTCAAGACAGGAATTTAGGTTGGGCTTCTGACCTTAGTGAATTATCCAAACTTTAACAATGTCAGTGGGAGATTTTGCATTAGCTTCATTGCATCAGGCCACGGTCTCACCAGAAACAATGAGCCATGGTAACACTTGATTCCAACACTTTAAAGTTACATTTTGAAGTGGCACTATAGATAAGTTTAGACTGTTCTATCAACATCTTGAATATGATCTGTAACCTCATTTCAACTGAGTGAGCTTATAAAGGATATTATTGTGATAGATTATTTTTATTTGTAACAACGACTACTTGATAATAGAAACGTAAAGAATTTTAAGGTGTTCTAGCTCTTTTTTGACATTCTATTGTTTGTTTTGCAGGACTTGTTTGTTGATAAATGGGAAGTCAGTCTTGGGCACTGGAGAAAGGAAAGCTTCTTTTATTATATGTTCTACATAGAGAAAGCACAGTATCAGGACATATTGTCCCTTCCTTTTCAAAACATCTCAGTGATGCATGTTGGCACATGCAGAAGTTTGTGATGGTTATGTACTTTGAATTCCCAAAGTAGTAATTTACCATGTATTATTATACTTTTGCTAATATGTCTAAATCTGGATCAAAACCATGCTTCAGCTCCTACCCTAACCAAAACTCTTGTTTGTGTCAGTAGTAGGGTGTTCCATGATGCATTGTTCTAAAATCAGGACACGACCCTTTCAATGCCTCTGTTCCCTAAATATTAATAACATTTCTGTGTTTAGAAAACTATCATCAGACCTGTGCACACCAGATATTATCTGTAACTTGATATGAAACATGTTGAAGTTGTCTCCGAGTGAATAAAATAATCATTCTTATAAAAAAAATATGTAACCTGAGCTGAGCTGGGGAAAATGTGTTAATTACTGAAAAATATTCTTTGTGAAAAGAAGAAAAATCACATATAGACTGTTAACCAGGCTGCCAACTTACAATCTACCAAGATTCAAAGTAACAAGGACATAAACTGATGTCCCATCAAATAATGTTTTTAGTGGTCAGGAATGTGAGTAAGGTAAGACAATGTAGGATGGATTAGTCATACAGCAAAGCTATTTAAATCTTCTGCTACTTCTAGGAAAGCTACAACTATGTAACTCCTAGAAACATTATCTGATATTATTTTCATTTTTGACAGTGGTCTCTAGAGCTAGTACATTAGAACACAACAGATAAAAATGTTATTACAGAGGTTTGCTATGCTGTGGAGAGTTTATGTTGTCCTAGAGTTCTTGCGGGTGACAATGTCATGTATCAATTTTGTGCTGGTGTCAAATATTCAGTAGACTCAATAACTCACCTCAAGAGGTCCAATTGACAAGGAAAAATTGGAATCCAACTTCATCTGAGGTTTTCTGATTCATGATTCATGTACTCTCCTTCTAGTAAACTTACTGATTCAAGTACAATATTCAAAAGTTGTTCAGACTTTTCATAGTCCAATCCATTGCAATAGCCAAGCCCTTTTCCACTAATCACACCAGCCATGCACTGAGAATCTCTGCAGTGATGAAAGAGATTCCCAACTGTGCAACAAGACTTTAAATCAAAACAAAGCATCCATCAATTTTTTCGGAAGGATAGTAAACTACACTTCTTTTAACAGTTAAGGGACAATTAATTAAATGTAAGTCATAATCCAGTGCTGATCTTAGTTTGTCCATCTTTGCTGCCAACATGCAGGGAGGAAGAACTCTTTTTTTTTTTTTTTTTTTTTCTCTTTTACCTAAGAATATTATATTACCCCATTTACTTCATTAGAAATAATTCTTATGATATCTATCTGGCCCTTGTACTAGAAATGTACCTATCAGTCTCAGAGAGAGACAAGAGACCTATCTTTAGGCAAAAAGCAGAAATTCAGGCCACTGTTGTCCATCCAAGTAAACCCAGTGGAAGGTGTTGGTCTCACTCATAGTACAGTGTATCAAGAGTGTGTAATGTAAGTGTGACTGACTCTAAGCAGCATTATAACTTTTGTCTCTGAGGAGGCTTTTGGAGTTACATAAGGTTCCATTACTTTCAGGAGGCACTGAACAGGAACCTTCTTTTAGTCTAGAGGTTTGCTTAATTTTTGAAAAGATAACTGCTTTGCAGGTCTGACAAAATACTTAGATATCCCACCATGTAGTGACAACTACATTTAGCTGACAGTTTGAAAGAGAGGGGGACAAGTAAGTCCCAAATTCTGAAGTGAAATCCTAATCTCTTTAAAATTAAGATTTTTCTTTGTTCTGTTTTGTTTCTCAATAATGACAATGGAACAAAGAATGTATCCTTGACTGTGCTACTGATGGACTCTAAAGACTTGGGTGAGTAACAGTTCTGTTGTGCTGTTTATCCATTATCAAAGTAGTATGTCCATTATCAAGTAAAATAATGAAATTGAGAGCTTTTTCTTGGCTTAACAAAACTAGTGGTGTTAATGTTCTGTGAGATTTCTGGAGAAAATACTTTTGCAGTTATTTGTCTGTACTATACCGCTAACATCCTATGTGTGTTCCATTCAGCAGTCCAAATTGTACAGTCTTTATTTTTTAAAAAAATAAATATGTAACATAATGACAGACACTGTCAGAGAAATGTTAGGTAGATAAACAGATACAAGATAGAGTTTAAAAAGCAGAGTCACAGCATGTAGCATGCTATTGCTGAGAATGGTTCCAAATCTGAGCATTACAATATAAAGGGGGGGTAGGGCTGGAAAGAGGGTTTAAAAGTGTCTTATTTATTCATACCACCTTTGACATTATATTTTTAAGTACTGAAAAGTTTCTAAAATAAAGAGAAAACACAAGGTGGCTTTATTTTAAAGCAGATAGTGACAAAATCTGCCTTCATGTTACAAATCAGAATCATTCCTAGTATAAAAACTACTGTCTTCCACAGACTTTACACCAGATGTGAGATTGGTCATGGATGTTAAAAGCCATGGCAATACAAGATGAAAAAGTCTTTCTTAGAGATTGCAATTTTATTTGCATGCAGAAGGATGGGCAACAGACATCTGGACTGGCAGAGCGAGCAACAGCGGTAGCAGAATGAGCATCAAATTTTGTTATTATTAGCAATTCAAACGTAGGTATCAGAATGGTTTTGTGTTTGAATCATTCATCAGGGCTTGCTCCAAGGCTGAAACTTGCTTTCTGGAAATTCCATAAAATTTCATTCAAAACACTTAATTTCTACAAAGAATGAAAAAGAAAGGAAAAGAACAGAGAAGAGCACATCAAAAGAGTTATTCCAAGGGTATTTGCGGTGGCTACCTGCCACAACCTCAAGCAGTTGAGATGAGCTGGCCAGCACTGCCCATGTGACGCCGAGTGGCCACCACGTGAGTGGGCACTCCAGGGATACGGCGTCTGCCAACCTGGCAATGCTGAGGGCTGGGGCATGGGTTACGCAGCTTTGGTAGGTCCACAGGCTGAGAGGAGATGAAGAGACGAGAGAAGGACACTTTGTTTGCGAGCCCAAAGAGTTTTATTCCCCCATGTGTAGTAGGAACAAAATGCTGTTGAGGGGATTGCAGTGCCTAAATGCCAGGGAACAAAGGCTGGCAGCAGATTAAGTGGGGGGTGGGCAGACAGGGGTGTAAACCTGTCTCGCTCAATGGGGACAAACGAAAGACAGGATTGACAACCCACAGGGAGTGAACAACCCTGACTGATTGGACCAAACAAGGAGGAAACAGGGAGAGGTGAGGAGATTGACAGGTAACTGTGGACCCGAGTGGTGTGAAATCTCGGGGCAAACAACTTGGAGCAAACCACTGTGAGGGGAACAATGGGGGAGAACAAGGAACCAGCCTAACTAAAATTAATATAACTGACTAAACAAACCCAACCTACAAGAGGTATTAAGATCTTTTGGTTTTTGAAACATAATTGAGGCATTATTTTCAATCTAAAAATTCAGTGCAGTTCCAATTCTATAGAAAAATCTGGAATGGGTTTCTCTTGGACAGTTCTCTGACTTCTATACATATATGAAACTTTCAGTGATTTGCATGCTTGGAAGAATCACCAGCTTTTCATCTCCGTTATTAGCACTCCAGCAACTGTCTTGTTAAAAACCCTTATTCTGTTATTACAATGTGAAGACTTCCTGCAAATGGCTCTTTCTGCTTATGTAATCATCTTTCAATACTGCATCCTACTAAGACAGTCAATTACTTGCCATTCTGCCCTGTCAGAGCAATGAAGCATTTATGTACTTGAGATATTCATGTCTGGAGCTTTAGTTTTAAATCTAGGAGCTCCCTTCACTTTCTGAAATTCTTTGCTTTATCAAGTGATTTTGTTATATAAAACCATTACTGAAGGAAAGACTGATTCATTATTCATCACATGCTATCACCAGAAGTCTTGAAAGTATAATAGAAAACAGTCTCTGTTTGAGCATTCATCAAGGTAGATCAACCATTATCTTACTACATTAGGAGAGACACAGACAGAGTACATTGCATTTTTAGCATCCCTGAATGCTTGAATAGTGTCATGAGAATCTAGGGCCAGATATGAATAGGTAACCAGATAAATTTTATCTCTGAAAACATAGTATGGTGGGTAGTCAAAATAACTAGGGACATGGAAAATGTTGGTACCACGCTTTGAAAGCATCAGTCACTAAAACTTAGAGAGCACAAAAAAAATAGTCATATGACAGTCTGAATCAGTTTAATGACTTGACCTGGCTGGTTACACACCAAAATCTCTCCATTACTTCATTACTCAGCTGCAAGGGGAGAAAAAATTTATGAAAGGCACATGGATTGAGATAGGGACAGGGAAAGTACACTCACCAATTACCATCAGAGGCAAAACACACTTTATTTGGGGAAATTAATTTAATTTATTACCAATCAAATCAGTGTAGGGTAGTGAGAAATAAAAGTACAACTTGAAACACCTTATCTTCTACCCATTCCTTCTTCCCAGGCTCAATTTCATACCAGATTTTCTCTACCTTCTCCCCCCCAGTTAGTGCAGGGGGATAGGGAATAGAGGTTGAAATCAGTTCATCACAAATTGTCTCTGCCTTTGCAGCAGCAGTATGACAGTTCTTGGAAACCAGAGTTTATTACCAGAAATTGAATAAATATGGAAGAAAAAAAATGTAATTGGTCCTCATTTAAAGTTTTTTAACTCCTTTTTTAATGTTAAAAATAAACACTGTGATGTTATTAGAGGTCTAAATAATCAGTTTATATTTGATTCATATTCCCGGTTTTAAGATTTCCACTGTACTGAAGAATGAAGAATTGAATGTGCAGAAGAAGGGAAAAGGAAGAAGAAAGACTCTGATCCTGGGGAAAAAAAATCCAAAGAGCTGAAATTTTTAAAATAATCTAGTGTTATTTTAAAATTTTCAGGCAATTTTAAGCTTTTTTCATGTAAGCTTTGACCTTAACACAGAAGTGAAAGAATGAGTTATTTACGTATTGACAGCTATATCTGTTCCCCATCTAAGCAAAAATATTCTTGAATGAATTCAGCTTCTTGCATCTCAGATAGTTTTGCTTTCTACTCCACCTCCAGATACTTATTACAAGGATTTTCACAAGTCAACTCCTTCATGCATAACATAGTATTACAACAAACAAGAAATATTTGCCTTCTAGTCACTGTATTTTTACCATATGTGGGCTTTGCAATACACTTCCACTGTGACATACTTCACCAAATTGCTGAATCTCATTTGCCTTCAGAAAGATTGAATAACTCACACAGTGCGATCCTCTTCCTGCTGTAATGGATTAATACATGGTATCCTTGGGAAAATAATGAGGCTTATTTTACACAGCTGTGATTTGCTGGAGATTTCACAAAAAAAAAAATATATGCTTCAAGGAATTATTTATAGCGATCTTGTCTTTAGAATTATATTTTTGGTCAAGAAACAAATTAATATGGGTCTACTATCTTGACCACACTTTGCCTACCTCTAGTCTACCTCAAGTAATAGCTGCATAAATGTGAATAAAAGTGTCTGCCCCAAAGAGGGTAGGAAAACTGAAATAATACTGGGGTATTGCAGCTAAGGAATGAGGTAAATTGGCAGCTAGTAAATGGATTTGTATTTCTATGTAGTTGGCATATAGTCAAAAAATTAATTTGGTCACATTTTTCTGTAGTGCTTCACGTAGTGCAATAAATTGAGGATGAAGATAAGCAGAAAATCTACTGTGTATTTGTAGCTCTTCACTTGCTTATTCAGCATATCAAGTGCTATTGCCATTTGTCTATTGATTTTCATTTTTATTTTATTTTTAAATAGAAGAAACCAAAGTATTCTTTTGATTTATCTTCCTTCCAACAGCAGCTTTAGTTTTATTTCTAAGCTTCTGACACTCATTTTTCTTAAGCTGCACTTTCTATTTGTACTCTATATGCTGTGTACAATAAATACCTGTATGAAATGGGCTCTGGGAATTTTGCCACAACCAAGTAAATGAGGACAGAACTGCTATCTCATCCCTCCAGTCACCCTACTCAATTTCTTCTTTAAAATGTGTTACAAATACCTCATACTGCATTAAAAAAAATTATTTCTAGCAAGTGAAGTAGCTTGATTTAAAATATCCAAATAGAAAAGTTAAAAATAAGAAATGAAACCATTGAATTTTCTCTAAGCATGAGCTTCCAAACAGCGTCTTTTATGGCAACCCACAATAATACTGTTGGACATTTACTAATTAAGATTACTCATCATGTCATTTTCCTGTCTCCCTTCAGATGTAAGAAACTCACCTCCCAAACCAAATTTTTACAAGAATCTCAAATTAAAAACAGAATGATCAAAAGTATTGATTAACTAAACCAGTGACTGTGGAATTCTCTTCCTAGGATTCAGTATGATGGGGAAAAATTGATGACAATAAGGACTTTTAGCAAGAACAAAGAGATGTCAGTGCCACTACATGCAATTAGGAAAAACACGAGTGTTAAAATGCCAGAATCCATGTAGCTTTTGTGGCAGGAAGTTCAGTCCACCCTGAAAAATTTGTGTTGGTTAAACTCTTTGCTGTAACAGATTTCTACTCTGTGTTTAATACCAATCAGAGTCAGGTTAAAGCTCACTCTTTGAGTTGCAGCTGTAACTTTGCAGTGTGCACCCTCGGGATGCCCTGTGAGACAGAAAATCCCAGAGCACACAGTTATGAGGCAACAAATCACTCAGGGGACCTCCCTGGTGTACCTGTGCTTGCATTACTAGTCCCATGCCAGGAGAAGGGAACAGTAGCACAAATGTTTAGTCAGAATGGAATTATATTTGCCATGTGGCTTCTATTTCAGAGAGGGTGTCAATAAACAGTGGAATATTGAATTCACTATACACACACTTTACCTTTGCAAAAAAAAAAAAAAAAAAAAAGGTAAAACAGCCTTACCAATTTATCCCACAAGAATGGTACCAGTCTTTTTGGTAACAATAATGAAGTTTTGTCACTGTTTCTAAAAAAAGCCCCCATATTTTTCTGTTGATAACTTTCAAAAAGAAAAAAAATTCAGAATAAAACATGTCTATTTTGAAGGTTGTCTCTTCAGCGTAGTTCTGCAAAGTTACACCTAGCTACAACACAATTTTGACACCTCTAAGTTATCAGTGAAAGACAGGCAACAAAAAATGATTTTTTTTCAACTCCATTAAAACTCAGAAGCACTAACAACTATGAGCTTCTGCATTGCAAGAATTGTGTTTGTTTGCTAACTAGGAGTACAGCAATTATGGTTATAGGTAGAGACTTTTAATGAAGGAGTTCTGTATTGAAAAAAAAAATAAAAGAGGGAGATAAAAAAGAGAAATATGACTCAGTTGAAATCTGCTAAGATTTTAACAGTTGGGTGAATTCCCCACCCCTTTCAATATCATCCATGAGATGGGAAAATTGCACATTTTCTGTGTCCTTCAGTCTGACAAGCACAGAAAGTGTTGCTTTTAAATGACTGCTTGGACAATTTGCATGGTAGAGATTGTAACTGGCTGTCTGAAATACAGTGAAGTACCTAGAAAATTGTTTTAGAAGTAAGCATAAGAGAAAACTGAAGGTTAAAAAAAAAAAGAGAGAGCATAATGTGTTTCAAGCTCTTTTTACATTTTTTCTTTGCTCAAAAATTTGTTCTTTCAGTATCAAAGACATAACATTTCTGACTCACAACATTGCACAAATATAGCCAAACAAATAAGCATTTTACACAGTCTTGCAAAAACTGCCTTCAACAAACAATAGTAATCTAAAGGGCAGGAGGGAATCTGTGACATTTTCCTAAGGTAAATACTACTTAATTGAAAACATTTACATCTTAAGAACTATAAAGATTGTCACTCACATCTCCTGCTATGCCTTTTTGATTACAGTAAGAAGTTGTTTAGATCAGATTCAGCTAACATGAATTAACCAGATGGAATGAAGCCAAATTTTACTAAATGACTAGGCAATAATACTCTTGCAGGATGTACTTTTTAGGCAGAAGACACCCAGCCACTACAGTGCTCACTGCTAGTAATTTCTGAACCATTTCAAAGTCATGCTGATGCTGGGATGCAACAGAGGTGTCAGAAATGGGAACAGCGCCAATTTGAAATCTGGCTTTGTGCACTGTTAGGCACTAGGGATGTCCTTAGGCAAAGCAAGAAGTTTCCTGGGGCAACAGCATGATGAGATTTTGATGGCAAAATTGCAGAAGTGGCAGAGCAGCTTCTACAGACAGCAGCCTCCCAAGAATTGCAATGTTCTGCCTCAGCAGTCCTTGGCTACGGTCCCTGGTTTTGCACATCCAACCTTATCCTTTTATCACCCTTAAAGCACTCTTGTTGGGGAAAAAATCCATTTAAATATAGGTTTATCCCAGCAGAGGGATTAGACTATGGCCCTCTACTCCTCTATCTACCTCCCTAAAACCAGAGATGCTGCTATTTCTCAGCAAAGCACAGAAGCTGGGGACACAGGCAAGTGCTCATTTCAGGGGCTGTTGTGCTTTGTCTATCTCAGAACACCAATTTTTTGAGGGGGAAAATTCTCCCTAAAGCACCTTTTGAGATTTGGAAAACAAACCCAGTGAGAAGAGAGAAAATGGATTGAGCACAGAGTAAGAACCTTGATTTTGAGAAACTGGGAGGATGGAGAAGTGGCATATGTCAGTAAACACAATGTGCAGTGCTATTACTATGTCAGAAAATTATTACTGTAATCTATCCTCACAGGCTAAAAGGCAGGCAAAACTTTTTCTCTGTATGTGTTTAAAAAAAGGGAAAAGTTGTCTCTATATAAGGAAGAAGATACATAAAAATTCTGGGTAATATCTACCTAAATTGATCTGTTTCAATAATATGATGTATTTCTCAGTGTTTGTTTTATTTTGAAACAGAACATTAATCTGTTGTTTTAATTTAAAAAGCCATTACTTATGGTGGCTGGTTTCAAAGCTAACATTCCTACTTTAAAAAATATTTACATTGCATAAAAAGGTTATCTCTCAGAAAATCAGGCATGAAAATTAAAATGGAGTAACCAAAAGATGATGTTGGTGATTATGCAAAAAAACACTTTTCACCATTCACAAATGGTGTGAATTCTGTATTATTTCCTGATGAGAAGAATTAATAACCCTGGACTAGATATTTATACTGTTGAAAACATACACTTAGGGAGCATCTTCAGAATGGTTCGTTAGGCGTGAAGGCCTGTTACCAAGGAAGCACTTATACATGTGAGAATTAGGTCCCCAATTCTTGAGTGTCCTGAGCTATTTTGTCACCACACACCTCACAGGCATCAGCTTCTGCACTTCTAACCTATGCGGGTGCTCAGTATTGCTACTAGCTTTGACACTGAATACACTCTTGGTCAAAACACTTGCCCAGGGCAGGGAAGACCTGTGCATCCATTGGGAGCTAAACCATCTTGACAGTAAGGCTGATTCTTGCAAAAAGGAGAAAGACTCCTGAAAAGAAAACTGTGCACAAGGGATCTCATCTTGTAGCCAATTGCCCAACAGTACTAGTCATGGCCTCTCTTGAGTTCCCCAATCTTGATTTATTGCCTTTCATCTTCAGTAGATGAGCACCCACTTCTTGCTCTCAGAACGAATCATGTTGAGGGGGAAAAATAGACTTCTGGGAGGACACCTGGGAGTGCAAGCCCAGCCAAGCCAACCATGAGCTTCCTGCTTTCTACACAGCTAAGTTATTTGGGCTGTCACATGAAAGTGACCTTGTTCACACTAGTGACAGAGTTTGGACACTGAAGGGATGTCTTCAAGCTGTAAGTCCAGGTTCAGAGAGAAGCTTTTCTCCTGTAACCCTAATGTGAATGCATCAGATCCAGACAGATTTCAAATACAGCAAAATTTAAGCAGTTTCATGCTCAGAGGTGCCACTCTTTTGAGATCCAGCCAGAAGTCATTCACCTCTGCCAGTGTGCTCACAGAACCTTACTCAAATACAGGGCTGGGCTGTGTTCAAAGGGATGGAAAATTTGTGCTCCTGTGAAGAACTTTTATGCACCTGAGTCCTCAACTGGATAGTGCAAAACAAAAAAAAAAAAAAGTACTATTCGACGTAGTTAGGGATTATTAGGTTCGGATTCTTTCTTAATATCTTTTATGGAAAATAGAGAATATACTCTCAATTTAGAGAAATAGACAAGAACACCTCCAAATATACCCACATCTCCCACTGAAGGTATTCTTCCACAATTAGTGTCTTGCAAGTGATTCCAGTAATACTCTATTTCATTTTTAAGTCTCTCTGCTGGTATGTTGCCATAATTCAAGTACTGAATTATTTAACGTTATGCAAATGATAATGACTTGCAGTTCCAAGCTACTACAAATAGATGGCAGTAGGAATTTGTGGATGCTCCATTTTTAGCACCTAGATGTATCTATTTTTATCAAATTTTTTCTAAGAGGTGTAAAAATATGTGCATCTCCAAGTAAATGAAAAGCCAGTTTTTTTTTTTCTGATTTTAGCAACAAAATGGGAATGAATAAAAATCTTACCAAAATTTTGAAGTTTTTTTATGAAAGAAAAACCAGTTTCTTGCCAGCAAAGAATGCAGAAGTATATCTGAGCTTCATCTGATCTCACTTGCATGTTAGATATTTTATTTCTGGAGCAAGTATCTGCAGGAGCTGTGTAATGCACTGAGTTTTACATAGGCCAATATCAAAGAATATTATTTGCTAGTAGCTACTGATCTAGAATATTAAAATTCATGTTTGCATAGAGTTCTTATTCCATTTTGCGATGGAAAAATGCATACAAGAGTGAATCTATACATTAAGCTTTTTAAAAAATTATTTTAAAAAAGACTGTGAATCTAGGTGTGAACCTTTAAAGAATTGAACCATTTCCTGCCCGATGCTACTTAAATAGAATGAGTTGTGGGCCTCTATGTTGTCTAGATTTGGTTTTATGTGACAATAATGCTGCTCTCCATTGTCTTTCTGTTTACAAAGGAACAAGCAATCTTTTCCCATGAGGGGCTGTGTCTCTGGTAATTAGAGGACACATTTGCCATCTAATATGGTACAGGTTTGTCTTTTTGTTCTCTCTTTTCACAACTGTGATTATTTTGACTAATAATTATTGCTGTCTAAAGCATCAGGATCTATAAATCAGCACCTTGTGAGACATTTGTGAATCTGTGAGTTGTATTTCTATTAGACTATTACTATTTACAGTAAATCTTAATATTTCCTGATAGGGGAAGTCTTCACATGGTCTACAACAATCTTTAAAATTCAATATTTTCCAAGGTTGATTTTTACATAGCATGTAAATCTGAAAAACAATTTTTGAATAGGTGTAGTTTACACTAATTTAATAGCAGTTTTAATCTGCACATGTGTGCAGCAACTGGGGCCTTAGGTTAGCTATTTGGAGTACAACAGGAAGTTTAGATGGAGATACTCTCTAACATTAACATTGTCAAAAATTAACTTGTGTTCATAAATCTTTCATTTCAGTATTTGTTTGCTGCTAAATTCCAGAAGTTTTCATTTCCGTCAGTACTTTTATATGTGGCAGCTGGTGTTTGAGTATACAATGAGGGAGTGCTGTGCTGGAAAGTCGGCAAATTGTGGACAAGTGGAAAGAAATGCTAACATTTTGTTGCCAGTTTTTTATATTGATTGCAGATTTTATATATAAAATATGGAAGCAGACAATACAATCCAAGCCATTTAAAGATATTGAAAATCAAACCACCTCAGCTTGAAGCATGTTTTCCTGCATTTTTGAGTTTGAAATTAACAAGCCCATATCTGTTAAGACATAAGTACAAATTTAAGTTACTAATGAGGCTCACAGTGTAATACTGTGAGATTCAGTCCTCTCTGTAATGACAAGTTTGCTATATCCAAACCAGAGAAAGTAGCTCACTATTGTCCTATTAACTTTGTTCTCCTGTGCCAGCATGAAGAACCTGAATAATTCAATGTAAAAAAATTTATCGGAATGATGTTTACTTGTGATTTTTATTTTTGTTTAAATAATCATAATGTGATTTTGTATTATTAGTGTCATTTTTAACCATAAATGTTACAAAACCTTTAATTCAATATTTGAAAATCAGATCATTTAAAGGTCACTACTTTTATAAATTTCCAGTTCTTTGCTTTCTGAAACAATGAAAGATAGGAATTTTTTTTATGATTACAGTATATCGTATTGGATATAAATCTAACCACTCTGTAGTCATCAGAATATTTACACTGATGATTCTGCAGGAGACAAACACATCTCCTTGTAGGAATATACCTTGTATTTTCTGTTTTCAATGAGATTAGGTAAGTATATTTTTTGATTCCTTTCATACAAAAGCAATAATTCCAGTATTTTTACAAATTTTAATCTTACTTGATAGAGGGAAAGGAAACTTGTTCAACCAGCTGCCTGCCAGATTTGGATTCCTCTGGAAGACAAAAACTGTCAGTTCTGCTTCAGGAAAACTCTGCTGCATTTTATTCTGTTTCCTCCATTACTTATTCCTCCTCAGTACAGTTCCTTCTCCTGAAGAGGTGGGAGGAACTTACAACTTCACTACCCAGGCATCAAGAAAATGCTGAAGCATGCCAGAAGAATCAGGAGGACAGAATATAAGGTAAAATTAAATGAGGGGGAGGATCTGCTTTGCCACTGTCATGTGAAAATAGAGAGTTGGGACAGAACTGATGCACCATCTAACAGGACATGATTTATTTGAAATTTGGGTGGGCAGAAGTGCTCTCTGAACAAGAAATGAGTATTTGCATGAGTAAGACCTATGAAAGAGACAACATTATCTTAATTTAAAAATCTGGGAAAAACAGGAATATCAGTTTTCAGAGCAGCATATTAAGTATAACTCAGGCACATAAAAACCCCTAAAATATAATCTCTGCAGGGAAAAAAAATCCAAACACAAAATCCAGCAATCAAATGGGTTTTCATTATTTAGGAGTCTTTACTTTTTGGGGTAAAGCAATAGAAAATTTATATGTATTTTCATTGATTCCAGTATTTCTGCAAACAGTTATTTTAATAAAGGAACAGTTTCATTCTACATATGAGAGCCCTTTAACATGATAATCTGGCATGTAGTCCTGGAATCAGAGATTAGATAATGAAGTCTATAAAACTTCTATAAAATACATGGTGGGAAAACTGGTTATTTACTGTTTTCATGCATAATTTTAGTTGTTGTGTTTGAAAATGTGAACTAAAGTTTCAGGAAAAAGATGAAGTTATTGTAAAGCTATGGTATCAACCTCTGTAATCCATTCAGCTGCCTGATTGGCTTTCTCACACACAAATTCTGGTTGTGCAGTGCATTGCTTCACAGAAGTGATGAAGAGATGAATGACTTGTAAAATATACTGTCAATTTTACATAAAGGAGGTGATAACAAAAGAAAGGGGCAGTAACAATAAAAAAGAAACAAGCGTTTTTAAAACTTTATTAACTTAAGATCTTTCATCGGTCAGTAATTCCCCTAAAGAATTGTAAGAAGAATGTTCAAATAATGTTTCTGATGTAAGAAAATCGGTATTAGACCAAATGATTATTTTTTAAAAGTTTTTAAATCTGAAAATTTTAAATCTGTTGAGTTTTTTTTTAATAACAAGAAAGATTCTTACAGATAATATAATTTCTCTCCTAAATAAACCAATCTATTTACCCAAGCAGATTTATAAGTTAGATCTCACATTTCCAGTAACTGATCATAAAAATAAAGGAATTATATTTACCAGTCAGCAGTGAAATGAAAAATGAATGATTCTGTGTCATGTATAAAGGATGAGTCACAGGATGGGCTGCACAGAGGAATGAAATCTATGGGGAGAATAACATATATATACCAATATCATATTGTCTCATTACATTATATTTTAAAAACTGTGTCTATCTTGATTTTTCCATATATACCCATGCATTTTTCCCAATTTGTCTTGCAAAAATAGGAGTAAGGAAATTAACCATAAAATTATTAAAGCAAAGAGCTACTTTCATACTTAATTTTGTTGTTTATGTTTCTGTATCTTGAGCTTGTTTGTGATCTTACCAGAGGACAGCAATCTTGAATACCCTGCTGGACTTCTCATGGTGCAGTCACTGAAAACTTTAAGCCTCTGTAGAATAAGTCAATGAATGAGACATATTTATACAACCAGAAGATAAATGATCCACTAATATCCTGTTTTCTATAGACTGATAAAGTACATGGGCCACCTGAAGGGTCAGGGAGGAATAGTTATATAATATATGCTGTGAATGTGTCATTATCCAGAAAAACATTTAAAGAGCATTACAGCTGTTTCAGGAAATTCACAGTTCAGGGTGAAATGTACCATATGTCCATCAATACCTAGGCACGACAGGGTGCATTAAGAAAACTATTTAGGTGGTTTCCCAGTGTGCCAAGGCTTTTGAAGACATATGGTACTTTCACCCTTGGCTAACATTTCCTTTCATTCCTTGTTTTCTGTAGCCACCTTAAACATTCTTTGATTGTCATTTTCATTTCCAGTTATATGTGTACATATGAATGAACATGTTTATGAGAAAGAGAGGGAGAGGCAGTTATTTAGAAGACTTCCTAAGAAGACTTCCTTCTCTGTTCTTAGAGATTGAAAGATTATGTGCCAAATTTGGCAATTCTCATTGCTTCATAGACCGGGAACAAGTGAATTTCTGACACTGAACAAAAGATACAAACAAAAAGAAGTCTTACCCTTAAACCAGAAAAAGAAAATAGAATGATAAAATCCATGTTCATGACTGGAAGGAGAGATAATAGAAATTCCAATAATAGTAGCAGTAATAGTACCAGTACCAATACCAGTACTAGTAGTACTAGAACAGTGATAGAAGCATAAGTAGCAACACTAGCAATAATAGTAACACCATATAAGACATGGATATTTTTACTAATTTACTGTAACTACCTAAATCCATTTATAAAGAAACATAATTTTCTCTTTAGAAAGTGTATGTTAAATTCTTTATCACCTTATTTGAGGAATTGCTGATGTCTAATGTCCCAAGTTGGGGAATCCACCTCTATTTTGTGTTCCTTGTTAATTTTCTGAAAACTGATGAACTGAATGTGCGCTAGACACCTTTTCAATTTATTAGCAAGTAAGTTCCGTGACCAAGGTTCCAAAGTTCTCTTCTATTTAATGTTGTCCTTCTAAGTAAATGTGATATGTCTATATGCACTCTAGCAGGGTGGATGAGGATATCTTGCAGATATTTTTCCTGAAAAGCAGAGAAGAACTATTTTGTCCAAATGAAGTCACAAAGAATTTGAGAAGTACATTCTGAAAAAAACTAAGTGTTTCAAGCCATTATTGCAACACCCAGTTTCTTAAATTCCATCATCTGTGTTCTTGACTGAGATGCTTCCTCCTTAGCTTGTCTAGAATGAATTAATCATATGAAAGATGGAGACAGGAAAGGTAGTATAGTAATTCAGTAGGATTCCAATAAATGATAGAGGAGTAATGTCAGAGAAGGATGCATTAAGCTCAACTGCTTTGAAGACTATTGTAGCTTGTTCATCGCTATAAGAAGGTTCTTATTCCCCAAATGCAATGCAGAGATATCTGACAGTTCACAGGGTAAGTGCCAAAGACAATGGAAATGTGATGTCCATTATTCATTATTTCATTTATTTCTTGCCCCAAGGAGTGAAAATTCCTTCAGTACAAGAGGATTTGACTTCTCTTCTATGGGAAAATATTAAATGTGATATAATTTCATAAAGTAGGCAATTTTCATTTTCCCCTGATGTATTTTATTCTGTTTTCATGCAATTACCAAGTATTTAGGCAAGACAGAAGAAAAGAATATGCATAAATTATTCATGTAGTGGACTCTTAGAACCGTTACCCAGAGGAAAGACTGAGGTTCAAGCTCTTAGTACCAGAACAAGACTAAAATAAAACACTTAAAGATTTAATGCCAGGCTGAGAGGTAGTAGCAACATAAACCTATTATTTCTGGAGGTCTCTTCAATCTAGTTTCTGTTATCTGATTTATGTCATGAATTCTTTCTCTTCTCAAATATCAGCACTTTATGTCTAAGGAACTTCTTATTAGAAAAAGTGGAAGAAAACACCCATCACCTAGATTATTTTATAAACTGAGTTTGCTTACTTTGGAGGATCAGAGATAGAAATCATAAAATCAGAACAGGAGATACAGTCATTCTTTCGATTTGACAATATATAGGAGCATCAATTAATTGTTTACCAGGGGAAAATGATGACATAAATTAAAAAAAAAAACAGAAAAATAGGTAGTCCAGAACAAAATATAAAATATTTTGTAACTGGATATGAAAAGCGTACTGATATGAATGAGAAATTGCTATTTTTTTAATCTTCTACACAATAAAAGTCCAAAACACACACAAAAAATAGAGAAAATTGTATTTATTGGACATATTTTCAGAAGAACTGCAGCAGCAAAATTTGCTGATCTACATCAGCTGCATGCTCATGCATCATGTTCTTAGTCGGTCTGCTACATATTAAAAAAATTACTAGATACTACAATATTTTCCCCAAGCTGATTTAGCAAATTATAGCTAAAGCTAGAACAGAAGACAGCTGGGGCCAGTATCTTTCATATCCTTTGCTCCTGACATAAGCTGAATAGTGACTAAAAGCACATTAAGAAGAATGCACTGCATCTAAACACTATTTTGTTACACCAGGGATCATGTCTGAATCAAAGTTGACACACAGTTTTAGGAAATGAGCCATTATTGGGCCATACTTGAAATATAGGAAACCAAATCTCTCCTACATATTAGTGATTAAATTACTTATTGAAAACAGAATTAAAAAGCTAAAAAGTGACACTGCTGAAGAAGCAAATACAGTGACAATAGGGTAGCTCATGTAAAATTCATACCCCTCAAGGAAGCTTTTCTCAGACTTTGAAAAGTCAAGAAGACTTGGACAAAGAGCTGAACATGCTCACAGTTGCTCTGTGTTCTCAAAGACCTATCTTTCCCAAATGCACCCACTCTATCTCTCTTCACAAATCTGTTTGACAGATCCTGTACACCACAAAATTCTGTCTTAAAGGGGTTTGGAAGTTATGAGCTTCACAAAACCCTGTTGGTAGTGCCATTAAAGGGATTTTATCTGAGGTGAGGGTAAGGGCAAACGACAGGACAGATGTACAGAATATCTTGTGATGCTGACAATGAGATCTGAGGCTATAAGGAAATGTGAAGTGCTAAAGTCTATATTTCACTTCAAAACCAAAGTAGGAACAGGTTATTTTGTTTATCCTTATTCTTTCTCCCAATCAAAGCTTTTTCTCAATTTTGAAGGAGGCAGGAAGACATTAAGATGAATTTTTTTTGCCCTCTGCCCTCATAAGCCTGTCCTCTCCTTCTGACCCCACTAGGAGAAGAATTATTTTCATGGAGATTTTTAAAAATCTCTCTAATTCATCTGTCTTCAAATGATTGATGCTGTATATTGGTGCCAAATGCAATGTACTTAAATGAATGTTCCTTTATTTAGGACTTTTTGTTCTTGAGCTGTATTAAGTTTGCTACTCAATAAAAACAAAAATAAAACCTTTGGTTCTTTTCACTTTCCTTATTTTCTCTTCATTTTCTCCTTTCATTTTCTCTTTTTTTTCCTTCCTCCCTTTCTACTTTCCTCTTTCCTTTTTCTTTCCCTTTTCCTTCCCCCTTTTCCTTCTGTTTTGCCTTCCCTTTTTCCTTTCCTTTTTCTTTCCCTTTCCTTGGAAAAGCTCAGTGCACTGTGGTGTAAAATGCTTTTTGTCCATCCAGCAATTTCATCCAGGATTAAATTTTCCAACACTTAAATAATTTGGCAAGATCTAATTTTTTCCAAGATTTAATTCACTGGAACAGACAAGAAACTTCTTCTATCTAAGATTCTCCATCATGAAATGGCATCCATTTTCAAACTCCTGATTTTTTAGGGAAACTAGGGACAGAGATCTAGGTTTCAACCATCTGAATGTTCCAACTGTCTTAATATTCTGATGGGTTGAAAAAGATATACATCAAAGGTCATGCTGGATCTGACAAATTTACTCAAGAAATGTTCCATTGGAACTTTGTCTTTCAATAAATAAATGACATCTATTTGAAAAGGAGGGGAAAAGTATGAAGAAAGGATTAAGTTGAGTTCTAATTCCAAACATCTTTATTAATTCAGACACTTTGGATTTACATCAGATAAATCAAGTGGTTACACCATCATCTTCAAGAAGTTAGAAATCAAATAAAGAATCAACATCAATATAAGTAATGTAAAAAAAATTATTAAAACCCACCCCTTTTGAGTTCTTGTTCAAATTAATCATCAAATATATTGGCTCCCTGTCCTAACATCAGAGAACCTGGTAATATTTGTTAGGATTTGCATTTTTGATTCTATGACTTGTTAAAAGACCAGATTTCTTAAAAGTCTCTGAAGTTTCATGAAACACAGAGAACATATATTTCTTTGATCCATTAGCACCTTTCCTCAACTACCTCTAACAAGAAAAGGTCTATGTTCAGGTATGTTACTTATCAAGTGCATATACGTTTGCATTGGTATTTTCAAATGAAAACGTAATTTGACACGCATGCATACAGAATCCATTGCCCAGAGACTGAAGAATTTACATTCCTATTGAACACAAACACTTTCAAAAAGTCAGATATGTGTATGTAAAGGAAGGTGGGAGACATCCTTAGAATTTTTCCTGTTGTGTATTGGCAGGACACAAAGTATCACAAGATTTAAAATTAAGACAACAGAGTAAAATGATGGCTGGAGACATCATGGTCACTCAGAGCAAAAGAATCTTAAAGCAGCCTGAAAAACAAATTTGACAATTAAATTTAGGCCAGATAATAAATTAAAAAAACACATGAATGCATGCATAAATTAACTTAATCCAAACTGTCAATAAAATAATCATTCCCTTGTCTTCATAATGATCTGTTTCTATTTATAATTTTTTTTTGTAAATAAATCACATCAAATAAGGAATAGTCACTGGAAATCAACAAAGCAGGATGAATCTTCTCTTCAAAATTTTTGGAAAACTCTTTTAGATTAAACAATACATCTATGTCATAATTGCCAGGCATTAACTTCTGCAATGTGTACAGTGGATAAGTGTGTAATTTACTTTGTATTTAAATATTTTTGCCAATGCAGTACTACAAATATATTTTAAAATTTCTCCCCATCTTATAACATTGACCCTATTTCTTTGCATAAATCTAATGGGGAAAATTGTTCCTCCTTTCCTTCCTATGACACCACAATAATCCTACTTCCACCTCCCAAAAAAAAATTATATATTCTATTCACAAAAAAATAAAAACAATAGACAAGGGACAAAAAGTAACAAAGCATAAATAAGTGAAGCCCTAGAGCCATTCCAAATTCTCCTACTCTTCTATGTGAAGATTCTCAAAAGATTCTGAGGTTGTTGACACAAAATTATGTGAAAAGTCATTGAGGTACTTTTAGGCTTCTTGAAAAGCCCCTCAATTATTGCATTACTATCAAACTACAAGGTGAATTAAGGAAACTTATATTTCAGTGCCAAGACCTTGTGTTTGAACATAATACAACATCTTTCCTCTGAGTGCAAATTCCCAGTAGGAATGCTTTATTGTAGTAAAAAGCGTGTCTCCCTTTCACTTTAATGATAATCAAAACAGAACCATATAAATTACCAGAACCTGCAGGAAAAAAAAAACAAACAAACAAACAAAAAAAAAAATCCAAAAAACAAAACAAAAAAAACACCTAAACAGCTCTTGTGATCCTATGGAATACCTTAGCTTGCAAGAGCGATTCCTGTAGAGGCCGTGTTTCTTGTTCTTTATTAAATATTGTATATATTTTTTTAATACTTGTCACAATAAACCAGTGTTTTTCCATCTCTGATTTTTATTAATCCCCTCATTTTCTTGTTTCCTTTTCCCTTTGTCTTTGTGGTTAACTCTTTGGAGTCATTACTCAGAGCAATACTATGTAACATCAATGAGAGAGCAGGCTGCCTTTTTGTTGAATCAGTGTCTGTTTCATGGTGCAAGTTCACACAAACTCCCTTGCCTGGGCTTTCATCTTCTTTTAGTGGGTAACAATTCCTGAGGATTAACTCTGTCTGGCCTGTTGAAAGTTAAATCAGACTGCTGGTGGCTTTGGCTGTGCTTTCTTCACTTACAGGAAAGCCTCTGGAATTAAACCACAGCCTCACTTAACAAAAACAACATGTTCCAAAAAGCAACTGATGATATGAGGGAAATAGTGAGATTTGGGTGGTAAGTGCTCTGCTTATTTTCTATATATGGACTTGAGTTATTCCTTCCTGCAAGAATAGAGGTAGAGCAATAAAGAGCAAAGCTTGGACAAGGCAATGAAGGACATCAATAAATTTCTGCTAACAGCTTTGCCCTTTGTCTTTATTGACTCTTGCCTTTTTAACCTGCAGTTAAGCTACATTTGATTGCTCATCTTTTGAGCTAGTCCCACTATTGGAGGGTGACACAAAATGTTTCTAGTAATGTTAGGAAATACAGCACAGTTGTTTGCAAAAAGGTACTTGGGGATGAATTTACTGTCCTTTATGCAAATACTTCATTTCCTAACAACAATGGAATTACTCAGCTTGTGTTCTGTCTGATCAGATGATCCAGATACAGATATATTGCAACTTCACTAAGAAGCCTGAGCATTCACTATCCAGCTTCACACCTGAGATTATTCTGAGGGAAATATATATACCTGACAACAGACATTTCACACTGGTTCTTCATGCAGTAGCTCTTCAGATTCCTGACTACAGCCTGGTAGACAGCTAGTCCAGGATTTAACTTCAGACTGAACAGTGCCAGTGAGGCTGAATGTAACTTACAGACATTGTCAGTATGATGTCAGAGCTTTGGTAAATCAGCATAACTCCCTTGCATGAGTTTACTTGAGTAGTGGTGTTGCTGTCCTATTTGTTTGCTGAACTGGAAGATCTCTGTCAAGGATGTCAATAGAAAACTGTTCTTTATTTTACTGGAATGGATTATGTTTCAGACATAGAATACATTGTGTAGGAAAAAAATAGGTGGTGCTATGACATACAAACCTGAGTATAATGAATTTTCAAAACCAGAAAAGCCTTTTATTCTCTATTTTTTTTTTAATCTATAAATTAAAACGATATGGCTGGATGGATAACTGGTTTGTTTGTTTGTTTGTTTCTTTAAGTAATTTCTTCTGTCCAGAAGTTGTTTACAAAAATAAAAAGAAAAATGCATAAAAGAATCTAGTATTTCTTCAATGCATCAAGGTTTACTTACAAAGAATGCATGGGGAATTTTCTGTGAGGAAAACAAATTAGGTTGTTTGTTCTTTTTCCCACATCATGCAAAATTTTTCTCATTTGTTTATCTTTCAGACATTGTTAAAGGTTTCCTGCTTGTGCTTGGTGGATTTTGTTTTTTATTTTTATATTTCTGTGAGCTTTTATTTCTTTTTTTTTTAATTCATTTGATTTATTAATATATACAGCACAAACATTTTGCATTAAGTTTCATGGAATGTCTTCAAACATACTACTACCTAAGATTTCTCACATGTCTGGGTATCACTGAAGGGACTTGGTCATTCCTTACAGTCACCTCAAATTGAAGGCAGTCACTATGGAGGTTAAGATTAAACACATATGTTTTAGTCAAATATCATTTATTAGGACCAGAGCAGGAGAAATTTTAAGGGGTGGAACTCTGCAGTCTGCATTATATAGTACATTAGAACATAGGAATTTAGTCAGCTCTTGGCCAAAAAATCTAGAGATTATGAAGTCTACCTCTCACAAAGTACGGGTAAAACTCCTCCCTTTTTCATCCAAGACCTCATTATCTGATATGGAAAAAATGTCCCAAAAGGAGCACATAATTGAAATAAAACTAATATGCTATATCCTAAGTATTGAAAGTGTATTTCTGAAAGTCTAAATCTAATACATTGGATGCAGTTGGCAAGGTTTTGGTGGCAGAGAGGCAGAGGCAGAGCATGGGCCTGCAGGGGTGGCCTCTGTGGAAAGATCAGTGTCTGGCCTGTGCCAGACACAGCCAATTCCATCTGTCTCCTACCACAGGAGGCACGTGGTGCCATCTCTGGGAGACGTGTTTCAGAAAGGAGAGAGGAAGAGGATACAAAGAGTATGACAAACAATAATGAAAATCCAGAGGTCAGAGAAGGAGAATGAAAAGCTTCATAGCAGAGTACTTATCTACTGCAGCCTGGGGAGGATTCATGCTGGAGCAGTTGGATATTCATGGAGGAACAATGTCTGATGGAAAGACAATGCAAAAGCAGAGGAACAGGCTGATGAGGAAAGAGAGGCAGAAAGAAACTGCTATGTACAGTCTGTAATAAATGCACCAAATGCAGAGCCTCACTGTGCTGCTCAGGGTGGTGAGCTCAATGTGAAGTGAAGGACCTGAGAAGAATTGGGAAAATATGTTGATTTAAAGTTTATCTGCTTGTTTCTTACTACCCAAGTTGGCAATAAATTAAATTAATTTTTTACCCAGTGACTATGTTCCACCTGTGACAGTGAATTGTATCAATCTCCTTGTCTTTATCTTTACCCAGCTTTCTAATCCTGTTTTCTCCCCATGCCCAGTTGAGGAAGAAGGGTGTATGAGCTGTTGTGTGGACATTTTGCTGTTAGCTAAGCCTAACTGGCCACATCTATGAATGACACATAAAATATTGATTTAAAAAGCCTTTCAGATCCTAGCCTATCAGAGGATTTAATCCATATCAGCAAACACAGAGCATTTAAGTAATTAGAGAAAAGGTAATTGAATAAATCACTAAGAGTGTGACAGTCATTAATGAGTTTGACAAGATTACTAAATGGACTTTCAAGGATCATACAGTTTTCTGAATAACACTTGTAGAGTATTACAATGTATAAATGACAGTAGAAAGAGGATGGAATTAAATAATACAAAGTAAAAGTTCACCTGAAAAAAACAAGACCTCAAAAAACTCTGGATTCTACAAGAGGAAACTGCAAAGTCTAAGCTACTCAGCAACACAGTTATAAGGTCCAAGGAGCTTCTTGTCTGTGAGAAAAAAAGTAAATTTGCATGATGTACAGTTCACCAAAAAAACAAGTGGAAGAAATCCCAACCAATCTTTTTTTTTGAGGGTAATTTTTTTAGACTTATATGACGAGAAGAGAATTGAGTGTCTAGTGTCTACAAAAATGTGTACAGGGGTGTTGTGACCACATTACACCAGCCAGATGCTGTTCAGCCACTGGAGACAAGTGCAATTCCTGAGAGAATAAGATCAACTGAAATGGAGCTTAACTGGCTTGGGCATGATAGACATGCAATTAGGCTGCTTGCTTTTTAGGTCAGAGTACAGGCATGGCAAGCTGAAACCTGTTGTGCACAAAGATACAGACATGAAAACATGGGCATACACACAGACAATCACACACTGCTGTTCACAGGCTCAGGTAGGTCATTTAAGACAGAATTCTGAATTTCAAACTTGCTTCAGGTCACACTTCTAGCCTTCTGCAATATATTGTACATAAAATCTGACACCAACACTTTAGAAAGTAGCATGGGTCAAATATTTAATGATATAGCTCTTTTAAAAAATAATTCTTAGCTATAAAAGTGTGATTGATAATAAATGAATGTGTAGGTAACTGTAAGACATAGCTGGGAGAATTAAAATTATAAGATTACAATGATGTCTCTATTTATTTTCCCAGCAGGATTTGTCGACTTCTTCTCCTTACAAAGTGCTCAAGTAATGATCCTATTATTGTGTTAAATTCAGATTTTTTTTTCCTCTTAAAATGTATTAAGTTCCATGAATGTTTGTGTGCACACAAAATGCATGAATAAGGGAGACAGGACTGCAACCCTGCATCTACATACATTAAAGCAGAGTGTTGGCTGGTGGACCTGCTCTCCAGGACTCCAGAAATTCTTCCCTCTGTAGCTGGCTGTACTTACCCAGCAGCTACACCATGGGCAAACACAGGATGATGCAGATCTTTCATCCTTCTCAAATAAATAAACTCTCATGTCTCTCTTTTTTTTTTTTTTTTTTAATATTATTAAGCAATTTTGCCATCTTTGTTTTGGTACAGGAATGTCTACCCTGTTTTAACTTACTGCAACCACTGTAACTATTTATATGCTCTTTATACACTCTTCATATGCTGTCTTTCTGACTATATTCTAGTTAAATCTCATTGAGTGTCAACATATCTTTCCTAAACTGCCCAGGGAGTGGCCAGCTTTCATGTAAACTTGTTTGTGGCAATACCTACGAAGGTATACTTTTCTGAATTGCTTTGATTCAGTAATCAGTCCAAGCTGGGAATAGAAATGATATTTTCTGCAGACTTTAGGTCATTTCTCCATCCTAAAAGCATTGTATATTATAGGAGAACATTTTTCTCACAATATTAGTATGAATATTGTTTTATACTCAGCCAAGTGGGGTTAAATAGAGAGAAAATAACTTAGAATTTGTTGTGATATTTTTCTCTACCTTATATCTACTCTATCTAAAAAACTACAGATGCACATATACATATTTTCATTAAAAAATCCCATATATTTCTTGAAAAATTGAGTCAGTTTTTGATCATAAATCCCTTTTCTTTTGCTTGGACATTGTTCTCCTGCTTTCTGTCCAATAAATTCAGCTGGATCCTATTTAATAAGATTCCAAGCTGGCCATAATTCTTCTGTCATCATTTTGTCATTAAAATATACCCACCCACAAGAGACTGATATTTTGTTTTTCTTCTGCTCTCCCTTCACCCTTAAAAGTGGATGACATAAGTAGAATTTAAAACTGCTTTTTTTCCTATTTCATCCTTGGACAGTGAAAATTTTAAGGTTAGTTAAATATTAAAAACATTAAATGAAAATACATATGAAAATAGAGAGCTCTATATATGTAATGGTAGATGGCCTTACATTCCGTGCTTCTTGCCAAAAACATCGATCCAATAATTTTTATTTTGAAAATTTCAGTGGTATATCTTATAAACTGTTGAAAGATTTTAAAAACAGAAGACTAAATTTTGTCTGTTGTAACTAAAATGATCAAGCATGGATATATGTGTGTATATAAATGTCTATACACACAAGTATATGTGTGCATGCATACATGATAATATGCATATGTAGTCTCACATGCAAACACACATACTTAGCAATGCTTTATTGTCAGGATGGACACATATATGCCAATATGACACTTAAAGTCACTTATTTGAGAAATGAACCTTTCCACATGGGGAGGGAATAGAAGGAAAACTAGATTTGTATTGGTTTCATACCAGGATTCCTAAATGTTCATATCAGTATTCCTAGGTAGAAAATCATGAATTAAGCTAATATAATTTAGAGTATAATGTGAAGATTTTTAAAACTTTTCTTTTTTGGTTTTGTTTTAAAATGTTCTTATTTTAAGAACAAACTCTGACAGCTTAGATACTGTATCAGAGTACTTATGGACATGTTTTTCATGTGTATATCTCATATATCTGACCAAAGCAGGCCATGGTTTCATGTTGTTAAGATAGAATGCCTATTCTTCTGGCTATTCTATCTTGCTGACTATAGGAGAATCAGTAAAAAAATGAATGTGTCAGTCTTGGTAGTCTGGTCATATTAATATTAACTGTTTTGGATTCTGCATTATGCCGAAATCTGGGTGGGGTTTAGTGTCCTGAAGTCAAAGGAGGAAAGGATTTACAAGATCATTTATCATAGATCTATACAGACTATGATTAAAATATTTGTTCTAAGCAGTTGCTAAGTTCTGTTACCCCAAATTTGGGTTCAAGTTTCTGAGAATGACACCTCAAATACTTCTATTTCTATTGAGTACTAACTATCTAAAAATGATACTGCATTGTCCCAAAACAATTTATTATAACATATATACAAATGCTTTCAAGCCTTTTTATTTCTGCAATTGGCACGACACCTTGTAGACGAGTCTGCAGTGGTTGGTGTGCTGGTAACCTGTATTTAAGCTTTCTAAATTTAATCTGTTTTTATTGAGAAAACCTTTTTTTGGAATTTATGTGTGAAAGTTCCAGCCATTTTTTTTTCTTGTATAATCTTTACTATTTACACAATATTACTTTTCAAGTTTGCACAAAAACGACATTATGATATGCCATAAGCAGACATTAAGACTTCAGTTTTATAAGTTTCCCAAAGAAAATAATTTTTAATTGTACTATCTGTCTTACTGTGGAGCTAAACTGCCCTTGAGAAAGTGATTTGAATGCATGCTTCTGAGTCCAAAATAAACAGGCGTGAAGGAAAAAAAATGAAACATATTAACTACAGCTAAATGGCAAGAGATTTAATGTTGCCATTCAGTAATATCATTCTAAAATATTTTACAAATATTACCAACATACCAATATTTTCACAGACCCACAGGATTGTATGTTATCTTTCTGTCAGTTGCTGTGAAGTTCAGTGGAAAGACAGTGGTTTTGAAAGAAATAAAATATTTTCCAGCCCCTATATTTTGAAGCTCTGATAGACTTCTTACTGTCTTCTCTTAGAACAATTATTTCTCTTTAAAACAAGGTGAAGACTAAGGCACACAGTGGTTCCCTGGTCATAAAAAGACTAGAGTGCACTGTAAGGTCCTAGCCATAAAATAACTGTTAAATCAGAACATGTTAGTGTCATTCTCATTGGTCTGCAGACATAAATTGGAAAGAGAAAAATAAACTTTATATTAATCTCAGTGTTCTGAACCATTCAGCTCATGGGCAAATTCTCTTATTTTCTCTTTGAAATGTCTGTTTATCTCTAGTTGAGGCACAAGTTTATTGTTATCCCTTTTATTGCTTCTTTTGCCTGCATCTAAAGTAAGATATCATTGTGAAAAAGCAAAGGATGCAGAAGAAAAAAGAAAAACAAAGCCCACATTCCTGCAGAGCTGACATATCAACCTACTGTGATCTATTACACATCAAAGCTTCTTAAATTTGCTATCCAGTATGTAAAATCTGGTTTAATAAAGTGAACTATCAGCCAATATTTGTCAAACCCACTCAATACACATAGAGTCATTGCAGCTGTGGTAGACTGAGATAGATATAGGGATAATGTGTATGTATGTATGTATGTATGTATCTATCTATCTACCTATCTATCTATATCTATATATATATATCAGCTGGTTACTGTGTTGAGTTTTTTACTGTTACCTATTTATAAGTATCTTTTATAAGTATCTGATCAGGGCACTTTATATGTATAAATAGATTTTAAAATACTTTGCAGTACAGAATTTAATAGTAAATGAAATAATTCTGACTTTAAGATCAAAATTTAGAGCAGTTACACAGATTTTACAGCTCTACTTTTTTCCCAGAGCAGCTTTTTCCTGGCTTTCAGTGCAAGGGTCATGACCAGGGTAGTAGCTTCTCAAGACTTCTTTGATCATAGGCTTAGTTGGGTTTGCAAGGTTAGAAAATGGCCACAACATTTTCACAGCTTTTTGCTGAGGGAATCCTCAGTCTGTTAAGTCTCTAGAATGGACTAGAAAACTTTTTAATTTTTAACTTTCAGAAAAATGCTAATAAATAAAATTATGATAAGTTTATTGTTCACAGTAAAAGAGAGAAAAATATGCTATGTATTAACACAAGAAAGTGACGTGGTATGAAAATTAATGAACTGACACTATTTTACCAGTACTTTTCAGGACACGTTTTTGTTTTATTTATTTTGGCTTCTAAACAAGTAAGAAGGCTAGGGTACAAACAGGCTTATGACAGATGGCAGGAGAAAGCATCTGTTTTCAGAAATATAATTTCAACCACATTACAAAAGGGTATTTTCTGCATATATGTGAGGCCTCAAAATGGTAAAGTAATTATAGAGCTTAACATTAATTTGTACCTTTTACATGACGTTGATTGTGGCTTTGTGGCTTCCTTGATTCTTGTGGACAAATCTCATCTTACATTTAAAACATCTTATCTGATATTTATACATTTCAGATTCACTCTGTGCTGTGCTCTCTATAAAAGAAGACAATCATTAACAAATTTTAAATGACTAGCTGACTGGAGTGAGCAGTCAGTAAAAATGATTATCTGATATGAAACTGTTACCCAGACTTGTAAAATGCTTATTCAGCTGCTGAGATGGTGGATAATAAGCACAGATCAGAGAAATACTACAAATACAGACAATCACAACAAAAAAGAATATGAGTTCAAAGAGCTGACCCAGATGAAAAGTCTAGTTTAGTTTTAAAAACTGCCTGATTAGATGATTGTACTAGCAGTTATAAGGTCAGAAAAAATTGAAAAAAAACCCCACCTGAAAATATCTGTGAAGTTTCTACTGTAGTAATATATTAAATCACATATAAAATTTCTTTTATCGTGCTAAGCATTTTCTGCCCTGTGAATCACTTTAAGGCAGACCATTGAGGTCATTTCTTACCACTACAGACAAGATGTGTGTCTTATAAATATTTTGAACTCCTTTTAAAGCAAGTCATTGACTACACATGGAAATTCTTGAGTGTGACATTATTTTTCCAGCATGTGCTTGGAACAAGCACAGTAACATCCCATGGCAATCAGTTAGGATTACACCTACCCTGTATTTGGTTATAGACAACAGCAGAAAGACTACATGGCCTATGTCTACACTTAAGACAGGTGAAAGGTATCTTTCACCTCCCTAACATTCCAGTTCTGATGCACATCTGAGATGCAGCATCACTGAAGCTCCAATTCTTTATCTTCATTTTACTTATTCCTGCTATCTGAAGTTTTTCACGTACTCATCCTGCTGACTAACCCAAATACACTGCAGGCAGTTGAGCAGTTTGTCAGATTTCAGTGGCTAGCAGAGATACCTAATCTTTTCTGTCTTGGGCAAGTGTTCCTGGGGAGTATTTTCTTTATCATCAGGTGTTATACTAGAGATGTCTTGACAAAGAGAAGGTAATTTTTGTGCTGTGACTTACACGTGGATGAGTTCAGTTCCTTTGCTTTGGAAACCCATTCTTATGTGGCAGTGTTTTTCTCATTCATAAGCTTTGGGCACAGTTTAAAAAGCACACATGTTATGGATATAACAAATAAAATATAAATATGTAAAATTGAAATTCATCCATTTGCCTACTTCATCTGATTACTAGTTGTTTTTCTTTGCTATACCTATATTTGTCTCTCTTTTTCAGTTAAAAATCTGGTATATTTAGGCATCAGAAAAGAAGCATTTTGCTTTTCAAATGGAGAAGATGGTTCTCTGGAATCTAGAACTATTAATTTAGGTAATTTCTAAGAGAGTTAATGGATACTTATAAGTTGAAGCCTGAAATTTAGGTCATGTGAAACAAAGATCTTTTTGAAGCATAATAAAAATAGAAATAACTTCCTATGCCTACATAACTACCATTTTGCAGATAATCCCAATATGTTTGTAGTGAATAGAATTTGGGATGTAGTGTAAAAACAGTGTAAGAGAAAACTTTATATTTGCTTGATGACTTCTCACAAATGATGTGGCTACTGTAGTGTTTCCTTTGAGTTTTCACACATAAAAATGATTTTGTACCCTATTAATGTCTTCTGACTTCCATGTCTGTTTCTTTTAAAAAAAAAAGAAATTGAAAATCTAATTAGTGAGTTACATAGGACATCCTACAGCCTTTATAAAAATCCTATCCTGTAAGGCAAACTTATAAGTAGAATTATGATGACATTATTTTGGCTTAAAATGGATAGCAAAAACAGCCCACAGTGGAATATTATTGAGTTGATTCGAGTTATTTTATGTCTTTCTAAATGTTGTCTGACTACATTTATGGATTTCTTGTTTTCAAGACTGATGAGCAGAGCCAAAATTCAATCCATGTTTTTTCCATCCATGTTTTAAAGAAAGCCTAATTAGAAGTGGTTATTGCTGATGTAATTTCCATGTTGAAAGTATGTAATACTTACCAAATTGTGTACAGTATTTTAGATTCTGTCTCAGTGCTATTATAATGTAATCTTAAAGGGTTAGGCTCTTAACCACTGGATGTAACAAATAGTGTTCAAATTTCTTATTGTATTTTCAGTACTAGGACCCAGCTTTTCTTTTGTTATTTTGTCTACATTTAGTTACCACCATCTCACTGAGTATAAGCATCATAACATCACCCTAGGACACTGAGAAAGGAACATTTCACTTCTTTAAGCTTACTTGAGTCTTGCAGAAGTAGAGAAATGCTTAAGTAACAGAAAACCTTCCATACTTTCCAGAGAATGGTTGCTAAGAATGCAATGTTTTGTATAAGCACTTAAAGCATTGCTTGGGGTTGGGCCTGGGGTTTTTTTGGGTGTTGAGTTGTGCTGATTTTGGGTGAGGTAGTGTTAATTTTCCTCATAGTAGCTAGTATGGGCATACATTTTGGATTTGTGCTGAAAACAATGTTGGTAACAGAGACATTTTAGTTACTACTGGGCAGTGCTTACAGAGGCTCAAGGGCTTTTCTGCACCTCACCAGCAAGGGGGCTTTGGGTGCATCAGATATTGAAAGGGGACACAGCAAGGACAGCTGATGCCAAATGGACAAAGGGATATTCCAGACCACGTGTCATGCTTACTAATAAGACTGTGGGGAAGGTTTTCCATGCTGCTCAGGAATGTCTGGGAGTCAGTCAGTTAGTGGTGAGGAATTGTTTTCATTTGGCATGTTTTTCTCTGGCTTTATTTATTTCTTGCTGCTACTTTCCTTTTCACTATAATTTTTTCTTATCAATATTATTATTGTAGTGGTGGTGATGATTTTTTTTTATTTCAATTGTTAAAGTGTTCTTATCTCAATCCATGGATATTCTCACATTTACCTTTCCAATTCTCTTGCCCCCATCCCACTATTGAGAAGACTGCATGAGTAGCTGTGTGGCACTTATTTGTTGGATCGAGTTAAACCTCAACCTGGGTATTTATTTATTTGTTTTTCAGTTGTTTACTAACACTGATGACACTGAGAGTTGTTGATGCTCAGCATTTTGAAAACCAGGTCAGGCATATTCAAATCCTTAAATGTGGCCTTACTTGTCTAATGCTGACTGTTAGCTGAGCCTTACAAAAATATATTTACTTCTGAAATTTCCTGCCAGATTGTTTTAAAGGTCCAAATCTTAAGAGGGAAAATATGAACATTTTTGGTAGCTCAGTAAAGAACATGGGAAGGTTGCCATCAACACATAACCTTGTCAAGAGCTTATTAATACCTTTTTTTTTTTCTTCCTTGACACCACAGATCTTAGCCCAAACCTTTTCTTTATTTTCCAGCAGTGCTCGAACTTCATCATACACAAGCAATCACTAGTTCTCTGAAATCTGAGATCTTTACAGGAATCTGTAACTTCAGTCTTTATCTCAGGCAAATGCCTAGTGATGTCTTAATTAAAATAAATAGAAAAGTTTCTGTTGGCTTCAGTGGAAAAGGGATAGGTCCTTTAGCACTTTGTCACAAGCCTTCTAAGTCGAGAAACACCTTTTTCTTTACTTTATTGTCCTTACAGCAATAATTGTGTTAAGTTCATGAGCAAATCCATATTAATTCAGACAAAGGAAATGGGGAATGAGTGCTTCATCTGTGATCTCATTGATTGAGAATAGAAGAGCCAGCTGGGTTAGAAAAGTAATTGATTGGAACACTGTCAGTTTACATTTTGTTATGTGGGTCAGTGGAGACAGGAGTGTTATCACTCATCTTGTTTGCTTAGGCATAATGCACTCTCTAAGTGGCATTGAATAGTAGAAAGGGTTTGTAACACTCAAACCCATTTATAGAGTCTGTTCTTGTCCAAGAAAACAGTAGCTCCAGTCATCATTCTACCCAGATCTCCAAAGATTCACTAATACTTCTGGCATTGCTATTGGCTAATTAGTCTTCCCATGCCTGTTGGTATTAAATGCAAACGCCCAGTATCTGACAGTCCTTTTGAGGATAGGCTTTTATATTCAACATATGCACTCCATCATTTCTACTTGGCCTTCTTTAAAGAAAATTAAAACATGAAAGTTAGCTCATCAGATAACACAATATATGGTGCTGATGATTACTCTATTAAGACATTAAGGCTTACTGTACCATGGGTTGAAATTTTTCACTCTAGATTTTTGAAGCAAATTGGTAACTCTCAACTAAGAAAGAGTCCTTGAACTACTAGAAGATATACAATGTGACCTAAGGCTTTATCTTTTTTTTTTTTTTTTCTGCAATACATCAAGGAGAATGTATTACAAAGCAGAGGAAAGCTGTCTCCACTCTATCTTATGGTTTGGCCCTTTAAAGCATGGGTTCATTATCCTGCCAGCTTTAAAAAGACATCTAGTGTAGATCAGCTCCCACTCTGTTGTTAACTTTGAGAGTTAGCAAAATATAAAGTTCCTTCCTTCTCTTTCAAGGCTCTTCATGATAATATATCTATTTCCCTATTAAAGACTTGTAACTGTGAAGTATCCACATTTTCTTCCTATTGGTTACATGCTAAAATTTTGATTTCATATTCACCTGAGCTTAGAAATACTCCCGTGGTCCACTGCCATCTAGATCAGGCAGGAACTCAGGTTTACTCTGTTAGATAAAATTTTCTGATACTATCACACTTTGTGCCATACACTTTGTAGATCTGTTTGCTGCCCCTGCAGTGCCTCATTTCATGCCAATTTTGTTAAAATTTTTTAATGCAGAGATTTTACATCAGTCAGTAGAGTATGGGGAAGGCAGAGGGTGGGCACTTCAATGTACTCTCATTGTTATTTACCCACAGAGTTTTTTTGTAAAGTACAGAAGTCAGTTGACCATCTCCTCTTGCAAGTTTACTCTGGATTTGTGGCATGTATGTTTATAGTTAAATTAGTTATTATTATCTCAATTTGAGTTATTCAAATCTGTAACTTCAAAAAAAAAAAAAAGACATGTCTGTACTGTAAGTTTAAGAAGACTAGCAACAAGAAGTAAAGTCTTGGGTAGGTTATTGCAGCCAAACCTTATGACAGAATGGAATAGGGTCCTGCTTTCTAAATCATGCAAGAGGTTTAGATTTTATGCATGTTTCCCCTTGCTTTGTTTTCTGATTGAAACTCCCACGCAAAGGGCTGACTATCTGAAACTGAGGCCAGCTACTGGCTCTCCAGTCACATGGAATGTATATCTAATTCAAATACAGACTCTCTTCTAGACCTACATACCTGGGTGTGGGAGTAAATAAGATTGCTGATGACAGGCTTGGGCAGCTTTTCTGAAGTTTAGCCAAAAGCAAGCCCTGGAGTCTCAGAATCCCTACAGAACTACCATCATCAGTTTCCTGTGTAGTGTAGCACTCAGGTCTCTCCAAGGAGTGCAATATGTATCTCTCAATTATGTAACAATTTTGATATGCAAGTGTCAGAGTGAAGGAAATCAACTTCTGCTACAGAGACGTTCTATCTGCTTCATTTTGGTGATGGAGCTTCGGTGGAGCAGATTGGCACTCAGTCTGAGTGTTTAAATGAAACCATTGCACTACAGTCTTTGTCCCTGCTAATGTCCTATTCTGGTAACTCCACATTAGCAGGAAAACATCAGTAAACACTTTAGATTACGCCTAAGATAATTTTGTCTTCTTGTTTCTGTCTAGAGAGCTATTATCTCTGCATTCTCTCCCATTTTCCTCTCTCCCCCCTTCTACCTCATTTTTTCCCCACCCTGCCACACAAGTAATACTAAATGAGTTCATCTTTTTGGAAGTATAAGGATTAAACAAAAGAGTAAAAGTATTATTAAGACATGCCTTTTATTTTACCTAATGTATGATCTCTGAGAGTTGCTCCTTGTATCCTACAGATGTACTTCACTCATTTCCAGAGAATCTTCATTATGTCAAATGAGAAGCCGTTTATGGCCAGTGCATAAAATTATGGACTGTATACACAGAGGCAGCTCACTGTGACAGTGAAGTAATTTGAAATGATTAAGTATTAGCACAGTTTGTGAGATGTGTAACTATTTTAAATCATAGTTCTCATGCAGTGCTCATCCTGCATAAAGTATCCCAATACTATTATATGGATACATGACTGCCAGAGACCTCCTTGGCACCAAGTCCTGTCCCCTGTTTGAAAAAAAAAAAAAAAACAATTTTATGCAATCCTTTCCGTGAAACTTACATAAAAAGATGCTTTGCTGATAAACACCATAAATATAATCTGTAGAAGAAACAAGTAAATTCCAATATGTAGTTTACAGCTATGCTAAAACATTTGCTTACATGCTAGTGTATAGAGAGAGACCAGAGAAAGGAAATTACAGAGATTATAAATTAAAAAGTAACAAACCAGGTGTTTTACAATTGTGCATTACAGACTTTCAAACGCAGTACTGATATATTCCCTTGGGGAGAAAGTCAGGTAAGTTTAAAATTGCACAAGTACCACTGAATTTGATGTGAGTGGAGACGATGCATAAAGTTTGGAAAATACACCTGCTTAAATTAAGTATAGGTACTTCTGTTATCTGATCTTTTGCTTATCTTAATCTTCACATCAGACATGCTCATAAAAACTAATTCTCCTTGTTTTCACGAAAAGCTGTCTTTTTGCTCATTTGTCATAAGAAATATGATTTTTGATTTTTTTTTATTTCATTATGATCTTACTTTTTTAGTTTGATCATCACTATGGATACCATCTTTTTTATAATTCAAATAATTTTAAAACAAGAAGGGACTTACAAAGAAAATGTGCAAACCTATTTTTATATAAAATTTTCTTTCTAGTGCAATCACCAACTAGCAGAATACTAAAATTGCATTTCCTCCAGCTTATTCTCTTGTCTCAAGTATGTGCTGCACCAGATACAGAAAAACTGAGTAAAGGGCCAGACAGATCATGGAGACCATGAGCATAATATCTTCAGAATGTAAGCAATAAATTTTATTAAATTTTTAAAAATATTTACTTTTATAAGGAGATCCTACTTTTATTCAATGTAAGTACAAGTATACCTCATTAGGAATTTAGAATTAATGTTTATTAAAAATATAGCTAGTTACAACAATTTTAGCTCTGCTTTTAGATAGTTCAGGGAGAACAAAAACTGTGCTTGTTCATAAACTCCCATCCTATAAACATTTAAACCTGGGTGATATAACCTCCATTACAAGTTTTGTGATCATATCTATCCTCACCTTTTTTTTAAATCTTCTTACAAAATTATGTAAATTACTATTCAGACTCGGTGTGTACTTCAACTTGTATGAACATCTGAAGACACTGAGGATGCCAGAAGTGAAAGGTGGAAAGCACATATCCAGTGACTGAGTACATGAGGCTGAATAAATGGAAATGCTTGTGTTTCACTCTTCCTCCATGCATTGCAGAGAATTCACACTTGTTCATTCACAGAAAAAACAAGCAAAATATTGGCAATTTACAATTTGATCAAACAGGTAGAGCTATTTTTAACTGTTTTCCTGTCATTAAGGTTGTCCATCCAACCATAATGCTCAGGACAATGCTATTGTACATTGCAGAAAGAAATACTATGCCCTGGGTTACTGAACTTTTGAAAGGTGTTATTGGCAAAGTTACACACTAATCATTTAATGTTAGTGTCAGACTCCTAAGATTGCTTTTCACAATACTCCTTCTGTTTAGAAGGATATTGCATAGTAACTGGCAAGCTAGAAGGCGCTTGTGGAGGTCCAAAAAATTCTCTCTTTTTTGTAGTTACAGAAGTTGCTCACTGGTTTCATGCATCTAGTCAATATTACAGTGTAAAAATATGTGGATATTTCTTATTCAAAACCACCATGATTTCCTTCTTAAAACCTAATTTATGCATCATATATCCTGTTTTTTATCATCAATGATATGCAATATAATTCAAATGTCTTATAAATATCTTTCCTTCTTTCATCTTGTAAATTTTTTCCTCAGTGCTGTGTGTTGTATTCAAGGTCTGTGGTTGGCACTGGAGCAGTGTCTACGTCTGGTAGGAAGAGTGACAGATCGAATGCAGACTAGGACCAGATTATCATGCAGTGTAGCTCCAGTCTTATATTGCAGCTCCTGAGTTGCATAATGCAAAATCAAAACTTTTGCCAACTGAGCTTCATAGTGTGTACTTTTTGTACATATAGCTGTGGTATTTGGAAAGTCTTGTCATAAGCCATGTATTAGAACTGCATTTGGAAAAACGCCAGAGAATAAATTTTACTAAACCTGATAAGAAATGATATGAAGATACAAATGCTTAATATCAGTAGGGAGAAACTATAGATGTGTGAGGGTTTTTTGTACGTGCACATTCCTTTGACTTAAGACTGTCACAAAGCAAAACAATGACTTTAACAGCCCTATTGTTTATTACCAGGTGTTTCTTAATCAAAACAAGTGTAGCCAGACAAGTGATTGGTCTGTACGAAGACTTCTTATTAATGTTTTTAAATCCACTCTCAACAGTTTAAAGCAAGTGGTCTGGAAAGAGACTGGCCTGGGTGTCAGACATGCCCTTAGTAATTAGTTCTCAAGTAGTGTAAAATATTCAACTCCCAGCAGAAGAATTTAAATTTTCTTTCAGTCATTGTTTTCAAGGGTAACATATCAAAGCTTAGCACTTTACTCTGGATTCAGTTCATTTGGCCCACAGCCACCTGAAGTTCCACTTTCCAATAAGCTGTGATCTAATACATGAGAATGAGCCATGTAGTTCAAGATGAAATAAAATCTATAAACTTACTACTGGTCAGAATTTTGATTTAGTCAATATGTTGAAATAAATTTTTTACCCTGAAAAAATATGTCAGCAAAGAAATAGCCCAGGTTTCCTGGTTAATGCAAGATGAATTGTTTTAGACACTTGAAATTGATTCATACATGAAATCAATTTGTTTCATTCACTCTTCTATGAGATTTTTTCTGTAAAATTCAGCTAATATATTTTAAATAAAAATTTTCTTTAGATGATCTTGTTATGCTTCATGACTTGTAAACATGTAAAGACTTTGCTCACTAAAGTCACAGAAAGATAACACATACACTAATATATATTCATATTTGAGAAGTTTGCAAGAGATGGTATAAATGTATTTGTGACTAAATTTTGGGTTAAGAAGTCAATATTAAATTTGAAATAACATGTCAGAAATATTTTTATATATGTTAAGTATATGAAGAAACTTCACAGACTCTCCATTTTTTGGAGAATCAGAATATAAAGAAATCTATGAAAACATAAGATCAAGTTAAATAAGATATGTAGGTTCATAAACACAATAATTATAAGAGCTCTTACTGGAAGTCAGATACTAACTGCTTAATTTTCTTCCTCTCAATGTATTTTAAAGTGATGAAGCCAGCAACTTCACAGGTAGTCTTTAAAGATAACCTCATTATTACTGGAAAGTATTTAAGTAATGTGATAAATGCTTATTCACAACACATTTCCTTGAAAAACATTGTCTAGAAGAGAGAAGAAACAGGAGAAACAAGAAAAGAGGGAAAAAAGACAGTCTTGCTTTTCCTACCATAGCAACGAGGATTAATTTTTGCGTTCAAAATTTAGTGTTCAATTTTGTGTTCAAAAATCCTGGCTGTTTAGGGAGAAATCTAAGGGGTTCTTCTTCAAAGCTATAGAGAGTCCTCTTAGTTGTAGAGCTAATAGCCAAAAGGACTAGATGAGCATGGATACCTCCATTAATTATCTTGTCCTTTCTTTTTGTTTTAAAAACAAAATAATATCCCCGTATCAGAACAACATGACCCAAATTCAAGACACAATACATCAGATGTTGATTCCATACATCCCATAAATGTGGTAAATACTTTGTTACAACACTTTCTACTCCTTCTCTGTTAAAATTCCTCTGCAATTTTCCTAGAGTCTTAGCTTTTGGCATCTGGCCAGCACCTCTAGACAGGCCACCTGCTGCCATTAAGCAAGGAAACAGTCTGTATCAAAACACTGGAATGCATGGTCAGGGACTTGGTCTATACTTAGACAGGTATTTGAAAACCTTAATAAATTGAAGATTTTAATACATCTGCAGAGCTTCTTGAAATATTATCGGAATGGTTATAATACTCCTAAATTTAAAACTGAGGAGCAAGATGTTACCAGGAGGTACAGGCAAGCTAGATATTGGAACAAGAATATATTGGGTGTTAATCACTTTGCTTTGTGTTCTCTTCACATCAGAGCAATGGTTATTTTTCATTCTCAAACACAGGAAATAGGCAGTGTCTCTCCTTTAAAAATCATAGTAATTTCCATTCTTCTCAACATCTTGAAATTTCAGACAGAAATTGTTTCTCTTAGTCTTGGTATTTGGGAATTATTTTCTTGAAGAGATGCAAGAGATGTGAGAGAATTGATTAAGGTTTTCACATTAAAGTGTATTTTTTTTCCCATATGCTATGCTTACACATGCTTAAAGGTTAAAGTTTCATTTGGCTTTTTAAAAAAGTATTTCTTTTAGGGTTATTCTTTAAATCATTATTTCAATAAAAACATATCTCAAAAAAATCTTTTTCAAGGGTAAAACATTACCGAACAGTGAAATTATATTCATTTATTAATTTTCAAGTTACTGGGAAAACTGTGGGAAATTAGATATCGGGTTGATTTAAAATTATATTCTTTTTATTTATTTATTTAGCCAATGAAATAAAATTTTCAAAAAGCACTATTCTTTTTTTTTTTTTTCTTTAATGTGAGCATAACATAGAAGTTATTCTCCAGTCAGTCAGTAATGGAAATCTAGGGTACATTATTCCCACAAACACTGTTAAATATCTGTGCAGCAGTCCATCCTTCCCTACCGTTTTTCAATATTTCCAGATGTGCCAAAGATCCCGTTTGCATCCATACCAGCTCTATTGTTAAAGCACAGTCTATTCAGTGTGTGTGGTATATTCAGTGACCCAGAATTCCTGGGTATGTAGAATTTCCTAATCATAAATTCTGCTACATCCATGATCTCAGAAGTGCTATTAGTGCCTTGCAATCACTTGCAGTTGATCAGAGAACACCAACAGAACCTCCATTTCACGGTCAAACATGCCTTACAAACAAATTATCCCAGGAGCACAAAAGAGTGAAAACATACCAAGAACTTTTAAGGAATATGTTAAATAGCACGATTCTATCTTAGGCATTAGCATTCAGAGTGGTAAGAGAGCAGAAAAGTCGACAGAGTTAAAATCTTTTTGTTTTCTGAAAAAATCTCTTATTGCTACACACGTGGTAAAATTATGCTGATCCAAACCATTTGGCATGCCAAGCTACTGTATTTTCTACCACCATCCTGTTTCCTGAACACTTCAAAATTTCTCTCAGCCAAACTTCTCATGCAATTTCAAGCTTAATTTAACACATCTCACAAACAGACTTAATAAAAGAATGTCCTATCCCACAGCAAACAGAGTTGAGCTTATGTTGTGTGATTGTCTGTTTATCTAAGTAAATTTACTGTGGCTCTCTGGTCCCTACTTTAGAGATAAACTATTAATGACAGTTGCAATTAGGTCATGTTTTAAATCTTCCTTTTCCTTCTTAACTTGATAAGGCAACAAAGTTCTAACCAGTGGACTTTGCTTTTCTACACTGTAGCTAACTAATCTACTACTATCTCAATATTTAATTTTTTTTGTTTCTGCAGGTCTCGTCTCTCAGTATGTACCTACAGGCTTTCCCTGGAACTATATTAATTTAAGAACTTTCCAGGGACTCTTAGTCTTCCAAGTAAGAAACACTAAGTAATTTTTAAGCAGCCAAATCTTCAATGAGTCTCAGAAGCAAAGGTTCAGAAATGGGAAGCAAAATAACAAGAACAGATGTTAAATGATGTTCAAAGCAATAATTGTATAAGCAATGTACAATATATATTGAGTATTGAAGGACTGTTGCAAGTCTTACTTCCAAACTTAAAAATTTGTCCTTTTGTGTGTGTGGGTATTTTTGCAATGAATAAAGGATACTTCTCTGAAGTTGGTTTTAAAGAAGCACATCTCAAATACTTTTTAGTTGCTCGTTTGTACCTTTTCAGACAGAATATAAGAAAATCTTTGGTTTTAATCTGAAAATTTACATTTTGTTCTTTGATTTATATTTGTTCACTGATCTTATTTTCTTTTTTCCAAACTAACAGCCCTTATGTGTCAGGAGGAGAAAAATATGAAAGAAGGGATCAATGATATTGTGAAACACACCTAGACCTGTAAATTAAAACTAATAAAGGGCATTAACAAAGTATATCTGCTCCAATATGCTGTTGAAATAGAATGTCAAGTTTTTAACAACCACCTATTGGATCACTTTTTCCTTTCAGAAATAAAACATTTATTTCAGAACAGATATCTGATATATATGAGTTCTGAGTTTCAGAACTCTGATCTAGTTTCACCTCTGACTCTGAAGCTTTCCAGGATCTTAAACCAGTTAATGCATAAAGGTCATCGTGATGGGAATTTATTTATTAATAACTTAAACTTACACTTCAAAGGAAAGGTATGGATATAGGTCATAAGAGTTGACTTTACCAGGCAGAACTAACATAGAAACATTAACAGGAATGACAGAGGACATCCAAAAGTGAAAAGTCAGATATTTATTAGGAAAAGGAAGTCAATATAATTGTTGTATACATGATTTAAAATGCCCAGCATATTTCTATTTCTTTGCAAATTTAGAAGGAAAGGCTTGAATGCTCTGTGACATTTTCATATTTTAATTAAAACATTTACAAAAAAATTATAACTTTCAAATAAATTTTAAAAATCTCAAAATCTTCTTTGAAAAATTTTCAAATCTAAAAAAAAACCCTAAAGAAATCTCAAGCAACTATGCCAACTACAGGCCTCCAAGAGGGACAAAACTAAATTACGAGATGTAGGTTGTATCTTTGGAAGTTATCTGTGATCTTGATGGAATTCTTGGAGTGTTATGTATTCTGAACCACTAACAAAAAAAAAAATTGAGAAAAGGAAATTGTGTTAACAATAAACTTTTTTTCATTATGCTTAAAAAGTCTGTTTCTTTATAAAATATTTTTTTTCACTGTGGAAGCATGTTCTTTTTATTTAGAGTTCTTTTTGCTGTCTTGGTATAATAAAAATATAACATAGCAATGTAGAGATTACATGAACAGGTACAAAGCTTCACAAGGGAACCCAGACTGAACTCAGTAACTGTCTCTGTGATTCCTTATGAATGGAATGCCTTGTCTGTATCCTGCCCTAAGGTTTGATATTTCAATTTAGGGGCTGTGCTATATTATATACTTATGTACTAGTATCGATTCCCACGGCCTTCTCTTAAAATTCAAGAGTGTTTATCTGACCTGTTCTCAAAACAACAGGAAATAAAACCATTTAGGATGATTTTTTTTAAGACTAGTCACTTGAATGAATAATTCATAATCTTAACATATTTTCTCAGTATGTGTCCAAAAAAAATATAAATGTCAGTGCACCATCTTGTGGGACTTCTCTAATGGCAGTAGATCTCTACCATGGTAAAAGATTTTGTAAATAAGAGTTCTGAATCAGACAGAGGAAATGAACAGCAGGAAGGGGTGAAAATAGCAGTGGCAGAAAAAAGTACAATCTCCCTTGGAGAGAAAACTTGTAATATACTATACTTTGAGCATAATAAATCTGAATAAAAAAGACTCAAATAATATCTGTATGAAACGGTTTATAGAAAAAAATAAATTTTCATATCTAGGATTTACAGATCAGAGTGGTGCAATATACAGAACTGCCTCACAGAAAGAGTGGTAGAGACAAAGATTGAGGAATAGAGACAGGAGTCATTAAACTGTTTGTGTTGCAGAGTTTTAAGCAGTTCACTAATATGGCCACTGGTAACTAGTTCCAATATATGACACTTTGCAAATTGAAAAGGTAGAAATTCCTCATAAGTTCATGAAGTAGTGATGAACACATTGGATATTAGAATTATCTTACATGTTACTAGGAAATTCTGAGCTACTTATGAAAAGTTATTTTAGTGCTTGCTTCTTATAATTCCTTGTCTCAGGAATTCCTAAACCATCAGGAGGCAAAATGAGGTAAGGGGAGACAAGGAAGAGCAGGGAAGAAAAAGAAACCACCCAAGTCTTCTAGGTAGGCATCTGGATAATAAGTCTTAACCAAATGAAGCCAAGTCAGTGCCCTTCTTGGAACACCTACCTACTTGCAAATTTATTAGTAGAGAGAAATTTAGCCACTTGAACATCTTAAAGCAGGTTCTTTGCAAGTAATTATTGATCATTACACTGTAGTAATATAACCAAAGGTTCACATATTTCGCATTAAAAAGAAATAGTATAAGTGAAAAATCAGTTAAAGTAATCTCTCTCTAACAGGATACGTGTTTATACCTGAATTCTCCTGTTGATTTGTCAAAACAGAGAAAAAGAGCATGTTTGTATCTATAGCAAACAGCTTATCTACCAAAAGAACAGCTAGCTATTTCAATTACTAAATTCTAGCGCCATTTCTATAAAGGATCAGTTTGTTCTCTGATGCTTCTGATTTAATTAAATGCATGCAGAATAATTAATTGATTAATCAATTATTTGGTTATTGCAAAATCTCTCTGGATATTTATTTTTATACTTACCTCTATGGAATATTACCTTAATTTTAAATTTCAGTGCATTAATTAATGATGAAAATTAATTGAATCTTTTAGAGTATTTTTATTTTATCTTTCTACCATGAGTTCACTGAGACATGTTTTCAGAGGTAATTATAAGGAAAAAGGATGACTCAGTTAAAAAAAAGTCATTGAAAATACACCTTTTTCAATATGAAAAAGGCACACAAAATTTCAGCCAGATGCTCAAGCACCAGTACTAGTGTTCACAACTGGACATGCAGATGCCAAAAGAATAGGTCCTTAATGGGATGGCAGTATCTTCTGGCTCCTCAGGGAGTTACACAGATAAAAGCATGCTGGCTGATAAATTGGACTCTGCCTGGAGAATTGCTTTCAGAGTGTGGTTTCCCAGCTTCTCATTTTATTTTATTCTTACCGTTCTTTGAGTGGTAAACATCACCTGGCCCAGAGCTGCCTGTAATGTATTTATATCCCAGATCTGCCCAAATTATCAGTGAGAAAATCAAAGTGTATACAAATTTAGCATTGACAGATGTTAATTAAGTACCTTAATCAATTTACTAAGAGATTCACAGACATGACTCAGAGTGGTGTAGAATCTGGATTTGGGAACAGTACTTACTATTTTTCTGTATACAGAATTGGATGCAAAAGTATACAAATATACTTTTTTGGAAGAGATAGATCCACTGAATATTCAGCTAATAGAAACCAGTTGTTTTACCTGAATTAGGTGTTACTTCTCAGTCTTAATAACAAAAAGGAGAATCTTTGACACAACTTGCTTTCTACTGTGTGTACTTGAGTAGCACTTGAGCCAGTATAAAGTGCTGTAAGCTTTGAACCAGAAGTAGGTATCAGATCTTTATCATGACATATATATTTTTTAAAGCTCTAGACTTTTAGGTTGTATTATTACTGAACTTTTCATCAAGGATGGAGGAGTCAGTCTGAGTAAAATCAGGTTGATGCCTTAATGAAATTTAAAAAAACCTAACCTCCAAAACCTGATTATACTGAATAGTCTCAGAGGTTTAATTAAAAAAAATAGTATTTGAACAAGCTATTTTCTATTTTTGCTTTCTTAGTCCAAAAAAAAAAAAAAAAAGACCCAAAAAGCCCCAACCATTTTTCTTTCTGGTATACATCCACAGGAAGAAGCAGTAGAAAGACAAATTTAGCAAGCAGCAATTTCCAGCAGGATTTCTCATCAGAACATATTTAAAATAAGATGATGTTTTCTGGCACTCTTCCTCCTTTCTCCTCATCTCCCAGATCAGAAAAACTGAATGAATGGTTCAAGCACTGTAAGAGTACTGCAAGGTCACTCAGTTGTGGCAGGAACTTATTATAATAGTTCCTTTGCATTTTTATGCCACTGCCCACCATCTTCTCCCCTCACCCCCCCCAAAAAAAAAACAAACAACAAAACAACAAAATAGAAAAAAAAAAAAAAAAAAAAAAAGAAAGACAGCAAGTATTTGTCCTATTTCCCCCAGTTCTTACTGGCTTCTGTGTATTACATTGATATATATGGAACTATGAAGAAGGTACTCTGCAGAACTGCTAATTGACATTATTTCCCCAATATGACCCCTCAGCAAAGGGTTTTTTGACAGTACTGAAAAATAACAACAAACCACTAATTTGCTCTAAAGCCTGGCTCTTCAGCAGTTCGCATTGCTCCCTAGCTAACAGTTGAGCTTTGCCACAGGCTAAGCATTTGTTTACATAACTCTTGTTTTATTTGAAAGGAGTGTCAATGTAAACCCATCAAGTTCTACAATTGCAAATTGTGAAATGCTGACATAATGATAAATACTGAGAGCTGCAAAACTATGGCAATTAATGAAAGTCTAAGAAAAAGGAATAAAATCAAGAAATGACTGTGTTGCTCACTCTGTTTATTGTCTACGCAAAAAAAAAGTTTTCCAAAGAAAACAATTCAATGACAAAAATCTCCTTAATACAGTCAATGTTAAAATTTAATCTAATGCTGTTTGTGCTTGGTTACTGCTGATCATTTATTGAGCCACATATTTTTTATCAAACTGTTTTTCTTATACATACAAATCTATAATGTTTTTTAACAATAGGAAAATAAATAAGCTACAAAACTAAAATACAGACTTTGATTTATTAGGTAAAATAATAGTACAATAGTAGTAAAAACAAAGTGATAAAGTAATAATATTTTTGTTTTCTTTTTAGAAAGAAGCTAACTCTGACATTTAGTGTTGGAATGGGCGTGAGGGGAGGAGCATTTTGTGTATTTCTTAAAATCCCATTAGTTTCTATGATGCCATTGGGTTACTGACAAAATTGTCAAAGACTTCAGCAGAAACGACATTACATTAACCCTGAGGCCTTTTGAAAATTCCACTCATATACAATACAGGAAGAGGACTAAGTTGCGAAGAAATACAAAAGACTATAATTTATATTATTTAAAAAACCAAAGAAGAAAAATTACAAGGTTCCCTCATATGACATTTGTGCTGAATTTTAAACCCTAGATGTATAGGTATTGAAGCCAGTGGGAACTTTTCTGACTGCAAAATGAATTTGACTGATCTTGCTTTTTACACAAGCTAGCTGATTCTGGTCAAACTGGGTTATATTTTTGCTATTTGCATTCCTAGCAGGAACGTTTCCATAAAAGAAAATAATTGCATTCAACATTATGTCAAAGAGGCAAATTTATTTCAGAGGCAGCATTTTCTAGTGGTCCAAAGAAAGGAAGAGAGGAGAAAGCTATTAAAATCTTATCTACTTTATACTGTATTCAGTGGAGTCCCTCACTCAGAAAGATGTGAACAATATCAGAGTTGCCTGTTTCTTATCACTGACTTTTTAGAATAGGTATTATCTATATATCTGTGTCTATACAGAGATACAATCCACACTTCATGTAAAAATTACCACAGATGCACTTATACAATAGAAGTGTTTTATATGAACACAATTTGGGAAAAAAAAAATCATGATTCACTCACAGTTTAACTATTAGAATACATTGATAAAAAATGGAAAACTACAAAATTTGGGGTTTTCTTCTAGAAGATGACCATAGCTGATGTGAAGGTGGTTCCCTGGAGTAAATTCTATGCAGTATGATAGAGCATAGATTCAAATATCAAAATTCTTTGAGGTTTTTTTGGCAAATACATAGTAATGAAAATCCTTACATGCTCTCCAGCTAAACCAGAGTAACCACTGTCTATGACTTTCACAAAATCTCGATAAAAACCAGAGTTGTTAATGAGTTTTTCATAAATAACCTAGCAAACTATTTTTAGGCTGTTGCAGTGAGTTGACCTCACTTGGATGCCAGGTGCCCACAAACAACTCCATTACTCTCCAGCTGGACAGAGGAGAGAAAATAAGATAAAAAACAAGTAGGTTAAAATAAAGCAATTTTCTACAGCAAAAGAAGCAAAAGTTTGCACACACCTAGGCAAGGGGAAAAAAAAAAAAGTTCAATCTCTACTTCCTACCAGCAGCAAGCAATAATTATCCACCTCATGGGAAGCAGCACTTCAGTAGGCACAGTAACTGCTCCAAAAGGCAAACATTATTCTCAACATATACCCTCCATCCCACCCCTCTCCCTTAGCTTTTATATCTGAGCTGACGTCACCTGGTATGGAATATTCCTGTGGTTTATTTGGGTCAGCTGGCCTGGTTGTGTCCCCTCCCAGGATTTTGCCCATTCCCAGAACCTTGATGGGGCTGGGAATATCAGAGGGACAGCCCTGATGCTGTGCCACCGCTGCTCATCTGCAGCCAAAACACCTTTCATCCACACCTTTCCAGCTACCAATGCAAAGCACAACACTCTATGGGAAAATGAGTTCCAGCTCAGCCAGACCAAATACAGCTATGGCAATTAGAATCATCTGTTAAGGCTTTTTAATGTATTAGTTTTCAAGAGAAAATAAATAGCAAAGAAAACCGAATAGAAGTGCAACCTAAAATATATTACAATCCCATACATCTGCAGAATTACTTTACCCATCATGAGGAGCAGAGAAGGGGAGTTAACAGCTTTGTTTTTTCTTGTGTGATTCAGAAACACACTAAAGCCCAGTTGCAGACCAAATCCTTCCCATTCCTTCAGTGACTATCCAGAAGTATGCACCTTACTATTTGTATTAGTTTTACTTTGCCCTTTAAAACAGAAGTAGAATCAGGGCTAGAAAAAATTTGTTCTGAAAGATAAATCTGTACCTTTACTAGATCTTAAATATAAGTTTCCTAAACTATTTTTTGTCATAAACAATATCTGAAAACTAGAAAATTCTCTTCTTACTCTCATGACAAGGTAAAACAAGATGTGCTATGATTAGAAAGTATATATTGCTGCAAAAGCTATTGGCTTTTCTGCTATGAGAACATTTCAGTACATATCTAAACCCCACATTAAGGCACAAGAAAAATAATTGTTCTAATATTCTTTTTTCTTTTAAGTTGATTGAACTGTGTCCAGGGAACCTACCTGAAAAAGAAATAATAAGCAAATAAAAAAAAGCAATTAAGAAATTGTGTTGGAATTCCTGTGCACAAACTATTTTATTCTTGATTGAATAATTACCAGCACATATCAGAGACCTAAGCAAGATGTGTGTTTGTAGGTATCCAATGGATAAAATTCCAGGTTCCTGAGGAAAGATGAGAAAATGATTAGTCAGTTTTGAATCTATTTTCCCTTTTAAACAAGAGGACTGAAAATGAACACAGATGCATAGACACAGTTTTTATTCCAAGTTTTTTTTCTGCCTTTTTTTTTTCCTTTTAGAAGATTTTTGTCACTAATGTTCTTTTCTTATTGATAGCACTTAAGCACTATGCTTGTTGGGTCTTTTATTCTCTCTATACCTCTCTCTGTCCAACTACATAGAAGTCACAAAGGGATTTGCCATAGTAAGAAGTAACAATTTATTGCCAATTATGTAGTAGATAGTCCTGAGGTGAGAGGAGAAATACATCAAGCAGTGTGACAATTTGCTGGACTCCTCCTTTTCTAGAAGATGGTGCTCTCAGTTTCTTTTATATTGCCCCTGGAAAGAATAGAAGCAGTGAATCTCTACACAAGAAAAGATATTTTATGTTGCCAACAGCTATCTTCCTCATTTTGAAATAAGTTTCCCAGGCAGTGTTTCTTAAGTATGTGTCTCTATTATGTACTGGGGACAGAAAGGCTTTTAACCAGATCACCAATAAATTGTAGCACTTTTTCTTGGTGCGTATCAAAGGATGCAAATTTGATTTCCAGTGCTCCTGAGTTTTTTATTTTACTAATTGAAAAGCCCACTGAATAGATGGATCTTTTATATTTGTTAAGTGCTCAGAAATGAAGCTGTTCAGAGAAAATTCAATGTCACTCCAAATACCTTTGCAGAAAGTTTCCTTTCCTTGATTCTCCTCAGACTGCTATGCCCAGCAGCACACTCAAGGCTCACACTGTCAGCCTGACCTCCCCAGTCTTTTCAGCTGGATTCTTCCACCAAATTCATTACAAGTGCTTCAGCAGTGTGAAGGAAGTGAAGATTCATAAGGATCTGCAGGGTGGGGCATAACCAAACAAATACAGATGTTGTTATGCACATTTTGGCACACTGTGATTTTTCCTAATGCAGTGGTATTCAGATAAGGCTTTGTTCCTTTCTGACTTTGTAGACAGGAATGAGGTTTGGGCTGAAATTAAATGTCACCACAAAAATCCTGGCTCAAAGGTCTGGCAAAATCCTCTGAATTTTGGGCAATGATATTAAAATTCAGGCTCCTATCGGACTAATTTTCCTCTTTGTCAGGAGGATCCAAACAATTTGTTAAACAATATTGATTTAACTGGTAGAGAAAAGCACTAATTAGAAAGTTAATAGAAAAGAACACCTAATTTCAACACTGGAACTAACCTCATTTATAATCCCCATCTCCAGAAAGTCACTGCAATGCCAGATGGTTGCTTTTCTCCTCTCACAATAGCCTTTCTTCACTCATATTTTTAAGTCTTGTTGGTACTGAGATCTGAATTAAGTTGATGTGATAGGGCACTATAAATTGCTTTTTCAGGCTTCTCCTCAGTCCACACACCTGTTCCTCTTCCCGTGCCTGCCACCAAAAGACACTGAAAACAACTCCCACAGACCTGCCCACAGATTTTGTTATTTCAGCTCCTGAGCAAGGGTGCATCACAGGCTGAAGTGAAACATTGCTCAGCTCACCGGAGTTTCAACTGCTTCTTAAGTCCCCAATTGCAGCACATGCTTGCAATAGGTTTCTTATTTCTGATTTTGTGTTTGAGCTTTTTAACATAATACTAAAAGCCATTGGTTTTGTTTAATAACCTACTCACCCTAGAAGCATTTAGGCAGGCCCAGCCTAAATTACTATCTGTGTTGAAAATTACAACCTTATCTCTATTCAAAGGTATAGTTTGCTCTTTAATACCAGTCTCTCTTAAACATGCACAACGTATGCAAATGTGCTCCAACATGCTCCCTTCTATGCTACCAAATATCAACACATTTCCCCTCTAACTGCATTACTTTTACCTTAAGTGTCAGGTACCATGGTTGCAGGCTAGTTTTTCAGAACACCAAGTCTAAATATTTTCATGCATGTATGTCTATGACAGATCTGTTATCAAAAAACTACAAACAGATCATAAAAGTTCTATTATTCTCATTTCACTGTGGTTTTGAAGGATTAAGTGGCTTCCCAAGAGATCAGGGAGAAACTCTGAGTTCCACTTCATTGCTGAATTCCTGTTAATACTGCAGTGTAAAATCACTACGACTTAGATATTCTTTTTTCACATCTTAAGGTGAGGAATAACAGTTCCTAATTGATTTTAAAGGAAGTAACAAATAAATATAAAAATAGAAGAAGACATAAGCATTATATAATTTATTTCAGTTTTTTAAAAATATCTTTTTCTGAATCATCTATTATTTGGCATACTGGAGCAGAAAGCTTCACTTCTGTTGACTCATTGTTGTCACATTGATTACAGTTCATTTTTGGATTTAGGCATGAGTTCATTAGTCACAGGGTTTACTTGAGTTTTGCACGTTGCTCTGTAGTGATGCGATCCAGAAGCTATTCTGTTCAGTGATCTGTAGCATCTGAGAATTTTCATTCCTACTTTCTGATTATTTTTATATTGGTACTTTAGATATTAATATAGATTCTTGATCACTTTCTAGGTTCCATTTCTTGCTCAGGCTCATTTCTGTATGGGGCACTGAATCTCTGTACCAAATGAGTGTAATATGCATTTGCAGAATGTTTCACTTTGATGCTCTAATGTTACTGCATTAAGGATTATTCTTGCTTTTACTGAGTGGTAGCAACAGTTAAATTGTGAATCCTCTGTCATTCAGCCCAGTGGATCATCACTACTTTTAATCTCCCTTTGTTTTTGTTGAATGTACCCATATATTTTCCTCTAGAAACTGAAAATTATGCAGCTTCCTAAGGTCCTCATCTAGAAGTTCAGATGTCATCCTTCAAGATGAAGAGAGAAAAAAATATAATCCACCTGTCAAGATAGATTTCTTTTTCTAGAGCATGTGTAACACCAGAGCAGTTAATAACTAAATTGTGTACTTGATCACGTCTTGAAATAAGGGTTTGCTGGGTCAGATCCTCATAGTAGGTGACCAGGCGCTAAGCCTCTCATCGTGCAGGCTCCTTTCTGCTGCACTTCAGTTGAATATGGATATTGGTTTTTCCGCTTCTTTTAGCTTTCCATTATCTTGGAACTTGGCTTTGTTTTGCTATTAATTCATCACGTCTCTATTTTATACATGTAACTTTTCTGCTGTTTTTTTGAACATCGTTGTCTCAACAACTCAATATTTTTGCTGGATAAAACCTTTTCTACTTCTTATATGCCATATCAGTTACTCAGAGTAGGCCAAGGGAGCTCTTCTATTCTTTTAATCTGATTAATCTAATTAATTTTCTCTTTTTTTTTTTCTTTTAATTTTTATTTTGTTTTCTATTTTTAAGTCCAACCTGAAAAAACTATGGTCCAGATACTTCACAAAAGTAATAAAAGAATGAGAATTCAATAATTATTATTTTGATCATTATTGTTATTGGGTATATTCAAACAAATAGTCCTTAAACCCTGCAACATGATAATGAGCATCATGATGTCAATTGTACCTATCTACTTTCTGAATATATTTTGAATATAAATATATTTTTCTTACTGTGAGGGTGGTGAGACACTGGAATGGGTTGCAAAAAAAGTTATGGATCCCCCAACCCTGGAAGTGTTCATGGCCGGGTTGGATGGAGTTTTGGCAACCTGGTATAGTGGAAGGTGTTCCTGGCCATGGTGGATTAGATGATTTTTTTAGGTCACTTCCAACCCACACAATTTTTTTTTATATATGATTTTAAACCCCATTTTTAATCTCAATTTATTCCAAATGCCAATTATTGTTTTTATTATTCAATTATAATGCCAATTATTTTATTTTAATTTTTATTATTTAGAGAAGATTTCCTCTGATGGAGAATTAATAGAACTTGAAGATACACATACGAGTGGAAGATTTAGTATTGAATTTCATTTGCTATTTTATTGTAGTAATATTTAGACATCATTATCTGAAAGAATCAGAAGAGGCCTGAAGTCCATACTCAGAGCTGTCTGCAGGGAGATGTGATAGTTTGTAGAAGACAGAAGGCCATCTACACATCACTGACTACTGCATTTTAGAACCCTGAGCTGTTACAGCACTTACTTGCTCTTCTCAATTTGAAAAGGGTAATGGCAAGTAATCCTATTTCATTTTATGAAAATGATCTTTTTTACAATCTTCTGTGGAATCAATGTCATGTCTGCCTATGCTCCAGCAAATGACCATTTCATTATTTAATTTCAAAGTATACTCACATCACAATGTCATTTACTGGATAATAACAGAGCTATAACAAATGAGTCTTTGTGCCTCTCTGTATCTGATCTCAGACATTATCATTTTAGTCAGCCAACACATAGTGCAGAAATGTTTGGAAATGATAAGGACCTTTATTTCTCTTCTTATTAATTGATGTCATTAATTATAATCATAATGCAACCAACATTTTTTCCACATTTTTCTACTGAAACCAAAAGCTGTAGCAGACTGATGGACCAGAAGACAAAGAAAATTAGGTGGAAAAGCCCCTCTTAGCTCAAACTTCCCCCAGGAAAAAAAAAAAAAGTACAAGATTGTAAGAGTTTACAAAGCAGTTCTAATGACATATGTGGGCAGAAAGCAACAGTTTGAGGTAATACACAAAACAATGAACAGAGTGAGTGAGTTCTGTGTACCTGAATATAGATTTAATAATTTAATCACACATTTCATGAAAACAGTAAGCCAACTGCTTTCCAAAGCAGTTACAGGATTTATCTACTGCTGCAGTTAAGTCCTCTATTTCTCCAAGCACAAAGATGGACAGATGGTCACCAGCAGATCAAACCCAAAAGTCAATGTTGACACTCATGTCATATTATTGTTTCTGTATACACCATTAATTCTTTTCAACATCTATTACCATTCCTGTTTCAAAGCAATAAGAGAAAAAATGAACTAACATCGTAATAAACCTGATGTTTGTTTTTTTGGATACATTTTTGTCCATATGGATAAATATTATCGTGGTATCATAAAAAAAAATAAGTAAAAGGACGTTTTAGTAATATATGACCTTTTCTTTGCTTCTTTTGAAATTGTTTATAAATTATTCAGAGCTGCATGGAAATCAAGCTAATTACAGAAATTAGTTGAGAGTTGCAGGACAATATTCATAAGTAGAAAGTTTTCCATGGGCTCTGACAAATACACTATTTGTATACACTTGCATCTGTACATAATGTTAACAATAATTCAGTGGGAATTATGTTCAAAGTCTATTTAATGTAGGTTTCTACAGACTTCTTTAGGTCTTTTCACACAGCTATAGTTCATGTTTATTATCAATTATATTCAGTTTAGTTGTGGTTTGTGTATGATCTTGTCTCCTACACCTTTATGCATTTCCCGGAACATAGCACAGCTTACAGAAAAACAAATATTTGATTTAATAGTTATAACAAAACTAGTATGAGCAACTGAACAGGTCATATGCATAAATGCAGCACTCCAAGTGGAAAAACTTAAAGTAGTTGGAGAGGTAATCAAATATTACCATACATTATATAGTACCTTAATTATCAGTCCAGAAGAGAAATAATGAGAAACAATGTCCTGTGTTTTGATGCTTTCTGACGTAGCATCTTTTTATTTCATGACTGGATTGCTTCAATATTATAGAATAGCTGTTGTTCTGCAATAATAGTTCTGTAATACCTGCAGTATTACAATGTGTTGAAACTTTATTTCCTAACACTAAATAGACATTTCCTATGATTTAGGATATGCTAAAAAAATGAATCAGAGTTTACTTGAGAAGATGAATGGCCAAGTTATCTCTCGAAATATTTGAGAAAGATACATATTTTCATGGATCTATTCAATAAACATGGTGTTAAGAATTTGCCTTTGACCTGATATAGGGATTTTTTTTCCCAGCATTTATTTTAGCTTTCCTCACAAACCAAGCCAAATGGTCTTGAAGATATACTGATTAAGTGTTTGATGGAGGACATTTCTAAATTGAAGACATTGAGATAAGTAATGTAGTATGGACTGCCAGTTACCTTGGGTGAGGGTATGAAACTGATTTTTTTAGCATTTTAACATTATGAACATACTATTTGATTTCATAAAATGCAGTGATAGTTTCCAAACCTGTGTCATTTAAGTGCGTATAAGTGTTACTTGTGTTATTTAAGCGTGTATAAGTGAAAGTTCTATAACTCTGGGGTTTTTTTAGATTTGGTTGCAGACGACATTGAATGAGTAGCAATTATTTGTGATTGAAGACTAGAAACAAGTGTTAGTCAAGCTTTCCCCGTGCAATGTTCTTAACTATTACATGACTGGGTTTGATTGAAACAGTATAGCTACTCAGGGTTAGGATTATAGAAATTGCTGCATTACTCAGCAATTTCACCTCTGCATTCCCAGGCTTTTTACTGCAGCTCTGGACTGATCAGAACCATCTGGTGGCATTGTCACTTTAGACTATCACAGAATCAGAGAATCTTCTGATTTGGAAGTGAGCCACATGGATCACTGAGTCCAGCTCTTTAGTGAATGGCTTGTACGGGGTTGTAAACCACAACCTTGGCTGTATTAGCGCCACGTTCCAACCAGCTGAGCTAACCTCATTAGGAAAACCCTAGTGAAACACAAAGTAGCAGCTTACTGTAGTCTGACTGCCCACTCTGCTCCTTTCTTAAGAGTACTTAGCTCTTCTTAAGGCGCATTTAGACAATGCATTAAATTATTGCAGGTAGATGTACACAAACTAACTACAACTAAAGCACAGAGCATGTGATCATAAGTTCTATTGTGTTTCATGATACAATAATTAAGTAAGTTCAGGACATGCTTATTAGCTCAGTAAAATGCCATTGCAAAAACTGTATTGGTAACATCATTAAAAATTCTTTATTCAGTAAACAGACATGTACAGAAATTGAATGCTATTTTTTAATAATCATAAGAAAACAATTACTACAACAGCAATTCATTGATCATTAAATGACATTAAATCTTCAATCCACAGAGCAAATGAGCAAAACACTTTTCTAAGTTATTCTGACCCTATAATAAGAGGATAATTTCCCCAATATTCACTAAGAAAGTGAAAAGTCAATACACAATTTGAAGCAGGGAATTTTTTTCTTGCAACGGATACTATAGATGATACAAATGGAACTTTTTGGACATATATTTGAATGATAATGAATTTCCTTACATAGCAGACAGCAAGTTTGGCTATCATTGCAATATTATTTTGAATTATTGCATTGATTGACCAGTAGACAGTGAGGTGCAGTCTTATTTGTTTGCATACAGAAGATCTTTTGACAGTGTTACGAAACATATTCCAGGCCACGTGGAATTTCCCATGGATTTTGAAACAATACAGGCATTTGCTGAACTAAAGTCCTGATTCCACTATTTTAAAGGGCTGATTTTGGTGAAATGTCAGATCAGTCCTGAGTTTTCAGCAGCAAGTAGGAAGGTGAGGTTGACAGGGAGCATTTGATAGCAAAATCTAAAGTCAAGTCTTTAACTGAGAGGATTTCTTCCTTTCAGTGACCACTTGATCATTGATATTAAAACCATTTAACCCAGTGCTAGCTGCTGATTAATATTTTGGATGATTAAGTAATCAGCATTGTAAATTATAAATTAATCACAGAGGGACAAATAATAAATTACATACTTAACCTACATTTTATCACAGCTAGGAGACCAAACCAGTTCTCAGAGTTCCCATAACAGAAATGAAGTGACTATTAGCTATAAATCAATACCATTAACCATTTAACACTTGACCTTTAAAGAGAGAGATTTTCCTTAAAGAAAATAAAGATACATTCTTGAAACTGTGGTAGACAATGGATGTATTTTCAAATGAGCGCTTTTTCAAATATAAGATTATTTTCATTAAACAAATTATACTTTTAACTGTCCTGAAGTTTGTGCAAGTGCCTAGAAAAAAGAATGAAAACATGTAATATGTAATATCTGTGAAATACACATGTCAGTATGTGTTTAGAATCAGGGAGAGGGATAAAGAGCTATAATGGGCAAAGTATATGGAAGTATATTAATAATATGATAAATACAGTCTCAGTTTATATATATAGATACACACACACATATGTATGGATATATGTATATATACAAGAGCTAAATTCAAAATCAATCAAAAACAATTGTAGTGAGCTGAAGCAGCTTCAAATTGCTTTTTAATATATCAGGAATAAAAGGCAAATATATAGGTAAGGGATATTATCTTTTGATTTGGGCTCAAGTATATTTTTGCTGCTTGAGTCACTGGTGTAAGCACATCATGCTTCTGGTGCTCTAACCATGAATGTATGCTCAAATATTCACAGGGGCCTTTTGGGGATATCATGTGGCCAGTGGTAAGCATGCAGGATATCCATTTTTTTATGGCAACAAAGGTAGACGGAATTTCTAGGCAGACTATATTTAGGTTCCTGTTACACTCCTGGTATGTATACCAAAGGATCTGAAAATTCAAGATATGGGAATGATTTTATTCACTTTATCTAACTGGGAGGAGACAATGAATTCGAACAGTGTAATTGTTCTGGTTTTTGATCTTTGAAAACAATCTTTAAAAAATCCATGAGACAGATTCTACTACTAATTCAACTTCACTGAAATTCTCCAATATTTTACATATGTACTAGAGATCAGATTGTGACTAACCATGCTTACAGTCTCCAAATTATTCTACAAACAGTTCTGCTTAAATCTCTTAAGAATTAATTCAGTGTATTTTTTGTTTTAAATGTAAAAAAATAAACACAACATGAAACCAAAGAAATGTTAAAAATAACTTCTATAGGAATTTTATCCTCACATCAATATGATAATATTCTTATATTTCCAATTACTTATTTGATCCAGCAATTTAGATTACTGAACAGATTTCAGATTTAAAATATTTGTGGCAATAATATATTTCTGCAAAATCCAAATTAAAGGAAAATATTACATGAACATGGATGCACATATGTCTGAACATGATCTTACTATACAGAGTTCTTTTCAACAGTTGTGCTTCAACACAAAGATTTTTTTTTAAATCGTTAGAGGACTACTAACCCACTCAAGGATGGTTTTTACTGGAAAGAAAAGTGGCAGTCATTGGGATTTTAAATTTGTATCTGTAGCAATATATATCCACTGGTTTTTGCCTAAGTATGAGACCTTAAATTCATATTGAACTGTGGATATCATCTGATTCCTTTCCATATTGAGCGCACCTTCTGTTAGTGAAAGAAGTATGCATAACTTTCCTTGACTGTCAGCATTTAACCGTTCGTTACTTCATTTTAAAGAACAAGCTGAAAGCTTGGTAATATACTTTGGTAGTATAGTATAAACCTGAGACACAGAGGGTCCTTCTTTTCAGCTCTTTGATCTCTTCCTAAGTTCATCTCACTTCTTCCCTTTGGTCTTGGCACAAAAGACTGTGATGTCACCTATTACTTCAGCACCTCTTACGGCTTTGAATCTGATTTTTGTAACCGGTGTGGTAACTCATGAACAGTTTGCTGTTGAACAGAAACAACACATTTGTTCAGTAATATGAGAGCTAATTTAGACCATTTCTCTCTCTTGTCTTTTCTCATTAATGGCCATTTCTTGAAGGATATTTGATAAAATTATTTGTCTCAAAGATAGCCATCACGAAGGTTGGAAACAGAGCCAGAAAAATAAGTGCAAGTCATTGTAACTCACATCTGATTGGAGACAGAAATGTCCACAAAAGTAGTCAAAATCTTCAATAAAATTTGAAAGAACAATTTATTCTGGCTGAAAGGTTTCACAGATAAAGTTTCCAGTATAAAATAAAACAAAAGAGCTGAAAGCAAAGATTCTAAGAAACACAAAAATAAGGAGACACAATGAAAAATAGAATATTAAGCAAATAAAATCTGTCCTAGAAAGTCTCAGTACCTGGGACAGTCTGGGACAATGGGAATTTATTTTTAGCTTCTGTGCTGTTCTCTAATGTCCCAGCAAAATGACTAATTTGAATGTGAATATATAGCTATATAAGGAAAAAAAAAAACACTTCATGGATGAATTCACAAGAAGCAATCTTCAGTGTGAAATCCTCCCTCTTCAATAAAAACCCTTTGTAGTCACATAGAAGTGCCTGGCAAGGTGAAATGAGATGAGATGAGATAGTGTGGGCATACAGAGTGACTTAACTTTAAAGAATGTTGTCAAGGAGAACAAACTGGAGCTACAGGTACTTACAAAAGGCAATAAAACAAGGGGAAAAATATAGCCTACAATAAATACTAATAAAAGCAAAATAATTTGGACAAAATATGGACTTGATGCCACGATGGATAAGAAGTTCAGAAGTCATCAAGCATGTAAAATTTGTTCCAAATTACATTAGCTATGAGTTTGTCTCAAAAGGGCAAATCACCCTTTTGAAAAACTTGGTTGTATTAGCATATGGTTTGCCCCACTCTCATTTGTTAACAGTATTTTGAATTAAAGGAAAATTCTGTGAATCAGTTGTGTGCTTAGTGGATGAATAAGAATGTGGTTTTCTTTTTACACTTTCTTACCACAGCTTTTTTCATAGTATTTCTTAGTTGATATTCACCTTTCTTGTTGTCCTTTGTTTAGTATTGAGGTCAAGTCACAGTTCTAATTGACTATATTCAATTCACTGCATTTTCAAATAGGATCTTTGTTCACTTATTCCAATTCTGTCTATCATACATGGGGAGAGGTCACCCTGGATTTCTGCAGATCTATTTCATTCTACCACTAAAATCATTCTTTTGAAATTCCTTTTTGTTCCAGTGGTTTAAAAATAAAAATTAAAAAAAAAATTAAAAAGGTAGCATTTCAGCTACTGATGTGCTTTGGTATCTGTCTTCCACTACTGCTACTCAGTATCATATCACATATATCCCCTGTGTCTTGCTCTTCATTTACACACAGAAATCTGTTTGTTTCACAGACTGTGAAATGCATGGGGCACAGATATATTCTTGCTCAGTATATTGCAAAGCATCTACCAGAGATATAAGAGAAAAACAGCTTCTGCTGTAGGAAAATGTCGGTAGCAGTGTACATGTGCTCTGTGCCATTGATTGAATAGGTAGCCACTGAGGTATAAGGATAAAAGAAATGGAACTATGAATATGCCTTAGCTTTTTTAGCTATTCAAAATCATGACTATAGTAACTATTTCAAACATTTTTTGATCACTTTGGTGCTGTTTACATTATAAGAGCAATTTCTACAAGTTAACTTTCCATATTGTATCTACATATGACTTCTTCATCAAAACCTGGACTGCAACATAGACATTAGGATGGTATGAGCTACACCAATATAAGTCTGAGCAGTTGTATGGAGGAGAGGACTAAGGAATATTCATGATTTGATGTGGTAGAAGCATGGTCATCCACTTCCAATATTTTCTCAGGAATCATCTCAAATTCATTACGATCTCCTTACTTCCCCTGCTACTAGAATATTTTCAAATCAAGCTCTTTACTATACTGCATATCAGGATCTAGTTAAGATTTGGTTTTTATTTTGGATTTCATTTGAACATTTCCTTTCATTTCCATTGAACATTTCCATTGTCCTCCACCTACAAAGCCATCTGTTCTGTTGGCAGACACATGCAAATTCTGTAATTGTTGTCATTCTTAGCATAGTACAAACCATCCACAATTCAAAGGACAAGACATGCTTTGTGAGTTGGCCAAGTGTGTGTTGTTGTCAAAATTGCTTTAAAAACATTAACAGGAACAGTATTTGATTTTCTGACTATTTAGGATATGCATCTGTGTTACCAGGATTAGAAGACTGGATTTTTTTGAAACTGCTAAGTACTGTGTTCCTTTCTCATATATTTTTTTTATTGTTTATGATCTGAGATTAGTTGATTTTGTCTTTAGTAACCTTAGGGTTAGATTTTTTTCTGGAGGAGGCATTGACAACAGCTAAAGGTGACAGACTGCTTATAAGATTAACCTCTTCTATATATGCATAAGCTGAAGCAGTGCAAACTTCATCCTGTTATTAATATCCATGCCTCAGCTTGTGTTGGGAAGGAGAAAAAGGAAGCCAAGCACTTGAATGCAAAGAAAAAAAACCAAAAGCATGCAAGTTACCCTAAAAAGAAAGTCAGTGAAATTACACAGTGACAAGACTGTATCTTTTCTCTTCATATTTCCACTTTCATAGAAAGCTAAAACTGGAGGTGGTAGTAAAATAAAGGCTCACACAGAGTAGAGTTCTGACAACAGATCATTAGACTTTGAGGATTCCCTTCTTAACAGCATCATATTTTGCTACAGAGATGTTTCCCACATTTTCTCTACATTTTTCATCATATTTCAAAAAGGAAGGAAGTTCAATTAAGTGGCAGATCCACCTAAAGTGAAGATTTTAGTTCACTTTGTTGGGAAATTAATCCAGATTCTTTATACTTATGAAAGTTTCTCACAACAGTTCACTGTTGCATCCTGGATTTGGGTTCAAATTATGGTTTTTTTCTTTGTTAATTTTCCAGTTCTCTGTACCCTCGTGCATCCCCCGGGTTTTCCCCTACTCCTGTGGTTTCCGTGCCCGTCTCCCCATTCTCGCGGTCCCACTCAACCCAAAGCCCCGTGTCCGCCCCTGCCGTGTTCCCATTGGTCGCTGTAGTACACATCATCACCATGATGTCTGTACCCATTGGGCGGGAGGGCTCCCTGTCCGACCTGTCCCACCCCTATTTGATCCCACTCCTCGACATGCTTGAGGCCATTTTGCGTCTGTGTGAAGCTGAGATTGGCTGCAGCTTTTCCATCGCAGCTCTCGCAGCCAATAAAGCATCCAGCCGCCACGCGGACAGATTTGGATGAATTCCCTGCCTCTTTGTTTCTTCCCTCGCGCCGACGGCGAAGCGCGGCCAACAGCCCACCCCAGAGCACGGCAGCAAAAGAGCCTGGGAACTGCGGCGAGCCCCGGCCCCGACGAAAAGCTGAGACGCTCAAGCCAGGCGCTCGAGAGCTGACTGGGGCCGAGAAAAGTAACGGGCAGCTGCGGTTCACTGCAATTTCTATCTGAGAAAACTAAAATGTGCATATTTCTCCTTCTGGAATACAGACAAAAATGACACAATATGCATTATATTTGGCAAATCTCAGTTACAGGGTGGATAAGCAGCAGTGCGTTGTTCATTTTTCCTAAATCTCCCTTCCACTATATATCTTTATTTTAAATTTTATAACATTTAAATGAGTGAAATTAAAATACAAGAAGTTGAAACAAAAATGTGAACAAGATGTATAATTTTTATCACTGAAATTAGTATGTACAGTCTTAGGAAGTACTTTGTAATTTTGATATTTAATGGGGTCATGGCATTGCTGCTAAATTGAGAGAGCTTTTCAAAGCCTTCTCCAAAGTCCAATACATTAGTAGAAAAACTCTTGGTGATTTCAACAGATTTGGCTTGAGTTCCATGGTGAATATATGCTTACTTCCATATGAGACCCTTGGAGAGCCAGAAGCTGGACCATTTCAAGTATCTTTATTTCCATATGCTCATGTATTAATTATCTTTACTTTCCAGTTTCTTTTTTATCCCCTACCCTAGCATCAAAACCACCAGACATCTAATCAAATGGGAAAATTACAAGGAAAAAAAAAATCTGTAGTTTAATAGAAGGCTTTTTTTTGGGATTTTGTGAGGATTTTTGTTTGTGTTTGTTTGTTTTCCTAGGGTTTAAGAATTTAAATGCTGAATGTTACAAACAGAAAATTTTGTTCAACTCTGCCAGTTTCATCCACCATCTGCAAACTGAATGAAGGACTGTACATCATATCTAGGGTTCAAGATAATAAAATATTCAGAAATAAAGGCTGCTAGGACATTATCCTGAGACAAGCAGTTTTTAAGTTCCTATGAAGTGTTGAGACTTTTTATCTCCAGTGATTCAAATCCTATCCAGTGCTGATCCTCACTCGTAACATTGTACTTACCCATATTAAATAGGAAAGGAGATAGCAAAGACTATATGGTAGAAGGACCTCTCCAGAAGCTGCACTCTTTTCTTTCATGTTTTTTTGCTGTTCACACCTCCCAGTAACCCTGAGACAATGCAGCATGCTACAATAGTTATAGGACAGCAAGAGCCCAGCAACTATTCAAAGACAGCTCAATCATTCTTCATCTTTCTCTCCTTTTTCTAACAGTAACAGAATTTGAAAATGTATGAGCACCTTTGAGCAAGGATACTGAAGTCATCAAATAAGAATAGGCATCACTGGTGGTGGAATATAATAAAAGAGGAAAAGACAGACAGTAAATCACTGTCTTTAGGAATCTATTCAGCAAGGCTTTCAGAGAATGGCATTGTAAATGAACTCAGCTGTTGCTGTGAACATCAATCTCTGTGAAAGCCTTGTACATGAACACTAACATCCACCTGGTGACACCCTGCTGGTTAAACAAACAGAGCATGTGGAAAAAAAAGCACAAAAATTTAGCAGTGCTTGTTTAACTTCCATTTATTTCTCTGATTGACATGAAGCCTCTGTACAGCCTACTGGGCCTTTTGCAGACAGATTACAGCCATTGTCCCCAAATCCAGGTCAGTGTGTGCCAATTTACCTGAGTACCTCATGTGTGGAGAAGAATATCTGTTGAAAGTTTCTGGGTTAAGAACAGAAATTTCTCCTATTAAAAGTTCTGGTTTTTGCAATTATTATTAAGTGTTTTTATGAATTTTGTTTGAGCGCACATAACTCACTCCCTGAAGCTGCTGGGAGTTGTTTCTTCTGTGTATACATCTCCAAATAAGTGTCAGACAGCTTATAATATCTCCTCCACTACAAAGGCAAAGTTGAAGATAAAAATAAGCTTATTAGGCCAGGAGAGATCAATCCCTCTGTTCTTGTCATTGCCTGATGATATACAGCCCACATTAGAATCAGAGTGGCCAGAGGAAAAACGGTTTCTGATATGAATAAATTGCAGATCGGTCACCTGGGAACTGGTGATAAGTGGACCTGTAACATTTCAGAGAGATCAGCAGTGATTCTGACTGAGACTGAGTAAATCTGCATGGTAATAAAGTTCCTGTGAACTTGAGAGTACACAGAAACTTTTGTTGCTTTTCTTTTCTTTTTAACACCTTTTCAGTTAGCCATAAATTAAAAGAAGAAACAAATGCTGAATCTTACAAACAGAAAATTTTGAGTCAAATAGATGTGCTCTTATCTTAAGCTTATCAGATGTATATTTCTTAAATCCTCCTCAGATTTGCATATTGAGAAACTCTGGAAGACAGAGCTTCCCTGCTTAAATTTCTGAAAATGACAGAAAAATGTATTTTCCTTTTAAGAAAGGTTGCAAATCCTTTCTTTTTTTTTTACATAATATTATCTGCCAAAATATCTCCAAATTGTAATTATGATATGACTATCTGGATTCTCAAAATTCATTGAAGCCAACAAACAAAGCAAACAATAAGCCACTTTACACTGTTCTAGAATATTTGCTTGAAAGAGAATCAGATGCATGCACCAATGTTTTTGTCTTATACAGCATTATGAGACACTGTTGCTAACTCACTAATGACAGAAATAAACAAAGGAAATTGCTTAATGCTGCATATTAGTAGATAAGCAAACCAACACAGTTATATCAACAAACCATAAAATTTTAAATGTAAGGGGTTGTTAAAAGCAATTTATCAATGCATTTTGTCAAGCGTAATTTAATTTTCATTACTAACACTCACAGTGCCAAAGAGTGATAAAGCTTATTAAAAAAAAAATAAAAGAAAAGATCTTAGGAATATACCAAAACCTTAGGAGTCTTGCCATTTCTCTGTAAAGAAAATATTTTTTTATGTCTCCAAATTCAAAAATGCAGAGATTAGTCAGATATAAAGTTATTATTGTTCTTCTGCATATACTTTTTAGAATGTTCATCTCTTATCCTTAATCTGAACTAATACTGTATATGTACTAATAAAAAAAGCAGGTTCAATTAATGTATTAACAAGATATATAATGGTGATTGTGCCATCCAAGTACATTAGGCAAAACATTACTGTCATGGAAGTAGGTATTAAGATAACCACAGCCCTTTCTTATATAAAATTATTGTTTGATTCATTACTAACTGTAAGGTAAAAGACTTTTAACTGCCAGTGATACAGATGGAATGTGAGGAATTTGAGTTATATTTGCTAGCAATGAGCCTAAAATCTGTCTAGAAACAGAATCAAGAGACCTCTAGCCACAGTTCATGGCCTTCTTGGATGAATATATAAACATGACAAACCCTAAGATGAGGGTGAGTTTTCCCATCACTCACTGAGATGAAAAACGTCAGTCTGTCTGAAGGGCTACGATTGCACTGTCGTTGGAAGAGACTGTGCAGGCAATAATGCAGCATGTGGGCTTTCAGTACTGCAGGGCTTAGCATGAGACTGGTTTATGTCAAGAGCAGAACCTCGTGGCTTTAATTACTCGCCAGGTGTTCACAGCACTACTACATACTGTTGTGCAGTTCCATTAAAGGAAAGCTTTAAAGCATCTGCAGAGCCATGAAAAGAAAAGTGCGCAGCACCTGCCCACACTTGTTCTTTTCAGAGTGACAGAAAACCTACACTGAACTCATGAAAAGCTATAAAGGGAATGTTTATATGGATTGCATGTCACTTCAGAAATCTGTAATGGTATCAGGGTACAAAACTTATTCTGTGCTCTTTTATGTGTAAGTCATTGTTTTGTGTCTTGGTGCCTAAAAGGAAGCAATAGGATATATGCTGCTCTTCAGGTTTTCAGTTTGGTGGCAGAAGCCTGTCATACCATAATGAAAGCTATGGTTACCTCATGCAGGCTGCTCAGTCTTGATGCATCAAATAACTCATTGATTGGAGACAAACACAGATAATAATTAATATGTTTTGAAACATAAATAGGAGTACATCTATAAATTACAATAGCAGTAGTAGTCATAGAGAAATGACAAAACAATGAGAAAGACAGTAGCTGTTTGTAACTTAGTCATTCCAAATTGGTGTCAAACTTGCAAACTTGAACATTTGATTTCATGGTTTGAAAAAATTAATATTTATCCAAAGAATTAGAATTAAAAAAGTCTCAAACCACCAAGTTCATACTTTGTAAAGGAAATTTGTGGCAGCTGAGATAGGAGAAATTAAAAGAGAGAGCAGAGTATTTAGTATAGTGGATACTTTTCAGAAGAATCCTAAATCACCTTACTCTTCTAGAGAACTGGGAGTCTGAACAAAGATCTGAGCTGAATCACAATGGAAGCATCATCATGACACATATAGGGAAGAAATACATCCTTGTTAGCTTCTACAGCACATTCCAAGTACTTTGGTGATGTAATTTGAGTTGGTTTTGCCCTGCACATATGCTGCTGAGAGGAGAATGTGATCAGATATAGCTTTGGATTTGAAAAATTTGGCATAAAAGCAGTGTTTAATGCCCCATAGTTTAAATGACTTTGACTTTTTTCTGCTTTATGACTTGGGAAAATTTCAAGCATATTTCAAGGTTGGTTATGATTCAGAAACTAGCAAAAATCATGTAATTTCTAGAATAATATCAAATATCTACTCTATCCCTCATAGATGTACAGTTAGGATTTCCCCCTAAAGTAAAAGGGACATCAGAACAGGAATTAACCTGGTTCCATCTCATAGGCAGCCACACTGTGCCATCAACGCTCAGTCATCTTCTCCCAGGAGAATGAAGTAAGACACTCCTGTGCCAAGAGCCAACCATACAACATAAATGTCTGTCCCACAGTGACCAGAGATTTTCCTCCTCTCTGCCTCCTCTGCTCTACAACTGCCAACTACATTTTCCTCTCAACTCCTCTAATAAACTGGCATTAGTGTTGCTCTATACATATCTTGAAGCTTGCTAGTCTTATTCCAAACTTCAAGAAGGACATGAATTCTTCAAAATTGGCCTGTTTTTTTTCAATTATATGCAGATGTTCTAGTAAGAGTTTTTACTTCCCCTTTCAAGCTTTGCCAGAATCAGTTACGTAACCTGATATGTCAGTTACTGCAAGGGACTAGAAAAGAAGGATCAATGACAGAAAGGGCACACTGCCATGCAGAGCAGATCTCCATCACATATAGAAGTGTAGAGAGAAATGTAATGGACGAAAGTTGCTTGAGAGGGAGAGTGGACTAAATAGTTAACATTTGCAAGTATTTTTGTGTATATCAGACTTAACAAGTGAGCCAGTTCATGTAGTAAAGCAGACTCCTGCTATAGGACTTGGATCTTGCATTTAACACATTGGAAAACAGTATACAGTGACCAGTAAAGTAAATAAAATATTTGAACAAAGCATGAGAATTCCGCTTCTGCAAAGGAATTCCTTTGTCAGGCTATTAAAATATTCCATTTTTAAAATCAAAAATTTTAGGGAAGGGCCCTAGCCATATATTTGTTATTTCTGGGTTTCACATAGTCTGCATTCATGCAAATTAAATTCTGGAGATGTGTCTTTTGAATATATCTGGTAGTAATACAGACTCAAAGATAGCAAAATTCACAACTCTCATACATGAAATAGGATGTCAAAATACTCTGTCCTTCAATTCATTTGAATAAAGAGAATATTGTAGAGGAAAATTAATTTATGCAAAGTGCTTATGTACTGTAGAAAATAAATAATCCTGTTTGCAGAATGTGTTCAATAATCATGCAGAAAAAAAGGCACCATCCAGTTTGAATATTAAAGAAAAACCAATACAATCAATAGCTGTAAGGAAGCATCACCTCTCCCATGTACTGTGACAGGCAGCTTTCTCAGTTTTACAGATCAACATACAATTCCGTAAAAAAAAGTGTACATAGGAGTCATATTAAAGACTGCACAGACAATCTTATTGTTAGGCATGACAGATTTTGACTTCTGGACTTTACAGTTTTCATTACTGACCTCCCAAATTTTGCAAATCCTAAAGGATTTTATGTTTTCTTTAGGAGTTACTTATTTGTTTTGCTTTTCTTTTCTTTGGAAATTTAATTTACACACACACAAAAAAAAATTCTGTTTTATAGACTGATATGTGGTGGTGCTGAACATTACATTACTTACAGGTATTAGCAGTAATTCTGCATGTTTCCAAGTCAATCTCCTTTAACATATGTGCTTCGCTTTCTTTTTCAAAGAGAAGACACTATCTGTATTTCTTGCTCCTTTAGAGACTCTTTAAAAGTGTTCAGTATTTGAAAAGAAGCCAGAAGAAGGAAGGAGTATGTGGTAGTCAGAGAAATGGACAAGGGAAAGATAGAGAAAAACACAAATCAACTGGAATAAAATAATTAATGAAAAAATTTTGCTTTATTGTTAAATACCTCTTCTAAATCCACACAAGTGAGAACTGTAATAGTTTTTCCACAAATAGCCTGAAGGAACTATATTTGTAAGTAAATAGGCTGGGGGTGGGACAGCTGACACAGAGAGAACAAAGGGAGACTTCATACTGTGTGATGTCATGCTTAGCAAGAAAAGCTTAGAGAAAAGAGAGGGAAAGAGGAACATTCATGGCTGTGGTGTTTGTCATCCCAAGAAACTGTTACTCATGCTGTTGCCTTGGTCTCTAGGAAATGGATGGATATCTGCCTGCCAGTATGTAGTGAAAAAAATTCCTCTTTTTTATTTGCTACTATGCATAGTTTCTGCCTTCCTTCTATTTTCTCCCCATCCCAAGGGAGAGGGATTGATCAAGACATAGGTGGGTGTTTGGCTGCTGAACCAGATCAAAACTCATGAAGACTTTAAGCAAATCTTTCTCCCTCCAAAGCTGCAGCCTTCCCTATCACAGGGAGCAAGCAAAAATCTTTGAGAGGTTTCATAAACCAGTAGGCAATATTTAAGACAATGAATCTTATTGTTAAAGGATCAAAGATGTAATGAACATAACATGAATAAATCCTGTGTCATTAGTGGCATTTAGAAAACTAATGCAGGATCAGGATGTTTCTCTACATAGTGCCAACACACAGTGTTGGGTTGAGACAGTACACTGAACTCTGCAAAAGATGTTCTGTTGGACATTCTGCTGCTCTCCAACCACACTAACACTGTTACTGCCAAATTAAGTCTGCTGCAAGCCTTGAGAACACATTCACAGTGCTCGAAATCTCTGGATGGTACAGGTAGGAAGGTTGTTACACCTTCTGACATTGCCTGAATTAGTACAGCCAGCAGGGTTAGGAAAATGAGGAAATATTTAGCTTAGGATATTTTGGTAAATAATTTTCTTTTAACTCACATAAGTGACATTGTACAGGATAGTGTTATTCACAGAAATTATTCATTTCCAGACAGGAAAAAAAAAAAAACTAAAAAAACCCAAAAAAATTTCAACCTTTTAATTCCATTCAAAAGGAATACTCAGAAATTGAACATACTGGAGTGCTTTTAGCAACACATCCCATTGATCATGATGTCTAAATAACTATTAAACCCCAAGACTTAGCAAATGGTTTTTCATCAAGGATTCCACAAAGATTTTTGTCTCTGGATCATGAAGATACCTGTGAATTCTCAGCTGGTCCATCTGTAGACATGGAAAGAGAAATACATAAAGTGTTATGTATAGATTTCCTATGTTTTCTTCACAAAAATCCAGACATATAATGCTGCTAATATTCATAAATAAAATCAAATCCCTCCCCCAATTTTTTAAATTTATATCCTTTTTGTTGCACTGTAAAAGTCTTCTATCACATATGCATCTCAGAAAAATGCACTGCTAAAAATTTAAGATCTAGAAACAAATACACAATAGCTTGTCCCACAACCCTCATGTGCTCTTTAATAATATAATCTGCCACAGATAGTAGACAGTATACTACATTATCTGGCTTTTATACTTGTGGTAAATATATTTGATTACAGCTCTAACACCGCAGCAAGATAAATCATAATGAATCTATCAATATGTTACCCCCTCACACATAAATCAAAACCCTTCCTTTCTCTGTTACTTTTCCCTTCTTCAAATATAAATAAGCACAACTCATTATTACCAGAATCCCCATTAAATTAAATAAAAGTCATGCTTGAAAAGGCATCTTGTGATCAGAATTGTAGGGAATATTCTACATTTTTTTCTAAATTCTATTTGTAGGTAATTCAATTACTTATGATTTTGTCTGCTACCTTCAAAGAAATTTTTGAATTCCCTTAAAATTTTTAGCACTCAGTTTGTATTTATGGATTAAACAGATACTATCCTCTGTCCTGACAGTGAAGTTGTGTCATTTTTGTCATTAAATCACTAAGTTAAATCAGCTCATGCCACCTCTCTGCCCTGGCTAGAAAACTCCAAGACAAGTTTTGGGTACATCTTGGTTGTTTACATAAATCATCAACAACTCCTACTATGCATATCCAAAAAGGCTGATTTCAGAGGTAAGAGCTTAATAGCATGGCATAGCTAAATCCTTCTATTTGGTCAAAAGACCAAAGAGTGGGCTCTGATACAGTTCATTTTGCCAACACACATGGATATACCCGAGGTTTCTTTTTTCTTCTGCTTTTTGACACCAAACAGCTTCTTATATAGGAGCAAAATCTCTTTCAAATGCAATATACTGAAATGCCTTTTGCAAAACTTCACCCCAAAAAATCCCTGAGGCTTGATTAAGTAACTTGGTGCTAGACACTATTTAAGATTGTAAGAGGGGCTGTGAGAGACACAAGTTAGCAGCTTCTCTGTCTTACTACTTCCTCTGAGAGTGAGGACTTTGATTCCCTGCAACATTGGATGAAGAGTTAGGCAGAATATGACTACTAGGAACTAGTGTGATGATCCTAGGTTAGGACGTAATTTGTGACCTTAGTGTCAACTTCAGTAGTTAGAGGTGCTTCCAGAAAAGCTATGAAATTAAGACTTCAAATGAAAATTGTGAGTTGTTATTTTTTGGGGGCTGTACTTGTCCAGTTCTGGGCCCCTGAATTCAGGATAGATATTGAGGTGCTGGAATGTGTCCAGTGAAGGGCGGTGAAGCTGGTGAAGGGTCTGAAGCACAATTCTGATGAGGACCATCTGAGGGAGCTGGGGTTGTTTAACCTGGAGAAAAAGAGTCTCAGGGGTGACCTTATCACTCTTTACAAATACCTGAAGGAGGGTGTAGTGGGGGTTGGTCTCTTCTCCCACGTAACCAGTAACAGGACAAGAGGACACAGTGTCAAGCTGCACCAGGGGAAGTTTAAGTTGGATAATATGAGGAATTTCTTCACAGAAGGGTCATTGGGCATTGGAATGGACTGCTAAGGGAAGTGGTGGAGTCAGTCCCTGGAGGTCTTTAAGGAAAAACTGAATGTGGCACTCAGTACCATGGTCTAGTTGAAATGGTGGTGTTTGATCATAGGTTGAACTCAATGATCTCAGAGTTTTTTTTCTAACCTAATTGATTCTGTGGTTCTGTGAGAATTAGGAGTTAAGATCACATTCTCTAGAAGACGGAAAATATGGAAAAATTGTCGGGATATTCAAACCATCAGAAGAAAATTCTGGAAATATGTTCTTTACCCAAATCCTCTCAAATATGTCATATTTTATATTTGAAGATTACGTAATGAACAGGTATGTACTACAGTCAGAAGGGAAGCTATCTGGAGATAGCACAGAGTTGAACTTATTAAGCAAGTTGTGTATGAGATGACTCCTTTCACTGGAGAGACAAAGTTACTTATCTCTTAGCCATTTACAAGCCACGTTTTAAATCAAGAATGAGTAATGTTTATTTTCCCTGCCTATCTACAAACATAAATCAGGACACTCTTCACTACACAGAAAAGAATGCAGGAAGAAACCCCACCGTCTCATAAGCTGAATTACTTCATTGCAATCTGCTTATCGCTTGTCTCAGGATTTAATTATTTGTGATCTACTACAGTTTGCTTACAGTTGCCAGAAGACAGAACTGTGGAGTTAAGTTCTTCCATATAAAATGGCAAATTATAGGTAAAACAGACATAATATATGCCATTTACAGAAAAAAAATATTAGTTTGAGTATTTGAAATACAAAAAATTATTAAAAAAGTGCAGACAATATAACAGAAATAAGCACCTAGCTAGAGAGTTTCATGCATTCTTCCTTTTTCATGAATATATTGCTGAAGATTTTACTAGAAATGCTCTCTTTTTTGATTAATTTACTTTTTTTTTCTCAAGACAGACTTTCAAGGAAGCATTTGTTATCACTTCCCTTTTTCTCCTACAGGTTGCAGGGTGTCCTTACGTTCAGTAAAGAGTGGGATTAGTTTTACTTCACAAACTATGGGACAAAATGGGATATAACATATCCATTTTTTTTGAATTCTGAAAGAGCTTCAGTTCTTTGAAACACAATTCACTGATTACAAAGGTATAAATTAGATTTGGCTTTTGTTACTCTGTTTTGTTACTGCTGCTAAGTTTCCCATTTAATTAGTCTAGTATAGCTTTTAGATCACCTTCACCTTTCTTCCTTTCAGTAAAGGTTATCTATATTCTGTACACTATATTAAAAATCAGATGCAGACAAAAATGCAAGATGATTTTCTGAAGTTTCCCTTTAAAAAGGTGTGGAACTCACCTTTGACGGTTTATTAACACAAACATTTGCAGCTGTGTTGAATGTTATTCACTATGTTTAGCATTGAAAAATTCTTGTTGCTACCTGTGCTTATCTTGTGGAATTTTTGAGATGCAATTGACAGACTTGCCTCCATGTTGAGATAAAACCTCAAGCAAAGGCCTAGAGAAATTCTTGTGTGTAACAGTAGGTTTAAATACTCTTTTGCTAAATAAAAATCCCTGAATTGATAGATGATTATTCAAAATAAACTACTGTTAAAATCTCTCTGGGGTGATAACTAACCAGTAAATTATTTAGTAATATTTTTAATTTATTTCCAAAAGGGAAAGAACCAAACAAAATGCATATGAGTTGCAAAATTTTGTGATGTAGGAAAGAAATCAGGAAATAGTGGAGAGAAATTATAAAGGAAACAGAAACTTCTGACCTGGTCCTAAAAACCTTCAATATAATGAAGAAATAGAATAAGAGAAATCTTACTAGTTTTTATTATCTCATCCAGCTTTTGATATTTACATCCTGACTAAGAATATCTTCAGGAAAAAACATAAAGCTCATTGATACACAGACTGTGATCTCAAAATACCTTTCAGGATAGTTTGTTGTGAAAGAATAATAGTTCTAGACAGACCAAACATATCCACTGCTGTAGGCTATCCAAAACAAGTTCAGAAAGAAAGCAAGGAAGATTCAGACTTTGGTTTTGCATAGCATCATCTGATCACAGCCTTCTTTCTTTCAGTTTGCTATGGGGACCATGGGGAATGTTGAAATACTGTTGAAATGAACAGAGAGTACCTGGAGAAGGAAAAGCTGTGTAGTGAAAACAATATTTTTGTCCAAGAAGTCTGTGTACTCTGGAGATGGCTGCTGCTCAATTCTGAGTCAGATTGTCACTCCCAGTGATGAACAGGGGAGAAATATGGGAAGAATGAGAACAGAAAACAATATGAACCACCTGCACCTCCAATCCCATCTCTTGTCTCTATGAATAGATGCAAACTCTTGTTTCAAGACATGGAGATGCCCAGCCAATATAAAGCAGTAACAGTAACAAAGCAGTAAATAACCAGCTATAACAGAAGATTGACTCTGATGTCACTTTTCTTACCAGTGGGGAATTAATGGTGTATATTAGTTTAGTTTTTAACAGGAATTAGAGCATAACAAGTAAGAAAGAGCCCAAAAAGAAGAAACATTTTGTCACCAGTAACTTATGCAGCTGTGAGCCAGTAATCTAGGTATGACTAAACTTAAAGAAAATCTTTCCCCAAAATAACACAGCAGTTGCATACATGGAATGAAGTTGGAATATAGAGCTAAAAAGCACCAATCAATCAACCAACCAACAAAAAGAAATAGGTAAAATAAAGAGTGAAAATTTTAGCTTCTTAAACAGTTTGATCAAAAATCAAGAGAATACAAAGCTGCAGATCTCATGGATTCAGAACTGATGGATTTTCTTCTTAAAAATTCTCTTTGTTTTTGAAATGCTTGCTCCTGATTTATATCAGTGTAATTGAATCTGAGTTCAAAAACTTTTAACTGGACATTCTTTATAATCACTATTTTTGAAGCTTAGATTGTAATAAAAAATCAGATCTTTCATGTACTTGTACACCAAACGATTATTTATAACTGTTAATCCTCATGTGAAATAGCTGAAATAATACTTGTGTAAAAAATAAATCAATATAAAAAATTTTGAGAAATTTCTGTGTTCTCCATATTTGTCTTGAACAGTACATGAAATAAATAGCTTATCTAAAGTCTGATATCTAATCATGCAGTAAAAAATTATTCTGCATGCATATAAAACATTGTGAAATTACACAATTTCCAAGCCATAGCCAGTAAGTTAATACTGATGACTAGCTGAATTATCTTTCCACCATACAGAAGTTGAATGGAATGGTCTCTTGGAAGGAAGGGGCAAGGAGAGAGGGGAAAGGTTAAAATCCAGATGCAAGTATTTAGCTTTACATTCATCACTCCAAATTGTAGTGTTCCCAAAATGAATTTACTTTCAGGACTACATTAAGTAACTCATCATCATATGTATTTTTTTAAAAATAATTGCATCTGGCTGGCATCAGAAATCATTTAAAATAAAACATATTGACTTTTATTTTATTATTTTCCTTAATTTACAAAATTTCACTAAGGTTCACAATCTAGACAGCAGAGGAAAACTCCAATAGAAAATTCAGGTAATTTACATATATATTTTCAGTGATTCCTTTATAATCTATGAAGGGAGTTATCAGTGAACTGCTAAAGATAATTTCCCCATAATTTTCTTCCTCCTACATCATGCATTATAATTGCCTTCATCTTCCACTCCATGCGTGCTGGTGTCTTTCTGCTCCTCCTCCTTCCTGGATGGAGAATGAGAGAGAAAAGAATACATTAAAACATGTGTAGAGGTAGTTTTCCTTTTGGTGGTTAAAGATTTTTTATTAAAAAAAGAAAAGGAAAAAAAAAAGTGTGAACTTAAAGTACTTGGATTCATTTAGCCTCCTCAACTTGAGCTCGAATTCTAATTCCAAATTAAAATCCAGTCTCCCATGTACCCAGATCTTTATGGTAAACATTAGGTGTCTGGGTGGTGGTTAGGAGGGAGCAAAGCTGCATTTAGTTTCTGTCCTGCTCCTCTCACATACCTCTTAATAAGAAAATATAAGAATATATATAAAAATCAAATCCTGCTCTTTAAAATGATTGCCCCAGCCCCTCCTCTTGCCCCTCCCTGATGTTCCCACAATCAGTTTTCAAGGTTCCTACGAAGCCCAGTTTTTGTGCGTTGCATTTATTCTTAGTTACAGACATCCCACATTGATAATGTTCCCTGGTAGCCTTTATACCTACAATGCCAGGATAGAACTTGCTTTACTGTAGAGAAAGGGACTTGTAGGACACCCAATCTACCTTTTGTCTACATTTTTCACAGAGTTCTTGCCTCATTGATCTGGGTGCTTATATAATTTATTTGCCATAATCTCTACAGTCAAGATGTCGTATGGATCATGAATGTTTAATATATTTATCTAACAGTTAAGCCCATGCTCAAATTTTTTCCTGCTTCATAATTAACCTCTGGGCTCACAGCAAACCACATGTGGAGGCATTTCCTTCTGTTGGTAGAAGCAGTCTTTGATGGAGAAAATGTAATAACTTTTCTCAAAACCATCTTAAAGAAAGGGTTCCCAACATATCCAATATATTCATTGTTGGTCATCCAAAAATACACTCACAAGCAGAAGTTTTAGACAGTGGATTGTATATTTCACAATATTGCACAATGGCTGGACCTGGCATGAAGCACAGAGAGTTATGGAACTGGCCACAGCTTCACACAAGCCAATGAAGCTACAGGCAAGATACATAAAGATCAATAAAGTTTACTGTATTTTATGTTATTTCATGTTCCCAAATTATTTTCTCTGAAAAACAAACAAACAAACAAAGAAAACAACCCTCTCCCCCCATCAAATATATTTACCTGGAGAGGAATGGAGTAAAGGGAGTATAATTATTAATCCCATATATTGTAGCTATCAGACATATTCAGGTGGACCTCCACTGTATTTTTCTATGGAACCATAGCAGATAATACAACTAATGAGCAGCAAAGCTGGGGGACCAGAGCTAGCATTCATTCCACTATACATAGATTAGTAAATCAAATAAAAAATTGCTGACAAGAATAGAAAAGACTCATAGGTGTCTATGAAGGGACTCAAAAAGGTTTTACCTTTGTCAAATGCTATCATCAAACTTAATTTGACAAAAAGGTGTTTCTATCAAATCAATATTAGCTTTTATGCATGCCCTGTATTTTGTGTTATAAAAGCTTGTATAAAACAAAACAAACAAAAAAAAGGTGAAGTGGAAAGCTGCTTATCTTACAGACAAATAAGTAACGACCAAACCTTCAAGTCAACTATTATAAAGGGTGGGTAAAAGAGGTGGGAAGAGTTTCAACAAGCTGCAGATACAGATAAAGTCACACTATTCAAAAAGGTTCTGTTCCCTACAATCAGTGGTATTTTGCCCTCTTTGATGAAGATGATCAGGCGCTGCTAAGAAAAAATATGAAATTGTGCAGTACTAATGCAGATAATTTCATTCGTTAAACAGTTAGTACACCAACTGTAATGAAACTTTTGATAATATTTCACTGTTCTGCTTAGGAACCGGCCAGCAAAATAGCTATTTCCAGTCTCATTATGGGATTACACAGTGGTTTCTGATCAAGCAAATGGGGCCTGATGTTATTCATACCAATTTATAGTGCTTGCCACTCCAAGAGCAGATTAAATAAGGAGATAATGATCTGGGAGTTCAAGTTTGCTAACATCGTTGTCACAGTCGTGTGTGATATCAGAGTCATGCTGTGATAAATGCTAGACTTGCTTGATTCTGGACTTGATGATTAGACTAGATTCTCTCTGTTTCTTGAAAAAAACCTTTCCAGGAAAGTAGGCAATTGAGGTGGTAATGGTGAAAAAAGAAAGAAAACTCTCTTGTACATCAATTCAACTTATGTGTTAAATTAAATCCAGCTTATATGATTTATGCAGTTGAACAGATACAAGAAAGTTTTGAAGAATGGAATAAAAATCTTTATGTAATCACCTATGACCTGACCAGAGGAACTTATCCTGTCACCCCTGAAGATTTCCTGAGGTCTCTGAAGGACTTTGGCTGTACATACAAGCCTGAAAATAATGTTTGCCTTTTTTTTGGTAGTATGGTACAGAGGATCCTCAGTGTAAAATCTTGACAGATTTCCTCATCAAAAATTTCAATAAGCAAGATATGTAGTCTCCCTGTGCTTGCATTTATGTACATTTTCACAATGATTTTAGGAACAAAGAAAGATAAAAAGCATCTTTATTTAACTTTTTCTAGATGGTCAATTCCTTACGCTGTTCCAAATCTGCTAGTGTTCCCTAGTGTATTCTGGATGCTACTTCGAGGTGCTAAGCACACTTGTATATGTCCAAAATATTTCTGTTTGTTTTGATCACACTGCCAAGTTGTTAATTTTGACCATTAACATAAAAAAAACACAAAAGTCTGTCCCTGTCTTCTTCCTCAAAGAGAAGTTAAGGCCTTCAAGTACACTAAAATAGAATTCTGTTACCTCTCAAGTCTATTTTCTGAATCACCATGTCACACAGAAGACAAAAAGAACTGAAGCTCTGGAAGAGCTTGAAGAATTGAAGTCTCTGGAAGACAAAACCAGAATGACTAAAATGAAAGAAACATCGCCCTATAAACAAATGTAGATATATGCCATATAACTGTTGATACTACCCTAATGTGTGGCTGCAACCTCTAGACATATTCCACTGATTGTTTCAAGGGCCTTAGTCAGCCAACTATGCTGTCTTCTTGCCTTTTCTAGAATAAAATTGGAGGATTCATTATGAAATACTCGAATCTTACAGAATTGTCAAATATTTATCACTGACAAAACATAGCTTCATTCTTCACTTCATGGTGCATGTGCTAACAAATACACTACCCAAAGCTACTTTATATAATCATTAAAAACACATGGAAAGGATGAGAAGCAGGCTAATCTCCATTCCTTGCAAAGACATGCTGTCTGAAAATCTTGAATATAAATTCAGTGACATTGATGCCTAAAGAATTTTACTTTTTATATATCTGTAGCTTTATAGATTTTAATATATAGCTGCATAATTTCTAACACTTTGTCACTTTAGCATAGTAGCTGCACTTTCTTACATAATTTTCTTACATATTATGTTACATTCTTGGAATCCCATTTAGTCTTGCTTTTAGTCTAGCAAGGACAATTTGATTTGCATCATAGATTGTAGACATAATAAAATGTAGGGTTAAAATATTGAGAGAGAGACGCCAGTGGGGAAGATCCCAGGGGGAAATTACCTAACCAACTGGTTTTCTAATTGGACAGTATTTTTTAGATATGCTAATCTTTCAAACTTATAAAAATTGCATAATCTGGTGCTGGGTGCGCCCATAACAATGGGAGCACCTGGAAGCTTCCATTAAAGATCTGGTATCTATCTTACTATTTTAACACTATTGCAAAGTTTTTTAAAAATTTTCTGTTTGTTTATTTGGTTTTGGTTGGTTTTTGTTGTATTTTTTGTTTGTTTGTTTTGGCTTTGGGTTTGTTTTTTTTTTTTGCAACATTATAACAGAGCTGGAGTGCATAAATAAAGATCATCATTTTCAATCATTTTCATTGGGAATTATATAATTATTGTGTCTAAATTAATGAAAGAAAAAGAATAATGATATGTATCACAAAGACATGATAGAAGCATATGTGAGTACAAAGATGACAGGAAATGACTACAAGTGTGCAGCAAAATATGGGCAGTTTATCTATGCTAAAATACATATATGCTAAATTGTCACATGCATAAACCCACAAAAACTTCACTGCCATTGGTAAACATTGCTGTCTGTATTGAGTACTTCTGCTCCAGAAAGGATTCACATTTTATTTAACAAGTGTGGCATGCTAACATGTCTCTAAAAGTACAGACAAGTCAGCACAATCCTGAATCACTTTCAGATTTTATTGCTCAGCCTCTTATAAATCAATAAGCTTGAGAACAATTTCTTTCTTCTGTGAAAAGTTGTAATACTTACTCCTGATGGGGAGATTATCCCTGCATACAATTCTGGTATTTCACAAGTTTGGGCTCCAAATACACAGAAAGATCTTTTAAAGACACTTTAGACATTTTAAAGTGCTATTAGTATAATATATGCCTCTTTCACTTTCTTGCAATAAATAAAGCACCTGGTTTCACAGGTGGAGGATAGAGACATGCTTTCCATATTTTTTTTAAACTTCTTTAAAGCATATTTATAAAATAGTTCATTTTTCTTTCCTGTAATATATGTGGCACATTCAGATACTTGTAGTCTGGGATTGTATTCTAAATGTGTTAATGCCCTACTGGGACAGCCTGTATAATTCTCTCAAGGTTTTGCCATTTATGAATGCAATGATCTCAAATTCATACTTAGAAAGTTCTTACAAAGACAGCACAGTGTCTTTCCTATTCTTTGTTTATATAATACAAAAATTTATTGATGACATAGGCAACTGCAAATTGCATTGTAGTACAAGCATGAATGAATTCATACTGTCAACTAAAGGGTAAAGCTTTATTTCACTCCTTGACCATGTTTCTAGGCTGAGCAGATTGTACCATTTGTAAGGAAACTCACAGAGATATCACAAGATAAATGGGGATAGAGATATTTGGAAAGAACCAACAGTCAGAAAAATGAGATTTTAAATACTGTCTAATGAAACTGAGACTCCCCAGTTTTTAATATTATTTTTAACATTAAAAATAAAAATGGGCTATACAGTTTAAAGGTTGAACAGAGAATTAAAAGATACACAGAAATAACATTCTGTGTGGCAGGCCTTATTATTATGACTGGGAAGAAATATATACATCTTATACCTGTGTGTATATGTATATATATATATATATAATTTATATACCAGTATATGTATGTATGTGTTTTCTAATTCTATATGAGAAGTCTATTTTGGGAATATTAAATTCCAAGGAGAATTTCAGAACTAAAATGTAAATAAATAAATAGGCTAAAATAAAACAATTTTCTTAATTTTTGTAGTATGTCTAATAATAAGGAAAATGAGGTTTAGGATTTATAAGGAAATGTCACATCCAGAAATAAGTTCCTTTTTTTTACCTTTATCCTAATTTTATTCTTAGCATTAAGTCTGTGAGTAACTATATTTTACCTGTTGCACAGTGTTGAGTGTTATATAAAGGATAATAATAGTTTAAACAGCTTAGTTTGTAACAGGTTTCTACAATCTTCCCTCCATACCACTTTTACAGAAATAGACATGATAATATTATGGGGCACTGTATGATCTGTTAGCATTCTATTATAAAAATGAAAGATTTAGGTTTGGATGGCATTTTTCACAAAGTATATATAAATCTAATAATGCTAGGAGAGGATACAGAGAAAAAAAAATTCTGATATGTTTCATACTTGTAACACACACATACTGTTCTAACTCCTCTTCTTTCATGAATTTAATAAAATATCTGTTTTACCACTCTAACATTCCAATTTCTCTTACTGGGAGGAAAAAAGGAGATGCTTGCATAATCTCTCAGTGCTTGCAGCTGTGATCTTCAAATCAAGGATTCTGCTCAGTCTGTAAGAGTTTTTCTTACCTGCCTACCCTAGGAAACTTAGATTACACATGTGAAAAATAGGTATTCCCCTGTTCCACCTACTTAAATAAGAATCTTGATCTATTCTACTCTCTTCTTCTTCTGGTAGTCCCTTTCAGTTGCTAATGAACGTTAACATAAAAAAAAAAAGGCACAATGTTAAATCTATAATCTCTATTAAAACCAAGCATTTATAACCTCTTATTGTCATTTAAGTTTTTTTAAACTTTATTTATACACCTACTTTTCCTTTCCCCCATGTGTACTTGCTTTGGTTTCTATCAGCCCAACAGTTAGATGAGCTGTTCTGAATTACTCACCTGGATTCCCTCCCACCCTGCTTTCATTAGCCTTCCAACCACTCAATTAGGTTGTCATATCATGTAGGCACATAGGCAGCATGTGTTGCTCAATTACCTCTTTTAAAAGAAAAAAAATACAAACATTAAAAAAAAAAAAAATCAAACCAAATACCCACACCCTCCCCACCCAAACACTAAAGAATTATTTTGCTTTTAAAAACTGTGAAATCTGTGAAGTTGTCTGGTTTTCTTCACACAAATTGCTAAGAGTGACTTTCAATTTCAAAATATGCAGGGTTTAGATTTTAGAAAATGGAGAAGAAAAAAGGAACAAGAATAGAAATTTTGGGTAAGCATAGAAGTAGTTTTTTTTCTTTTGTCCAAGCATATGAAAAGTTTACTACATTGTCTGCTGTATTACCAACAAAAGGTTTCCTAGAAGGTCAGAGATACAATACACACAATACACACACAAAAAAGAAGGGGAGGGGGGTAAAAAAGGAATGAAAACACTGAAATGCACATATAATTCAGGTTTGCTGTCCCAGAAGTTGTGATTCTTCATGCTGATAACTTCATATGTATGACTGTTCTATACTTCATATCCTTCCACATCCTGTGTGGATATCATCCCCCCTAAACAGGTATTACCAAAATGCATTCTAATATGACAAAAAAACTATAACAGTATTTATTTCACATATGTTAAAATAAAATCATGCCCTGGCTTCTAGTTTAATGACAAACAGGATGCAATGAGGATGAATGGGTATGAAGAGCAAAATGATGGGTTTTAGTGCATTTATTTATCTGTATGAATAAAAGCATAATTGCATGTATGTAATGAGGGTCTTGATATATACTGAATACTGCTGTAAAACTCAGATTTTTGCTTTCTATTTTATTGTTTTCTATATGAAATTCTAAATAATAATGAGGTCATTTTGGTAAGTAATGTTTAGCCATTTGAGATGTTCATGTCTTAAAGGTGCATTGGGAGCCTGACAGCATTTAATGGCTGTTTTATTGAATGTGAATGTAAATTACTGAGTTGTACATGCAACCTTCCTGCTGGTGGATGTCCTGAAACATTGGTAAGACACTGTTGCTTTGAAATGTCCAGATAATTGGGAGGAGCAGTTCAAATTGTTTTTGAACACTCATGATTTTTTCAGCAAAGCAATCTCATTTTGCTTGGACATTCCCCACTTTTCCTGGGGAAAAAATAGGTAAAAAAAAAAAAAAAAGCATCTTTGCAGCAGATGTGGTTTACCAGGATATGCAGTACAGGATATAGTTGCCAGCAGACACATTCTACATGGATTCTTTTGGCATTCACTCGACACAGATGGTGTTTGCTCAGCAGCACAGCCAGAGCTCTGGCTCCGGATCTTCATCACCACTCTACCTGGATCTACATGGAGGGTTTAGAAGCAACCAAGTGGTTAAAGTGTAGAAATACCTAGCTCTTCTGTCAAGTTTCTTCCAAGTTTATAGCTTGTTCTTCTAATTTTAAATAAACAGACTAGAATGACAAGGCTAGACCAAATATTGGTTTTCAATCAAATGGAAACTGGAAAGAGGAAGAAGAAGCAGACTGAAAAGATTCAGCAGATCTCAGAAACAATTATAAAAATCCATTCCAATTTCACTGAAAATATTCGTCATTTTTTTTCAAAGTTGAATGTAAGAAATTGAAATAAAGATAGAAGGATAAGTTTTGTTTTACCTGTACAGTAAAAATGTACATAGACATTCAAAAGCAGATGCAATTTTTGCTGTGTGTATTTCTATCTATTCATAATAAGCTCAATGGGTGTTTTGGTTTGATTTGGGTTGGGCTTTGCCCTCACAAAAGCACTCATTGAGCACCCATTAGAGTATTACTGTATTTACTGATGTAAGCATTCTTTTAGGAGCCCAAAATCTTTTCTTGTATAGATTAGAACAGCTCTCCTATTAATGTTTTGTTTGCAAAGAGATATACCTTTTTTTAGAATAATTGTTCTGGTCATGACAAGGCCTTTATAGTGAAATTGTGATGCCAGACAATTTTTCTCTTTACAGACAAGGTTTAGGCATCATGGTGAGCCTAACCTCTTGTTTATAAGGAAAGTATTAAGTACATTCTGGAACCTCAGAGAAAACATAGGTAGAATTTAAGTACTCTGAGTGTCAGATCCATAGTTACTAATGTTCTGGTGAAGTAAGAATACTTTTATGTCCTCATCATTCTGAATACATAATGTTATATATATACATATATACAGATGAACACATACATATATATATTTTTTTATGTATACACATACAATACCATTTGCTAAATTCTGCTGCCTTGCCCATTTTGTCTCTTCCAAAACTCATTCCTTATTTTTCTGTTGTTTCTCAAGGAGAATAAAAACAATAAAGAATTTTGTGTCCTCTATATGTCTCAATTTGTACCCCAACTTTGGGGTACAGACCCCAAAAGTTTTTTAAATCCTAATTTCGGGTCAGGAATTTTCAACAGTACAGGAATTCCAGTTGAGAAACAGACTTAAAGGTCATTCTCATGATGTTGCATCAAACCCGTTTCATATCCAATTTCCAAATCCAATTTTTTAAGGAATCTTTCAATATAAATTTAATAAAATGATCAGGATAGAAATTAACTGAATTAAAAAGATTCTAAATTCTAAAAAAAAAAAAAAAAAACCCTAGAAACAATAGGAGGACACTTTTTTCTCTAAATAAATCTTAACCATACAGACTTCGTAGCAGTAAGCAGTAAAATATCATCTGAAGAATTTTCTTTAAATTTTCTCCTCTTGATTTTTTACCAATGCCACCATCAGAGCAAGACTAAAGCAATTTGAACAGTTAATTCTGATAGGAGCAATACTCTCCCATCCCTTGATTGACAGAGTTTGGTAGATTTGTCAGAATTTATTTTAGCTAGTCGGAAAAAAAGTAGAATTTGCAAACAATTTATTCTGTGATAACCAAATGGTCTGTCTGCAAGAGACTTGGATGACAAAAACCCCTATAGTGAAGGCCAAATATTTCTGCTAGAACACACAGGCAGGAACGCAGATTTGAGTGCATTTGTGGTTGTGTCTTTTCAATGTGTCTAAGGGCTCTGTCAAAGCAAGCTTGTTAACTTCAGAGAAATAATGGAAAACTAATTTTTAACACAGCCGTTTAGTGTGTGGGAAAGACATGCAGATGAGGATGAATGCAGAAGGGAGGGAAGTGGTGCTTTGATAAAAGTGGAGGACTGTGGCTTTGACTTTGGAAGACAGAGAAGGGTATATACAAATGGGAACACAAGCCATGACAAAGAAAATAGTTGGCTTTATTCAGTGGCTTTCATTAAATCAAACACTAAGTGGCAATTACTGAGATTCAATAGGTACATTCAGACTTTGACAACCTTCCTCCTCCTCCAAACATGGCTTTTATATTTCGTTTGCCTTGAAACACCTGATGGCTTTGTGATGTGAAACAACTATTACTCCAAACTATATAACACAGTGTGGGACAATCAAGTGATCCGTGAAAGGCTCTTTTATTTCTAGGTAATTTGAGACGTTTTTATTTATGGCTTGTCTGTGATTGTGTGGGAATGTGTATGTGAGTGTGTGTGGAATTATGTTCAAAGGTTAACCTCTTACATTTTCAGCTCTGTCATGCAATATATATGCTTTTTTTTTTAACATGAAACCAGTTTTCAGGTTTCTTTTATTTTTCATCCCATTCATCTGCATATGAAATACTAGGCTTTAAATATTTAATGCATTAAACAAAATTTAATGGAAACAAAACAGGAAAGATAATTTTTTATTTATGATAGGTATGATAAGAATGTTAGTAGAAAAAATATAAATTACTAAATCTAACCAGGTCACTAATTTTAACATACATCCTTATGTGTGACTTAATACAATGTTTTGTGGCTAAAAAAGGATAGTGTTTAAGGAACACCGAAATAAAGAAACAAATGGAAACCAATGATTAAAGATCATCATGTCATGAATCCTTTATGAATAAGTAAGTTACATCTCATATACAATTTTTTTTAACACTTTTCTTATTGAAAGCTCATTCCAAAATATCACTAAGAAATATATTTTGTAAGTATGCCTTATTTTTTTTTTTTTAACTTAGTTTTGTGTACTGTTAGGGAAGCCTGAGTATGAACTCAGCAGTAAGTTGTGTTTGATATACCATGTGTTAGATAACGAAATGCCATGTGTCTAAAGTGGTATCAGCTCCTGATGAAGAGAACTATTCATCTGTATGTGACAACTTCAGGTAACATTCAAGGTATGTTGAAATACACATATTTTGCAAACACACTCTAGATGTGAGTGTTAATGGGACAGACTTACAGTACATCTGTCCCTGAAGAATATTGATTTCCTGATGCTGAGAAATCTTTGTAAGTTCTCCTAACCCCTTCTAATATATTATTTATACTTTCTGCAAAATCTTGGGGTTTATCTATGAAGCATCCATCAAAATAAATATCTAATCTTTCTTAGTTTTTGATAGTTATTTGGATAAAACTGCACAGCCTCCAGAGATGTCTCTTTCAAAACTTATAAACATCTTTCCTTTCTCTTGTTTTTTTCAATCTACAGGATTTAAATAGTAGGTGAAAACTAATTTTAAAAAGTTTACTGCTAAAACTGAGGCATGTGTTAAAAGGCAGAATATATTTAATGTCATATTTAAAAAATATTATAATCAGAGATTTTAATTTTTCCTCCAGACTCAAACAAGACTGCATTTTTTAAATAGATTTATAATAAGTTAATAATTCTGTCTTAAAATTAGCTTCAACTTTAGGGTTTTTGAATATTACAGGGCTATAATGGGTGAAGGAAAATCATAGGAAAATACTTTTCTAAGAGGACCACATCTGTATCCACATTAGAATGCATATTAATACCCAGATTCATGTATTGTCATATAGCTTGAACTTAAGCTAGGGTTCATAAAGATCATTAACACCATTTTCATATGAAAAAAACCTGTATTTAGAAAGTTCTCCTACACAGAATATGTGCAAAGTGCAACATTTTGTGCTTTTTTTTTTTCAACTTTAAAACTGACAAGGTTTCAATAAACAGATTTCAGTCTTTAAATATCTTCTCAAATAAACTATCCCTTGATTTTTTTTTTTTAATAAAATCTCTCACTTGAAGAGCAGTCTGTTTATGTGAAACTTCAACCTGACTACAGAACATTATTGACATTCTATACTACATTTAAGGTTTTTGCTTTTGATTTTCTGAGGCAACAGCCAAAGTCCAACTATTCCTCACCATGCAGCCTGAGATGTGTAACACGCTGCTAGCTCTCTCAGTTTCCCTTCAAGGCTGGCAGGTATGGCAATGCTGCACTCTGAATTTTCCATGGCTCACTGGGTAGAATTACTTTGGTGATTAACCTGTATGTGTAGCAGGCAGTGCTGGAAAGGGAGGGCCTTCTGAAGATGTGGAAATCATAGTTTAAAAGAGTAGAAGTTGTTTAGAATGCTAAGTACATGTTAGTTTACATCTGTTACCATTTATGATTTCATCACTGCAACCCATATTTTCATTCTTGAAGCTGTTTTGCTTTAATAAATTAATATTTAATTAGCTATATATTTGAATTGGGAAAAAAAACCCGGTGTTAAATCTAAGCAAGATACTTGAAGAGTTCTTTTTTTTGTTTTGTTTTGTTTGTTGCTTTTTTGGTTTAGTTTGGTTTGGTTTGGGTTTTTTTGCTTTCATACAACAGATTGGCAGATGTGTAGGCAGGGAAAGAGACCATGTTTCCCTTATAAAACTTATTTTGTGTTCCTCTAACAAAAATAAATCCTTGTGCTTGCCACACTTGTACTGATTGTCAAATTAATATTTTGTTTGATTGCTACTGTAGCTGCTTATGAAATGAAATTTGGTGATGTTTACCCTTAACAATTATGCTAAACCCTTGGAAATTCAACATTATGAAATAGTCAAAATGACTGTGATTATTTTAGGACATTTTTGCTACACAATTATTGACTGACAATGCTATTACTATGAGTACTGCAATCACTTTTACCTCTTATTCCTGTTACTGACTACTATTGTCATGATTGTTTCCATACTAAGTCTATTGCTGCTTCTACAACTGCTACTATTAATATTAAAAATTGGTCACCGGTTTCAAATTGTTTCCATTTCAGAGTCAGTGGCATTGCCAACAAGGGATCCTTTTTCTATTGTGAGTTTGCAGTCAGATAAAACACTTTCTGATGTTATTTATTCCTTGACTAGAGAGAGAAAGCCTAGACGACTAGTTTAGACTAGATTCCTTTATATAACTCAAGTTAATGGAATGAATTCTATGTTAATAAAGAGATCTCCATGGAATGAAGAATATATGAAGTTGTGAATTTACTGATCACTTCTTTGCAGCAGGATACTCTAGCCATAGAAGGTTTTGATTTACGTTATAAGTCGTGTGCTTAAGGAAAATATTTTAAACTTACAAAAAGCGCAATAGAAGAAGTTCTCATTTTTACCTGCTGCATGTGGTAGAAATATATAAAAAAAAAAAAAAAAACCAACAGGGGAAGTGTTTTGGAGATTTGATAAACATAAAATAATTTTGCACGATCATTTTTGGCTTCTGAAAGAATGTAGTAAATACTTAAACAGGAATTTTGTTATAAAGAATAAATAAAATATTTCTGTGGAGAAGAGCAGATAGTTGTTATCTTTCTTGTATCTAGCAGTATGTTGAAAACAATGTAGAATGTTGTGGTTGTTTAATACAGTTTTATAATCAAAATTCGAATTTATGTGTGCCTCAGTAGGTTGTAGGGGGTTCATTCAAAATGTGCATAACCTTACTCTAGCATAAAGAATAAAAGTGAAATTCTCAAATCAACAAGAGTACATCAAGACGTCTGGTACAAGGACAATCACACTGGTTACTATGAATAATAAATGAATCATTTTATTTCTAAATGAGCTTTTTCCATCCACTGTTTAGAAATGAGAGAGAAAATCAAGAAAATTAAACCATCAATCCCCTATATAAAATCAATTAACAAAGCAGTTAACTTTGACCTTCAGAAGCCCATTGTTGTTGATTTCATCACTCTTTTGGGGACACTCTACCTTTCACATTGTATTTGTAAAGTAAATTCTTTGTAAAGTAAAGTACAACAGGCACCTAACTCAGACCAGAATTTCTATTGCAATGAGCACACATCAAAAATAGATCATAATAATCAACAGATGAGCTTGTAAAAATAACATTTACTTACTAAGATGCTAGAAAAATTAAAATACTCTCTTACAAGAAAACAGCCATTGTGCCAGCTTTTCTCTGTGTTAGGGAGGAAAAATATTAATGCTTACCAAATAAATATATAAGAAAATAAAAACATTTTCAAAGTTGAAACTAGTTTTTAGAGAAAAAATGCTTTGAGCACAAATGAAAATATTTGGCATTGTTGTTTTAACCTAAGGGAGCGGAAAAAGTATGACAAAAATATCATATTTTCTATTGATTTTTGATTCTGTGATTTGTTTTACATAAGGTATGTTTTAAATTGCACAACAGCAGATACTTCTCTTGAGCAATCCATCAGTGCCTCTTGACATCAGCACTTGGGAGATAAATTTCAGAGGCATTGTAAAACTGAACCAGTTAGAAAATGGTATTCCATTACACATGTATGGCAGAGATTGGTTAGCCTTTACTTGTTTATTGTTTTCCCTTTGTGCAATATGTATACATTTTGCACGTATGGGTTATTTTTATTTTAAATTGTGTTAATCTGAACCAAATTACATTTCACTTGTCCATGCTGATATAATCAAAACCAAGATTTTTAACAATATATTTCAAACCAGTATATTTCAAACCAGTTGCAAACTGATCGTAAGAGAGAAAATTTAAGAGCTGAAATATCTACAACAATCACTCATCCTCAGAGCATCTGCTAAAGCAAGTACTGGTGAGAACCTTTTTGATTAGCTTTAGTAAGGCAAACATGAAAAATACAATGAAAATATTCCCAGAGCAAATTTGAAGTATTTCATATTTGATTCAAGCTAGTAAAAAGGCACAAAGGATGGAAGATCCTATTCATCATACACTTATAAAGGAATCAAACATTGTTCCACTGGGCCTCAGGAGGTGAAATTTCAAGACTAAGAAATCCACAAACACAGGTTCAAAAAAACATTCCTCATCTCCCCATCTGTGTTCAGAATACAAAGAGCATGTCTGCAACCATAATTCCCATTTTTCTAGACCTGTGTGGCCATTTTTGTTTCCTTCTACTGTGGTTAAAATGAAATATTAGCTTGGATTATGGCTAGAAATGTTTAGTGAAATATTCTGGCAGCTATATGCTTTCCAGAAAGCTGCAAAAATTACTCCTATGGAAGTTATGGAATAAGAAAACAAGACAGATGCCATGATCAACATGAACTATCAGTAAATTTCATAAAATCCACATATGTGATCTCTTTGGAATCAGGTGTTAATCCTTGGTGAATGAGTACTCAGTATCCTCTTCAAACGTATTTTGACTGATACAGTAACACAGAAGTAAGATTTCTACCTTCTAAATCCATGCCAACCACATTTTTCTTATTTAAGTAACATCAATTAATACTGCCTTTTAAACTGGACCTATAGAGATACTTAAAATAAAAGTGAAGTAAGAGCTTTCATCAAATTTCATGGGGTCCTATCATGGCAGACTCAATTTCCTCTGGATGCTTCTATCCCCAGTGGCAGACCTAGATATATTGCAATATTCCACTTTAGTATTCCCTTCATTTCTCTTCAATGTTTTCATGGTAATGACAATCCAGGAACTGGATTGCCATGGAGCATCCCGACAAATCCCTAGTCTCTATGAGTGGGGAATGAGTGCTCAGGGTGTGGTACAAAATGCACTTGAATGAAATTGCTTGTCCTCTGGATATCCTGGCTCTATTTCTGGTATTCCCAGCTTTGGGCAACTTCCTTAGTAGCACTTACTGTCAAACCAGCCTTATCATCTTACAGAACAGGAATGTTTATAGAGTTGTCCCATGTATGTGCCAAGCATTTGTATATAGTAAAACAGCTCAGGAGATCTTGAAGCTGACAAACACACATGAATTCATTATTCTTCTATTTAAATTTTGAAAAGTTTTAATACCCACACAACACAAACAGCAAGTAAGAAAAACAATTTCCAACAACAAATGAGAAATATTGTAAGGTATTTGAAGTATTTGATTTCTAGAATTTGTAGCCCTTCAGGAACAACCACAAATTGGCCTAGAGTTTTATTATTGAATCTCCTGCCCAGAGCCTAGATTTATCAAGAGAATTACTAAGGCTTTTGTAATCTTTGACTGAAAGCCAGGTCCAGACTGGAATGAATTTGGGTATGATTTGTGGTTCCCTATCAAAATCTGATCAGACTCAAATGTTCTGTCTAGAGTTTTCTTTTTAATTTTTGAATTTGACTGATCTTGAGACTTAGAAGTGGGGGCTAGACAGAGAGATGAATATACCCTTGTGAAACCTTTTAAAGACATTTACCACAATCATACAGACTTCTGCTTTCACCTTGAATCAAAAAATCATGCAATCTTCTTTTAAAAAGCTACCCAAATTTCTCACTAACACCTGGGTAACATTGATTATTTGTTTTAGTTTATTGCAATATTTATTTATTAGTGATTTTTTTTCCTTCTCTCATTCCAACTTTGCTTTGCTTAGTTGTGCCAAAAAAGTATTTAACCCTATAGGCTAAGATACACTTAATTTACTGCCATGAAGTGATAAATTTGGATTGTATTAGAACTCTATAAGAATCAAACACACATGCCATGTCCACAGAGGGAAAACAGTACAAAGGCTTCTTGTGAACTAAATCTCACATAAGCTTTTAGTCAAGGACCTGGGCTCAGTACCATGAATTAATCACTTACTTTTTTTCTTATGTTTCAATGTTTTACCAACAGAAAATAACCCCTGCACCATGATTTAAGGCACTTTTGTTCTTCACATATATTGAATTCAAAACTCCCAGCCCTCTGTAGCTTCCCATGCTCACACAGAGTCCCTGATCTCACCCTTTTTGGATAGGATATTTGGAGCCAATGCAGCAGCTGCTTAATCCAAGTTTTAAATGAAGCTCACTGCAAACATTTGCAGCAGTGAACTAGTCAGGTTTGATCAATGAGAGCCTTTTCCTCCATAAGTTTAAGTATTCTAGACAAGTGCTATGAATACTTCTGGCTCCGAGTATGGTTTCACTTAGGAATTTGGAAGGGGTAGGGTAGGCTCATATGGGTAAAGTGGGGCATGATGAAAGTTTTCCATGGAGAAAAGAATTAAGAGTTCAGTAACAGAAGGATAGGGAGCTGAAAAATTTATGTCAGAATTATTTCTTAAGGAGATATCTTTGGGGAATGTACTTAATTTATTATTTCAGAAAATTCTACATCTTTTGAAAGGAATAAAAACATACCCAAAGACAGTTCTGAGATTTTATGCCTAAGAAACTTCCTACTTGCCTCCAAGGCATTCAGTCATCTTGTTTACTTTGCAATGTCTGGGACACAGTAACAAACACTTTTCTTGATTAGGTCTCGGTGAAGGTTTTAGAGGCCATAATTGGTTCACAGCTGTCAAGGCTTTTCTTACCATTGCAGGGAGCAGCTGATTATTCTCTTCAGTCTGAATTGTGCATCACTTTACATGTGCATATAAGTTTTTTCTGGCTTTTTTGGGGTTTTGGGTTTTTTTTTCCAATTTATTTCTTTCTTTAACTAGCCACAGAGTCATGTATAATATAATTTTTTTTACCAGTTAATTCAAACTTGAAGCTTTAAGGAAAAAAAATAACTATCAAAAAGTATTATTCTGTAGTTACTAGTTCTAATTAATAAATCCAAAATAACCTGCAGGAAATTTAATTATTTTAAACTCAATTTATGGAAGAATTTAAATCACAATATGAGCAGGAAAAAAGTCCACCCTCACCCAGCTAAAAATACCCAACCAACTAATCAACCAAATAAAAAAAAACAAAACCCCAAACAACAAAAACCCAAGCAACATCCTCCATTCCCTCTGAATTACAGGAAGCAGTAAATATCTGAAGTCTAAATTTTTTGGTACCTGGGGTGTATATGCAACTGAGAGGACACTATTTTTAAGTTACCGTTCACATACATTAGTGACTGAATTAGGCTAGTAACCTTTTTCTCTGGTCATCTTAGACTACCATGCATTTACCATTTCTTTTTCCTTCCCCATTAGTGCGTCTTTGCCAGGAAAGTTTTACATAACTTCTCATGTAGTTGATGGAAATAATCAGAAACTTTTCTGTTAGAGGTTCAGATGCCTACAAAAGAACCCCAGGTGAACAGAACAGTCTACTTTACATATCATAGGTATCTATAAATTTCATCCTAGAAATGTCTGTTTCCATTGACATTATCCCTCTCCCAATCCCAGATCTCACTTTTTGTCTATATGGAGACCGTTGAACTAGAAGACAAACTTACAGGATACACCAGAGATGTCAAGTTCTGTGGGGCTCTCCTGAAGTGACTGCTAAGAAAAGCTTAAGTGGGGAGGTGAACTATGCAGCAGGTAAAAAGAATCCTACACATTTCATTGATACTAAGTAATGGTAAGCCCTCTTATTCAGCCTGGTTTTAATTTAGCTTGAAGTTATAGATCAGCACCTGTTTTAACTGACAAAGTTCAGACATGATTTCCTTTAAAATGTCCTCTAAATATCCAAAATATGAACAGATTATTTCTATTTCACGTTAGATTTTAAAACTAATTTTTTAAATCAGTTTCTTCACACTATGTTGCTTTTCTTGTCTTCCTCAAGTCCAGTAATCTGATTTAATGGGGACTTACTCCCACAATGTGACAAGTATTGAAGGTCTACCAATATAAATATAAAAGACACACTGTGATGTCTGAGTTAACAATGGTATCTTGTTTCTGGTTTTCTTGTGGTAGATGTTTCTGGCTAAACCATGGGAAAGGCTCAAAGAGCATTTAAACAACATCTAAAGTTATTAAGATGTGACACATGAAATTCTTGTTTCTTTGTTTCTAAATTCAAGCATGACTTTAAGTCATGCAAAGGCTTTAGGAAAATTGGGACATGCAGCTTTTACTCAGCTTTTTTATATGCTTCATACTTTATTACAGAGTCAGTAGCTATATATTCACAAAGATGTTTATCCATTTCACTTGAGTATTAAAAATTCATATACTGAATGATTATATGTAAAATATTTGAGTAATAACATATTTTGGAAAACTGGCTTGTAGATTTTAAATTGAAACACTCTATTTGTTTGGAACATTACTTTTTCCTCATTCTTAAGGAATATTCAGGGTGTTAAATAGGTTTATTTTATAGCTGGCCTAGATTTATTACTTTTAAAAGTAAAGGAATGCATCTTAGCCTAAATGCACATAAAACTTACATGGATTGTGGAGTTTTTTTAAAATGACTGATACTGCACATATGGAACACAATGTGGTTTTTTTACATGCTGCAGAACAGAAACTCAAAACTGGGTAAAGAATATCTATACTGTAAGAAGTATATGCTTCCTGTACATTATCCTTATATACTTAGATAGTGATGGAAAAATATTGTTTTAAAAACTTCTTTCTTCATGACTGTGGTGGCTTCTCTTGTATTCAAGGACAGATATATCTTTCATCAAAATTCACAACACTGAATGCTTTCCTATCTGTTTTCACTACCTGTATTGATTACTGTATACTTTTAGTGATCTTTCTCTTTTCCTTTTTCTTTTTTCTTCATAACAAGAAGAGTCCTAACAGCATTAAAGTTTTATTTTAATGTTTTCCATTGCAGTCACAGGAGGAACTACACTAAAACACAAAGGACTACCTTCAAATGAGTTGAATTTTTTGGAGACAACTGAGATTAGGTGCCTACAGGTCTGCGTCTACATGTGAGGGAGGTGACAGACCTACCACTACAGTTAACAAAGAGGAAGCCAATTTCATCAGTGCAGCCTAAAATACTTTTTCTGCTGACATGCTGTAAGATAAGCTGAATGGCTGCCAAAGCTGTTTTGACTTTATTCATTAGATCTTATTTATCTAGCATGTGAGCAGAGATACCTATGTGACTTAACCTGCAGCTAAATCATGTACTAGTGAGAAACAGACTTACTAACTTAATTTCCTGTCAAAATAATTTCTTTTTATATGGTGGAATAGATTTTGGGAGCACTGCAATTAGGAAAGAAAAACTGGGTTTTTTAAATCAATGGAAATAACTCATTTGCTTTTTGGGTAACATATGATCTTTTCCTATTCACATAATAATATTGATGGAGCACCGGAATAATTGCCTGGATTCACTGACAAAGCTTATTTCAATCATTTAGTCATAACTCTATTGAATAATTGAAAATCCCATGTACTATTCATAGTAATGATTAATAATGATTACTTATTAAATGCTTTGGGTTTACAATACCCAGAAGCTGGCTTTGTGGGTTTTATCAATAAAAAGTCACAATAAACATTTAAGTCATACTTAAAATCATCTATAAAACTACAAATTGTCATTTGCCTGAAGTCACAGTGAAAATGTTTGGCCAAAGTAATGTAGCAGGTCAAATTAGAGATCCATAGTGGCTTTTGCCTTAACAGTTTTATGGAATTTAAATTAATTCTAACAAGTGTTGCATAAGTCTTTGAGAAAAGAGTGAAGATATATAAATAAAATAGGATTGCTTTTCAGGATAAACAGACATCTCTGCAAAAGTTGTTCACCTACCTACAAGTACCAAGTTAAGAGGATATATAACTAGGTTATGTGAGATGGCAGGAGACACAGAAAGAGTCCTAAATAATGGAAGAAATAACTTGGTTACTCAAAGTTAAGAGAGTTGCTGCTAAGAAGCCAACAATATCTGAAAGGAGTTGAAGAAGTTGTAGGAGTTCAATTAAGGATTTTTTTATCTATGTGTTAAGAAAAATAGGTCCTCTGAAGCTGCTGAAGATGACTGCCCATGAGTATTTGTATGCATGTTTATGATTTATTTGAGAATATTGAATGTGAATGTCATAAAGGGTCTTGGCCTGAAAACTCTCGAAGTCAAAGTCTGTAGCTTTTGGGGTGTTTTTTAATGATCAGAGTATAATCAATGCCCTTCCTCTATACTATCTGTCAAAGGATCTCACTCTCAACTCAAAAAAAGATTCAGAAGAAATTTTAAGTGCCACTTGTCATTGATGACACCACTTACTCTCCTACTGCATCAGTAAAGCAGCAGGAATATGAAAAAGCAATACGTAGACTTTTGTTTCTCCTAGGGCTTATTTGTATAAACTCTTAGACAATAAATGGTATCAGCATTTTCTAATCCATTCTACAAACATTAGAGTAAGAAAATCACTGCTATCTGTTAAAAGCTATTCCAAAAAAGGGAACCTGTATCCTGAAGTCTCCAAAAGGGAGAGGCATGAAGTCTGTTGGAATTTGTATTTTAAATTCACAGTTTGAGAAGAACTCTTAGAAATGTAATTATATAGAAGCAACAAATTCCTCTGCTCCCGGCACATCTCATTGTTTGAATGCTTATCCCACAATCCCATGGTAGATGGTTTAAGAGAGTTCTGTTATCTTTCATATCACTGAAGCACTATTAGAATTATCAATCCTGTGTGAAGTGTTGGTAGCAAAATGTGTCATATGGGGCCTCCAAAGTCTAACTGACAGAGAGATTAAATGGTCTCCATAGAGTGTGTTAGTCATGGAAAAGTTACTTTGGTGTTTGATTTTGTGAGAATCAAAGGGATGTGGTGTTGCTCAGCTGTCTTCTGTTCTATGTGTGTCTGATTGCTTATGTAGTTATTTGCTCTTCATACAACAGAAATTACTTTGGACTGCTGGGAGGAAACAATAGGACATCTTCACAGAAAGGACAGAATTAGGCAGTGGTGTGTAACAAATTCCTCTGAGTAGGAATAACATCAATCAATGGGTACTGTAAGGCTTTCTTGGAGTATTCCTTGTCTTATTTTAAAATCATTACTTTTCATGGGAGAAACTATTGCTGTTATCCAAAATATTCAGATTTTCTTTAGGTAACACAATAAAGTGTTTAAAAGTTTATTATAAAAAAAATGCATGTTATAATAAAAGTGATTTATATCCAATAGCCTATTTAGAACATAGAAGAGTGTAAAAATGTCAAGATGTGAGTCTGTCAAACATAAAAGGCAGCTTTTCTTCTGGTGAAATATGTCACTGTTATTGAAATAATTTTTTCTTCTCTTGTATAAACATAATCAGTCTCAACTGAAATGACTTACAGCTCAATTATATTTTGCATGTAATCAGTTCCAAACTGTTTGTAGGTGCACAGAGATGTGGAAATCAGCAACAGATCACAAAAGAAAACAGAGGGTACCTTTATTTAAAAGACACCTGAATAAAAGATGGGAATAATACAATATTGGGAACAAGGTTGGTGCCAGGCAGACAAGATCTAAATAGGAACTGATTAGAAATGTCCATAAAACAAAAGCCTTCATAGATGTCAATGAACCATCAAGTCTACAGCTGTCTCCATTTTTTTTTATTGGAAACTAGTGTTTAGCAGCACTAGCAGAAAGAGTGGTAGACAAGAAATAGAGGGGGAAAAGACGAAAAAAATGGACATAAGAAATTTCCAGTGTTCTGTCTTTGGGTCTGGAATTTTCCTGCACTAGAGGAAGAAAAACCTTTGTTTAGTCTCTTTAAGACACATTTTAAGATACATTATTTAATAGCAAAATTGACTCTCATTTTTATCCATCATGAAAGTTTAGAAATTGAAGACTTACTGAAAATTAGGAAGAGAGGGCTCACTTTTTCTGATATATCTGATTGCTAAACAGGTCATTTAAGCAGTAAACTTAAATGTATGCAGTCAGCGAATAGATTGAAAGGGGGTAACCTGTATCCTGTAAGAACTGTAGATATATCTAGCATGTCTAGATGTCATAGGAATGGAATGAGATGTACTGGTGGAAAATGAGGAGATAAAAATTGTGAAGTAGTATATTACTCTGTTACTTTACATTATAGAAGAGAATGGAGTGAAAATAACCATAATAATAAAATATAAAGGTAAGCAAACTTCCCCCTAAACTCCAAGGAAGCTCTGAACTTGCTGCATGTGTTTGGATTAATATCTGAGTCTGTGATGAAATGGGAAATACTAATGAACAGGTCTGATACCCATCCCTATTCTCATACCTACTGAAATACTAGCCTTAGTTTCTGTCTTGGAAGAGTATATTCTGGTCACTTATACAAATGGAAATGGAATTAAAAAAGGAACTGAAATGGAAAGCGAAATAAAATGTGATTTAGATATAATTTTACAGAAGTGGAGCACATAAAAGCTCAATCAGTGACTGTTTTAGAAAACAAGATTGCTGAGCTTTCCACACATAATAGGAACTCCCTTGATGATTCTGCGGTTTGAACAGTAATTGCAAATGGTGCAAGATGCATTCATAAGCAACAAGATGTTATTGCCAGCATTAGTGACTACAGGGAATACATCTGTTTTGATCCAAATTTTGAAAATTTCATGATAAACAAAATTTCACTATAGTTGAGGCATTTTTAGATCAACATAGTCATGTGTGGGGCCTTTTCTGTTTATGAAACCTTTGATGCTCAACTGAGCTTTTCCCACTATGCTTGACTGTCCTGCAGAAAAGTACAGAATTTAATTAAATTGACTGAACATTTTCCTGATTAATATCTCTAAAAAGTTTATCACTAGACTTAATACACATCTTTATTTCAGAATACTCCCTGTGAAAACTTTTCTACTTGAACTGTAAGATTTCTGAAACGAATGTCTGAATATTTGTTTTTACAGTAGCTGGATCTTCCTTGAGTAGAGGTTAAACCAATCAGTTAAAACACAGATATTCTGCTATAATTTTCTACCGTGAAATTACAGACAATTTGTCAGTGGTGTTTTTTTTTTTTTTCTCTTTTTAATCATGAGGCTGAACAGTGCAGGAGATCAGACATGAGATCTAGATCATGTCATATGTGTTAGTGTAGGTCTAGAATAGCTTTGAATTAATTAGGAACATGAAATCACATCCTCTTGAAGCAGTAATTTAGTCTTTCTGTTGTTTACCTGCAGTAGAAATTAAATCTTTTTGTTCTATGTTCCATATTATTTTATGTTTTTTTTTGGTTCACATTTCTCTTTCTGTCATGCCTGACCTCTTTACTTTCTTTTAATATTTTTCATGCTTTAGAATTCTATTGTCATCAACATGAACTTTATGAATGTTTTATCTTCCAAGTAAGTGCAGATAAAGAAAGAACAGAAATGAAGCCTATTATAAAGAACTGTGGCTCTGATTTGGTGTTTAGAGATAGTGCACCAGCATAGCCAATGTAAAAGGGTCCTGCAAAAGGTGTAGGCTCTTGCTACAGAGCGACTGCTCCCTTATAGCAAAATCCAGTCTTTTATTTGTCTCTGTACTCTGATTTCACAGAAGCATCATGTGCCAAAACAATGTAAATAAACACTGGAATGAGTTTGAAATATTGTTAAAGGATGAGACAAGGATGAAAAATAGCATGTGATAGGTTCATTAATTAATCGTTCTGGTGTAAGGAAATATCTTATCCTATTATTATGTCCTTTGCTGCAGTTCTGAGGAGAATGTTTATTGAGAGCTGTCATCCATAGTAATTATCAAACACACTGCACAGAAAACAAAGGAAATGTCATAGCTCTGTGGACAGTACTGGTAAGAGAGGCTTTCAGGTTAGAAATGAGCACTATCCAAGGATGAGCTCTGATATCAGAGTCAAGTTTTTCCCATAAGAATTAATGATTTTCTTCTTAATATCCTGAGCTAAACAAAAAGGTCTCAAAAGCAAGGGAAGCAATGGGAAATCTGGCCCTGTACAGCAGAGCTGTCAGAGGAAGCGGTGCAGAGCAACGCTCAACATCTTAACAAAGCACTCTGCAGGAGACTGCAGCTGGTGCACTGTGATTTCAAGACAATGTGCCAAGGCAGGGAGTTGGAAAGGTACTAACCAGGCACACTGTGCACTCTGGGGATTCCTGACAGCCCAGCACACACATTCTAAAAAAGCTTTGGAGAATTAGCACTCATTGAACTCTCATTCCATAGGGGAAAGTAACTCACAGGAAGGCATGCTGAATTATAAAGTGAAAGTACAAGACAACAGAGGGATGGGTATAAAGCAAACAGGCTTTTATGATTCTTGAGTATGGAAAGTGATTATTCAATGTTCAGATCTGGGAACAGATCCTTTCCCTTCCCAGCAGTACACTGTCATGATGAGAGCTGTCTACCTTCCTCTACTGTGTCATAGAAAGCAACACTGAAGGCAACACACCTCAGAGATGAGAATGTTGGGACCTTAGTATAGAGCAATTAAAGCCCCTTTTTTGAAAAAAGTACAGAGGCTATCAGCATGTTGTAGCTACTACTTTCAAGAACTAATAGAACAAAATATTTCCTTTACAACCTCCATAATACAATGGTTGTAGACTGGATCTGAGAGAAGATCCAAGAACTAATGGTTAACTTCTTGACACTAATTTCACATTGCTATGGAATTATGTGTTTATGTATTTATAAATACTATTTTATATTTGATTTATATGAATATATACAGAATTATACCTCCCTATATATTTTTTTTAATGCAGATATATCATTTATTTAAATCTTGCTATAAAGATATAATATTAAAAATACTTAACCTATATCTCTGGGAAGTACAATATTAATCATACAGTAAAGGTAGTGGTGAAAGACAAGGTACAGAGAGTTGAAATTAGCAACAAACCTAGAAATCTAGCTTCCATTGACCCAGTAACTTTAAAGAAAATGTAAGACATTGCATAAATTCCTCTTATATATGGAATTTATTATGTAATTACTTAATTGTTTTAAAGTGATCTATGGCTGTACTAGTAGATTTAGTGCACTACTCTTTGCCCTTGAGACCAGCCAGGAGCAATGTTCCAGATCTGTGCTATCAAATTTTCCTTGTCATGAATATATTTTGTCTGAATGTATTTTACCTACTGGCACTGCTCACTCCCTTGAAGTAAATTTTGATTTGTACCTGGACATTGTTTGGGAGTGTTATATGCAAAACAGGCTCTCATACACAGTGCTAACACACAGTGATTGAGTGTCTGGAGGCATTCCCTGCTGCTGCTTAGTTTAACAGCACAAACCTATGCTGACAATCTCAAGGGCTTTCCTACAATTTCCCTGTTTCTGACCTCTATACTGCCACTTCTGTGCTGGTATAGGAGCACGTGCACCTTCCTTTCTGGGCTGCTTTATACCCTATGGTTATACTCTGAGAACCCTCAAATAAGTACAAATAGCTTCTTACAGAAGCACTAATACAGCTGTAACAACAGCTTCCTATATGGTGTAGCTGGTCCTTTTTTGTAGGACTTGAACTTGTATTATAATGGAAATGTGCAACCTGACTCCAAGGTTGTTTGGGTGGCTTCTCAGGTATGGAGGCTCTCAGTATGCACGATGGCTTTCAATTTCCATCAGGAGTGGAACTAGAAGTGTTTAGAAAATGTAGCTGCTGTCAAGATGCTATTTTGGAACATTCATATAGAAGTGACACTCAAGACTGCACCCTGGATTTGTGATATTAAGGAGTGTTTCAAATCATTTATCAAGCTTAATTTGAGCCTTAAATTAACCTGTTTGTTTTTTTTTTCTGTTCAGTATTCCTTTATAAGTGGATGAGAGTAATTACCTTTGTGATTTTACAGTATCTATGTTCCATTTTGAGGGGCTCATTAAAAATAGATGGTATGGAGAAAGACAATTGCCTTTACAAACATAAAAAAACACACACACACACACATAACCAAACCCAAAAGAAACAATAAACTAAAACAAATATAAGACCATTGAAATCTGAAAATAGAAAAAAACCCCAATTTTTTTTCTGTTTTTTCATCAAGTAAATGTATTGATACTGATGATTTGGTTTTAGTTACCAACTTTTGTCAGAATCCTGCCTCCTATTAAGTGGTTATTTATCTATAAAGTTGTAGAAAAATTGGAAATTTCAAACATATTTTTATAAATTCTGAAAAAACCTCAGTACCTTCTCACTGAAAAGGTAGTTTCATTTATCTTTCTTTAGGTTTTATACTACCTAAATGTATCCACAAAGCTCCAAGAGACTATAAGTGGGTCTGTTTCTGCAAGGCAAATTAATGTTAATCCCCATGTTGTCAAAATGTTTGTCTTTATGAACAGCATTGCCATATTTCCCATTACTACTTATTCCCTTTTCTAGAAAAAATAGGAAATAAGATTAGAAAAATTATTAAAATATTTCAATAAATATTTGGCAAGCGCTTTTTGGACTGGCAACTAAATTTTATTTGCTTTTATTTCTGTGTCAATTTCTAAGAATCAAATGCTGCTTTTAGATTCATTGAGATCAATCTGGAGTAGCAAATGGAAATCATAGGAAATTAGGTGCAAAGACCATCAAAGTAAGTGAAAAGAGCGTTTCCCCTGAAGTTGCTATTTATCTGTAACTGAAAGAAAAAAAAAGAAATCCCAGCTCTGATCACCTGTATCAATCCAAATATTAATGTATGTGCTTAAGTCTAGACCCATTTCTTAAATAAATACAAAGTACACACTTTTTGGTAGGCTCTTCTGTTTAGGGACAGACATTAGAAAATGTTTAAAATTCAAACCTTTTTTTAGAAGTGTTAACATCTGTCTCAGCAGCAGTGATGAGGCAATGATGACAAAGCTGAAATCAGAAAAGTGTGTTTTATTTTAGAAGTTTATTGAAAAAGAAGCTTATTGATTTTGGTACTTTCATCTTGAATAAATCCCTGCAAGTTCTGGAAGTGCCACTGAAATGGATGACTCACCCTATCATGTGAAATGTCCTGTATTTGCAACTTGAAGGCAGTGCTTAAGGTGGCTATCAGAAACTCCAAAGAGCTTTTGTCTACATGGCATGATTCTTACCTTTTTAGCTCATGAATCAGGTATTTGCAGCTATTTCTTTTTCTACTGTCTGGGCCTGCATAGGTTTCCCCTGTACAAGATGAGGAAGAAACAGTAAGTTACAGCTAAAAAGTAACAGAAAAGAAAATAAGGGAAATTATGAAGTGGCAATTTGGAGCTGAACTCTTATTTTCACATTAGTGACAGTAAAAATAAAACATTCCCTAACTAAATAAATGGAATTACAACACTTAATGGGATGTGAAGGTCTTCTTTAACAAAAATACATTTTGTTCAAAACTCTTAGCTGATGTTCTCAAGGATGCTTCTGTATTTGTTTGATGTACCAAAACCCCCTGCAGGATTCTGCAGGGGTGGCCATTGTGAGAAGGGCCAGGTTCTGCCTTTTGCCAGCCACAGCCTGTCCCAGCTGGCTCCAATGGACCTGCTGCAGGGAACAGCTGACCCTGTCAAATGATCTGGTGGTGCCTCTGTGAAAAAGTGGTGAAAATGTGTAGAAAACACTGTGAAGCCATTGTGAGAGACAGGAGCGGTGAAAATGTGAGAGAAACAAGCCTAGTCACCCAGATCAGAGAATAAGGAAGATAAAATATGTTACAGGTGCTGGAGCAGAAATTCCCTTGCAGTCTCTAGACTATAGTGATGCAGGTTTTTTCCCTGTGCCCTGTGGAGAGTCCACACAAGAGAAAGTTTTCTGGCTGGAGCTGTAGCCCAGGGAAAGAAACCCATGCAGAAGAAGTCTGTTCTTAAAAAAGAACTATTCCTCATGGAATGAACACATGTTGGAGTAGGAAAAATGTGTGAGGGCAAAGGAGAATCAGAGACTAGACTGTGATATGAATTGACTACAAGCAACCATTACCATCCTCCTAGGACACTTTTGGAGGAAAGAATGGAAGAGTCAGGAATGAAAGCCTGAAGTAGAGCCTGGGAAGAAAAGGGGATGGAGAAGGAGGTGTTTTTGGTTTTCTTTCTCACCATCCTACACCATTTAAATGACAATAAATTATTATTTCCCAAGCTGAGTCTGTTCTGCCCATGCTAGTACTGCTAAGTGATATCCCTGCCTTTATCTCAACCACAAGCTTTTCCTTCTTGTTTTTCTCCCCCTGTCCTGTTGAGGAGTGGGAGTGATAGAGTGGCTGAATGAGGGTCTGGCAGCCAACCAGGGTTAATCCACCACAAGTTCCACCAAAACCACTGAAGGAAGAGAGCTGTGCTGATTTATACTAGCTCCAGTACTGGTACCTTCTCTTCTATTACCATAAATGAAAATAATTGTAGTACAAAATAAGAAAGTATGGTTAAATTCTGAATATTGTCATAGATAAGAATGTTTACTTGGCAAGGAAAAGGGACAGGGGGGGAGAAAAGCATGCTGTTAACGTTAGTCCTTAGCCAAACATTTGGAAACTGTTGCTATATTTAGAGGCGAAGACTCCAATATGTTTTACATCAGGGAATTCTACGCTCTTGTCTAATTACTGCTCTATACAACATAACTTATACTGAGCTCCTTGATGTTGAGAAGTGATCCTCTTGGGTCTGCAAAGCTAAATTATTTGAATACTGCTAACAGCTTTTCTACTACATGAATCCTGGTATTGTATTTTATTCTTGGACAAACCATATAATTTCATTTAGAATCAAGAAACACATCTCTTCCAGGTGAACAAGTAGCTATTTTATTAGAAAACAGCATTCCATCACATGTCATGATAAATTTGTCCTGAAACTTGAATGAAAATTTAAGATTTCTGTCCCAAGTGACTGGCAGGTATTTTATAGTTAAAAAGAATTTAAAAATATGATTCTAAAAAAGATGCTTCTACTGTAAATAAATACAGTCTTTTCAGGTAATAAACTTATAGCTTGGAGAATTCTCTGTTTTTGAAAGAAGATGTCTGAGCTGATAAATCAATAAGTTAGACTTTTAATGAAATCAGTATGGACAATAAACAGTGCTCTAGAGTTATGACAAAGAAGCATAAAATATTTGTTTTCCCCTGCCATAGAGGGAAGGGGATGGGATGGGAGAGGATGGGATGGGAGTGAAGGAGGAGACCCAGGCATTCCTACTAGGAAGGGCCCTGGAAATATAAACAAGCAAGAGAGATACAAACCAAGCCAAGAGCAAGCACCTGCAGCTGGAATCTATGGAGAATCTTAAGTCCTCACACTCCTCATGCACATACTCTCCATGAAAATGAATCAGTTTTACAAGAGCATGGAAGAGGAATAGGCAGAAAAAGACCTTGAAATGTCACATAGGTTTTGTCCCTTCTCCAGCCCCCATTTTTTTCCAAAATCCAGACTAGTTCCATGAACAATTTATGTTTTATCTATCCCCAGCCTTCTTCCTCTCCCTCTTTCTCTTCCTATAAAAGCCTAGTTTGTGTTCCACAAGAAAGTTTGATGGCACCAATGCAGACAGCACACTGAGAACACTTTCCTGCTCTAAGCACCTAATATCATGAAATTGCTGTAGGAAGTAATTGTAAGGCTGTGTGCCTCTAGGAACTTTTAAGCAATCACACTGGGGAGAACATAAAAAAAGCAGGGATACAGTTTCATAGATAAGCACAATGAAAACTGAAAACCCCTCCAATTTTTTACATTTTGCATAGAAATGTCTGCAGAGCTTCAATGCAAATGTCAGGCATTTAAACAGCATATAACGTTTTTTGTTCTGATGACTAGGTTTAATTGTTTAATGTAGATTTGACCATAGCAGGACCTGGAACTGCCTTATGGGTCTCACGTGAGTAACAAAAGAACTTACATGGGATTTTGCAAGGCTAATTTAGTTGAATACCACTGTATCCATTGTGATAAGGTTTACAGTTAACAAAACCACAATTTGATAAGGATTAATTTTGTTTAACATACTGGAAAAAAAAATTACTGGGTTGTCTCCCATTCTTGTCTCTAATTTTACCTTCTGCCTGAATGGTAATGTCATTCACCTGGAAGAAGGCAGAAGCCTGCTTGGGAAACCTTTGCTGATGTAAATTAACTTTTTTATAAAACTTGAAAAAATGTCAATGATGGGAAGCAAGTCAGCACTATACACAACTAGTATGAAGTTATAGTTAGTTTCTATTATTGAAATTTCTCCATTTAATATGTTTTAATATGAGCTGGGTAGGTACTGAACTTACATTCTCCCAGTTTTCTTTTTAATATGATGGTAACTATTGATCTGTGCATAACAGTGGGGGTTTTCAACCTGCAACAACTGCTCCAGTTGTTTTTTGAAAGGACTGATAACCGTAAATGTTTTGAAGAATTGCTTAGGTGATTCTCTTGAAAGAGGAAATCAGGGTCAGGTATCTTCTGAAGAGACTCCCAAGAGCACACCTACACCACACAGTACATCGTCATACTCAACCTGGAGCAGTGCAGCTGTGTAAACTGAGAGCAGAGCTAATTAACTGGTGTGTTTGTACTGCTTCCCTGATCCAAATGATTATCTTTCAGTGGGGCATCACTTGACTGTGTGAGAAAAGCCCAGCTTCCTCAGAGCTCATTCAATGGTCCCTGGCAGAACCCAGTGTTCCACAGCATGTCCTGAGACAGGCAGGGAGGGAAAGAGCATTGCCTTGCCACCCCAGTTGCCTTCTACAGAGACTCACTCACTCTGCTGGCGTCTGTGACTCATACATCCTGTGGAAGAGCTAAAATCCCAGATTGTTACAGTACATATTTCTAGTTTTCCAAGATCTGATACTTTCAAAATGAACACTGCTGTTATCTACTCTTCTTGCCATTTTAATCCAGGAATGACCCCGATGACTGCTATGAGTGCTGCTCTAAGAAGACAAAGTGAATGCTATTTACATATATAACAACGATTGTTTCTTCTCTTGAAGAAGGGAAATGATACATTAGCATATTCAGACTTTAAAGTTAAACCATGACCTCTCTCAATTTTATTATATGATTAAGAATTATTTAGTCAAATTCATCCATTAAGAATAATTGTATTATACAAAGCCATGCCCTGTCAGAATTAAAGAATTAGAATTTTTTTTTCCAGTAATTAATTGCAGCTCCTCAAAGCAAAGTACAATAAAAGTTGTCTAACATTAGGGGACTTTGTGTTCTCTTTGTGTTCTTTTCTCTGTTTTTTGGGGGGTTTTTTTTGTGTCTTTTTTTTTTTTTTTGGTTTGGTTTGGTTTGTTTGGTTTTTTTTGTTTTGTTTTGTTTTGGTTTTGGTTTTGTTTTCTTTTCTGGACAATATTCCAGTAATGAAATGGATATGGTTTACCTCATCTATGAAAATGAGTGTATGTCTGCTAAACTGTCAATACATCTGCTCAGTTATTGAATTTATCATATTAATTCAAATACCACAAACATTCCAAAAGCAAATATATACAGAAATATATAAATTCCCTAGACAAAAAGAGATTCTAAACAGCAAGTCACAGCCTTGTCAATCATAGCAAACAAACTTTAAATTCTGCGAAGTTATTACTGAGCTCATACATTGTATTATATATTAAAATATGTAAATACAAACATAGAAGTTATATGAAGACTTTCCATAAAGAAAACAACACTGCAAAAAATAAATTAGGGTAATGAAATTAGATAGTTAGATACACCAAAACATGATGAGTGACAAAAAAAAGAGTTCATTTACTATAAAGAGACAATACTAAGTAATTAAGGATGATGAAGAGCTTTCCCAGAGAGAATACGGTGTAATGTCAAACAAAACAATTCAAGTTTTTAGCCAAAACAATATTCAAAGATGCATATGGAAATGTGAGAGATTGTTTAAATTATTATAGAAAACAAAATCCAGGTGGCATAATTTTACCCTGTGCTTCCACTACAACTTTTTAATGTCAGTGAACATTGTATCATTTACTTTGAATACCTGGTCTTTCCAAACAGAAAATGGAAGGCATTGTCACGTGCTCTACAGAAGAGGAACTTTGGTCAATTTTTTTTGAGTATGTGAATCTGATTTTTTTTCATATTGTTGAATATTTATCTAAACTAACTGCAAATATTATTTGCAACTAGACTACATACAGAATGATGTTGCTTGTGATTTTTATATTAGAAAGTGTAAGAAAATCTCAGGATTAGAAAAGGTAATATATTCCTCAAAGACCCACTTTCAAGAGTCCAAGTCAAATTAGGCCGCAAAAATATCATTATGGCATGAAATGTATTTGAAACTGTATCTTTTAAATCACTGGTGTTTGAGTTAGTTTTCTATCTTTATCATGGGTGTGGAAACTCTCATTGCCTGAGCTCCATTTTTAATTCCCCAGGTGAATATTATGCCTTCAAAATATAGTCGATGAACATATTTTTTTGGCTAAGTATGCTCATGTTGATCTGCCAAATGGCCTGATGCCTGCTAACATATTGGTCAGACACATGTCTTTGGGTGTAAGTGCCAAGAAAATTTCTCACACTTGCATGCCATATCTTCTAAAGGAAGTAGCACTGAGAAGTTATCACTACATATGCCTTTTCCTTTCAGCTTTGACACACATATTTAGGTGAACCACCCAACCAGCAACAAAAGCCCAACAAAAGGGAAAGCAAGGAGTTTGCTGATGTTCATGAATTTTCATAATGTAAATAGGAATAACTTCGGGACCTTTGACAATCCTGTGTGCGATTACACTGCTGGGGCAAGGGCAACGCAGCAACTCTCAGCGTGAGCAGCTTCGGGTTGTAACTCTGAGAACAGCTTGGGGCTGGGCTGGTGAGAGGTACCTCAGTAGGTGGCAGTGTTCCTTCTCCCTGCCCTGGGCTTCTAAACAGCCCTTCAGCCTTTACTCCCCAGGAGGATAATCTGTTGAGATGGCAGAATGCTAATTATCCAGTAAGACTGTGTGTTGCTGTTTTATATTGGGTGAAAAACAAACAAACAAACACATAAGCACACCTGTGATATTTAAGCTGCTGTAAATGATTGAAG